>NC_044363.1:17798151-18405240 GCF_007364275.1 Archocentrus centrarchus
GTTTGCATGTTCTCCCCGTGTTTGCGTGGGTTTACTCCAAGTTTCCTCCCACAATCCAAAATATGCAGTTTAGGTTAATATGTGGTTCTAAATTGCTGATAGGTGTGAATGTGAGTGTGAATGTTTGTCTGTCTCTCTGTGTTAGCTCTGCGACAGGCTGCGACCTGTACAGGGTGGACTCTGCCTCCCACCCTATGACAGCTGGGATAGACTCCAGCCCCACTGTGACCCTGAACAGGATAAGCAGAAGAGAATGGATGATGGAAGTATTCTATCAATTATTCCATTGACCAATCGATTAATCAGATAAGAAATATTTTTTTCATATTAACAGTTCATCTGCATATTTTAACTTCTGTACTGCAGATTTTTCTCTGTGTGAAACAAACAGGAGGATGGAGCAGCTACAAATTTCTCTTTTCTTCACTTGCTGATCAGGTGGTTGATGAAGGACCTCCAGCTGTTTCCCAGTAAAGGTTAATGGTGGTTACAGGAAAAAGTTTCACTAGCAGATTGGATGCTGTAGAACACATCAGTCAAACTCAAGGCCCACGATAAGTTCATATGGCTGTTATTAATGGCCCACCAGTAAATAGTGCTCCCACCACTTATTGTCACGGTGAGGGGCTGTGTGCGGAGGGAGAGGACCCAAGTGCAGGACATACGCAGATGTAAACGAAAACTTGTTTATTTGCAGGGACTCGAAAAATACAAAACTTGAAATCTCAACCAGTGCAAACAAAACAGAAGCCTGGGAGAAACCAGAAACCAGAAACCAAAACACACAGTAGGAGGGGAACACTGAGGAGAACAATGACAACGACGCAACAACGAACAAACGAAGACTCAGGGCTTAAATACACACAAGGGGATTAGGGCAAGTGGAAACAACAGGGGACAACAGGTGAACCAAATAAACCTAATGACAAAGGGAAGCAAAACTAGATACAAAACACAGGGAACACGAGACTGTCAAAATAAAACAGGAACTGACTAAACATAACAGACGCAGACCTAACACTGAAAACTTGACAAAGGGAACATACACAAAAAACAACAAGGGAAACTAAACAGCATACACAAACAATATAACTATAAGAAACACTAAGAAACATAACCTGAAAAGTACAACAAAGAAGGCTACACAAAAGAAACTCAAAACGCTGGGCCACCGGCCCAGGACCATGACACTTATACTACAAACCCCACTATGCACTGCAACAGCTGCCATGCAGGTGAAGACCTGTGCATTAACCTGTTTTTGTGGGGTTACCAATGACACATTAAACAGTGGTCAGCAGATAAAAACATTGGTCAGGACTTTTTACAGCAACATTTAAGCTAGCCTCACCAAGAAGGAGACCTGCACAGGTGAGCTGACAGTGAATCACTGCGTCACACCCTGGAAATGGAAAAAGAGAGAAAACTTTCTTGTTGCAACGACTTTTGGAGGATGACTGAGTGTCAAAAAGGCAGCAAAGACGCTGCTTCTCTCATCAAGGACAGACTGACTGGACTGTAGAGGACTGAGGTAAGGTCATTTTCTCTGATGAAGACCCTTTCTGATTGTTTGGGGCATCTGGAAAAATGACTGTTTAGAGAAGAAAAGGTGAGTGCTACCATCAGGCTGGTGTCATGCTAACAGTAAAGCATCCTGAGACCACTCACAATTTAGCCTGAGAACACAGCCATGAATAAAGAACAACACAAAAACATCCTTCGACAACTTGGTGAGGAACAGATTGCCTTTTCCAGCATGATGGAGCATCGTGCCATAAGGCAAAAGCTCAGGTAACAAACATCAAGATGAGGTGGCCCCACTCAGCTCTTCACTGCTGTCTGCCACTCAGTTTTATTTGTACCTTAGACGTTGAGGTTTTCGGGGTGGGTGCAGTGGCGGTTTCTGATATGGGTGACATACTTGTGGGGTAAGAAGAAGAAGAAGAAGAAGAAACAGCCTTTATTGTCCCACAGAGGGGAAATTTGGGTGTAACAGCAGCCGCAGTTATTATAAATATAAATAAAGATATAATAATTCACACTATTAAGAAAAGAATATATATAAAATCAACAAACAATATTAACCTTAATACTACTAATAATAATAACACTATATACAATGTGCATGATGTGCCGGACTATTTACAGTATATTATATATTATCCTACATTGTGTAGGCTATTGTGGTTTTTGTTGGGAGCAGTGATGGTTATAAAGTCTTACAGCTGCTGGGAGGAAGGATCTGCGGTAACGCTCCTTTGTGCATTTAGGATGCAGCAGTCTGTCACTGAAGGAGCTCTCCAGCTCAGCAACAGTTTCATGCATGGGATGGGAGACCTTGTCCATCAGTGATGTTATTTTGGTCAGAGTCCTTCTGTCTCCCACCACCTGCACTGAGTCGAGAGGACATCCTAGGACAGAGCTGGCTTTCCTGATGAGCTTGTCTATCCTCTTCCTCTCAGCTGTAGACAAGCTGCTGCTCCAACATACTGCTGCATAGAAGATGGCTGATGCCACCACAGAGTCATAGAAGGTCTTCAGGAGTGTCCCCTGCACTCCAAAAGACCTCAGCCTTCTCAGCAGGTAGAGTCTGCTCTGACCCTTCCTGTAGAGCGCATCAGTGTTATGAGTCCAGTCCAGTTTATTGTTTAGGTGAACACCCAGGTACTTATAAGAGTCCACTATCTCAATGGGCGCCCTCTGCCTGCTGTGTGGTGCATGTAGCTTTCTGCCATGGTCTGACAGGTTGTAACAGAAGGAAAGGAGCAGTTGGGGGATTCTCTCGTCTCAGTTGCTGAGCCTAGAATGAATCTGTGCATCTAATAACATTAGATGCATTAATAAAATTAGATGCACACAATTGATAGACCACAAAGCACATTTCATTTATAATAGGGTACTGTAAATATGGTCATGAATTCACAGTATTTGTGAGAACCTGAATCCTATGAAAAAATAACACAAATACGAATCGAGACGGTTCGGACAAATGTTGGTGGGTGGCGCAGTGTTGCCAGATTGGGCAGCCTGTGAACACACTGGGCTGGAAAATTATCGATATATTTATATAACTATCAAATTATATAAATATATTTTGTTCCCTCAATTTTAACAGCACCCTGTACACCTCATACATTCTCATACACAAATACATGCACGCATCATTTCACTGACAAGTTGGGGGAGGGGTGGGCAGGTCATCCTACACCTCACATGGGGTGGGGGTCCGGTGGTGTTTCAGGGGCCAGGGTGGGGGCATCCTGGGGTAGCTGTTGGCCCTGAGGGGGTGTCCACTCGCCCTCGCTTCAGAGGATGGGTGGATGTGGATGAATGTGTCTTAGTGCATTTGTCACAGTGTATGGCTGGATCTCGCTCTGGGGCTTGTTGTGCCTTGTCGCTCGTGCACAGAGTTGAGGAGAGCCAGGTTTCCCCTCCCTCCAGTTGCCTCAGGTTCTCTGGAGCCCTTGTTTTGTTTTTCCAAGTATTGTTTGTTTTTTGTATGTTGTTTCTTTTTTTTTTTTTTTTTTCCACAGGTGCAGCAGATGATAAACCATTGTGGTTTTTCTAATTGTGCTCTGCTCTACGTTTTATGTGGCCCGCGGATGATTTCATATAGCTATTATTATAGCTCACGCGTAAATGGCGCTCCAAACACTTGTACTACAAATCCCACAATGCACCGTAAATGCTGGCGCGCACGCCAAGACCTGTCCTCTAACCCTTGTTCTGTGTTGCCAGTGACACACTGATCAGTGATCATCGGTCAGCACTTTTTAACAGTAACATTTGAGCTAGTCTGACCCCCAAAATGACCAAATGAAAAGTGGAAAACAGGGATTTTCCAGACAGGTGAGAGGCAAAGAACCTGATTGCTGACATCAGAGGTAAACGGTCTCTTTTCCTCGCCTGCGATGTGCGGGAAAAGAGCGGATTGGTGGGACAGATATGAGAGAAGATGCAGAGGAAGACCTGCACAGGTGAGCTGACAGTGCATCACTGCGTCACACACCAGGAAACGCTGCGCAGCAAAGTCCTGAAGACACAACGTGTCATAAGCACCAAAACACAAACTGTGAACTTTTTAAGAGGCAAAGGTTTAAATCACTGCAGTTTTAAAGGAAATAGCTTCAGAATTTGGTGATGTGCCTCATCATACAGGTGCCATGAGCTACCTGAGGAAATCTGTCAAGTTCATGAAAAGTAAAGTAAAAGTCTGAGCAGGACTCCGGGATGAAAGGTGGCTGTGTGAGTCAGCTTTGTCTGCAACATAAGGAAGCATCTTAATACGTCCCTGCAGCTTCGTGATTACGTTGCTGTCAGTCAGGATTTGGCCCAGAGCTTGATTGACAGCATGCAGGGAAGAAGTGCAGAGGTCTTGAAAAGGAGGGGCCAACACTGCCAATGTGTAATTTTCAATAAAAGACTTTGAACCTTATGAGACTTATGAAATGTAGCTACCAACAACAGAAATTAGTAACTCTGCAGAAACACTTAGATAAATGATGACGTTAGAAATACTGAATAAATAAACTCAAAGTATTTGATGTAAATTACAGTGAACAGATTTCCAGTAAAAATATCCAACACAGCTGAAAGTCAGTGAAGTTTGGAGTTTCATATTAAACAGCTTCTAATTTCAACTGTTATCATCAAAACATCAAATGGGGGAATATTTCTGGAAAACTGTGTCCATTCTTTCAGTTTAGTCCCCACACTTGTCACGCTGCAGTGAAGCTGTGTATATGATACATGATATAGTTATTTTCATTTGTTACCCATGTGTGTGTGAAGACTTTCACGGCTCTTAGAGGCGCCTTCACATTCATACAGAGGTAGATAGACGCCTCAACACTTCAATGAACTGTAAGTGTGAGAATTCATAATAGGACTCATTATTAAAATCTTCAGGCAGGACTGTGACTGACTGACCTCTGGTTGCTGCACACATTATATAAACAGGAATAAAAATATTTCTCACCTTCAGCATTTCCATAGATGAGTGTACTGAGCACTGAAATAATGAAGAAACCTCATCAGATATTAAACAACTTACAAAATTCAAATCAACATGAATCTAAACTGAAGCTTTTAAGGTCAGTTTTCACACAGTAACAGCTCAGCACCACATTTCTGTGTTCCTGGAACATTAGTTGTTAGACAGGCTCACAGGAAAAAACCTTCACAATGAAATATTTCAAATATCAAAGTCCATTTTCAGAGCAATGAACACAATAAGTTCAACAACATTAATACAGTGTGCAGTGACTGTAACTGGTGCAGAAAGCAGCAGCGTATCTAAGTCAAGGTTCCAGTTTGAACTGAGCCAAAGCACCAGCCAACATTTAGTTTCATCAATGCTGAGAATCACAAGTATGCTTGAAGTTCTCAGAGAAGCAGGTTAAAGCAGTGATACACTGTAATTCTCACAGTGGAGGGAAAATGCTGTTAATCGGTGCTGCTGAAACAAAGAGAGTCAGAAGTGGACTTACAGAATAACCCCGTCATGCAGAGTAAAATGTGCTTCATCCTCACGTCCAGCCCTGCTGCACTCTGACCCACAGCTGAGCTCAAAGTGTTTCACTGTGTGAATAATAAATGCAGAAGAAAGAGAAGCTGCACTGAGTATGGATGAGACCAGAGTTTGACTCTGACTTCTTCTTCTATCACCTCTCTGTGCTTCCTTCCTTTCACACCAACCTCAAACAGCTCCTGTAGCTTTGACCGCAGCAGTTGGTGACGTGTTCACATTTCCTGTCCACCCCAAACACACCAGTGTGTTTCTTGTGTTTTGCTGTTACTTTTCTCTAAAATGTACAAATGTGTTCTGTTGCTTCAAGTCAGGTGACAGACTTTGCAGCTCATAGTTTTAGTCTTTTTTGTCGTGTCCTGTGATTGTAAATTTTCTTCTTCTGCAGGTTTCTGCAGACTCAGAGTCATTCTCTCTTGTGTGTGTGTGTGTGTGTGTGTGTGTGTGTGTGGTGTGTGTGTGTGTGTGTGTGTGTGTGTGTGTGTGTGTGTGTGTGTGTGTGTGTGTGTGTGTGTGTGTGTGCAGGTGTCAGAACTTGCATGTGATCTTTCCCAAATCAAAGTGTTGAACTTGACTCATAAATTTTAGGAAAAGACACCAGCAAAATGCACCTCAGTGAAACCCACTAATCAGACTCCTAAACAAGGATAAAGAAACTAGCAGAAACAAAACCAGGCGCTGTGGTGATTTTGATGACACCCCCACTCTCATCAAAGTCACCAGAGTCCAAACATCATAACACAAAGTGGTGATAAGAACCCACGTGAGCCCAGAGACACCAAATGGCTGCAACCTACATCAAAGGCCAAGAAGCAGTGGACACGAGTGCCGAGTTTCATAGTTTCATTTTCCATTTTTCTGACATTTTTCTATCATTCTGGAAATTATTTTCCACATGGAGTCAAGATGCAGACATGCAGTTAGACCGAGCCCAAAGGTGTAAAACTGATCAAGTTCTGATGCTAACTTTATGAAGATTTTCATCCCAATGACACAATGGAAACCACAGATGTGTTTTTATTGTTATTTCAGTGGTCACAGGTTTTCTAACTTATCAGAGATCATAAGTTTAATCACTGCTGTTAGACTGAGTCTCTACTTTGGAGCCTGTAGTTTCAGTAAAGTCTTTTTAATGATCCGTTTCTTTTGATTGTTCATCAGAGAAAATATGTTGAAATTCTTCTTTCAGACTCCATAAAGTCACATATTTTATTCACTGTTATCTAAAATATTATCATGCAGTGCTGTACTGAAAAGGCTCCTTTGACCTCAGCACAGATCTGTTAACGTTCTCACCCTGTGTTGAAAATCTGGTTTTAAGTTTGGTCGTGATCCCAAACACAGGAAGAGACTCACTGTGTGGTTGAACTGAAACTGAGGACAACATTTAAAATTCATAGTCAAATTTATTATCTGATGGCAACCAAAGCAAACTATAGCTTTAGCATCTGACTAACTGTAAATTAATAAATACAAAGATGATCTGACTCTTTTGGGATGCTAATTGGAGTTTCTGGGGTCAACAAGCCCAACAGTGAGCTTGCCCACAGAAAACCCTCACTGCCCCCCCCTGTGGTTAAGTCCATGTAGGTCCCATAGTAGCTTTACCCCACAGAGCCCCACTATGGGCCCCTCACTGCTTAGTGTGGGCAGCCCACTCTATAGGCTGCCCCACTGGGGCCCATGTGAGTCCCACAGTGCAGGGTCTAGATTTGCCCAACATTTCATGCAGTTTGGGTCTGTCTACATGACCCCTATTATGACCCAGGTCATGTTTTATTGTGTGTTGTGTTTCTTCCTCCCAGTGCTGTTCATTGTCTTCTGTGTTTTTGAGTGTGTAAGCTCACAGTGACAGATGGTCATTGGTTCCAGACTGGAGGCACCAACTTTAAATTGGGACCAACAAGATCAGCTGGACTCCGGCTACTTCCTGATTTTAACCATGCAGTGTGTGAAGTAGACAGTATACAGACTTGTAGACTTTTACAGACCCAAAGTCCTGAACCTGTTCAGTTATGTGTGGAACACATCAGAGAATACTGTTTATCTACAATATGACTGAATTATATCTAAAAGATTATGAGACATGTTCATTTTTTTCTACTATATTTTGTAATTGTTTATTTAAAAAACAAAATAATAATAATAATTTAGTAAACTGGTTGTAGAAGCTCAAAAATCGAGGCCAGATAACAGGATTTATGTGTAACCAGTTGTATATCTCTTTATAATAAAGAGGTTTGATAGGAAGAAGCTAATGTGTTTGTAGAAGACATCAAGTTTCTTTGCAGAAGATGTTCATTTTTTTCAAATAAGTATAAATGGTTAATTTGGTAATTAGAGCACAGTTGATGTGAGCAGACTTTATTTAATAAAGTGACTGGATTCCATGAAGACATTAATGGTATTTTTTCATGTCTGCAGCAGTGTGAGAACAACAAGCTGAGCTCTCTCTGCTGTCAGCTATCAGGGCTGAAACATGTTACCTGGAAGGCAGCACACATTTAGCTTCAGTTGTTCTTCCTCATTTTAGTTCTGCAGGCTGATGAAGAAACAATGAGGTCATTGTTGTTATTTTTAAAGTGCAGAGATGGTACAGATAAGCCTGCAGCTAAGTGGTCACCACAGTTACACCACACAGAAATATTTGCACAATATTTTCCATTACACATGCATCTTTTTTTTCAAAGTGACCCTTCTTGTCATGGTGTTTGAGCTGAAGACAAGTATGTGAGTCGATTCATCAGCAGGTCGAAATAAGAAATAACTTGCTGGATTTTAAATGGTGTACAATGATGTACTTTGATGATCTCTTTACATAAACTTAATACAGCAAAACACATGATGTTAACAATCCTCAAATCCTCACAGCTCAAATGAATTAATTATGATTATTTATTCAAGCCTGCATTGTTCTTAATAGCCAGAAGGGGCTGACTCCTCTAGTTGAAACCTGATTGTATTGAGGTGTTGCAGACATGTGACCACTAACAATGTGACATTAACTTGTCCACCATTTGTCACCATGTGTGACAATCATGGTGACAATGTAGTATCAAGTGAATAAAGAGCGACTGATCTGCAACTACTGGTCATGAGGAAAAGAGTGATTGAGGTTGCTGGGAAAATGATGCTAATGTTGCAGTCACACAGGCCTACAGACCTATCAGGGACCCCTGGAAACCACCTGCTGCTAGGAAAAAACTTGTATTGACCAAATGTTCCAAAAACCTCCTTGTGATTGCTTTGGTTGATTGCAACACTGGGCGATCAACCACTGGCTAGAACATGAACAGCATTTTCATGCTCGGAGTTTTAAAGGCAGCTGGTTCTGTGAGAAAACAACTTTTCACATTTTCTCTTGATGCTCACAAAGTCTGTTTTTACTGTAGTCCAGCATGTGTCATCACCACAATGACTCTATTTTTAACCTGTTTTCATACAGGATCGTGCATGTTTTAATGTAGCAGTGATAATTACTACTATTATTCCAATACAGGCAGATAACATAAAAATGTGCCATGCAAACAGACAGCAAAGTGAAATTCCCACTGTGCTCTTTGTCTGTGTTCCTTGTTAACTCTGCTGTGTGCTGATGACATAAAAGAAGACATCTACCAAAAGGAAGACTATTGGCTGAAACCACAGGCTGCATTTCCTCTTTGCTTGGTGGCCCTGACAGAAATCATGAGGTTTTTTAGAAGATAAAAATAAACCTGAGTGAGAATAGAGAGTAACCAGCAACAGTCTTTAACACACGTAGACATTGCAGGGTGCTCAGAAGAACAAAGACATTATTCTGTATTGTCATGTTTGCAGTTTGATCTTCTATTATTGCTTCACATTACTGCTTAATGAAAATGTATCACTGTATACCTGTGCAGGTCTGATTCTATTGAAACTGTTTCAAAAGTTTTACATCTATAAAAAACATACAGCATTCTAAATTGCAAAGTCTTTCAAGAGATTTCAAGATGTTTTCACCTGTTTGTTAAAAACAGTTGTCTTATTAGCACAGGGGCTGGACTCAAAAGACACACTGAGCTCACTGACAGCAGTTTTTAAAGGTTTATTGAGGAAGTTAATGAAGAGTTATGAGGACTGAAGGGTGGCACAGGAGAGGAAACTGGTTATCGGTACAGTGGAGATTTTTGGATTATCTGGACATGAATTGTCGGATTCAGCGGGGGAAATGAGTGGAGAGTGGGCAGGTATGTGAGTGTGACTGAAGGCTTGAGCAGTGCCCTTTGGGAATGCAGGTGAATCAGAAATTAGGTTCACAGAGTGAGCTCAGAGCAAGTGACTAGAAGGCAGACAGAGAGATGGAATTAACAAATGCAGGGAACTCAGATGGAAAGCAAACATGGAGAGCTTAATTACTCCATGGGAGGTGTAACGATTTGGTGGAGATCTGCAGTTATTCCAGCCACTAAATAACCTGGATGATGATGAGGAGGAGGAGATTCAGGACATGTGTTGGAGGCAATCAGAGAGGGGGCCACGCCCAAGGATGGACCCAGGGACACATCCATCCACCTACAAACCAGGCTGAAGTAGCAGCAGTGGGCTTCCTGCTTACTCTGTCTTTAGACCCTGGATACTTGCAGTCCTAAAATGAAAAGAAATGGAAAAAAAAAAAAATAGCAGTTGACAAAAAGATAGCAAAGCACATTCTAGGTGATATACGGTAAGTAAGTTTTTGTCTTGGTTGACACATCTTTGCAGCATTGCGTGGAGATCTGTCTGGTACCTCTTGATTGGCAGACTGGGGTATCCCATCTTTAAGAATGGGAACTGGAAGGTGTGCTCAAGCTATCAGGGGGTCATCACACTCCTCAGCCTACCCAGGAAAGTCTATGACAGGGTGCTGGAGAGAGTTAGTCCATTAATCGACCCTCAGATTCAGAACAAAAAATGCACTTTTTGTCCTGGTTGCCGGACACTGGACCAGCTCTTTTCGAGTGTGGTGCAAAAATCTCATCTCTGCTTTTTGTGGATGATGCAGTTCTGTTGGTGGTGGCCTCCAGCTTACAGTGTGAAGTGACTGGCATAAGAACTCTTTTCTACTCCATGGTCCTCAGCCTGAAAAGAGTGGAGTGTCCAGTCTGGGTCAGGAATGAGTTGCTGCTCTAATGCCGCGTTTCTACTGTACCTGTACCTACTAGCGCAGCTCGACACAACTCGACATGGTCTTGTTTTGTTGGTGGACTTAATATAGCAACGCAGGCAGTAGTCTCATGAAGTAATTTGTATGCAGCTCAAAGTGTGTTAGCTTTTGTCCACATTGCTGTGTTGTGCAACGGTACCCGTGAGCAGCCATTAGCTTGGAGATCTCATGATAAAGGTTCTCATTTCTTGTCACTCCATCTAACTCCCTCTGGATTCTCGCATCTGTCAACAAGCACAGAAATATCTGCACCTCGTCATTCAACCATGGTGTTGGTTTGCATGCCTCCATTTTCTTGCTGTTGGGCTGATTCTGGTGAAGGAGCCACTCTCATGACTAAGCTAGTGACGACACTCCCTGGCCACTCAGTCACATGCTGTTCTTCAATGTAACATTTCTGGATTGCCTTGGATCACTTGGAATCCCGGCTGAGTGGGTACTAAAAAAGTACCTCGTACCAGGACCTGATATGCTACTTTTCCACTGCTGAAGTGCCGGTGCTCGTGTCAGTGCTGGTGCTGGATTCAATGAACTGGCGAAACACTTAAGAACGAGCCTGCGTTTCTGTGAACTGCTCCTTTACGTATGAGTGTTGGTGGGTCCTCATCTGGAAACGGAAGCTGAAGAGTGCAAACGTGTGAGAGCACACCCCCCGTCTTGTGCTGGGAACACATTTTACAGTCCAAACAAAACTACTGCAGCATCTATGTGCAGCACAGAGGTAAACACAGACAGCAATTACGAGCAAGATGAAAAGTATGCCCTTTGTGTCCTTTTTTCTGTGATGTGACCTGATAAAAAGCAGCATGTTCAGCCTTAAGACCCAACCTAATTCACAGCCGTGAAAATCGCTTTGCTTTTCTCATGTAATACACATGTAATATGGTAGGAAACTTTATGTTGAGATGGCAGACTCACACCCTTCTGCCGCTTTCGTCATGCATTCTTGGTTTGAGACCAGCTAGCTTGCGGGGCCCGAGATGAACCCATTTTTCAGCCGAGCACCAAGTGCGTTCACGGTGGAAAAACTGCTGAAAGTATCAAATACTAGCACCGGAACCCCATCGGTGGAAAAGTGGCCACAGAAAAGCCTACAAACCGTGCCAAGTCGAGTCACACTGAGGAGCACTGAGTACTAGTGGAAACGCGGCATAAGTGCTGTAGTTTAAATATCTCAGGGTGGAAGTTTAAATGAAGCGAGAAACTCTGTTATCTCTGGAGCCCTCCACCGCCTCCTACTGGATATTGTGGGTATTACACCACTATAACAAGTCCATAATAACATCTCGACAGCCCAAAATATTTTTCAATTAAAACTGACATAAAGAAACTGCTGTGCAGAGCTACAAACAACAGACAGGGATTTTTAGTTTCTTCAGCATGCTGTGGCAAATGACAGACTCTGAATTCAAAGTCTTTATCCTTCATCATCTCAGCTCTGGGAAATATTTAACACCCAGCCAAGCAGATTAATTAGTTAGACTTTGACTAAATTGCGCCCTCTGCTGGTTACCAGCTCTAAACACAGACCAGTGATTATATTTGAGAGGTGTGTTTTCTGTAAGAAATGTGGAGAATGATCTTAAACAATGAGCTGATGTCTCTGTGAGATTAAATACTCGTAATAAATAACTTCAAATGTTCTTTAACACATCGGGGAGAAAACAAAGTGAACACAGTAGGACCACCCACCCAATCTCAAATCTTAACTCGAATGAAAATAAAAGAGAGAGTGATGTATTTCCTTGAAACTTTTATATTCAAAAAACATAAACGACACAGGTTTTTGGCTATACATTTCTAATGCTACCCAGTCACATGAAAAGTGTTGTGCCAATATGTGACCCACCTGCTACTGAGACACAAACTTCAATACTTAGCAGTAAATTTAGGGCAGAGTAATTTGTAAATCACAAACTAATCACCGACTATTACCAGTTTTAATTCACTTTTTATATAAATAAATAGATTTATATAAATATCAAACTATGCATAACTATGCATAAGAGAGTTAAAAAAAAAAACTATAATTTGAATCTTGAAATTCATGTACATGTAAATAGTTGCCACCTGGTGGACAAATAATGCAACTGCAAGGTTCCTCATCGCTGCAGCGTATGAGCCTCAACAAAGGAAAATAATCCCAAGCTGGAGGTAGGTGCACGTGAGCAATGCCGCTGTCATTTTCTGTATGTTTAATATTGAAAACATTCACTCAGCAGTAGTTGTTAATATGCATTCTTTCCCATAATGCACTGTTTCTTCTCATTCACCTTATTTACTTTGTTTATACTCCACTCTGCATTTAATCATTAATTATTATTAATCTCTGGCTCTCTTCCACAGCATGTCTTTTTTTCTCTCCCCTCAGCCCAACCACTCACAGCAGATGACTGCCCCTCCCTGAGCCTGGTTCTGCTGGAGGTTTCTTCCTGTTAAAAGGGAGTTTTTTCCTTTCCACTGTCGCAAAGTGCTGCTCATAGGGGGTCGTTTTGACTGTTGGGTTTTCTCTGCATTATTGTAGGGTCTTTACCCACAATACAAAGCGCCTTGAGGCGACTGTTTGTTGTGATTTGGCGCTATATAAATAAATAAAATTGAATTGAATTATTTATTTAAAATAAAGAAGGTATAAAAACAGCCTCACTGTGAAATACTGAACTCATTGCTGACATTTTCAGACTAACCTCACAGTTCACTACAACAAAAGAAAGAAACACATTTTAATCCATGAATTATTGTAAAAGTCCAGCAGTGAAAGTTTGTCACACCGTCCACATCTGCCTCCGTTCAGTCTACCAGCATCCTCTCTGCTCTGTCTCAGTCTGCAGCTTCACCTCCTCAGCTCTGCTCCTCAGGCCTGAAACTGTCTGATTCAGCTACTCTGGATTTCACTCTTTATTTGCTCAGATTAGTTCTCCACACTCTGGACTCTGCTCGATTCAGCTACGGTTGCACATACAGCACCCCACCTGGTTCAGTCACACTCTTCCTGCTCTGCAGGTTCAAGTGTTAAAATCCTTCGTTGGAAAAAAAAACTGAACTTTCCATTTGCAGTGACTTCAGAGTGACTTAACAAAACAAACTAAACAGTAAATTTCAGCAAAATTCATTTCAATTCACTTTATTGAACAGTGACAATATACAAAATGACAGCACAATAAAAAAATCCAAGTGTAGCATCAATGAAGATTTCTGTAATAAAGGATTAATTACATATTTACATCTACAGAGCTGCTCATGTTTTTGGTCATCCACAGATTTCATTATCATGGTGAAGATGTGACTGCTCTGTAACATCAGGACATTTACAGGATAATCTTACTGTATCATGATGAGTGAATAGAAGTGTCTGCACATTATTTTATACCAACAGGAAACACGAGCAGCACACTGGAGCATAAAGGAAGCTGCAGAGCTGCATCACATGTACAATTCAGGAGGAAGTGACTTACCTTAGTATTTTTATTAAGAGTAAATATGAGTAAATATGACATTCAGTGCATCTTCTATACAAAATACAAATGAGCAAAATATTTGACCGTAACGTTGTCAGGACTCGGACGATGCGCCCAAACGCACAACACAAAGAAAGACACGTTTTTTAAACAGAAGTTACAGGTTGGCAGGTCGAGGTTAAAAAAAATGTTACCATGAAAACACAAAAAATCAGTTTTGTTCACGTCAAACTAACAGGTGACAGTAATCCCTCAAATACACCCTGTGTGTGTCTGTGTGCATCTGTGACGTCACATCTCCATCCTCTGCATGGCTTCAAATCACACCGGGAGCATTTCAGAAGAGCAGCGTTTAGTGAGCACAGGGTTTGTTTGGTTTCTTCAAAACTGAGCAGATTCTCTTTGAAGCTTCAATGTTTGACTTCCTGCTCATCTTAATGCAGTTTGTGTAAATAACAGATGCAGATGTGCCCAGTGTGTCTCAGGGGTCACCCCGACTCTAAAGTCATGGTGGCCAATCAGAAAACTGTCTAAACTAAAGAGATGGAGTACAACAGATCAGCAGATAGAATAAAGGCAAAAAGGCGACACTGTGTTCCTCTCAGTGGCCTGATGGGAAATCAGCATCATACTGTATGGAGAACATTTACAGCAGCTGATGAAAGAAGCATCACAGGAGAGCTTCTGTACACAGGTATCTGTACACACACATACTGGATGGATATGGCCCCACAATATTTCACCTCCACACTACATTTATTGTAGCAGAAAGAAACACAATGAGCATGAATACAAAGGTCGACTGTATCATCTTCCATTTATGCTGAAAATCCAGAGCATCTCATTCTTTAAACTAAACGCACAAATGACTCTGAGTCTGAAGTTTAAATGGCAGCAATTGTGTGAATGTTTAAAGCTAAATGTTGTTGTTGTGTTGTTGTCCACGAGCCTCTTTATGGACCTTAAATAAAATCAGAGAAAAATACGACTTAAACAACAACAACAAAGTGAAACACAAAGACAAAAAGATCCTGAAGATGTGACACTGCTTTTTGACCTCTGACAGTTTTTATTGTTGTTTTGTTTTCTTTCCTAAATATTATCACAGAACTTTGACATCATCAGTGACATTCCCAGTTAAAGCTGAGGATTAATGCCATATTCAGCTTCATCATGTTTAGGATGTGTGTGTCTGAAGCTCTGTAACCATCCAGTGGCTGTAATGTTACATTTGTACATTTGTACCTGAGGCTGATTCAGGATTCACATTATTGTAGTCAGAGCTCTCCTCTGCAGCATCATGTCTCCCTGTTAAGAGCAAAGCATCATGTGATTTAATAACACACACACCCTCTTTCCTCTAACATCACAGATCACAATCCAATAATTATGGGTCATATTTTATTACTTACTCCTCTCATCAAGCTGAATAGTAGATGCTGCATTACTGCATTCACCTGCTGCTCCCCCTGAAATAATAATGTTGCATTAATTTTAACAGTCATAATCATTTAACCTCTCAGAGGTCCATTGAAGTTCATACTGTACCATTTTCAGTGTTTCCAGAGTTTCTGACTGATTCATAGACACAAAGATCTCCTACAGGACAGCGAAAAAGAAGAAATAAAGTCAAATTTATTTCCTTTTGTTGGGTTTGTGTGTCTGTATCTTGAGCACTAACTGAGTGTTGATAGTTGTAAAGTTTTCATTTTGGGGCTGACCGTGGAGAAGAGAGGAGTAAACTTGAGCTTCACTTTGGTCGGCTGTTTGGGGCGCAGCAGAGCCTTGATTGATGTTTGGAGACTGCATGAAGCTGAAACATGGACTGTAAATGTAACAAAGCACATGTATCGAATCATTGTGTTTACAAATGGACAGAGACAGTGCTGTACAAACCTGTGACCACATGGATCTGTCAGAAAAGGAAGAAAACATGTTTTAGAATCACTTTAAATCAGCAGAAACTGTTTTCAGTAAGTTATCAACATGTAAAGGTCTCACCTTTTATCCTTGTGCGGCAGCACAGCAGCACAGCAACAATCAGTGAACTTCCACAAACCAGTCCAACCATGAACGGCACAAGAAACGACCAGCATTCACCTCTGAAACCTCAAATTATAAATAACTTTGAATAAATCATATTTACTCTGTGTGTAACTTTAACATCCAGACACAAGAACAACACCCACCACTGTTACAGACTCACAAAAACCAACATGTAAAAGAATAAAACAACATGAACGATGGAAATAACTAAACATGTTCAGGATGTTGTGGGCAACATGACTGATCAGAGGTCAGTGAGTTTATAAAACAGTGAGGAATAAACATATTATTAATCATGTTAAATGAATATTAGACAAAGATGAGCCTGAATCCAAACAGAACATGTTGCACATATAAGATTGGTGTCACCTTCATTTGTTTCCTCACAGCAAACATCTCTGTGACTTTTAACAAGCTGCAGTTAATTCTTCGGCTAAATTACAGGATTTTAGATTTCTGTCTGAGTCAGCTGTTGTTGCTTCATCTCTGTGGCTCTTTGTGCTAAATTTAAACTGTAACACAAAGTGAGACTTAATTAACTCTGCTCTGCTCTACTGGACTCACTATAACACAACTGATTTGACCCAGCAATTCACTCGAGAGAGAGAATTCATTAAAAAATTAAATAGATTTGTTTTCAATTCAGTTAAAGAATTTTAAAACTTCACCAACTAAGACTGAAATCTGAGGATTTTGTGTGTTTGTTGGTGTGGTGGTAGGTTGTGGTTTCAGCTCAGCTGCAGGAGAGGAGAGGTCCTGTTCTCGTGTCTCAGTTTGTGTCTAATATTCAAATTTGTTCAATCTGAAACATTTAAATGTGACAATATGGAAAAAAATAAATAAGAAATCAGGAAGAGAGCAGATACTTTGTCACAGCACTGTAACAGGTTTTCCTTTTGGTGAAGCTCCACCTCTCCTCAAAGTTTCATGAACTTTAGTTCAGTAGTTTTTAAATTGATCTTATTGACAGATCAGCAGCACTGCCTACATCACACAGCTCTTCCTTTGACTCTGGCTTAGCCAAGCGGTTCAAATCATGAGATTAAAAGATGAAATCAGCAGAAAAAGGTCAGTGAACCAGGTTTTACTTTGATGTCACTCATGAATGTGAGGTGTTTTATATCAGAACAAAACACAACACTCACCATTTGTCTCAATCGTGACTGCAGCGCTGTCCTCTGTGAGGAAAAGCGGGTCTCCTCTTCCTCCTCTGCAGTGATAGATGCCTCCTTCTGAAATACTGAAAGTGTGGGATGATGTTCCATCTTTGAGTCTCTGGGCTGCAGAAGACTCTGAGGTGCGTCTGAACCAGTAATATCTCCATCCTGCAGAGCCGTCCACAGAGCAGGTCAGGGTCACGCTGCCCCCCACGGAGGCCTGAGGTTTGTCAGCTGGTGCTGATCAGTTTGGAAACAGGAGCAAGTGATTAGAGCAGAAAAATGCTTTTACTTCATTACACTTGATACAAGAGAGATATTATTATAGACTTAATCTATAAAATTGTACACTGCTTACACAGAACCTATTTGTCCATGAGTAGCTTTTTTTTTAATGTTCATAAATTATTTTGGCTACTTCAAAAACAGACATGAAGCATGTGACCCATCATTTGGATCACAAAGCGATAAACACAGTTTCAGGTTTATCATTGCTGCAGGCGGACATCAGTGATGTGATTTATACAAGGTTACTGTTATCCATTTACTGTAGCATCTTATGTTTGTTACAAATAACACAAAGATGATAAAATTAATTTTTATTTTGGAAGTTACTTTTTGGCAAAACACCTGCTGCTATGGGATATAGAGGGTTAAAACATAACTCAAATTTATTTAGATTTTTTTTTTTTTTGGTACAATAACCTGTGATTCACAAAAACAAAGCTTCTATACTGTGATTATCAGTTAACCTCAGTGAACCGTTACACCTGTACATCAGATATGCTTTTTGGCCTTCATATTAATCCTGAATCATGAATTTATTCAACACTGTGTGTTGAATCCAAACTCACCAGTTCTCCCAATCCTGACTGACTGACTGTCCTCTGTGTAGTAAACTGGGTCTCCTCTTCCTCCTCTGCACCTGTAGAGTCCTTCCTGTGAGACTCTGATTTGTCCATTTGAGAGGAAAACAGCATCTTCTGTGGCCAGGGGCTCAGAGGAGTTCTCATGTCTGTACCAGTAGTATTTCCATCCAGATGATGATGATGATGATGATGATGATGATGATGATGATGGGTTCACAGAGCAGATCAGGGTCACACTGCCCCCTACTGGAATATCTCTGATATCAGCACTCAGTTCAGCCTTTGGTTGATTTTCTGTTGAGTTTAGAATAAACTACAATCACATTTTAAAGCACAGATCAGGATCACACTGCTCAGACAAAAGTGGACACAAACATACAAGGAAAAACTCTAACAGGTACATCCAGGATAAAGTGGGCTGGAACAGCGTTCTGACACCTTCAGTTAATGAGTGATTAAATCTGATGGGCAGGTTAATGAATGTTAATGTTGAATTAATTCGTTTTTCATGTCCTGCAGCCTGGTGTTGCTTCTAGTGACAGCATGGAGACACCAGCTGAGTAATAAGATACAATAAAGTGGCAGGTAATTTCAAATCACAGTAGAAAGTCTGATACATTTGCTTTCATCTACTGTCTCCTCAGTAGTCCCACAGTTTCCTCCATCCTCCATGTGTTTACATTACATTTATTATTCTGTGTTCACAAGGACAGAAACACTAAAGTTTTATTACTTGGCGAAGGCTCAGATGCTCTCCTGCATTCAGAGGATTTCTGTCAGGTCTCATTTCTGTTTTGGTTTTACTATTTTATCTTTTTGTCTGGGTTATTGTTCATTTTAGGGTTTAAACATTCATGTAATGCATGCTGATGTTGTTGTGATCCTAATTTGAATGAGCTCACTTTCTTCTGTCTGTCCTAAGATTTTTACCCTTTAGTCAAAGAACAGAGGTCTGTTAGAATGGGCTTTTTCTATTTTTTCATTCAGCATTTAATTTTCTTGTTGAATAAGACAGTGCATAATTTAATGTCATTTATGATTTATTAGTGTGACACACGGCACGTGAAGGTGCACACAGATGCCCACCTTACCACCAATTCACCACCGACCTGACCGACACTCCACTTTAATAGAAGAGTAAGCCATAGGCATGCATTCAGGTCACAATAGATTACGTTTAATATATAAATACACAATTATCACAAATAAAAACTTTAAAAGAAGTTTGATACTAAAAAAAAAAAAAAAAGGCTGCACATCAATGAGCTGCCCAGCATTAGAAACAGTATTCACTGCGGGGAATTAAAAACCACAAAGAAAACCCCGATGGTTGTGACATCAAATGCACGACAAACTACACTGCACAAAGGTTAAACTGCATGCCACCAACACTAAAATCCACCGCAACACATGCGAAAGGCGGCAATAAAAAGACTCACACAAACTTCCTCACAGTGCTAACACTGTTGAAACAAAAAAATAATTAAAACAGTCTCAATAATTTCATTGTGGTGTAGGCCAACTTTTGTGGTCTACACAGACTCTCTGGTAAATAAAAGCACAGAAACCACAGCACCAGAAGGTCTCCAGCATTAAGCTTTAAACCCTTTAAAACATAATAATCATTAAAACAATGGCTTCGGTTTGACCAGCAGAAATCCCCACTGGTAAAGCAGCAGCTTGGTGATCTGTGAGGGGAAACAAGGAAGACGGGGTTAAACGATTAACCTCGGAGGGAATATCCCTCCTACGATACCACACCTGCTTTAGTTACCTGCCTCCAACTAAGATCCTACCCTGACAGGTATGAGGAGAGTCACTAGAGTTCACCACAAACTTCAGTCTGAAGGGAAGCATATTCTCCTCCTACAAATTGAACACAACCCTTAAGACTAATCTCTACATGACACAGGAGCTGTTGTATCCTTATTTCATTGTTATTAATTTATAAGTTACATTTCATGGTTTTCATTTTATTAGTTAAAAGAAAATTCAAGTTAGAACATGATTGAATTTACATGTTATTGCACTTCAGTCCACAAGGTGGCATTTGTGTTACATGTGTGGGCCAGAATGACTTTTGTAAGAAGAAGAAGAAAAACAATAACAACAGTAGAGAGTTATGTATTGTATGGCCGTGTTTTGTTCAGTAAAGCCCATAAAGAGACATACCAACGTCCGGCCTTGTTTGTTAGTAGCTGCAGTTAAGTTCCCACAGGAGCAGTTTTCCCCGTGGCCTACCTTATTAAAAAAGGGAAATCAGGCCTTCTAGGAGAATCAGGGTTAACCCCACAATGCCAGGAAATTCCACACAGACATGCACCACAACTCCAGGTTCAAACAAACAGCTGCCATAATGGCCAGCATCTGTCCTTATAAAGAGGAAGATCCTGCCCACAAGGGGCGGCACATAGATCCAGGTTCCACCCCTCACATTAGTTTGATATTATATAAACTGTCTCTTTGTAACAACTTACAAATTGCCTCCCTTCTTCTACACAATTGTTGTAGAAAGCAAATCACAGGAAGTATTTGCATAACTTTGAAGCAGCCTTGAAACGCAAAGTGAAGGTGTAGGCAGTGAGGCATTCAGCACAGAGAGTGTTGTTTCTGTCTGAGGATGTCCTGGATCGATCCCTGCTTCCAATTACGATTTTTAGAGGAAAAGATGTTTAATATTTGGGAATGCTTCTTCAAGTGCAGAAAGTGCTACAGTTTTCTTTATTTTTGTGTACTATATGAGAGCTGAAGTGAGGAGGCCAGGGTGAGTGGTGGGTTTAGAAAGGTCAGAGGAAACATTAAATTAAGGGTGAAATTTATTTTTCTGTAAAGTACGTATTTGTTGCCAGGAGATGTTGTAAAGAAAACTAACTAAATATGATAACAGCACATTTCACAGGTTGAATTTGAAAGCTGGAAAATAGGATATATTCAGACTTCATATTCCAGTTTTTAAACATTATGCTGACAAACTTAATCAGAATACTTTTGTTTTTATTTTAAGCAGGTCGGTTTGACCTTTAGCTGTTTTAACAAAGACACATTAGTTCAAACTGAAATGCCAATCACTGCATTTCTTAACATCAACTAGAATAACAGACTAACACACCAACACAGAATCACATGAATGCAGCAGCTACAACTTTCTATTACAAATATCTTTCACACCCTACCTGCCATAGATGATCAGCTGAAACCACCTGATTAGGAGCTTAAGGCCATAACAAAATGAAATAAAACACACTGATCAAACACACAAGCACACATTCTTCACAAATTAGCAATGATATATTCTTGTGAATTTCCCAACTGTGGGTCTAATAAAGGCTCTGATCTGATCTTTATCAACAGCAGGATGAGATGCAGCACAGCTGGACAGGAAATATCAACATGGATTTTAAATATGAGCAGAAACACTCTTAGAAACTGAGGCTTCCTAATGTAACTTCTAGCTGCCATTAAGAATGAATTAATGAAATTATTTGCTTATTGAAACTGACGCTCATTATCAACCAAATATTATCTGCCCAACACACTGTAGCACAAAAAAGTTTGCAGTTTATTATTCATGAAACAAATCAAGATGAGCAACTCAAGCCAGAACACGCTCACAAAACATTATTATATAGCATGTTGTGTGTGTGTGTGTGTGTGTGTGTGATTGCTTACTAGAGCCAATTCTGTTAGGTTTTAAGAAAGTATAATTTTCTTCTACATGTTTCTACATGGTCGATATCATAAAAACATCCGAGCCTGGAGATAAATTTAGAGATAGCTTTCATAGATCTGGAATGTACCGTCTTAAGCTGTACTGTCTTAGCTACCAGCAGCTAAAGTAGCTTAGCTCACATAAAGATGAGTTCTAGCTAACACAGAAATGCATGGAGAACTGTATCAAACTACTTGACACAAAAAACGCAGTCTGAAATCATCTAAAAATACTCATGATAATCCAATAGCAAAGTGTGCAGGTTTAAACTTTAACTTACTTCTGAGGGTAGACCACCATGATGCCCCGCCATAACGGTCTCCTACTCTTCCTTTGTGCCTCTCAGAGTTGGGCTGTTTTCCCAGCCAGAGAAGCATTGCACCACCTAGTGGTCGTTTCTTTTAACCAATTAATTACATTTGTACAGCTCACAAGTGCATATGTAAATAGCATTAGAATATTAAAAAGTAGATGTAGGTGAATGTGTTATAACTAAAGGATGCTGAGGTATCCCATCTTCCACAGAAAATCGTCTTTGCCACAAGTATAGAGTGAAATAAGTTCAGCGGAAAAAAACACTAGACCCTGAACAAACCTCAGATGACCCAGCTTTGCACCAGCATTTAACGCACCAAATTACGCACGAATCTGGGAGCTCTCCGGAAGCGTGAAATGTGGCTCAAAAACTTTGTATACTCGTAACCGTCGTTTTGTGCGTGTGTATCAGGTGATTCCTGTATTACAAAAAATTACAAATCCAGCAAGTTACGCACAAATCCAGCATTACAGACACACAGATATTTGAGTCAATTTTCTCTCCATAGTGTGCGTGTGTGTGTGTTTGCTTAATAGAACCAATTCTTTTTTTATTATTAGATTTTAAGACAGTATAATTTTCTTCTACCTGTGTTCATAAAGTGCACGTGTGTGTCATAACCTGTTGTTGCATTAACCCTGAGAGACAGACTGAGGAGAAAAAGAAACTTCAACAATTTTACAAAACATTGATCACACAACAAACATGACTTACTTGTTCCTGACAGTGTGAAGGCTTCACTCCACTCTGTTGAAGAATATGAGTCATCTCTGCGTCGACTCTTACACATGTAGTCTCCACTGCTGGACTCAGAAACTCTGAATGTCAAAGAATTATTGTGTGTCCACTGTGTGGTTTTCCTGGGTCCTCTCCATCCATATTCCCACTCAGTGGGTTCACCGCCTTCCTGCACCTCACATGTCAGAGTGATCGTCTCACCGCTGAATATCTGAGGCCAGTTGTGTTGTTGTTGTTTTACAGCAACTTTATTGGAAACTGTTTACAGATGTTAACAGTTGAGATACAAACAGAAACATGAAATCAACAGAGAAAACTTAACATTGTATGTTTGCTAATCATGAGTGAATGTTTCAAACTAAATTACTGAACTCACAGGTTATCTCAATGCTGACTTCATCACTTTTATCAGTGTAGTAAACTGGGTCTCCTCTTCCTCCTCTGCATCTGTAGATTCCTCCTTGAGATACTCTGATAACTCTGTTTGGTTGATCATCTCTTCTGATTTGAACTTCAGTGGTACTTTGGGTGCGTCTGAACCACTCATATTTCCACTCAGCAGATCTCCCCACAGAGCAGGTCAGTGTCACACTGCCCCCTACTGGTATGATTGTTGTTCCTGCTGTCAGTGTGGCCCTGGGTTTATCTGCAGTTATGGAAGACAAGAAAACAAATATGTACACGAATCATTATAAAGGTTTAGATAACACAAACATCAGTCACCTTAAATGTTATGAAGATTTTGATGTTTTTTCTTTTAAATTTACGCTGTGAGCAAAGTAACAGGTAAAATACAAATGTTAAAGTTTCACAGGATCAGAAAAACAGTTTCCATGACAACATTAATTAAATGTACAAAGATCATAAATTTATGCTTTTTCACTGAAAACTCACCTGATACAGTTACAGAGACAGTGTTACTGCTCTTTGTACCATGTGAGCTCTTCCTGCCACCAAAACACTGATATTCACCACTGTAATCTGTAGATGTAATTTCTAATCTGTAGTCTTTGTGTTTTTTGTAGGGGACAAATTCTCGACCATCCTTGTTGAGTTTGTAATACCAGTCAGTGTCTGCTCCTTCATTCATGTCACACATGAAGGTAACAAACTCTCCAATGAGAAAACTGGACCAGTTGGGTTCAATAGTTAACACAGCATCTAGAATCCAACACAACCACACCATTAACAATCTAACACACTATTATGCACTATAGGAGGAAACATCTGTGTTTATACTGTATGTTGATATATTGACAAATAACTACATTGATGCAGCAGGCTGAGATGAACCTTTGTTAATAAATAAAAAGAAAGAAATGAAAAAGTGAAAGTGTTCAGTCACCTTGAGCGTGTCCAGTGCAGAGGAGCGTACAGAGCACTACAATAAAGGCAGAAACTTCAGACATCATCAAACTAAAGACACACTCAAATATGGCAGAAATAAAACACTTGGGCTTTTAGCAGTGGCTGCTGTGATTGGCTGCATTTTAGATTAAGATGTAAAATGCATCAAATGATCACAGATGAAGAAACAAACCTTTCTTAGATAAACTAAAGCAGCTCCACTCTAATCTGAGTCAGTGCACTAAAATCTAATCCAGGCTACAAACAACCATGTTGATAACAAACATGAGAGTCCTCTGTTCAAATGAACTGAAATGCTCCAAATGACTGATACTCTGTTCTTCTCACTGAAACATGTTTATCAGTCAGTATGAATCAAACTATAGAAGTCAGTGATGTACTCACAGAATAGGCCCAGCTCACAGAGCAAAGTGGGTCCCATCCTCACATCCAGCAGAGACACGTCTGAAAACTTCTACAACTTCCTGTAAAGAGAAAGAGTGAAGCAGCAGCTACGACACACCAACAACTGTGACAACACAAAGACTTTTTTAACTTCTCTCTGCTTCCTTCCTTTGACACAGAAATAACACAACTGAGCAGGTCTGACCACAGCATGTGTGACATGTTTATCCTCTCCTGCTGCTGCAGAAACATGTCAGGCAGATTTTCATAAAAAGGCCGTCGACATAAAACAGTCAACAGCTAAATATGAGACTAAACATTACCAGACAGATAATAAGGTATATTATACATATGGGAGCTTGACTGAGGGGCCAAAGAGGCAAAATGAGGAGCTCAGGAAGCACCAATCCTAAAATCTTGCATGTCTGTAGGTAAATTAAACTGATGTGTGAAAAAAAAAGTCTCTGAATCAGGGATGTGACATTTTCTGGAGCCCTTATTTCCTTGTTTTGGTTTCGCTAGCTATCAACTACTGCTAAAGAGTGAAAGTGGACAGTATTTTCTTGTTTTTATAACAAACTCATTGCTGCAGCCAGGAGCAGTACAAACATGACCTCCTTAGACTGCTTTCAGTTTTAGTTTCCTTGTTTTCCTCCCAGCTATCAGTTAACAGACTCTAATGTTGCTTCTTGCTTCTTAAATCCAGCTTCACAGACGAGTTAAATCTGTGACAGTTTTCAGAGCAGGACTCCAGAGTGTAAATCAGCCTTCATATATGCAGTGATTCATGTCCACTTTAAATCTGTCCAGTTTAGAAATAAACAACTCAGCACTAAAATAAAGTGGAATTAAAATGTTAATTTTTTTTCTCTGTGTGCTAAATCCCAATATTAACCATTTTCTGCAGCATTAATCTGTCTGTCTTTACAACAGTGTTGCATTTTACTGTTAATTTCTGCTCTTTTTGTTAATTCAAAACAGGACTCTATGGTAGCCAACATATCAATAGCCTAAATAAATGAGATAATATCTGCTCTAGTTTCTACATCAGTTTCTTCTCCTGGATTAAATACAAACACAAAAAGAAACATCTGTATGAAGGCAACAACCTGTTCAGTGGTGACTGCAACATGTTTGTGTGATCGCACTCTCAGCACAGCAGAGTGCACTGAGCACTAAAGTAAAGATGAAAACATCAGGAATCATCAAACTGACACAAAATCAAAACTGCTCATAAAATGTTTCTGTGCATATAAACTATAATTTGGCAGTTTGAAACAAACATTTGGCTTTAACAACAATAAAAATATAAATATGCTCTTTTAAACTCTCAGATAAGCAGGTTAAACCTGTAATTCCCTCAAATGAGAAACATTTATGTTCATCAGTGCCATTCAAACAATGTCAGAAATGTACTTACACAATAACCCCGTCACTCAGAGCAAAGAGTGCAGCATCCTCACATCCAGCCCTGCTGCTCTCTGACACACAGCTGATCTCAGACTGTTTTACTTTACATAAATGCAGAAATAAAGAGAAGCTGCATTTAATAAAGATAAGATCAGAGTTTCTCTCAGACTTCTTCTTCTGGCTGCAGCCTCTCTGTGCTTCCTTCCTTTTACACCCTCAAACAGCTCCTGTAGCTTTGACTGCAGCAGTTGGTGACGTGTTTATATTTCCTGTCCACTGCAAACTTATGAGCTTCTTTCTTGTGTTGTGTTCCTACTTTTCTCTATGATATGTACAGGAGTTGTGGTGTTTCAAGTCAGGTGGCATACTTTGTGGATCATAATTGTTTCCTCTTTTTTCTTTAGAAACTTTCAGGTCATTTTTAAAGTGTTGTGTGGATCAGGATCATGCTGCAGGGTTCCTCTTCTGAGACGAGTGATGAGTTCTTGTTTTGCTGCATCCACAGACATTCATGGTGCAGCTATAAAAATCATCGTTCCAGCACTTTTGTTCTCATCTTCTGCCATCGCATTCATACCTCCAGCACTCTGCACTCAATGATACTCCTGTTCTGGATGCCATCTGTACAAATTTATCATTGTGTTTCAGATATTAGGGATTAGTGAAACTGTGCTCCAATGTTCATCAAGCTTCTTTTCATCTTCTTTAGATGGTTCCCAACCCAGAGTCTGATGCATCCATTTCTACAGTGTTTTCCAGAAGATTTCACAAAATGTGTCTTACATGCTCTCGATGTTCCTCTAGGTCAGCCGTTCCCAAAGTCAAGAGTGCTGCAGCCCACTTAAAAACCAGAAAACCCCAGCCCCCCCAATCTTAAATCTTTACTCTAATCAAAATACAAGATAAGGTGATGAATTTCCTTGAAAATGTTATTCAAAAAACAGAAACAACACAGACTGTTGGCTATAAATTGCTAATGTTGCCCAGTCATGTGTAAAGTGCTAATGCCAATATGGGACACACAATGAATACAAGGGCAGCAAATTTAGCTCAGAGTAATGACTAATACCACAAAAATAACCACCACCACTACTAATGGTTCAAAAGTGGAGTTAATCCGAGGTCATGGATAGTTTTTAATGGTGATGTTCTTCAAACCTCTATAATCGATGCAGGGATGTAATGTTTTCTTTTTTTTCCATGAAAAAGAAGTTGGTACCAACTGTGGAAGAGGAAGGTCTGATTATCCCGGCAGCTGAGATGGACCTTTCCATTGCTTCACTTTAATGATTGGGGAGATAGTCGACTAGTGGGCACTGTGGCTCCTAGAAGTAAATCTATGGTACAGTCATAGAGGTGGTAAAGAATGAAGGAGAAAGAGAGCCAGGTCTTTACTAAACACCTCAGCCAGGTCATGATAATCAGCAGGAACAGGTGAGGTGCTTTTAACCTGAAAATCTTTAGGAGGAAATGCTGACTGCAAACATGTAGAGTGGCAATATCAATCATAAATCAATATTTGGGTTATGTTTGTGGAGTCAAAATACCCTACAACTAAAGGAGAGCAAAGAGCTTCAAAAACAACAAACTGTTTTGACTCGTGGTGATTTCCAGAAAGGAAAAGATGAACTGGAGAGGTTTGGTGTGCCACTTAAGCTAAGATGTTAAGATGTTAGCATTCAGTGCAGAGACAGGAAGAGCTTCAGACAGACTTTCTACTGGGATATTAAGCTGTGAGCAAACCTAGAGTCAATGAATCCTCTAGAGCTTGGAGGTTAAAGGAATCTAGGCCTGAGCTTATTTAGCTGGTAACATTAGACTGGACAGAGGATCTGATTTTATGGTGTCTGCCAGCACCACTATGGAGCCTGACAGGCTGAGTCATTTGTACGACGTTTACAGTGAAACACAAAATGGCCGGACTGACTGCAATACAGACACTCACCAGCATTTCTTCTTTACTGATGTTCATTTCCAGATAAGTGTGTTGTCTCAGCTACACTGACTCAGAGTGTTTATAGGAGCATGTGGTTAAATTACTCTCTGGTGCAGCTCCCTTTGACCTCTCTCTGAACCAGAAGCAACTGTGGAAAGCCGGGTCCTGATTAGGGATCCTCCTGGCAACAAGTAAAAAAATTAGATTAACCGACTAGTCTAAAACTAAGAAACACTCAGATATCAAGTTAAATTTTTGGACTGTTTAATGGACAATGTCAAAAACAAAGGCATTAAAACATTAATCGCATTCATCTATAATCAGTTGCACTTTAAATGCTGTTTAACTGTGTGGCACCGTGCGTTATGGACACTGCTTGTTATACTTCAAACAGACAAAGAAAAAAAATTAAAATAAATTGATGTTAAATATATGAAAACATGTTACTGGAAACGATGTCTAAGCATCATTAAAACATGAGAAAATAACGTTTGAAAAACGAATAAATTGCGACTGAAAAGTGTGGCACACTGTGCTGCACATTATAAACGGTGTTCATTGTTCTACAATTCATGACACGCATATCAATAAAAGTTCAAATCTAAAATGATAATAAACCGATACAAACATCCATCCATCCATTTTCTTCTGCTTATCTGGGACTGGATCGAGGGGCTGCAGCCTGAGCAGAGAAGCCCTGACCTCTCTCTCCCTGAGCCTCCTCCTCCAGCTTAGGCAGGATTTGGACTTCAGCGCTGGGTCTTTGTAGAGCTACAATGTAATCTACGTAAGTGTGTGTCAGTTACCGTGTGGTTGTGTCCCAGTTTTTTACATGTGGGGCAAAAAACACCAACACTTTCTTAACTCACCAGAATAAAGCCCAGGACGTGGCACTGGTGTCTTGTTAGCGGGCAGGATTTAAAGATGAGATGAGTGTTTGTAGCATATCTCTCACTTGGTTTAATAACTGCTGAGGAAATTAGGGACGTGTTCATGTTTCCCCATCAAAACTCCTTGATAGCGCCTTCTGAACAGGAGCTGTGCCTGCTGAGTCCATAGTGGACAGATTATTCTCACAAAGGGGACTCAAAGGCAGTACACAATGAATTAATGAATAAGCAATTAATGAATAAACTTAGAAATATTTAGTCACAATAAAATAAATAAGGCAGGTAGAAATATACAAATGAAACACAATAACACAAAAGCAGATTATCTTCTAGAACTTCCATTCAGCAAAGAGTTGATGTGCAGGTGAGTCTTTGGCAAGTTTCTTCAGGTAGTTAGTTCTGTACTGGTGAGTATTTGTTACTCAGTCTGGACATTCTTAGTTTTTCCAAGCTCCTGTTGCAGTTCTCCTTTTCCTAGGCTCAGCTCAGGATCTCCAAACAGGATCCACACAGCACAGGCAGAGATGAGTGAGTAAGCAGTTGTCAAGGGAGCAAATAAGCAAATAGAGAGAAGGTCACAAATCTGATGACAGGTGGTGGTGACGGGCGGGTTTAAGTACTGTCACTGATTACAGGTCAGAGAACAGGTGCACCTACTGGGACCTCCCTGGACCACACCCCTTCCTGAAAGACAGCAGTTAGTTACACACACACACACACACACACACACACACACACACACGTCCTGGAGGACAGGAGAACCACTACACCGTCGGTCATGTTTGTTTAAGTGTGGAAAGCCAAAATCATAATAAAGATTATGTTGGAATTATGGTATAAATTCCATTCTGTTTGTTATAAATTATCATATCTTCTGTTTGTATATTTTCTATAAGTTGTTTTATGTACATATGATACTGTTGTTTTTATGTTTGAAATGGGAACACGTGGTGACATTTCTTACAAAGGAAGTTGTAGTTCTCTGCAGGCTGAGAGCAGCCTGCAGAGAACACATATAGGATACGTGTCTCGTATACGCCATGTTACACGCGCACATGTCACAGTATGCTTACGACCATATATGGTAAGGAAAAAGCCAAGAATGTTGTTTATTACATGCTGTAAACTGCGTTTGGTGTAACCCACGTGATCTTATTGTGAAAATCCGAATAAAAGCGCTGCGCAGGAAGCGGTCCTTCATGACAGATAACTTCCGCTCAGCCGCGAGCTGAGTTCAAGGAACGGATCTCTCCTCCTTGCGCAAGTTCAAAAGAGTTGTGTGTTTGTTCTCTAAGTTATTAAAATGATCTGAACCTATCAGATTAAAATTCACTTAATTGTGCAGACCAACTATTCATAGTTATTAAAGAAAAAAAATTATGACTGCACATCTACTGACTATGAAACTTGATGTCTTCTAAAAACACGTTAGCTGTGGTGTGAATGAAGCCTTGTTATTGCTGCCACATCTCTGCATGTGTAAAGGGGAACTGGGCGTTTGCTCTGCTTGCTATAATACATGTTTTTGTAGCGCTTTTTTTTTTCCTCAGCATGCATTCAATTTACTGTAGTAACATGAATAGTGAATACACAATTAAATTTATATAACAGTGATTTTAATAAAATGACTGTCTCGTATGAGTAAATTGATGGTTAGTAATGTTTTGAGTCTGCAGCAGCAACAAAGAGATCTCTCTCTCTGCTGTCAGCTATCAGGGCTAAAACATGTTCTCTGGAAGGCAGCACACATTTAGCTTCAGTTGTTCTTCCTCATTTTAGTTCTGCAGTTCATGAAGTCATGTTGTTTTTCAGTGAAGAGATGATACAGATAAGCCTGTGGCTAAGAGGTGACTTACAGTTATACCATATTAAAATATTCACAGTATTTTCCATCAGTTTCTTTTTTGTGTCTAGGACCCAGTTTTTCTGTTTTTGAACTTTCAGATTCTGTTTTGTCTCTGTTCAATTCTTACTTTGATTTCTGAGTCCCGTTCTTGGTCGTGAGTTTGCATTTAATTCCTTTTTCCCAGGTTTGGTCTTAATCTGTCTCTGGTATTGTTCATCTTATGCCTCTGTATCAAGTTCACGTGTCTTAGTCCTGGTTTCTGTCGGTCATGTTTAGTAATTTCCTGTTTTACTTTGTTAGGTTTAGTTTTGCTTCCTTGTGTGTCCTATTTTCCTGTTTGCTCTTGTCTCTGTATATTAGCTGTGTCCAAATTCAGGGGCTGCATCCTTCGAAGGACTCAGTCTACATCCTTCAAAGACTGCAAAGGTCAAAAGTGAGCGGCTGTCAAATTGGACGCTCTCCTTCATTTCTGCATCGCCTGTCCTTACCTCAGCGTAGCTTCTGTCGCCTAGCAACCATGACAGTGTGACGCACAGCTGTGGAAAAAAAAGGAAGCACCAAATCACAACAAACAGTCGCCTCAAGGTGCTTTATACTGTAAGGTAAAGACCCTACAATAATTACAGAGAAACAATCAAAATGCAGATTTTTGTTCTTGCTGCTGTAGTTTAATATTCAAGCGGTCATTGTGATACTTAAACATACAATGTATGAAACCAATAAATACTGAAAACACAGGACAAACATTGAAAGAACTGCTTTTATAGAGACACTTAAAGACAGCTGTATTTCAGTTTGAGAAATGTATTTCCACAGTTTTACAGGAAGTCACTTTTTTCTCTAGTCCAGCGTGTCATCATCACACTGACTCAACTTCTGTTTTCATACATTGCCAAACTGTCAATGGATAAAAATAAACCTGTGGCAGAATAGAAAGTAATCAACAACAGTTTTTCACACATGTAACAAAAGAGAGAGCGGACCTTTTCAAAAGGGTGGAGAACAGCTGAAAAGAGGGACGGCAACAAAGGAGTACAGAGAGACCAACTGAGGTTGTTGCTGAGTTTCACTGAACGCTGTGTATTCTGACACATGATGGCAGCGCTGCCAAAGAACGTGTTACAAAGTAAAAAAAAGAGCAAAGAGAAGACTGCACACACACACACACACACACACACACACAGAAATCTACCAATGATTCAATCATTAATTTTCAAAAAATTTATTGAAATGAATTATTGCTGAAACAAAATGATACAAGCGTACAGTGTAATTACTGTAAACTGTGAAGAGCTGCACACATGAAAACAGCAGTGAGTTCATATCAACAGTAAATATTTGTCATTCAACACATCTGCAATCATCACAATATTTGATTGATTATTTTAAAAACATTTAGTTCCAGCTTCATCTTTAAGTATCACGTTACTAAAGAGTCAGAGAGAACAATCGTGTGCAACACAGACACACAAAATGCCAGCTCACATCCTCTGATGTCAGAGCTGAGACTTTTCTAGTGTCCATATCTAAACACAAACTCTCATGAGCTATTTTAGCTGCTTTAGCCTGCCTGCAGCTGCTGTGCATCTGCAAATCACCTTTCAGCCCACCTCCACCATCTCTGAGTTTGCATCCTGTTTCTGAGCAGCTGATGTCATAGCTGCTGTGACTGATGCCTGTTGTGTTGCTGCTATTTCAGGTTTTCCATGTATGAGTGTGTTTGAGTGTTCTCAGAGCAGCAACAAACCTGAATATTAATCAATATTGAATGTTAATTGTGTGAGTGATTGTTTATGTTCAATTGTGAGTCCTCAGTTTCCCACAGACACTAAAAACATGTTTTCCCTCCTCTGATACACACGCCTTCATTTTATACTCATGGCCACCTTTAATGTCACAGAGGGGTTGATACTTTCTGTGGATGAATAAAACTGCTGTGAAGAGCTACAAAACACTTTTCACAGTGATGTTGGTGCTCACACAGTACAATCCATAACCAAGCAGATTAATTAATTAATTACAATCAATAAGAAATGACTAAATTGCACCCTCTGTTGGCTACCAGCTCTAAACACAACATGCACTGACTTGAGGTAAAGTACAAGAAACTCTATAGTACTATATAATAGGTTAAGCAATGAGTTGATCTTTCTTTGGTATCATTTGTCAGGTTTTAAGCAAAGCCCAAAATGCAGACTCAGATGTCAGTGTGAATTAAAAACAAATCTTTAGGAAACGTGGAATACTCAGGCAGGCAAACAGAGACAAACTGTCAAACTGCAACGAGGACCTAAAGTAAACTGAGGCTCTAAATATGCTGAGATAACAAGAGACGGGGAAACACACACACAAGGGAAGGAAAACTAAACACAGCGCACACGAGACTAACAAAATCAATCAGGAAGTAACGCAGAAACACAGACAGCAAACACAGAGGACATAAAATAAAGGAGGAGAATACAAACAAACTATAACCATGAACAGAACTCAGATACTAACTACAACTAAAAAAGACCTGAGAATGAAAATATAATGAAACCAACTACAAAACATCTGTAAAAGAAACAAAACTCAAAACTGTAGAAACTACCATAAACTAAGAGTCAAACAGAAAACATTAAATAACAAAAATTTGAAGTCTAAAAGTTGAAGTGCTGGGTCAGAGACCCGAGTACACCATGAACAAAGAAACACACAACCAGCCTACTGAGCACATGTTTGATCTGTGGGAGGAAGCTGGACCTCCAGAGGAGTAGAGTGTGATACTGCAAATTTTGATATCGATCCAATACCACGAAATACAGGCCAGTATTCCCGATACCACAGCTGCAACTATTCGTTGACAGAATCGATGATGTCGGCTACAAAAATTAGTAGGTGTGGAATTTTAATCTTGACGCAGAGCTTTCCTTCCACGGCAGCGTCATTATAACATATGAGCGTTTAAAACGCCGGCACCCTGGAGCTGTGACGTCAGCTCTGGATGGGTACGTTAGTGCGTCGTTGATACCTGTTAATGTTTGTACAGGAATGTTTCTGTTAGTTTACCTGTCAGAAACGAGCTCTCATGGATGATGTTTGCTAAGCGGCACATTTCAGTTATGTTAGCTAATGAGTGAAGGACAATAGGAGCAGATACATTGTCTCCTATTTTTTTTCTCTTGTTAATATTAGTTTTCATTCTGAATAGTAAACCTCTTCATGAACTGAATTGTCTGTAAACTTTTCAGTTGTTTTGGACAAAAAAATCTTTTTGATTTAATTTGAGGCCTTATTTGAACTTTTGGACAGAGGCCATTTTTATTTATTTATTTGCACATTATATTTTCATTTAGTAGGTGATATTGACAGGAGGGCAGACTTGAACAGGTGAGATAATCAACTATCGGAAAAAATAATTGGCTGATTAGTCGACTACCAAAATAATCTTTAGTTGCAGCCCTAACAATACCAATACAGATGCTGATACTTTTAACTTAAAGGCAGCTGATGTAGAGGAGAGCAGTGGGTCATGATCCATCCATCCATCCATTCGCTTCCGCACATCCTGTTAAGGGTCGCGGGGGGGTGGGCTGGAGCCTATCCCAGCTGTCATAGGGCGAGAGGCAGGGCACATTCTGAACAGGTCGCCAGCCTGTTGCAGGGCCAACACAGAGGGACAGACGCCACCGTGCTGCCCCAGTGGGTCATGATCTATAAGATAAATCATCGTCACTTTGCCAATTCTGAATACATTTTAACGACTTTCCACAATAATTAGTTAACACAATAAAACACACCTTTCAGCTTTGCATGTATTTTGAAGCACATTAGAAGGTGTTTCTGTGTACCTCTGCTTCGTCAGTCCTCTGTGAGAGAGTGTTTTCCAAGGCTGGGGAAGTTATACTGAAGGAATCTCCTGAGATCCAGGACCATAGCACAAAGAGACTCAGCAGCAGATTAGAATCAAGAAGAACAACATTTTATACATTTCTTAATCATTAAATTAATACACACAGATTCCTGCAACAATGTGACACACAGTTGTGCTTCATTCAGTGGTTTTGGTAAAGTATGGCTTAAGCTGCACATATAAAATATATATTCCCCCAGCAGAAAATACAAAACGTTGTTAAAAAAAATACGCTGTAAATAAAAGATTCAGTGAAAACATGTTTCTTTCAGCTGGTTTTAAAATGAAACTCTGAACATAACCTGCTCCTGACAGTTTTAGTTTCTATTCTCTCAGCTGCAGACTCAGTGCTGTTCAAGGGTTTCAGAGTAAAGATATAAAAACAGAATTCAAACAAAGGCTCAGTTTACGTACATATTTGATATGAGGTCTGTAAGTACAGTGTAGGTGTCCTGTTTTAGGATCATATATGAACACTTACAGAACAATAAAACAGATTTAAATTTGTTTGCTGCCAACAGGGGAAAAAAAAAAAAATCAAAGAATAAAGTTGCATCTAAGAATATTTCTTTCTTACTGATGCTCATCAGGGAAACACAAAGACTTTAGACCCTCCTTGTCATGGCTTGTGTGTGGCAGGAGCAGTGAGACCCCAAAATGCTAGACTCAGAAGTGATGAGCTTAGTATGATTTTATTGAAATGAAGATAATAACAAAACTGGGCTGGGCTAAAGCCAGAACTAAACTGTAGTATCAGCTCAGTTAGGGGGTAGGAACATTTGTTGTGGGTCATGTAATGGAAAAGGGAGTGGAAACATTTTAATAAAAGGACAGGGTTCCAAACCATATGGTACGTGTCTGTGTCGTCTCTCGCAGCTCCCTAAGGGTTAAGGTTGTCCCTAACAATGCACCATAACCGCAAGAGCCAGCAACCACACACAACGGAGGCAGAGACGACAACATGACAAAGAACAGAAGAAAACTGAGGGTTTAAATACACAGCAGGTAATTAGGGCAAGAGGAAACAGCAGGGCACAACAGGTGAAGCAAATGAAACTAATAACAGGGGAAGCAAAACTACACACAAAGCACAGGGAACACAAGACTGTCAAAATAATACAGGAAGTGGTTAAACAAACAACACGCAGACTTGACGGGGGGAACTGGCACACGGACACTGGACAAAGACACAGACCTGACACAGGGAAACACAAGGGACCAGAATAAACTGAGGAATACAAAAAAAAAAAAACCAATAAACATAATCAAAGAAATAATTGAAACAAAACCAAGAAAACACAGAACACTGGGCCACCGTCCCAGGACCATGACACTCCTACTCTCCCCACAGAGGTCAGAGGGATCTTCCAGGAATGGTGATGCTATTTTCTGGAAAACTGATTGGTCGATAGGCAGTGATTTCATGCCTGTTGATCTTTAATCTGGAACCTAACCTCCTCACAGCATAAGTTACCGCAGTGATTTACTCCGGTAAAATGTGAGCAACCTTCCTGGTAAAGACAGTCCAGGGTTAAACCCAAAGTTACCTGGATAAGCCAAAATCCTGCTTCTTAGTGCAGGCCCCAGGTGTCAGAGGACCCAGAGTTTTTATAATCCTGGGTGTTGGGTTCTTGTCTAGTTCTGTTCATGGTTTCAGTTCATATAATATTTCCTGAATCCTTGTGTATTCCTGCCTCCCTTGTGTTTCCATACTTGGTTTTGTTTCAGTCTCTGTGTTTTGTCTTTTATGTGTTTACTTAGTAGGACTGCCTCTGTGTTTAGGTCTTTGTTCTTGATATCTTGTTTAGTTTCACTTTGTGTTTGTGTGTTTATTCTTAGGTCTTCTTAGTTTAGATACCTGGAGTCTGTACTTGGTAATAGCTTGTTAGTATTCTTAGTTTTGTTTCTCCTTCCTTTGCTGTCTTGTGTTTGTTTGTAATGTTTGTTACTTCATACCTGTGGCTATTTCTCCAACAATCTCATTACAGAATAAGTAGTAATTCAATTTCTTCTATAGCTGTACTGATATCCAGACAATATGTTATATTTATCAATAAACAAACAAATTGTTTCACAAATCTCTAATATTTTTGAAAACTGATCTCAATAACTTCTTGTATAATTTCCCTATCAATAAAGCTTATACCAGTTGATCTTTTAGTTATTAATTTTCTTACAGTTTCAATTATGTCAGTCTCATTTACTCCACAAAAGAAAAATAAAACTCATATTATCATCAAACAAATGATTAAATTAATATTTCTTGTCATTTGGGACCACAATTTTACAAGCCAAATTTGTACCAGCACTCACATTATGATTGCTGAACTCTTTGACAGTACTTTTAACATTTAACACCTGTTTTTAGTAATATTTTTCATTACTTTGCAAGTTGCTTGAATATTGCTTACAATCTGCTATAAAAAAATTTCCTTCATCTGCATCAGTTTTGTACAGTTTTATGCTGAAACATCCACAAACCCGAGGAAGATGTTCAGCAAAAGCACCATTTAAAATAATCTGTTCATCTGAACGCATCGTGTGAATATGTCATCTTGCTGTTGTCAATGGTGCAGCAGTACTGCTCCTGCAGATACTTCCTGTCAAACTTCTGTCCAGTAGACCAATCACTGAGACAGGCAGAAAAGTGAACGGTGGCTTTAAACCTGGAGGAGAGAAGCACCAAGGACAGAGCCAAGGTGACCACAGAGAACGGGATGCTGTCACTTTTCTCTTCTTCGAGGGTGAACGGGATGACGATGCGGTTTCTTCCCAGTGGACCATATTTTGTTGAGAGATACTCAAATGTTTTCCACACTCCATCGTCTGGCCGAAGAGGACTAACTATGATGTTTGGGATCATCTGTCCTCCAGCTTTCTTCAGTGAGTTCCAGTGGTCTGGCAGGTTCAGGGGTCGATGCTTCTCATCAGGAATATTACAGCCTTTATCTTTCCTACAGCGAAACACTCTGTGCTGGGGCTTCAGTTTTCCTGTAGCAACACCATATGATAACCCAGAAGTGACACAGTTCCAGGGAGAATACAGGACCACATCAGTGATGGTGGGCAGAGGCAGCAAACAGCTGGCTGGGATCATGAAGTCTCTGATTGAGCCATGTGCCACAAACGTGATGTGAACATTGTCACCGTGGTTCTTCTTTTCTTCATCATCAATGTGTTTCTTCAGGAAATCAAACATTTCTGCGAGTTTGCTAAAGGTGTGAGACTCTGAATTTTCTCTCAGCCACTGCAGGACTGTTTCATCTAAACAGTTTTCCACCGCAAGTTTTATTAATCTTTGTCTTTTCAGCAACATAATGTAGTGTTTAAGTCTGGGTGAGTCACGCATCATTCTGTAAGAAACAAAGAATAATTGGAAGAATTTAAATCAGTGATCAGATGTTCCTACAAACTTCCTATTTTAGAAGATTCAGAGACATTTCTCATTTTCTCAGACTCACAGAATTTCCTCTCTTTCTTCTTCCATCATTTTTAAAGAAGCATCCGAGACTTCAGCCTTTTCTCTCAGACCCTGACTGCTGTCAGACTCACCGCCCTTTGTATTTCCCAGTATGGTTAATAATCACAAGGAACTGACAGCTGATGTCCAGCTGCTCCTGTGACTGAAAAACAACAACACAAACCTCTTCAGTGTTAATAAGTGAACCAGTGGTTCCCAGATTGTTGTGCTGAGGTGCACTATTGCTCTTTGATATGATTTTATGGAAACCACATGTTATCACTGCAATTTAACGCCATACAAAATATTATTAAATTATTTTTTACTTGTGTCACTATCAATTTGACCCTCGGTGCAGATGAACCACAATATAAACCGAAAAAACAGTCAGTGTCATTAAAGTTAATAGTCTCATGATTTCAGCTGGATGTCAGCAGCTTTCAGGTCAAAGAGGAACATCAGGAGATGTTAGGTGATGCTAACACAGTGCTATGCTAGCTAGAGAGAGAAACTTGGAAAAAAATCTCCTCTGAAAGAAACTCTGAATTTGTTGGATTTCTTCCTCGCCATCTGATGTTTGGTCCAGATGCCATAAAAAGGCTGACAAAAGTGCATTTGTCTTACAAAACAACCAGAGGCGATTGCTCTAAGACTGCAAGGGAAGCTCAACTTCCCCTAAAATGTCAAAAAATAAGTGATCAAACATATACTGTTGTGTGTACATGTCATTGACTAAATGTGCGCTACAACGCGCTCAACTTTTGTTCAAAATCAGCTTCTTATCACTGGTAACGACGCGGCTTTCCTCTCACTCATTCCCGCAGCTTCACAGTGCTTTAAACAGTGTGGACGCTGAGCGTCTACAGAGTTCAATAGCGAAGCAAAGAGTGCAGCGAAACGAGACGAGTCATTGGATAAATGCTGGGCTTTGTCCCGCCCATCGGACGCTCAGCGTCTCTGGGGGTCTATGGGGCAGTGGGCCGGCCTCGGCTGGCCCGGACGCTCAGCTTCTGCATGATGATTGGATGATCTGTCTGAGGCTGAATCCCTTTTTGATTGACAGCGAAATGAGCGAATCAGCGATCTTTTGGTGTAAACATGGTAAATGGACTAGCTCTAGCGCTTTTCTACTCAGTATGAGCACTCAAAGCGCTATTACAACATGTTTACATTCACCCATGCACTCCCATTCATACAAGCACTTCCATGTTTGCTAAGCTAAGTGCTTTTTAATTAACTATCATTCACACACATTCATACTCCGACGGGACGGTCGGAGAGCAACTTGGGGTTAAGTATCTTGCCCAAGGATACATTGGCATGTAGCCTGGAGTAGCCAGGAATCAAACCACTGACCTTCTGATCAGTAGGTGACCTGCTCTACCTACTGAGCTACAGCCACCCCATCAGTGGGGTGGCTGTAGAGACTGACTTCTATCACTCTTTCTGACTTCGATCGCAGTTTCTGTCCAGCGGGTGCTGCTGTATAAATAAACCGACACATTTTATGATGTAGGCCGAAATTGAGCTTCCCCTCCTTGAAAGACCAGCATCCGCCACTGAAAACAACCCACACAGCTCACAACATGTCAGAGGAGATGGAGGCGGGTTTGCAGTAATATACAATAAGTAATATACAGGTATATAAATACAGGTGTGCCCTAAAATTTTAGCTCATATTTTGTTTTGTCTTCAGTATAAAAAAGTTGAAAAGCTCAGAGTATAAATCATCAGTGACCAGCTAAAAAACTTTTGGCATATAAATTGCTTTGAGTGAAAAAAATAGTTGATAAGCAACAAACAGCACTGGACACACACGTGTCCTTAAACTGGGACAAAGAACAGTTGAAGTACTGAAGTCATGAACAACATTTGAGTCCTGATTAAAATCTAGGCAAAATCATAACAATAACTATGTTTATGAATTCATGTCAGAAATGTGTGTGTGTGTGTGTGATCTGCTTTGAATGATTGGTTAAAAGCTTTCATTTTTACCATCGTGTTTACCACAGAAACACCTTCTAATGTGTTTACCATCGGGATGTGTGGCCTCTCGTCTTCTGATGTCCTGGTGGGCCGTGGATAGGCCGCGTCCCCTGGGTCCCTCCCTGTTCGCCTCTGGATCACGGGGGGCGTGATTACAGTTTCTTGTCCCCATTGGTGAGTACGTTCCATGACAGAGGCACATACACACATTATTTGCAAGCAACAGCAGGATTGTGTGTGTGTGTGTGTGTGTGTGTGTGTGTGTGTGTGTGTGTGTGTGTGTGTGTAGATATGTGGATGTGTATGTATATGTGTGGATATCATTCTTTAATTATTCTTTTCTCACCTTTGTTTTGTTTTTGTTTTTTTTTGTTTGTTTGTTTTTTGTTTTTGTGTCAGGCCTGGTGTAAATAAATAAAATAAAATTAAAATACAAACTAACTAAATACATACTAACAAGAGTAGCCTATTGTAAAACTTACAGAGCTATTCTTGGGAAAGCAGATATGTTTGGTACACCAGCGCATTCGGATCATATTCCGATTGCGAAAACTGCCAGACATGACAGGCTAAAAAACAAAAAAAACTTTCATTTTGATTTGATCACATTTAAACTGTAATGTAAACATGCCCACTTGTGACCTGGTGTTGGAGAACCTTTAGTTATACACACCTGTACAGCACTCTGCTCATCATTTAGGAAAAATAACAAAGGAACATTTTAAGAAAGAGAAAATTTCAGCTTACCTGCTTGAAACATCTCAGTCACCTGTTCTCTGTGCAGCTGGTATCTGTAACTGTGATGCAGGTTTCTGGTTGGCTGATTCAGAATCAGCTGTGTGGTATAAAAGTACCTGGTCAAGTAGTTGGGATTCCCCCAATAAAATCTGAACTGAAAACAAAAGTAAAAATGAAGCTATGATTCCCATAAATGACTCACAGCAACAATTACAGTAAGAGCAGCAGCTCTGCTTGATCTCAAACCTGCAGTCAGACAATAAAATAGGCAGTCACAGAAATATTATCTCTATATCTTCCACCAACAAGATGCTGCTCCAGTTCTGCATCAGTGCCTTTGGAGAACCAGCCTACTGTTCAGCTTCATACTAGCAGAAGTTGGGGTAAAGTCTGTGACGAAACAGATCGGATTGGACAGAATTTTGGACAACATGTACCAATCACTGTTGGATTTAGTGCAATAGCCCCTCCCAAATTTGGGACCTACAATTTTGTGGTGGCACCCACACATGATTGTTTCATCCTATGAATATTTCATGTGGTTCTTTTTCTGCTTTGGCTGTGAATACAGTGAACCCTCGTTATAACGCGCTTCACCTCTCGTGGCCTCACTGTTTCACGGATTTTTTTAGTGCAGTTTTTTTATGCTTTTTTTTTTTTTTTTTTTGTTAACAGTGTATGAACGCGCATCGTGTTCTGCGTCCTGATTGGCTGTCAATCAATCTCCTCCGTCCCTCGTCTCTGTCCAGCACAGAATGTGTTCGGCTTGAAAACAGGTTTTGATCTTTGGTTTCCTTCTATAGTACTGTATAATAATTGTAACAAATAAAGCTGACTACTTCGCGGATTTCGCCTATCGCGGGTTATTTTTGGAATGTAACCCCCGCGATAAACGAGGGTTCACTGTACATTTATTTTTCTTTTCTCAAGATGCACAAATTTTTGCTAGAATTGTGTTTAGTTTGTTTCAACCTTTATTCTTTCTTTTCTATGAGAAAAAAAACACTCAATACAAACAAAGATAAAACACTTAGCCATTTTTCCATGTCCTGTTTTATGAGGAGCAACAACAGAAAAAAGCTAAATCACTCTGATTCTTCTCACTTTCTGTGATTAATCTTTTTATTTATTTTTTTTTATATTGAGACAGCTGAAAATTATTTCCAGGTCAATGTGTCCACTTCTTTGTGACTCAAAAATATTTGGTTGTGTGTCATCTTCTTTTCAGTTGATAACACTGCTGTGAGCGGCCACAGCTCAGTTTAATATATTTAGTGCTGAGTCATGTCAGGACACCGTGAGGTCATGACCCCACAGTCTGATAGAGAATATTAAATCCCACCACCACCAGGTGTCACTGCAGTTTAAACCTGATCGCTGACAGTAAAGTAGAACAACAACCAGAACAAGTCTTCTTATCTAAACAATGTGATGCACACACACTCACACACACACACACACACACACACACACACACACACCTTCAGGACTGCAATAAAAACAGCTGTTTTCCTATAAATAAGCTGATTCAGACATCACTATTCAGCCTACATGCGATAGGCATGATTTCACTGTAAGGATGCCAATCTGACATTTGAGTTTAAAAAGAAAAGAAAAAGAATCACGACATCATCAGTCAGGGAACTTTATTTAAAACAAATATCAGGTGTAACATCTGAATTTTTTTGAACAAACCTTAAAAAAGGTACACTGTCATTCTAGTTATATCCATAAAGACAGATTGTGTTCAGGCTCATCGTTTGACCTTCAAAAACTTTTGTATTTCTCTTTAAATTCAGATACTGGGACTAAATGAGCATGCAGTGAAGGTAAAGTTCAGAAAAACATCCAGAAGTATAAATTAATAAAAGCTGAACGCTCAGAAACTCGGGTTCATCAGGATGCTGTGGGATTAGTTACATCAGTATGAACAGAAAAAAAATAATTTATGTGGCTCTAGAATAAGTATTAACGGACCACGTCGGGGATTTTCAACAGATTTTATAATTTCATGACGCTTAGTGGATTAAGCTCATCTGATTCTGTTCATTTGATCCGACTGTCTTTAAGACGGGGGACCGGAGGGTGTGCTCAGACTATCGGGGATCACACTCCTCAACCTACCCAGTAAGGTAGCCTCACCTATGGTCATGAGCTTTGGGTAGTGACTGAAAGAACGAGATTGCGAATACAAGCGTCAGAAATGAGCTTCCTCCGAAGGGTGGCTGGCCTCTGCCTTAGAGATAGGGTGAGGAGTGCAGCCATTCAGGAGAGGCTCAGAGTAGAGCTGCTGCTCCTCCACATTGAGAGGAGTCAGTTGAGATGCTTCGGGCATCTGACTAGGATGCCTCCTGGGCGAGATGTTCCAGGCATGTCCTACCAGGAGGAGACTGTATAATGTACTACATCTTTAGACAAACACAGTAAAACTATCTGTCCATACCAGTATTTCCTCATGAAAACACTGACTCATGCATCAGCTATGAAATATCAGACATCAAACTTTGTTCTCACTGAATATTTAAGAAAAAGAACTAAATATAGAGCACACAGTAAATAGGAATGCACCTCCATATACTTTATGCTAAAAGAGAGTAGTAAGTCTGATTATTGTTTACTATCTTCTAACAAATTAACTGTACAGTAACTGAGCCTGTCTGATATTTGTGGAGCAGAGGAGCCAGAGCGGCTTCATCAAATGCTTCTTTTGGCTTTGCTGCTGCAGCTCTCCTCACTGACCTGTAAGACAACCACAAACAGACAAAGTGATTTCCAGCATGTAATGATATTCTGGGCTGAAGCCGTTTAATAATGTGAAGAATAAATCAGCCTGCATGGCAGCATAATTACAGAGAGAGCTTCCTGATTGGACTTCAGAATAAACGTCTGCATCAGCTGCAGGACTCGAAGTTCCTGTGAATGAAAAGATCATTTAAAACAACTGACTGTAAGATCATAATTAAACACATTAGTATAATTATCCAGGAGGAGGACGACTGATGTCTCCACTAATGCAAAGATAGAGTATGATAGCTTTTAGTATCCTCTTCATTAGCTGATGTGTACTTAAATAGAAAATTTAAAATAAAGAAATTTACATTTTTAAGATGGCAGACTTTACTCACCTTTTATTTTCTTGGCTTTTTCTTTTTTGGGGCGGTTGACCTCAGCACACATAAGACTGTCCTCTTTGAAGACAAAGTCCATAAATCCAAACCGGGAAACATGCAGGAGACAAATGGGAAACATAAGTGGTAACAAACAGTATGACACAACAAAGACTCACTCAAGGTAAGAGTTAAAACACACAGAAAAAATCAGGGAAATGAGAAACACAAGACTACACAACTGAAGCTAAACAGAACAAGACAAAGGAAGCAAAACAAAACGCAACACACACGAGACAAGAGACTAGCAAAACTAAAACAGGAAAAACTAAAACATGACACCAGAAACTTAAGAACAAAACACAGGAAACACAGAGGAGGGAGGCTGAGAACTCAAGGACTAAAATATAACCTACAAAGAAACTCCAAAACATAATTACAAGAATTTAGAAAATCATAAATAAGAAAACATTTTATTACAGATTGAAAACAACCAACTCAAAACACTGAGTCAAAATTTATGTAAATTCCTTTGAAAAAATGCTGAAAGTCTGCACTTCAAGCAAACCTTTATTGTTTGATTTACACTCTACTGTGATGAAGTACAAAAGTACAAAAACTGTCTTTGTCTCAAACATTATGGAAGCTCTGTATAAATAAAGCAGACAAACTCACACAAAACTCTGAATGGGCCTCGATGTGTGTAAGATTCAGCTCTGCTGGTGTGCAGTGGTCGTATGTAGTAGCTAAGCTTGATAAGAGAGTAACTAAACTCCATGTTGACCTATAATTACCTGCAGTATGATGATGACACATTCAAGTACAAACAGTGAATGAGGCTGTTGTGACGTACCTGCAGCTCCCATCTTCACCTCAGCATAAACAGCACTCTCCTCTGGTTTATGATGCTTCCCTGTTAAGATCATCAGATCAAAACTCAATTATTAATACATTTCTAAGCATTGGAAAACATTTCTATTATTTTCTGTGTTGCATGTGTTTTGCACACTCACTCTTCTTTCCAAAGTTTTTCAGTTCAATCAGAGAGTATGTGACACTCTGGGGTTCATCTGCACCTGAAATGTAACATTTGTAGTTACATTGTAAACAGATCACCTGCAGTCAGTCTCATTAACTCAAACATGTGTTTCATCTCTAACTGAATGAAGAGTCAATATTAATACTGATAATAAAGATCAGTTTAAGTGCTGACCAGGATGAAGAGAGTCGTATTCATGAGTTTCATCCTGGTTGACTCCATGATTTGTGGTGGAGCTCGAACTGTGACTCTCAGACTGGATCGACCTGAAACATGAAAGAAACACAATAAATTCAAAATAACTGATGCAGGTTTAAAATAATAATAATAAAAAGTTTTATACCAACCTGGTGAAGCATGAATCTGTGAAAGAGACACATGTTATTACACAATGAGATCAGAATGATGTTTATGTCTGAATAATTAAAGTGTGTGTAGTAAAAAAAATATCTGATCCAGCATCAAAAGAAGAGGCTCTCACACTTGGACTGTCTGCAGCGATACAACAAGAGCAGGAGAATAATGAGGAGAGAGACTCCACAAACCAGTCCAACAATCAGCCACACAGCTGCTGACACAGTTACTGTAACACACAATTATTAATAAACTGTAATTATATTGGATATTTTCTTTCTCAGTCATCAAAATCATTTACAAATATTCATCAAATGCTTTGATCCTGCTCACCTTTAACTAACATCCAGCTCTGTGGTGACTCTCTTCCTGAGTATTCACACTTGTAGAAACCTTCATCAGACTTTGACACTGCAGAGATCTTCAGCTCCTCTCGGGTATCATTTTGAATAAGTTTGTCATTGTGGTAGAAAAACACATTGGAAAGTAATTTTTGTCTTTTCAAACTGCAGCTCAGACTAACAGAAGCTCCTTCAGTCACAGGATGAACAGGACTCACCAGGATAGGACCATCATCTGTGACACAATCAAACACAATTGTTTAGGGCTGCATAAAACGATTATTTTAGTAATCGAGTATTCTATCGATTATTCCATCGATTAATCGAGTAATTGGATAAGAAATACTTTTTTTATTAACAGTTTATCTGTATATTTTAACTTCCATAATACAGTTTTTCACCATGTGAACAAACAGCGGTGCATGGAGCAGCTACAAAGTTCTCTTTTCTTCACCTTAACACTTGCTGATCAGATGCTTGTTGAAGGACCTTCAGCTGTTTCCCAGTAAAGATTTTAATGGTGGTTACTAAAAGAAAAAGCTGCTGTTTTGGATGCTGGAAAAACGTTTCCTTTTGCACTACTTAGGCTCACCGTCTCTTTGCACTTTGCGCAGTTAAAACCGCTGCCTGCTATGAGTGTTTTGAAAAACCAGTGGCTGTGGGAGCCATGACGCATGTGTGAGTGTTGTAATGCTTTGTATTCACAAGCATTCTCAAAAATACGTTTCTACTGCAGGTCTATATTTAGTCACTAATAAGGGATTAAAAAAATATATTTTGACGGAGGCCAGGGGCGGTTCTAGGGGCGGGGCCACAGGGGCATTGGCCCCATCTGAAATCTGATTGGCCCCCTGAAGTGCCCCTGTCCTGTCACTCATCTGTCCTTTGTCTGAGATCGAGGATCAAATTATAGGTGGACGCAATTCCATGCCAAAACACCAGTAGTGCTAATGAGCAAAATAGGAATGTCCAGCGCGAATAAAGCTTACAGAAAAAAAAGAAGATTTGAACGATCTTGCGGAGAAAGTTATTTTAACCAACAACTGATGCCTGTCTACATTTTGAGGAGTTTGTTGGTTAATGATAAGTCATAAATCCCTTTTTACTCACAGCTGTCACACAGCGTAAGTCTGATAAACATTAAATTAAGAAGCAAAGTTAAGAGTAATGTTAACTGAGGCCCTACTTGTGTTTGGGCATGAATGTTAGCATTTCACCAATTCATGTACTTCTTTGTAATTTGCATTTGTGTGTTAACATTAACTATAATGTTTGACAGTAATAGAGAAGAATATGAAAAGAAAGGGTCAGTCTCAGGCGGGAATTCAGCAGTGTTTGAGCAAAAGAGTGAGTCTGCCAGCTGAAAATGAGCAGGGTGAGAGGAGGGAGAGAGCAGCAGGCACAGAAGACCAGAGGCTGGTAAGGAGCAGGACACCTCCAGCCCCTTTTCATCAGGTCAGAAATCATTTAGGGAGAACAACAACAGTTAATGCTGTAATGTATGAAATGTCTGATATTGTTTTTTAGTGAAATGGCACATAAGTTCACTGAATTCTTACACCTCATGGTGATGAGGTTTACCATAACTTTAATGTAATGGCTTTAATTTTTATTGGTCCATATATCACCACATCTACCACAAATACTTGGCCCCTCTATGAACACTGTGGCCCCTTGATGGCCCCTTACTCAGAAAAATCCTAGATCTGCCACTGACGGAGCCCCTCGGTCGTGGGGGGGCGGGCCTTCCGGTACCGAGCCATCGCTAGTGCTAATGGCCCGTGCTCGCTAGCAAACCAGTTCTGGTAGCTACAGCTGAAGTAAAGAAAAAAATAGGAGCTGAAATGGTCAGCGAGCACAACACACACAGACACACAGAGAGCAGTGGCGGCGTGGAAATGCATGTCACGGATAGTTGCCACCTGTCCCGTAAAGTACGGAACCCCCGCATATTACGGAGCCGTATTCCACAGAGTCCTGAAACATACGGGGTTCTGTATTTTACGAGACAGGTGGCAGCTCTAGTGATGATCCACTCTGTGTTAAAGGAAATCCATCGCAGCGACGGAGAGCTTTTTAGAATCTGTGTGTGTGTGCGTGATTCACACTCCAGTCTAGTAGGTGGCGGTAATGCAGATCTATGTTGGTTTGCCAGCCACCAATAAACCCACAAAAAGACGACTGAGCACAGTGTTGCCAAGTCCGCTTATTATAAGCGACTTTGGGCTTGTTTTCTTTCGAGAGTCGCTTGTAAATCTCGTGAGTCACGGGTTGCGGTTTTTTGGGCTTGTTTTTTGAACGTGGAGTTGCTTATCTGGGCTTGACTTTCTTTCTGAATGAAACTCATTGATTATCTCTCGGCGCCCTTTAATAAAGCAAAAGACAAGTGGCAGGTAGTTTGTCCCTTCCAAGCCCCCGTTTCCTGTTTATCGCTCCTGCACAAGTTGACCGGGCGCCCACCCAAACAAACACTCATATCAGCCCAGAGTGAGGAGGCAGCGCAAGAATGAGCTCCAGTAAGTGGGGAAAATATAGAAAAAAATGTAATAAAGAGTGGGCGAAAGAGAGCGCACTTACAGAATGGATCCGAGCTCAGATGGGAGACAGTGGTGCAAAAAGTGGGTATGCACTATATGCAATGCATGTGGGCGCCGCACAAGAGGGGGGCGCCAAAACAATGCGACCAAATTATTTATCTAGTCGCATTTTCTGTATTTAACAGCTGTGCATGTGATATGATCAGTAACAGAGGAACAGGACTGATTAGGCACCCCTGTGCTCCTTCACCTCCCCTCCTCTTGTCCTTCCCCCCCCCCCCAAAAAAAAAAATGTGTCTGCATACACCTCTGAAAGTAGCTGGGGTCCTAATGGGAGACGTACCAAAGGCATTCTCCAGATTTTGCAAGTGTGAAAAATGTGCTCACCATGCTGATTTAGTTCAACATGCTAATACAGAGAAACACACACACACACAAAAAAAACTGTGCACCCTTCTCTTCTATGAGGCTAAGAACCATGGGTTTTACTGCTCCAAAACACACAGACAAAACAAAGAAGTGAGCTATACTACTATAGAGCTATACTGTTTAAAAGCGGCCTCAGGTTTACACAATGCTGTGGGTTGCCAGTTGGGCTTCTTTTGGGCTTGTTTTCATAGAGCTGGTTGCTTGTTTCTGTCGCGAGATCTGGAAACACTGACGGAGCACTAATGCTGCTAATGCTAGTGAGGAGCGCCGCTTACACGGAGACAACTGAGCGTTGCAGAGTTTAAACGAAGCATCGACACAGTAAATTTGTGTCGATAATTTTTTAGAATCGAGTTAATCGACGAATCGTTGCAGCCCTACAATTGTTTCAGTCAGATCAGCTGGTGCAGACTTTTAGAAAAAGCTGACACACAATAATAAGAACAGATAGAACAAATGCTTTTCATCATGAAGATCTAATATCTGATCTTGAATATTTAAAAACTTCTGTATGTGTCAAATGACTTTTTATTACTAAATAATTTGTATGGAACTTGTTTTGAATTGTGACATGAAAATTAAGTTCAGATCACATGTGAACACAAAAAAAAGCTTCCCTAAACCAAACCCACATCACAGTGAGGAAAAATATGTGAGTTCTTTTTTTGGAAACTGATGATGATGATGATAATGATGATGATGATGATGATGATCTGCAGCCACAGATGAGAATGAGACATCCTCATCAGATGCCTGAACCACCTCAGCTGTCTCCTTTTGATGTGGAGGAGTAGCAGCTCTACTTCACGTTATCTCTAAGGGAGAGGCCAGCAACCCTTCGACAAACACTTATTTCCACCGCTCTTTCTTTCAGTCACTACCCAAAGTTCATGACCACAGATGCGGGTGGGGACATAGATTGACCCGTAAATCAACAGTTTTGCTTTCACACTCAGCTCTCTTCACCACGATGCTGCAGTTGTTCAGGGACTGAATGACCTGCAACAATGGGACAAACATCACATACTCTCACAGCACCCCCTACAGGATGTTGAATGCCTTGTCCAAGTCTACAAAACACATGTAGACATGTTTGCGTCAGCAAACTCCCACACACACTTGATCCTTGAGAGAATATTGATCTGGTCCAGTGTTCCATGACCAGGATGCTGGAAAGGAGAGTTTGTCTTACAGTGAGAAGTGAGAGTCACACTCTTCACCTTCCCAGGGAAGCTGGGATTATGATCCCCCTATAGTTGTAGCACAGCTTCCCCCTATGTAGCCTCTTATCTGGCCACGTCCCGTCCACAGGACGTATGTAGTTTGTTTTATATGGCAGGCTGGACCTTCCCATTTTGATTGACAAATCACCTGACAAAGCTACATGACACCCTCAGATTATTAATGGCTCTGGAAAACCAATTTCTTAACATGATTGGCCGAATGAGGTGTCAATCAAAATGGGAGGGTCTAGCCGGCCATATAAAATGAACTACATGCATCCCCTGGATAGGATGTGGCCAGTTAAGAGGCTACGAAATGGGTTTTCCAGAGCCAATAATAACTAGAGGGCGTTCTGTAGCTTTTCCAGGTGATTTTGGTGCTGCCAGTTAACAGGTTAAACATGGGAACCAGCAACCCAGTCTGCCAGAAGCACTGGCTCAGCTCTCCATGTGAGGTTGCAGAGGCATCTCAAGCAAGACAACCCTACAACACCCAGAGCCTTCAGGAACTCTGGGTGAATCGCATCTGCCTCTGGGGCCCTGCCACCAAAGAGTTGTTCAACTACCTCAGTGGCCTCACCCTCAGTGATGGGTGAATCCTTGGGCTCACCTCAACACATGACCTGGACTCTGGAATCAGTCTCTTGGAGAGTTCCAGACTGTTCCAGTCTGGAGTTGCCCTTGGAGAGAGGCAATAGGCTGGGGTGGGCATCCTTGAATCCCCTCAGCTTGCTACCTGTATGTTGGTGGGTCATTTCTCTGCACCTATGGTCCAGGGAACAGGTCCTGACCATTGCAAGTGCAATTCAGAGTACGCAGCCTTCTTGTTGTTCCTGGGTGGGGTGCTTGAGTGCACTCCATCTAGTGACTCTGTTGTCCTGTGACAATTGGTGTGATTGGGAGGAACGGTCTGCCTGATCTGAACACAAGTGGTGTTCTGTTATTGGACTTCTATGCCAACCACAGTTTGTTCATAACAAACACTATGTTCAAACATAAGGATGCCCAAGAATACACGTGGCACCAGGACACCCTAGGTCGCAGGTTGATGATTGATTTAGTAACTGTATCAGCAGATCTGATGTTCTGGGCGCTCAGGTGGAGAGAGTACCTGAACTATCAGCTGATCACCACCTGGTGTTGAGTTGGATCAGGGGGCAGGGGAGGATGCTGGTCAGACATGGTGCACCTACTCTTTAATTGACTGATGAAATTTAAGTTTAAAGGATTATCCAAGAAGTTTCAAATTGATGAAGTTCTGACCTTTGCAATTTTTAACTTGTGTTTCTTTGTTTTTGGTGCCGTGTTTTTGCTGTGTCTTGTTTTTACTCTTTTTTTACTTTATGAACAAAAGTATAATGCTTTAGGGTAAAAATCCAAGAATTGATTCATTAAATAATAAATCAATTGAACGATTAAATAAATGTTAAATAAATCAGATGATTAATTAATAATAATTAAATTAAATGAATAATTAGCAGTTGGCTTAAAACTCTAAATGGTAGTTGATTAAATGATAAATGAATACCTGAATCAAATCATTTTTAGTCAGTAGTTGAATTAAATGGTCAATAGTGATTTAATTAAAATAACTAAATAATAAACAATTAAATAAATACATTAGATAGAGAACAGACAGATGGGAGACCAGTGGTCACCAGACCAACTTCACAGCCTTTGGGTGATTGTCTTATTTATGGCTTCCCGGTCTCGAGGAAGAATATGTTTATCTTTTCCTTAAAGGTTTTGCTAAAACATGTGTGCGTGTGTTTCTTTCACAGAGCTCTTATTGCTGATTGGAGAAGCTTGTGCTATGATACCAGAACCAAACACTGGACGAACCAATCTGAGAAGGCCAAGTCTAAACCGGCTCTCTCCAGCTGTTTTGCTTCTAGATAGTGCTTGTAGCATAAAATGTTATGTTTAGCGTAGAATCTTTGCTCTGCTGGGGAGGGGAGTCACACACAGACTGCTGGGATGGCCTGTGGTCTCCTGAACCAAAACTGCCCATGTACATGTGATATCTTCTGATTCTTTAATATATTAGTTGTTTTAATTTTAAACTAAAGTGTTTTAAATGTCTTTCTTCACAAATAAAAAAACACACCATGACATTTTCATTTTTGATAATTAAGCTTTGCACATGACTAACAAGAACATAACTGAATTAATCACATTAATTTATATGCGACTGTTGTAGTAGTGAGGTGTGATTTTAGCACAGCTGCAGGAGAAGAAGTGGGGCAGAGTAGTTCATGGAGCAGTGCACAGTACAAGTAAAATAAAAGTGTCATGAAGCGCTGGTTTAGGACCCAAATGGAGACCCGAGACAGGCTGAATAAACTGAAAATACAGATTTAATTGGAAGGTAGAAAATGCAACACACAATCAAGAAGTCCATTAAAAGTCCAAACTGATGGCGAGTAAACTTTACTAAACAGAATCCAAAACACTAAACACAGACCAGAGGCCTGTAGCATGAAACTAAAGCAGGATTTTGGCTCATCAAGGTAACTGTAGGAGGACCTCACTTTTTTCAATATTTAAATTCTTTAGTTTCCCTGATGAACATCAGTAATAAATATAGATTTGTAAATAAAATTTTATAGCTTTATATATTTTACAATAATTTTATTGTTCTATGAACATTAATATATTATCCTAAAACAAGACACCTACACTGTCCTTGCAGACTTCATATTAAAATTGTATGTAGACTGAGCCTTTGTATATATTGTTTCTATATTTAATCTTTCCTCTCAAACTGTCATGGTCCAGGGTCCTTTTGACCCTGTGTGTTTTGTGGGGTTTAATTGTTATTTCTAGTCCCTGGTGTTCTCTCTGTATTCTGTGTCAGGTCTGCGTCTCTGTTCCATCGTCTTACTTCCTGTTTTATTTTGATAGTCGTCCAGTCCCTGTCTGTTGTGTTCAATTTTGCTTCCCCTGGTCTCGTCAGTGTTATTAACGTCACCTGTGTTACCACCTGTTTCCACCTCCCTCATCAGCCCTCCTGTGTATTTAAGTCCTGTGTTTCCAGTGCCTGTTGTTGTCTTTGTCTTCTTGCTGTGTGTGCCCTGTTTGTTGACTCTGTTTCCCTGACCTCTAGTGAAGTGTATTTCTGTACTGGGTTTGTTACCACTAGCCCTGTCTAGTCCAGCCTTTTGTTTCGCTTCTGTGAATAAAGTGGATTTTAAGTCTAATTTCTGCCTGGGGTATCCTGCATTGGAGTACTCCTTCCTGCCTGCCACACAGACGTTACATCAGGGGTCCTCAACTCCAGGCCTCGAGAGCCGGTGTCCTGCAGGTTTTAGATGTGTCCCTGCTTCAACACACCTGAGTCAGATATAGAAGTCATTAGCAGGACTCTGGAGAACTTGACTGCATACTGAGGAGGTAATTCAGCCATTTGATTCAGGTGTGTTGGATCAGGGACACATTTAAAACCTGCAGGACACCGGCTCTCGAGGCCTGGAGTTGAAGACCCCTGCGTTACATGATAGAAACCCTTAAACTGCAGCTGAGAGAATAAAAACCTAAAACTGATGGGTTTCAGTTTAAAATCATCTGGAAATGTTTTCACTGAGTCTTTAATTTACAGCATGTTTTAAGCGTAATATAGATTATCTACTGGGGGAAAATATTTTACATGTGCAGTTAAGTTATACTTTACTAAAACCACAAGAATGTGTCTGTATGAATTTGGTGATTTAGAAAATGTAGAAATGTTTTTATACTTGATTCTGATTTGCTGCTGAGTCTGTTTCACTCTGCTATAATTGCAGCTCCTTGAACACAGAACACACACCAAGAAAACCTGTTCAATCAGTCACATTAATTTCACTTTGATCTGCCACGTCTTCTTCATCAGGCTGTGGAACAGTAACCTTCAATGTTTAAATGGATCCACTTTAAAGTTTCAGAGCTCTAATGTGCAGCCGTCACCTTAGAAATAAACAGCAGCACTGAGAGTGCACTCAAAGTAATTAACTGGAATTAAAATAATTATTTTACTGATCTGTGCACTAAATTACCAGATTAATTATTTCCTGCAGTGTTCATCTCTTGTCCTTTTTACAACACTTGCTTTTTACTAGTGTAATTTTTGTTCTTTATACATTTTTAATCACCATTTTATAACATCAAAGTGGAGGAAGTGGCACTCAGATCATTTTCTGTGGAAGAAAAGTCATGTGACCTGTGAAATGCTCCTTTTAGACTGATTAGATGCTGCCATCATTGTCCCTTTCATGTGAACATGCAGGGGAGCCAGGGTTAATAACTTGTTGATAAAGAGCTTCATGTGACCACTCATTCTGATCACAGATATCAGGGTTAATGAATCTTTAAGATACCCTGGGTATGTTGGACTCACTTCATCGTACAGGGCCCAGGGTCATATTCCAGGAAGCAGGTTTAGCTAACAGCTGTGAGTTTGTTAAAACTGAGATGAGGGAAACTTTTTTCTGCTCCAGAAACAGTTAGCTTCAACCCTGAATCAGTTACCATGGTAACATACTCTGTGACCTTAACTTGCTCACTGTCAGGTTTTCCTCATCAAACTCTGAGTTTCCCTCTGACTCCGCCCCTCTTGCTGCACGTGAAACAGCTGACTGACTGAATGGACTCAGAGTGGAGCCAATTCATCTGCACAAGTTTATGATTTTACAAACAGGAATCACAGTTAGACATTAGTTGGTTATTTTGTGTACTCAACATGAGCATTTTTACAGTCATTCAGTCGTCAGACAGCGTCTAAAGGCCGATTGATTATCAGCTCAGAATCAAATTTATCTCTATCTTTCTGACTGTGAGACTCTGTGGACAGCAATGCAACTGTCAGCCAAAAATAAAGACTTGACAACAGGAAACAGGGAACACAGGGGAGGTCAAATAAACCAAAAACTCAAGAACAGTACAAAACTCAGAGAAGCATAAACGTTACAAAAATGGTGGGTCAGAGACCGAGGAGCATGACAGAAAGTTTGCTGCTCTGAACGATGTATAAAATCTGCATTTGTTGTTTTGGTAAATCAATTTAAAAGACTGAGTGAAATGAGATGAACAACCAAGAGTGTTATCCTGCTTTGGTGAGACGCCTAAAATTGTCTGAAATATTCATTTTCTTTCTGTTGCCTCATAGAATTACTCCACATACAGCAAAGCTGGGACTAATTCTCATGTGATGCCTAAATCATTAAAATTGGTCCACAAAATACCCAATATAAATATTAAATATAAAACCCACATAAACATGACAGATAAAGCAAAACAAGAGGAACATGTAGAAAAAAAATCTAATGTATAAAAATCATTATATCTGACTTATATATAAACTTATATCTTTTTGTCATTCATGTGCTCTTGTTGTTCTTTCTTGAACATTAACAGTGTCAAACAAAGCTGTTGTGACTCTGCATCCAAACTGGACTGAGATATACAGAGGAGAGACGATCACTGTCAGATGTGAGATCCATGGAGAAGGAAACGTAAGAAAATGTATAATAACATACCCTGTACAGTGATGTTCACTGCACTGCTGAACTCTCCTGATCCAGACTCACACCAGTACACTGCAGTATCTGACTTTAATGTGTAGATGTAACATGTGGATCCATTCATTCTCCAACAGTCAGAGTTCAGTCGGCCGTCCTCAGTGAACTTCTTCACTCTCCACTCAGCAGAGTTTCCCTCACAGGTCAGTGAGACAGAGTCAGAGGTGAAGTGTTGCACTCTGTCAGGACTCACTGTGAGAGACGCTGCTGAATGAACATCTGGAAACATGCAGGGAGGAGACAAAGCTCAGAGATGTTAGGATTAAAATATCACAGTGAAAATGTTCATTTGCTTCCTGAAGATCAGAGTTAATATTTCAACAAACTATAATTTCATGCTTCAAAACAAAATACCCTTTAATTATGTTTGAAGTGTTTAACACATTTTGAATAAACAATAATATAATTTTTTATTTGTGAAATGAGAATAAATCTTCTTTCTACTTTTGTCAGAGCTGTTAACCTGCCTGCTGACTCATTATTAACTGTAACCACTAAACAAAGTGTTTCTTTGATGCAAATCCAGTTTGTCCAGTAAGTAAAAAAAATTACTACAAACAGTAACCTGAGTTTCAGTCTCCAAAATAAAAGTACTCATTGCAGTGACAAAATTATTTAAAATATCAGATATGTTTTGTTGTTCATGTTTTCACATTTAAAAAAAACACAAATGTTCAGTTTGATTGTGATGGGATGGCTTTGTGTGTGTGTGTGTGTGTGTGTGTGTGTACTTTCTGCTTGTTTCCGGTAGAACGTGTGGCGCCTGTGGCTGGTTTTTAGGAGTTGGGCAGATGTTTTTGTCTGCCAGTTACTAATAAAAAAACTTAATAAAAAACCTTTTCCATTGTGAGCCTGACAGTATGCACCTGTCACCAGAGCCCCAGACTATCTGCTTCACGTCAGAGCCAGCACCCCTCTGCCACCTTCACTCCAGCCCTCACAAGCCTGCCCTCCCAGATAATGCCCGCCTGCCAACCTCCCAGCCCTGGACACACTTCACCATCCCTCACCCTAGAAAAAACCCCTCCTAGGTCTCTCCTACCCAGACTAGCAGATATTGATCACAGAGAGAAAAGAAAAGATGTGTACAGACATTTTATCATCATGATGGAAATTAGATTTTAATGAGCTGAATCTTTGTGAAAAATTGATGGATAAAAATGATGGCATAACATCAGCTTATTGAAATGATAGAAACAAACTGACCTGCAGACCAGACAAACTTTGGTTCACTGTGATCAGTGTGATACTCTGGGTCTCCTCTTCCAGCTCTACACACATATCCTGCTGTGTGTGTCTGTCCATCAATGATGTAGGAGTCCTGTGCAGTCCCACTGCCATCAGGTAGCAGCTCATAACTGTAGGATTTCTCTGATAGATCAGGAACAGCTTTATACCAGTAGAAGCTCCATCCTGCAGACGGATGTTCAACCTCACAGTTCAGAGTTACTGAGGCTCCAGGACTCAGCCATGATGGAGACACAGTGAGGACAGGACGGGGTTCTAGTGGGAAAACAGTTTTCTCAGAAAGTTCCTGCCTAATGTTGTCTTCAAATACTTATCAAAACATGTAAGACTGAAATGATCTAAAATCTCTCTAATCTCAACATGTACTAACAAAAACACATTTTTACAGCCTGTTTATATTCAGGTTAAAGGAGCTTTGACTCTACTTACTGTCAGAAACTGTCAGTGTGACTGAATCACTCCACTCTGTTGTTTTATGTTTACAGCGGTAGTTTCCACTGTTGATTGTTGTAGCAGGTCTAATCCTGTATTCATTTTGATTTTTACGTGTTAGGTTGCCATTTCTTTCCCATTCATAATCCCACTCAGTGTCTCCTCCATGGATCTCACATCTGACAGTGATCGTCTCTCCTCTGTATATCTCAGTCCAGTTTGGATGCAGAGTCACAACAGCTTTGTTTGAGACTGTTAATGTTCAAGAAATAACAACAAGAACAAAAAAATGACAAAAAGGTTCAAATACCATAATGCTTTTTGTACATTAGATTTTTTTCTAAACGTTCCTTTTGTTTACTCTAATTATCTGTCATGTTTATGTGTATTTTTTGTTCAATTTTTATATTGTTGTGTATTTTGTGGACACTTAATCTATTTGGCTCAACTCAAAGCACTTTTAGTTGACTCCTTCTGTTCTGTCTCACATTTGCAGTAAAATTAGATAATTTGTTGTAATGCAAGTTGATATATGTTGACCAGGTAAGGTCAGCCTTCTCACGTTTATTATTACGTTTTTCTTGGGTTTTGAGTATGAATAACTGCCATCTTGTAGTCGACTGCCGTAAGCAGCAACTAAGTTAGGGAAATATGCATGTTGGCTGAAACATTCAAGGTACAAACCAGTGTTAATGTCTTCCACACCCCAGTTTCATGCACCCTGCCTGGGGTAGGGACTGGCTAGTGGTTTGGGGCCGGGTTGGCTGCTCCGCGGGGGTGCCGCTGGCTCTGTGCTGGCACCCGCTCACCCACGCTTGGTGTCCATGTAAGTTCTGTGTGTGTGCGCATGAATGTGTGACAGTCATATGTGTGGGTATGAGTATATGATTTGTGTGTGCGTGTGTGTGTGTGTGTATGTATGTGCATGTGTAGATATGTGAATGTGTATGTATATGTGTGGATATCATTCTTTGATTATTCTTTTCTCACCTTTGTTTTGTTTTTGTTTTGTTTTGTTTGGTTGGTTTTTTTTTGTTTTTTTTTTCTCTTTCTCACTCCTTTTCCTACCCTTTCCTTTCTGCCTGTCAGGTCTGGTGTAAATAAATAAAATTAAATGAAAATACAAACTAGCTAAATACATACTAACAAGAGTAGCCTATTGTAAAACTTACAGAGCTATTCTTGGGAAAGCAAATATGTTTGGTACACCAGCGCATTCGGATCATATTCCGATTGTGAAAACTGCCAGACATGACAGGCTAAAAAAATGTCATCCATGAGGATGGGCAATTCATAATCTGTGAGTTTACATTATAGTTTTGTCTTGTGTTAATGATTAAAGACACATCTCTTTTCCTTAGCATTTGGCTGCAAGGTAACATCCTGTTAGATGATTGCTGACTTCTGATTGTGTTGTTTTAATTAATTAATTTATTTATTATTGCCTTTTTACCCTTTTTATCTCTATGTGCAGCACTTTGGTCAAACTTTGTATATAAATATGAAATAAATATGACTTGACTTGATTGTTTTGTCAATTTCATTGCAGATTCTTTCTCCATTCTGCTTATAAATCAATTTTGCAGCCCTTTCATGTATGAATTATGAGAAACTCAATCAAGACTTTTTTCCTGGGTGTTTTTATTCCTCTTTAGGTTGTGGAAAAAAAAAAAAATTAAACTTTTGTCTATGAACTACTTTTCATGGTGATACAAACATGTCCACTCAGCTGGACACCATGAATTAGACTTTTAAATCAGAGAAATATTTAACAAGCCAAAAACAGAGAATGATACTGCAACCTCAGATCAACTGTCACTGCTGCTATCATTCACTAATCCTCATTCTGTTGATTACATTCAAATGAAAAATAAAAACAACAAAAACAACTTCCCATGACTGGCCACAAGCATCCACTGTGTTGGCTGATATACAACTATAACTATCCATATACAAGAGAACAGCTTTTGAATAGCAGTCACTGTTTGAGTGAGAATAAGCTAATGCTAATAGTCTTTAGCTCAATGCCTATGCTAGTCCTGGCAAAGCATAGTTATACAAGCACGTGAATGTTTGTTCATTAGTTTATTGCTGTAATGACTTATGACAGAGTGTTTGTGCATGAATTTGTGTTATGACAAAGTACTTGTGTATTTCCCTTGATTCTTTTTCTGCTGCAGTTTTACAGTAAAAAAATGGGTTCCAGTAAAAACAAAAAGACCATGTCTCAGCATCCTGTCATTCCTGGATCCTTCAGTGTTTAGCTTACTCAACATTTAACTGTGTCTTAGTGATCAAAGGAGCATGTTGTCCACGGGCTTTGCCCTCTGGTAGGGCCTCCCAAGGCAAATTGGTCCTGGGTGAGGGGCCTATGGAAGACTCATCTCTGCAGGTTTTTGCAGCTACACAATTCAACACACTGAACACCTACAGAGACTTTGGAGTGACGTGTTAGACAGCTTCTAATCAAACACCAAATGAGGGAGTATGAAGTTAACAAACTCTGTGATGAGCTCAGAGCAGCGTTTGGTTACTATATTCCATGTTGGGCTTTCCTTTAATTTGTCATCTCTGTGTAACTTTTGATAATCAGTATTTTTACAACTCTGAGAGGTAACACAAAAGAATCACACTATACAAGCCAGCACACATGCCAGCAGCATAATTCAGGGGGATAATCTGCACAACACACTGATATTTTGAGAGCAGATAAACACACATGAAACAAAAATCCAAGTGTATGAAGAACACAGCTCTTCAGTAAATATAAAGTTTGTATAGTGGGTGTGTGTTTGAGTGCTCACACACTTAACATATATTAACATTTTAACCATATAATTGAAATGTTTGGTTTATTGTACAAAATTTAACGCAGAGAAACATAGTTGATGGTAAACACTAGTTAAGAGCAACACAGATGATATCAATGGGGGAAAAAAATAATTTCTCACCTTCAGCATCTCCATGGATGCCTGTAAATAATGAATGAAATCTCATCAGAGTTTACACAATTGACAAAATCAAAACAAACAGATTTTTTTTAAAGATTAAATCTACAGATTTTTGCAAATTTTTTGCTCAGGCTGGAAACATGAAAAAGACCTTTAAAATTAAGTATTTAAGTATTTAAAATATGAAAAAACATAAATTTTCAGAACAATCGATATTAAAAAAAATGTTAGCAAATGTAATCAATACAAAGAGCAGCAGTGTATGTAAATGTTCGGTTGATCACTAACAGTCTCTAGTCTGTTGAAGCTCTCAGGTCAGCAGGTTAAAGCAGGGATACACTGTAATCCTCACAGGTGAGAAACATTTTCCTTCATCACTGCCATTCAAACAGCAAAGGTCTGTGTTGTACTTACAGAATAACCCCAGCAAACAGAGCAGAGAGTTCCCCATCCTCACGTCCAGCCCTGCAGGCTGATCTGCATCTGACCTCAAAGACTTCTACTTTGATAATAAATGCAGAACAAAGAGAAGCTGAACTTAATGTAGATAAGAGCAGAGTTTTTATTCAGCTTCTTCTTCTGATTGGTCTCTCTGTGCTTCCTTCCCTTTCACACCCTCAAACAGCTCCTGTAGCTTTGACTGCAGCAGTTGGTGACGTGTTTACATTTCCTGTCCATTGCAAAAACATAAGCTTCATTACTGTTTTGTGCTCCTACCTTTCTCTGTAATACACAAAGGTGCTCTAAGCTCAGTGAGGTGACAAACTCTGCAGGTCACAGTTTTTGTCTTTTTTGCCGACAAAATGCTGCAGATGTACTTCAGCTAACTTTTAGCAGGTCTCAGATCTTCTGTTCTCCATCTTTCTGAACTCTAACAATCTGGTTTTTCATCATTCTGGAAATTATTTTAATTATTATTTAGTCATGAAGCAGGCAGACTGACACAGTCCACAGGTACAAAATAATTTCACATTTTTATGTAAATTGGATCATGTAAATCACATATCTAATCACATATCTGTGTTTATTTCAGTGCTCAAAGGTTTTCTAATTTCTCAGGGAAGCGCGTAGATATCTGAGTTTCTACATTGGAGCCTTTATTTTCAGTAAAGTCTTTTTCCTTTTCTTTTTCCTGTTTTTTTCTTTGATTGTTTATCAGAGGAATAAAGTTGAAATTCTTCCTTCAGGGTGCATAATAACATGAATATTTTATTTGACTCTCATGCAGCACTGCAGTGAAAAGGCTCCTTTGATGTCACAATAGATCTGTGAATGTTCTCATGATGTGCTGAAATTCTGCTTTTAGCTTTGGTTGTGACCCCAAACACAGGAAATGACTCACTGTGGTTGGACTGAAACTAAAGAGTAACAAAGAAAATGTCAAAATTCATAGTTAAATTTATTATCTAAGAGCATATTTAATCAATATATTTAATCACAAGACAACCTGAGAATGTGACTCAATATTAAAAACAAACAGAAATAAAAACTGAAAACACTGTAATGATGTTTGTGTAGAAAACTACATGCTGGCGATGTCATTCTCTTAAAATCTGCAACACACACTGTGTATGTGTGCGTGCGTGCCTGTGTGTGTGTGCTTAATTAGCAAAGATTTTCACTGATATGTTTCTCTCAACTAAAATATTAAACTACAGGCACCCAGGTGGCTTAGTGGTGAAGCTGGCAACCACATACATATGCCGCGTTGCAGTGCGGGTGGCGCGGGTTTGAGTCCCGGCCTGTTGCCAATTTGCCTGCATGTCTTCCCCTGTATCTTTCACCCATTTCCTGTCTCCCTCCGCTTCCGATAAAAGCCACTGTGGCCAAAAAATAAACTACAGACTTTTATACTGAATACTTCTACAGAGCCAAAGTCCAGCCCTCTGTCCAAACTGTCCAATATGTGAATATGTGTAGAATAATACATCAGAAGATACTGTTGTGTAATACCTACAATATGACTGAAATAACTGTAAAAGGTTACAAACTTATGTTCCTAGTTTACAGTTTTATTATAGTTTGTAGTTCCATCCATTTTGTTCTGCTTATCCTTCTCAGGGTTGTGGGGGCGGAGTCTATCTCAGCTGTCAGAGAGGCCGAATATCAGGACTTCATGGTAAACATTTTTATATCTAATGGTGTTATAATAAATAAATGTGCATTAAATGTTTGCCTTTTTTTTTCATTCATGTTGTTATAGTAACTTTACAAACTGAGTCCACACTGAGAAAATAAACAAAGTACTGCACTAAACCTCCACAGTAACCACCACATTCACCCCAGAGTTGATCTGTGTTTAGAAGACATCAGGTTTCATACTCTATAGAAGATATGGAATCAAATTTTTTTCAGTTTAATAACTATAAATAGTAAATATAGCAATGAAATAAAAGGAAGGGCTTCCATGAGTAAGTGGACAGTAAATATTTTCTCATGTCTTAAGTTGTATGAGAACAACAAGCTGAGCCAGAAAGTTGAATTTTTATGAATCTCACACGATGCTCTGTTTTCCCCTCATAATCCGTCTGTGCTGTCAGCTGTCAGGGCTAAAGCATGCTACCTTGAAGGCAGCACACATTTAGCTTCAACTGTTCCTCCTCATTTTAGTTCTGCAGGTTGACAAAAAATATGAGATCACTGTTATTTTTAAGTGTCAAGATGGTTCAGATAAGCCTGCAGCTATGTGGTCACTTACAGCGATAACACAGAAATATTCACAGTATTTTCCACCAATGATGCGTCTTTACTGAGAAGTGAACCTTCCTGTCATGGTCTTTGTCCTGGTCTGACCTGCAGTCAGTGAAACTAAAGCCAAAGTCCTCTTAACACAAATTAATATAAACTTACAGTAATACAACCAAACAGTATTACAGTATTACTACATTGTGTTAACACTCTTACAACTCAAATGAATTATTAATGATAGTTTAATTAAAAGCTGCAGTGGTTTTAATGGTCAGCAGGTGGTGACTCCTCTGGTTGAAGGCTGATTGTATGGAAGTCTATGAGAAAACAACTCTAATGTTCAATTGATTTAATTCAACAATAAATACTTTCTGGACACATTTATGGTCTCAATCACTGCAGTTTCAGGTCTTACTGAATGCAGCATCATGTAAAAGACAAGAAAGTGCTGAATGCTTTAAGGCGGGGCCACCGTGTAGTTGACATTTGACCAACACTTAAACTCGAAGATGACCAAAATTCTCAGTTTGATGTTTTTAATTAAACTTGAGTCGTGCAAACACCGCCTCCCTCCTTCATTCTTCACTGAGGTTAGCTGCAATATTATGTATACATGTTGGGGGCCAGTCTGCCTCCTCTACACTACTAATGTCAGATTATTGAATTGGGACCCGCAGCAGGTGATCGGTCAGAACCACACGGATGTCTTGCTCGCTTTATTTTGCTTTTTTTCCACCACCAAGGCTGTTCCTAGCTCCACCAGGTTGTGGTCGCATAGGGTCAGTAGTATGGGTCTGCGGGGGTGCAGGTGTGTGGGTATTTCTGTGGTCTGCAACAAGAACCACCAAAACAGGTTTAACTATATGAAAATTACATCATAACAAATGCACATGTGAGTACACCCCGCAGCCTTACAATCTAAACATAACAAATCACATATGTAACAGGTTTAACCATAACAGAGCAACCATAGCTCAGTAAATAACCTTACTCCCCAGACTTAACATATAATGCACATAACTAGTAGGTATACTCTTTACAACGATCCAGTGGCACCCTCTGCTGGTCTCTGAAGCGAACACAAACATGACCGCTTACGGTCGCACTCGGAGTGGCATTCACTCTGCTAATTACTCTGATTAACGCGCGGCACGGGTGCGTCCCGCGATCACATAAAACCTAGGGAATCTCCGTATAATTACCCCTCTAAACCAGCCCCCAGCCCAGTCTAACAGATAACAATACTATACAACACAATACAAGACAATACAACCCTAACATGCTGCGCCGGAAATAACGCGCTCCTCAAGCTAGCAGTTAGCAACATCACGGCAGTCCAGGGCGTAGATGCTCCACCATCTTAAGCTATTACTCCCAACCCCAGTCCTTACTTGAAATAGACGCACACAGTCCACTGGCCGCTGCACCAATCTCCCTCTGGGTTGACAGTCGATATTCTTCACCCGTTCCGCTCGTAGCTGGCGCAGCTGAACTACCGCGTCCTGTGTAGCTCATGCGCAGGCGGCTCTCAATCCCTCCGCCGTCAGCAGGAAGAGAGCGAGCCAGATCTCCTGATACTTCCCGTGCTGAATCTCCCCCGGAACAGCCTGTTTTACAGCCGCCCCCAGATTTCGGAAGGAAATCTGTACATCCAAAAAAGGGGGGGCCTCCACCGTTCTCCTTGTCAAAGGGTAATATCTATTCCGGGATAGCTGGGAGCTGGATGAGCCGGGCGACAGGGCGGAAGTGAGGGTCTTATCCCCCACCCTCACTTCCGCTGACTGCACTTTCCCATCATTACTTTACCCACCGGCCACAGGGCGCGTGGGAATTGAGGATCCACAACGAGGACCGTCTTGCCAGGCAGCAAGTTTGGATTCTCTGTATTCCACTTCTGCCGGGCTTGAAGACCAGGCAGATAGAAACTGATAAAGTGTTTCCAGAAATGATCGGCCAGCAGCTGGCTATGGCGCCAACGTTTACTGCTCAGGCGCTCTGAGGAAGGGTACACCACCTGCGGGAGCGAAGCATCCCGACATCCGACTAGCAAGGTATTAGGTGTGACCGGGTCTGGGTCAGCGATGTCTGTCGAAGTGTAGCCTAAGGGTTTGGAGTTAAGGATTCCTTCCTCAATACCTCTTCAGTTACCGACTGGGCTCCCAGGGTTACTTGAAGCGCTTGCTTCACAGATCGTATCTCACGTTTCCAGCAGTCCCCGAAGTGGGGTGCATTAGGCGGGTTGAACCTCCACCGTATCTGCTGAGGGCCCAGCTGGGTCTGGAGGTCTGGTGCGAGGGCCATGAAAGCCTCCTGCAGTTCTCGATTGCTCCCTCTAAAATTGGTTCCTTGGTCGGAGAGTAGCTCGAAAGGTTTGCCTCTTCTGGCTATGAAACGTCTTAATGCCATCAAGAAGGCGTCTGTATCCAGGTGCGAGAGTAGATCAATATGTACCGCCCTGGTGGTCAGGCATTTAAACAGAACCCCCCATCGCTTCTCAGTCCTCCTACCGATCTTCACCAAGTAGGGCCCGAAGCAATCAACTCCGGTAGAGTAGAAGGCCGGCTGGTACAAGCGAAGTCTCGAGGGGGGGCAGGTCAGCCAGTCTAGGGACTTGTGGCTTGGCCCTCCATTTCTGACACTCAGAGCACTTCCGTTGGAGATGCCGGATGGCCTCCCTGCCTCCTGGGATCCAATATTTACGACGAATCTCAGCGAAGACTCTCTCCGGTCCTGGATGATGCAATCGTTGGTCATAGTCCTGGATCAGCAAACGGGTGATCGGATGTTTGGCATCCAGTACAACTGGATGCACCGCATCTGGCTCTAGCTGACTACTGTGGCGAAGACGACCCCCTACCCGGATGAGCTGGTCACCAGTTTCAAATTCAGGGGCCAGGGTAATCAGGCGGCTGTTCTTAGCGACCGGCTTACCAGCTTGCAGTTGGGCGTAATCCGTGGGGAAGCAATCCAGCCGCCCCGTGGAGGCTCTGGATAGCCGCAGCGAGCAGCTCGCTGAAGGTAGAGAACTGGGTTGCATCAGGCAGGAGACCCCCCCCCGGTAGTAAGACCGCAGAAAATCGTTCTTTTGCGTTCCTCGCATTCCTCTGCACTAATCTGAAGAGGCGGAGTTGACGGCCATACATCCGAGCTACTCCCCAGGAACCCCGGCCCCCGAGCCCACCAACTCTCAGGTGTTAGGGTGGGAAGAGGTTTCCCACGGGTTATATCATCAGCAGGGTTGGAGGCCGACTCTACATACCTCCACGTGTCTCCCTTCGTGAGATCCTGAATTTCAGCCACACGTGTGCCGACGAACACCTTGTACCTGCACGACTCTGACTGAAGCCAGGTTAGTACTGTGGTCGAGTCCATCCACAGTACCACTCGTTGTACAGGGAACGTGAGCTCAGTCTTGAGGAGCTGGGCCACTTGGGCTCCTGTCAAGGCCGCACATAGTTCTAGACGCGGGATCGATTGCTGCTTCCTGGGAGCAACTCTAGATCTAGCAGTGACAAAGGCTACCTCCACCCCCTGCCTCTCCGACCGGAGGTAGGCTACCGAGCCATAGGCCTGTTCGGAGGCATCGCAGAACACATGTATCTCCCGCTGACAGTCCATGGTGTCTAATGGTGGACTAGTGTAGCACCTGGGGAGGGTTATACTCGGTAAATGCAACAACTCCTTCTCCCACCCTCGCCATGCAGCAAGCAGGTGCTCGGGAAGCTCGGGATCGTCCCAGTCTCGCTTCTTCTCCCACAAATGCTGGACGATGACCTTGGCCCTGGTTGTGTAGGGTACAAGGTACCCAAGGGGGTCATATTGGCTTGCTAGCACTCGGTAAATGTAGCGCAGCGTTACGCAATCTGGCCTTGTCAGGGATGCCCGATGTTTGAAGGACAGGATGTCCTGATGGCCGTTCCACTGCAAGCCTAGGGTGGACTCGGCCTGGCCGGGGTGCCCTTGGGCTATCCATCTCTCGGCACCTGCTGATCTCAGCTCCGCTGGGAGGTGATGGATGGTGTCTGGATGCGTACTAGCCCACTGGCGCAGCTCGAAGCCCCCCTCCGCCAGAAGAGACTGCAACTGTTAGATAATAGACCTAGCCTGGTCCACTGAGGCCACACTATGTAGACAGTTGTCCACATAGAAGTTCCTCAGTACCACGTCCCTCACTGGATCACCGGGCCGCGTGTGATCGGTAATGTGCCTCTGCAGGGCGTAGATCGCACAGCAGGGGCTACAGGTCGTACCGAAGGGAAGCACGGCCCATTGATATACCGTGGGCGGTTCATCCCGTTTGAGGTCTCTCCACACAAAGCGGAGTAAAGATTGATCTGCTGGCAAGAGTCTAACCTGATGAAACATGCCCTTTATGTCACTGCTAAAGGCCACGCTGTGTTCTCTGAAACGTAGGAGAACGGCGAGTAGGGTAGGGCCGAGTGCTGGGCCAGGAAGCAGAAGCTCATTCAGATCAACCCCTTTGAATTGGAAAGAGCAGTTGAAAACCACTCGATGCTTGCCATTGTGGTCAACCAGGTGATGCGGGATGTACCAACTGTTAACAGTCTGGCCCTGGTCGAGTGGTAGCTTGACGACATAACCGGCCTGCACGAGTCGTTGGATCTCGGCGTTGTAGACTCGGGCTATGTCAGGGGTCTTAGCCAAATGCCTCTCAGTACTCCTGAGCTGAGACAACACCGCCTCCTTAGGTGCCCACAGGTTCGGGAAGTTTCGGACGCGCAGTAGAGGGGTAGCATAACGGTAAATGCCGTTCACCTTGACCCGCACGGTCCCTTGTTCCAAACTGCTAAGAGCCTCCTGATCCTGTCGCGACCTCATACTAGCCTTCTCATTTCGCCATGGCAGCACATCCAACTGCCACAGTTTCTCGACATGCTGCTGAATGTCGGCTGGTGGGGCTCTACAACTGGTGAACAGGCAGTGCTGCTCACGAAGATACGCCTTGATATTATTGGTTGGCCCCTGTAGTGTCCACCCGAGGCGAGTGCGGACTGCCACAGGTGCCCTTAAAGCGTTCCGAAGCTCCCTCTGGCAGCAGGTTCTCCAGAGCCATTCGGAGTCTCGCAAACTCCCTGGGGTTCGGGCGGCTGAAATCCGGGATGGTAGGCACCGGCCCCCTATACACGCTCTCTCGCCCACCCGGTGGGCCCATGTATTGGAAGCTGGATTGGTGCCGCTCTGGTCCATGACCCGGACCCCACCCCCGTTCAGGGCTGTAGCCCCGTCTCTGCTCGGGGGAGTCCCTGCGTCGCCATTCCTGGCCATCGCTGGTGTAATACTCCCCTCCTGTCCTGGGTACCCTACGTGAAGCGTAGGGCTCCGCGTGCCCTGGGTCAGACGGAAAGTCGTGTCTCCCCCAATATTCGCCGGGACCTCTGACCGCATGCTGTGGATATGATGCGGCCCCACTAAGAAAGCCCTCTGGAGAGCCTGGCCGCGAGGCTGTGGCTCTAAAGCCGGAACCTGTACTGTGCAGTGTCCCCTGGGGAGCCCGCTGCCGATACCCCTCCACCGAGCCGTGGTGCTCAAGCTTGACCCTGAGCTGCTCGTTTTGGAGTCTCAGCTTCTCCACCGATGCTAGAAGGCTGTCTCTCTCCAGTTCGAGATCATGACGTTCTCTCCTCCCCTGCTCTGGGCTATGGGGTTCCTGGCTAATCGGGGAGGCCGAGCGTGTGAAGTATCTGCTGTGGTGGTCTCCATCTCCCAATTTATCCTGCATTGAGGAAGGAGTTTCCATGCCTGGTGGTGGCCCCGATCTGGCTGGGAACCCAGATCGGTCATCGTCGTCCGGATATGCGGGGAGGGATTGTTGCCTCCTGACACGCATACCCACCTCGTCCTCCTGTGCTGTAGACATCCTTATCTGCTGTAGACTCCTCATCTGGCTCGATGGACCACTATGTTGGGGGGCAGTCTGCCTCCTCTACACTACTAATGCCAGATTATTGAATTGGGACCCGCAGCAGGTGATCGGTCAGAACCACACGGATGTCTTGCTCTCTTTATTTTGCTTTTTTCCACCACCAAGGCAGTTACAGCTGTTCCTAGCTCCACCAGGTTGTGGTCGCATAGGGTCAGTAGTATGGGTCTGCGGGGGTGCAGGTGTGTGGGTATTTGTGTGGTCTGCAACAAGAACCACCAAAACAGGTTTAACTATATGAAAATTACATCATAACAAATGCACATGTGAGTACACCCCGCAGCCTTACAATCTAAACATAACAAATCACATATGTAACAGGTTTAACCATAACACAGCAACCATAGCTCAGTAAATAACCTTACTCCCCAGACTTAACATATAATGCACATAACTAGTAGGTATACTCTTTACAACGATCCAGTGGCACCCTCTGCTGGTCTCTGAAGCGAACACAAACATGACTGCTTACGGTCGCATTCGGAGTGGCATTCACTCTGCTAATTACTCTGATTAACGCGCGGCACGGGTGCGTCCCGCGATCACATAAAACCTAGGGAATCTCCGTATAATTACCCCTCTAAACCAGCCCCCAGCCCAGTCTAACAGATAACAATACTATACAACACAATACAAGACAATACAACCCTAACATGCTGCGCCGGAAATAACGCGCTCCTCGAGCTAGCAGTTAGCAACATCACGGCAGTCCAGGGCGTAGATGCTCCACCATCTTAAGCTATTACTCCCAACCCCAGTCCTTACTTGAAATAGACGCACACAGTCCACTGGCCGCTGCACCAATCTCCCTCTGGGTTGACAGTCGATATTCTTCACCCGTTCCGCTCGTAGCTGGCGCAGCTGAACTACCGCGTCCTGTGTAGCTCATGCGCAGGCGGCTCTCAATCCCTCCGCCGTCAGCAGGAAGAGAGCGAGCCAGATCTCCTGATACTTCCCGTGCTGAATCTCCCCCGGAACAGCCTGTTTTACAGCCGCCCCCAGATTTCGGAAGGAAATCTGTACATCCAAAAAAGGGGGGGCCTCCACCGTTCTCCTTGTCAAAGGGTAATATCTATTCCGGGATAGCTGGGAGCTGGATGAGCTGGGCGACAGGGCGGAAGTGAGGGTCTTATCCCCCACCCTCACTTCCGCTGACTGCACTTTCCCATCATTACTTTACCCACCGGCCACAGGGCGCGTGGGAATTGAGGATCCACAACGAGGACCGTCTTGCCAGGCAGCAAGTTTGGATTCTCTGTATTCCACTTCTGCCGGGCTTGAAGACCAGGCAGGTGTTTCCCTGTGTGTTGTGTTCAGGTTTCTATTTAGTCATATGTTTAGAGTCCCTCTGTGTGCCAGCATGTTGGTCATTTCCTGTTTTATTTTGACAGTCCTTTGTTCCGTGTGCTTTGTGTTTATTTTTGATTCATTTGTCTCATTAGTGTATTCTGTTGTTCCCAGATGTTTCCACTTCCCCCATTATCCCTCTGTGTGTGTATATAGTCTGCGTTTTCCCTTGTTCCTTGTCATTGGCTGTTCCCTGCTGTGCACCCTTGTGTTCATGTTCATGTTCTAGTTTATGCTCAAGTTTAAGTCTAAGTTCATGTTTCAAGTGAGTTTATAGTTTTGTGTTGCTGGCTCCAAATCAGCCCTGCTTTATGCTCTACATTTGGTAATAAAGCTTAAGTTTAAATTTAGCTCTTGGCTTTGAGTCCTGCATTAGGGTCCTCTGCCTGCCACAGCTACTACATGACAGTAGCATGAGACTGTAAAATGGACCCCGTGGACTACAGCCTTACTACAACAAATGTGAGGTGGAAACTTTGGCCCTCTCCAGAATGCGAGTGGCTGTTTGGCCCAGCCTCAAACCCGAGCTTCGCCATGGTGCTGTCCACTCAAGCAGCCTCTCTTCCTGTTGTGTCAAAGTTTAAGTCTAAGTCATTTGCATCTTCTCTACCATCTGCATCAGAGTCTACAGCAGCCATGCCTTCAGAGTCTAGAGCATCTTTTAAATCACCTGTATCTTTAGCACAGGTACCGTTGCCTAGATCATCCTCATCAACTTCTTGCCAGCTGTCTGTGTCCTCAGTTTCCTCATCTCTGCAGTTTGTCATCCTCCAGAATTTCTTTGTCTCTGCTGCTGGTTGCTTTTACACAAAATGAAAATGACTATAAAATGAAAGTTATTTTATTAAAAACTTTTTAAACCTTGATGGACATGGACAATAGGACCTATGTGTTATCTTGCTGAATAAGTTCTTGGAGAGTGATGTGTTTGTGAGATGTTCAAGTCAGCTAAAATGCCTGCTAGGGCCAGGGTTTGTTTGTTTGTACCACTTGTTCTAAGTTTTTAATATGGAAAAGAAACTGGCCAGTTTCGAAGTTGCAACTAACGTGTATGCGGGTTTTGTGGGCAGAGAGAAGGACAGATACAACTATAGCAGGTCAATGTCGAAACTCTTGAAGTCAGAAGCTTTTGAGCGTGAGAAACAAGCTTTTCACAGTTTCTCTTGATGCCCACATAGATTTTTAACCTGTTTTCACACAGTATTGTGCACACTTAATGTAGCAGTGATAATTATTACTATTATTCCAGGACAGGCCGATCATATAAAATGTGTCATCACACAGAGAGCAAAGTTCCCACTGGGCTCTTTGTCTGAATTTCTTGTTAACTCTCTGCTGTTTGCTGACATCAAATATGATGACTGCTAAATGGAATATTTCAGGCTGAAACCACAGGCTGTGTTTCCTCTTTTCTTAGTGGCCCAACCAGAAATTATGAAGTTTGTCAGTAGATGAAATTAAACCTGTGGCAGCCCTCGCTTAAGCCAATGTCTATGAGGCTGCAGCAAGTGAAATGGAAGCAGGACACATAAGTGGTAATCTCTGTCAGACATACAATAACTCACAACATACCAGTGTGTGTGTGAAAGACCAAATCTGTAGGTTTAAACTAAACCTGAATGAACTAAACCTCAGACTGTCTCACAAGAAAACTCAAAGATGTCTGACATCATGAGATTTCCAGCCAGGCAGAGTTGCTCACTGGAGGATGTATGAAGTTTATTGATATGACAGGTGATTACCGGACATGGAAATCCTCCGTTGAAATTGTCCCACAAGGCTTACACTGAACAACCAGTGGGGAGCTCGACCTGTTGACCAAATGGTTAGGCGATGAATCGTCGCAACATGCAAAACACTTCCAAGCTACACACATCAACCATCCATATTTTGGACTTGCTAAAATGTGGAAGAGGTTGCAAGAGTTTTATGGCTCTCCCAAAGCCTTGGAAATCCCCAAAATCACAAATAATTATGCAACTTATGGAACCTTCATTTGGAAATAAACTCTGCCAAGAATGAAGGATAAATACCGGGATTACTTTACCTTGATACTGCACATGGAATTCATCCTATAGGTGATAAACTTCCATTCACACGGATGACACACGGTACAATGTAAAACCAAGAGCATCTTATGTCATTTGCTCCTTTATTCATTTTTACTGTCCTCTTTCAAAACGAAGTCAGTATGAGAAACAACCCCAGCTTTAGGTCCTTTGCTCCAAAAACCATTGTGACCTTTAAAGGGAAAATTATCTGGAGAGTCACATCAGAATGAGAATGTCTGTCTGTCATCAGGATGAAGGTGGTTAATCATGAGTGAAGGCAAAAGAAAAGAAGTCTGGCATCCCAACAAGGACTGTCCCATCCACTAAAGGCCTCATGCACTCAAAAAAATGTAGATCATCCTGAGAGAAGTCTTTGGAAGGATATAATACTTATCTGAAACAGAACCAGATATGTTTCCGATGCCGTGCCTTCTTCAGCCATCGCACTGAAAACTGTAAGGCAGAAATTCACTGTGCAGGATGTGGCAGTGACTTACATATCACTGCTCTCCATGCTGGTCCTGCACCATGGAAAACACACAATGTCACAGACCTTGTCCCTGGACCCTGACCCTGGAGATAAGTCTTTTGGGTGATCATACCTCGCCCATACAGTATCTATCCGCAAGGTTGCCATGACAAGAAAGTGAGAACTTATGCAGTTCTGGATGACCAAACCAAGTCTCTAGCCAAATCTTCATTCTTTGATACACTTTTTAATCACCAAAAACTTTTCTCTGTACATTCTTGAGACTTGTGCAGGAGTTTTGGAGGTGACTGAGAGAAGAGCAACTTGTTTTATTGTGGAATAAGTTGCAGTCTGCTCTTGCCCGCACTCATTGAATGTGACATGCTCCCCAACAATCATAATGAAATCCCAACCACTGACGCAGCTCTCTGCCATTCTCACCTCAGAGACATTGCTGCAGAGAATCCAGCCTTTGACCATCAGGCAGATATTCTGCTGCTACCAGGTAGAGACATCATTCAGGCCCACTGTCACTGAAACAAGATTTCCTCTTTTAATCATATCAGTATTTATTGAGTCAACTGCTGTTGTCGTCAGAGCATCATGAGCTGTCACTGTGCATCCAAACAGAGGCGATAACAAGGGACATGCAGGAGATTCAAACAAGCCTCCAGTTCACACAAAAGGACCTGGATCACATAAAAGTTCAAATGGCTATACTTTGTTTTTTCTTCTGTTTGCAATCAGTCTTTATTGTTTATCATCACAGCTCTGGGAAAATATTCAACACCCAGCCAAGCAGATGAATTCATTACAATAAATAATGATCAATTTGCGCCCCCTGTTGGCCACCAGCACTAAACACAACCCAGTGATTATATTTGAGAGGTGCGTTTTCTGAGAGAAATGTGGAGAATGAGAAGAGCCGACCTTAAACAATGACCTGAAGTCTCTGTGAGAATAAAAACTTGTAATAAATAAGTTCAAATGTTCTTTAACACATCGGGGAGCAAATAAAGTGAACACAGAAGAACTAAAGGAGCACATCATAAATGAAGAATCAGGAAAACAGCTGCTCATGAAATTCCCACTGTGCTCTTTGTCTGAATTCCTTGTTGTCTCTCTGCTGTTTCTTGAGATTTGTTTTCCCTCCTTTAAATACTTAATATTGTTCATTAATAAGGAAAGAATTTCTTAACCGATTACTCAATCATTCGATAGAATAATAATTGATAACTGTAGCCCTAACATATTGCCTGTGTTCTCCTGTTTCTTGTCACATTGTCTCACTGAGGTCGTGTTTCCTGGTTCAGAGTTTCCCTGTGTATTCCTAGTTGTTGGCTTATTAGCTCCAATTGAGCTTTCCTAGTTTTCTTGTACCTAATGTGCACCCAGCAATAAAGCTGTGTCATGGTCCTGGGCCGTCTGCCCAGCAATTTGTGTTTAGTTTTATTTTCCCTGAGTTTTGTTATTTCCCAGTTTGTTTTGTTGTTCCCTGTGTTCCTGTCTCCCCTGCATCCATGGTCTTGTCTTGATCCTGACCTCCTTTGTTTTCATATTGAGTTTTATTCCTTGTGTTGTGACTAGTCTGCGTCTCTGTCCCTTGTCTGTGTGCCAGTCCCACGCGTCTAGTCTGCATGTACCTTGGTTAGTTACTTCCTGTTTTATTTTGCCAGTCTTGTGTTCCCTGTGCTTTGAGTTTAGTTTTGCTTCCCCTGTTATTAGTTTCATTTGCTTCACCTGCTGTTTCCTCTTGCCCTGAGTACTAATGTGTATTTAAGCCCTCAGTTCTCTTCTGTTCCTTGTCGTGTTGTCGTCTACGTACCCGTTGTGTGTGTGTTCTCCGTCTCTTGTATCCTATAGTTTAGTTCTGGCCTCAGTCCAGCGCAGTTTATTTGTTTATCTTCACCTCAATAAAAGTACACTAAGTTCATCACTCCCGAGTCCTGCATTTTGGGGTCTTCCTGCTCCTGCCGCACATGAGCCATGACAAGATGTGTATTTCAGGGTTCATGATTTCCCTCCAGAGTCCTGTGTTTGGGTCCTTTTCCTGCCTGCCACACTGCTGAATTGTGACAGTAGTAATAGTAATGCGGCACCATAAAACCATAAATCATGATTTATGACTGACAGGTTGGTATGTAGAAATCAACGCGTGTGCATGAGCGTGCTCGTGCGCGTGCATGTGTGTCCATGCGTGATCGAAATGATTTATGATCATGATGTGCAGGTGTGCGTAATCATGTGATGTGTCTCCTCCTAGTGTGATGTGGTTTAAGTTAGGGGTATGCATATAAGGTCGTCCGAATTTGCGCTACCTAGCAGTCAACCATCAGACAGCCAGACTACTACTAGAATAAAAATAAATAATGTGTAGTGAAGAAGAAATCAGGGGTTTCCCATACGCATTCATGCTGCAATTGACTTGGATGATTAACCATACATCCGTAACACACCTCTTCTCTATACTTTTGTATAGCTCGCGTCAGTAGATGAATAGTGGCGATTTTGACATTTTTCAAACTCTCGTCTGACAGCTCTACTACCCAGGGGTGGGGTGGTGATGATGGTGACAGAGGTGGTGAATCAGGAGGAAGAGGATGAGGAAAGGTCAACATCTGTGTTGGTTGTGGTGGTGTAATAGGTGGTGAAGTTTTAACGTCTGGAAAAACAAAAACATCATTAGTTATGTACCCGTCATTAATGCAATATATACAAAATACAAAAAAACGTACCATTATTTTTTTTTTATTCCTAGTAGTCTGGCTGTCTGATGATTTTCAGCCTACACAAGGCAGAAGGCTCAGCAGTCTTCGTAGTAAGGGTAAAATCATCAAAAACAAGACGTTTTCTAACGTTCTCATAACTCTTGTTGAGCTTGTCTCTCTTGATAATCGCATCGACTTCCTTAAACATTCGCTGCACAGCTCTCCAATCTGCCCACTGGATAAAAAACAAGTCCTTAAACCAACTCATGCTTTCGGCTTTTGTGATAGCATATGGGTTTATTCTCCAGCTCTCGGTTCCTCTGGATGCAATAACATTCTCCCTGTCTTCACAAACACTCAAAAAAAATAAACTCCTCGGTGGGACGGTGGTAACGATCAACCTCCACTCTGTACAACTCAGGCCCTGTTGGTGAAGACCACTGGGATGCATACACCACATCGGGGAAGCCTGTCTGATCCAGGTCCGGGCACACCACGGTGCGAAACAGTCTCCAGTTTTTAATAGACATGCGGTGTGACATCCCAACCCCCCAAATCTCATCATCATCCCCACAATTCACACACAACAACACCTTGCCATAACTATATTTAACTGAATACACGTACCCATTCACACCTCGGTAATCTGTTTTAAATTCACTCTCTTCATCGTGTTTCTTTTTGCACGGACGACCATCAACCTGCGCATCTGATGACATACCTCTGAAGTCGGTCCTGATTTCAAAAGGGTCAGACGGGTTCACGCCAGCAAGTGGGTTGAAGGACGTCATGGCTGTTTAGATGGTTGACCGCTAGGTAGCGCAAATTCTCTCCAAAGATGTGTTCACGGCTCGGTGTTGACGTAAAAATCTCGTCGGAGGTGCGTTGGTGGTGAAGGCCGGTTGAAGAAATGAGGTACGGACGATCTTATATACATACATCTAACTTAAACCACATCCCACTAGGAGGAGACACATCACATGATTACGCACACCTGCACGTCATGATCATAAATCATTTCGGTCACGCACGGACACACATGCACGCGCACGCTCATGCACACGCATTGCTTTCTACATACCAACCTGTCGGTCATAAATCATTATTTATGGTTTTATGGTGCCGTATTACTATTACTACTTGTGACACTTGTACTTGTGATTACACATGTGCTACACATGCTGATGTTGCACAGTTTGTCCTGCAATGATAGGAGGCAGTGCTGCAATATTGCTGTCCCATAGGGAAAAGGATAGGAACATCTTCAAATAAAGTTAATACACGGTTAAAAAGAGACCCCCCCCATACACACACACACACACACACAAAAAGTTTGACCTTACATTAAATATTTTGTTTTTCTTGCCATCATTGTTTGACGGTATGGAATAGATTAAAGCCTTATTAAGCATTAGCATAATTAAAATTGAAATATAAGCTTCTATTTTGGGTTTATATATGTGAACATCCGACTCCAGACAAGTCAGTGTCTCACCATCACAAACCTCACCGCACATCACTGCTGGACAGGACACACTAGCTGGCCATATCTTGGCTTTATTCATACATGCATGTTCAGACATAACTGTTCATTTGTGAGCTGTGGTGGTTTAATCTGACTGGTTTACTCACTGTTCTTGTGGTGACAGCATTTGGTTGTTTTCACACTGTGGTCAGGTTGCATGGATAGACTCATGGATGTCACTTTTATGACTCATTGGTGGTCTTGGGATAGTGCCACAACATTTTGTTGTATAAAGGTGTAATAACATATTTACAGCATTTCTTGTCGCTCTGGGCAAAATTGCTGACCATTTGTAATCAATATTATACAATTGATGCTCAGCAATTCGTGTATTGATTAATTATTATTTATATATTGCAAATTGCTTATTTACTAGTCTGTAATTAGGTGCATTTTTAGAGTTATGCAAAAATAGGAATCCTTAGGATGCAAAGAGAGTGTCCAACATGTCCAAAAGCAGGTCAAACACCCTTAATCAGATATTTCCTAAAAAGCCTATGCCAACTACATTGAATATGGCATGCATTGATACTCATCCCACCCTTCTCAATCTCATGGATATGAGTTTTACAATGTGTATCATACTGAAATACATTGTTTTCAGTGGACTTATGTACATGGGTGACAGCAATGCATCCCAAAAAAATAATATTCAACTTCAACCCTCCAGCACTTGGACTCAGGTGACAATGGAGTATTATAACAGGGGCCCCAAATCAAATTTTGCCTAGGGCACCTTCAAGACTTGGTCCAGCCCTGGCTGAAAACATAAAACAGAACTTATACTGAACAGCTTCATCTGCTAAAAAGGTGAATAGCAGAAAAGACAGAACCTACATTTTTACACACATGTAAGCATGACAGACACTCAGAGAACAAAGAGGCTTTTCTGTATCGTCATGTTTCCAGTTTTGTGATATTACATTTCAAAAAGTCACATCTGTCATGGCTCAGCGAGCTAGTGGACCCAAAAAAGCAGACTCGTACTGAAAGCTTAACAGTATATTTACAGTCCAAGAAAACAGGGCAGGAGCTCTGGAGGTGGGACAGTCTCCACTGGGAATAATCCACACACTGCAGCTAGCTGCCAGCCGTCAGGCAGTCCATGACAACATCACTGTATTACTCTACAGGTTTAACACTAGAACAGCCAGGAGGCTCATTTTGACCCCATCCTGCAACAACAGCAGCAAAGTTTTTTTGAGGTAAAATGTGACTAAACAAGTATTTAAGATTCATTTTTAGGGGTTTTATTAGTTTTACAGCTGATTTAAATAATTTCATTACCAAAATACACATTTAAATAAACAAACACTAACACATTTAGATAATTTCATTATTACAGAAGAACTTTATGAACAGTTAAAGTGTATTTTAGATAATGTGTGGTATTATTTTTTGAAAATACAGAAGGTATAAAAACAGCCTCACTGTGAAATACTGAACAACTCATTGCTGACATTTTCAAACTGACCTCACAGTTCACTACAACAAAAGAAAGAAACACATTTTAACCAATGAATTATTGTAAAAGTCCAGCAGGGAAAGTTTCTCACACCGTCCACATCTGCCTCCGCTCAGCGGACCTGCAGCTGCTCATCCAACGTCCTCTCTCCTCCACCTCAGTCTGCAGATTCACCTCCTCAGCTCTGCTCCTCAGGCTTGAAACTGTCTGATTCAGCTGCTCTGCTCTGGATTTCACTCCTTATTTGCTCAGATTAGTTCTCCACACTCTGGACTATGGTTCAGCTATGGTTCCCCCGCTGCTCTGCACATTCAGCAACCCGCCTGGTCCAGTCACACTCTCCCTGCTCTGCCCCGGTTCAAGATCCCACCCAGGAAATAATCATCTTTTATAGCAACCTTCTTGTTCAAATGGGTGCCAACAATAAGTGTTGCTAGTGTAACCAGGCTCAATTACACTGTAACTGGCTGGTCCAAATAAACCTCTTTGACTCTGCGTTGTGTAGTAATGATAGACTAAGGCTTGTTTATCTTTAAGATGTGACCCGTTTGATTACCTGGATAAGAACAGAACATATACTGGTCAGGCAGGTTGGCTCAGTACGGGCAGCTCAAGCACAGCGCTCTACAAAAGAACGGTACATTGTAAAGGCACACAGAAGTTCAACAGCTAGCCTAGCCGGGGCATCATGCTATTATATGATTGTTATAGTACTCCACAACTGCAATAATCCACTTAAGATATTAACAGCTATATCATTCATAGTGGTCATACACTTCATATAATGGCTAGACAGATGTTAATACTTAATAATCATGTACACTGATCTGGCCACATTACAACATTGCCAGTGGCATTAATCCATTGCCTTTTTGAGAGAGGGCGCCATTGAGCCAGTAAACCTCCACATTACAACTGTGGTTATTATGGCAAGTGGAATCACATACAACATAAACACTGTTACACTAGGCAACCTAGGATGTGGAAATAATGGTTTTCTGTGCATTTCTGTAGGGTTAAAATGGCGTCCTGAGTGGTTCTAAGCATAGGCGGTCATAATTTATTTTTCTTTTTATCCCGTACAACTCAAAATTCACTGTTTTAATAAAAGCTATTAAATATGAGATGATGGGGTATATTTTAACAGTCACATGATTTTAAAATGCAAAGGACCCAAAATGGCCAATTTAAGAAAACAAACTCAACAAAAAATTGGTTCAATAAATTTTCAGTTCAATAACAATAAATTCAATTCAATTTACTGACAAAATACAAAATGACAGTGCAATAAAAATCCAAGTGTAGCATCTATGAAGATTTCTATAATAAAGGATTAATTACATATTTACATCTACAGAGCTGCTCATGTTTTTGGTCATCCACAGATTTCATTATCAGGGTGAAGATGTGACTGCTCTGTAACATCAGGACATTTACAGGATAATCTTACTGTATCATGATGAGTGAATGGAAGTGTCTGCACATTATTTTATACCAACAGGAAACACGAGCAGCACACTGGAGCATAAAGGAAGCTGCAGAGCTGCATCACATGTACAATTCAGGAGGAAGTGAGTTACACTAGTATTTTTATTAAGAGTAAATATGAGTAAATATGACATTCAGTGAATCTTCTGTACAAAATACAAATGAGCAGAATATTTGGCCATAACTTTGTCAGGACTCGGATGATGCGCCCAAACGCACAACACAACAACCCGATATGGTTCAGGTGTCACCCCGACTCTAAAGTCATGGTGGCCAATCAGAAAACTGTCTAAACTAAAGAGATGGAGTACAACAGATCAGCAGGTAGAATAAAGGCAAAAAGGCGACACTGTGTTCCTCTCAGTGGCCTGATGGGAAATCAGCATCATACTGTATGGAGAACATTTACAGCAGCTGATGAAAGAAGCATCACAGGAGAACTTCTGTACACAGGTATCTGTACACACACATACTGGATGGATATGGCCCCACAATATTTCACCTCCACACTACATTAGCAGAAAGAAACACAATGAGCATAAATACAAAGGTCGACTGTATCATCTTCCATTTATGCTGAAAATCCAGAGCATCTCATTCTTTAAACTAAACGCACAAATGAGTCTGACTCTGATGTTTAAATGGCAGCAATTGTGTGAATGTTTAAAGCTCAATGTTGTTGTGTTGTTGTCCACGAGCCTCTTTATGGACCTGAAATAAAATCAGAGAAAAATACGACTTAAACAACAACAACAACAAAGTGAAGCAAAAAGACAAAAAGGTCCTCAACATGTGTGTCATGAAACGCTGTGGCAGCAGGACTGAGGACCCCAATATGCAGGACACTCCAGACACAGACTTGAACTTAAATCACACAGCTTTACTGCTGGAACACAAAATACAGACTTTCTCGAGGACTAGAACACAAACTAGAACAGAGGCACACAGCGGGAAAACTATGAAGCTATGACGATGAGAACTAAGTGAAAACACGGACAACTGGCTGATTCCAGAATAAAGAGCATTACAATAGTCTAAGAGGGAAATAATAAAAGCATGAATTAATGCCATATTCAGCTTCATCATGTTTAGGATGTGTGTCTGAAGCTCTGAAACTATCCAGTGGCTATAATGTTACGTTTGTACATTTGTACCTGAGGCTGATTCAGGATTCAAGTTATTGTAGTCAGAGCTCTCCTCTGCAGCATCACTGATTTAATAACACACACACCCTCTTTCCTCTAACATCACAGATCACAATCCAATAATTATGGGTCATATTTTATTACTTACTCCTCTCATCAAGCTGAATAGTAGATGCTGCATTACTGCATTCACCTGCTGCTCCCCCTGAAATAATAATGTTGCATTAATTTTAACAGTCATAATCATTTAACCTCTCAGAGGTCCATTAAAGTTCATACTGTACCACTTTGAGTGTTTCCAGAGTTTCTGACTGATTCATAGACACTAAGATCTCCTACAGGACAGCGAAAAAGAAGAAATAAAGTCAAATTTATTTCCTTTTGTTGGGTTTTGTGTGTCTGTGTCTTGAGCACTAACTGAGTGTTAATAGCTGTAAAGTTTTCATTTTGGGGGCTGACCGTGGAGAAGAGAGGAGTAAACTTGAGCTTCACTTTGGTCGGCTGTTTGGGGCGTAGCAGAGCCTTGATTGATGTTTGGAGACTGCATGAAGCTGAAACATGGACTGTAAATGTAACAAAGCACATGTATCAAATCACTGTGTTCACAAATGGACAGAGACAGTGCTGTACAAACCTGTGACCACATGGATCTGTCAGAAAAGGAAGAAAACATGTTTTAGAATCACTTTAAATCAGCAGAAACCGTTTTCAGTAAGTTATCAACATGTAAAGGTCTCACCTTTTATCCTTGTGCGGCAGCACAGCAGCACAGCAACAATCAGTGAACTTCCACAAACCAGTCCAACCATGAACGGCACAAAAAACGACCAGCATTCACCTCTGAAACCTCAAATTATAAATAACTTTGAATAAATCATATTTACTCTGTGTGTAACTTTAACATCCAGACACAAGAACAACACCCACCACTGTTACAGACTCACAAAAACCAACATGTAAAAGAATAAAACAACATGAACGATGGAAATAACTAAACATGTTCAGGATGTTGTGGGCAACATGGCTGATCAGAGGTCAGTGAGTTTATAAAACAGTGAGGAACACAAATATTAGAAATCATGTTAAATGAATATTACCGTATTTTGCGGACCATAAGGGACACTATCAATGAACGGGTCTATTTTCATAAATAAGGCGCATGATAAAATATATGTAGAAGGAAACAAAAGCGTCAGGTAAGTTGAACTTTATTCCACTCATTCACAATAACTCAGAATATTATTCAGTTGTACCAAATACAGAAAAATATACACAACCCTTCACAAATCTGTGCACCAGTATATTTACCGAAATAAGTAAAAAAAAACAAAAAAAATAACAAAAAAAAAAAAAAGGAAATCCCATTTTGACACAACACCGGAAACCTGAAAACTCCGCTGTCACCGTGTTTTGTGTACATACAGCGCTCGTACTGCGCCCCTTCATATGCTGTGGCATCATCCGGACAGCACACACACACCTGGACCTCGATTCATCCTTTAGCAACTTCTAGCGATTTTTGAGACAGCCAGCAGCGAGTTTTGTTGCACAAAAGGTGGCAACAGTGCCGGCTGCCGATCGCCAGATTGCGCATAAATATCCGGGCCAGCATAGATGAAAACAGGCCAAATCCATCATAGTTTTCTGCGGTTTACTGCGTACAGTTTCCATTTTTGGAACAATGCTTCCACTTCTTGTTGAATGCATCTCCAGCGGCTTTGGCTGCTTTCCACACCTGCTGCGCTGCACTCACAGCTTGTTCCTGTCTAATATCATCAGTAGAGTCATTTTGTGAATCGATGATGGACTATTTTAGAGAATTCAATGAGGCCTTTGAACTGATCCGCCAGACTGGAGGAAATATTGCTGCAGACCACGCAGTGGTGCAGTGGTGTGGATGCCTCGGGCATCGGCAGTCAGACGACAGCGCTCAAATTACACAGACCGACCGACATTTTCTAACTGGGTGTTACCCCCCTCCCCCTGTCGTACGCTTTGTACGCTCTGGAAAATGTTGATATTTGTGAAGCGTCCCTTACCAAAGTTGCACTAAAACATTTTGAAAGATTTTTGAGTGCAATGTATGACATGAAATTGGTTCAACGTCAGTAAGCACAACAAGAATTCATACCAGATTATAAGGCGCACTGCCGATTTTTGAGAAAATTTAAGGATTTTAAGTGCTCCTTATAGGCCGAAAAATACGGTAGACAAAGATGAGCATGAATCCAAACAGAATATGTTGCACACATATAAGATTGGTGTCACCTTCATTTGTTTCCACACAGCAAACATCTCTGTGACATTCAACAAACTGCAGTGTGAACATAGGCTTAGTCAAGTCTGTGAGACCTGAGACTTCCTACTTTAACTTCAAGCTGCCATTAAGAATTAATTAATTTAATTATTTGCTAATTGAAAATCATGCTCATTATCAACCAAATACAAACTGCCCAACACACTGTAGCACATGTTTAAAAGTGTGCAGTGTTGTTGTTGCATCTTATTTTTACTCTTTTTACTTTATGAACAAAAGTATAATGCTTTAAGGTAAAAAAAAATCCAAGAACTGATTGATAATTTAATTAATCAATTGATTAAATAAATGGTGAATAAATCAGATGATTAAATTAATAATAATTGAATTAAATGAATAATTAGCAGTTGACTTAAAGCTCTAAATAGTAGTTGATTAAATGATAAATTTATACTTGAATCAAATAATTTTTTATCAGTGTTCAAATTAAACTGATCAATAGTGGTTGAATTAAAATAACTAAATAGTAGCTGAAGCAAATAATTGACAATTAAATAAATACATTAGATGGAGAGCAGACAGATGGCAGACCAGTGGTCGCCACACTAACTTCATGGCCTTTGGGAGAATGTGTGTATCTTATCTATGACCTTCCTGGTCTCGGTTGAAAATATGTTTAACTTATCCTTAAAAGGTTTTGCCAAAACATGTACGCCTGTGTCTAAGGAGGGAAGGGTGTTTGCAGGTCACCGCTCCCTGTTGCTAAGTAGAATAAAACTGACATGTCATGATTAGGAACATGTGAGGGAGGAAGGCCAAGTCTAAACCACGGCTCTCTCCAACTTTTTTTGAATTGATAGTGCTTGTAGATAGTGGTAGTATAAAATGTAATGTTTAGCCTAGGTTCTTTGCTCTGTTGGAGTGGGCAGTCACAGCCAGACTGCTGGGATGCCCTGTGTCTGCCTGAACCAAACTGTCCTTGTACATGTGATATCTTCTGATTCTTTAATATATTAAATGTTTTAATTTTAAACTGAATTGTTTTAAATGTCTTCCTTCACAAACAAAAAAAAACACGCCGTGACATTGTATTCATGAAACACATCAAGATGAAGATCTCGAGCCTGAACAGCCTCACAAAAATGGCTGATGATGAAAGTTTTTTACTCTCATCTTTGCTCATAAAACCACAATCATAGAGTGTGTGTGATTACTTAGAGCCAATTCTGTTATCAGATTTTAAGACAGTATAATTTTCTTCTGCATGTGTTCATAAAGTGCACGTGTGTGTCATAACCTGTTGCAGTGTTTGTTGCATTAACCCTGAGAGACAGACTGAGGAGGAAAAGCAACTTCAACAATTTTACAAAACATTGATCACACAACAAACATGACTTACTTGTTACTGACAGTGTGAAGGCTTCACTCCACTCTGTTGAAGAATATGAGTCATCTCTGCGTCGACTCTTACACGTGTAGTCTCTACTGCTGGACTCAGAAACTCTGAATGTCCAATAATTATTGTGTGTCCACTGTGTGGTTTGCCTGGGTCCTCTCCATTGATACTCCCACTCAGTGGGTTCACCTCCTTCCTGCACCTCACATGTCAGAGTGATCGTCTCACTGCTGAATATCTGAGACCAGCTGTGTTTTTGTTGTTTTACAGCAACTTTATTGGAAACTGTTTACAGATGTTAACAGTTGAGATACAAACAGAAACATGAAATCAACAGAGAAAACTTAACATTGTATGTTTGCTAATCATGAGTGAATGTTTCAAACTAAATTACTGAACTCACAGGTTATCTCAATGCTGACTTCATCACTTTTATCAGTGTAGAAAACTGAGTCTCCTCTTATTCCTCTGCATCTGTAGATTCCTCCTTGAGATACTCTGATAACTCTGTTTGGTTGATCATCTCTTCTGATTTGAACTTCAGTGGTGTTTTTGGTGCATCTGAACCACTCATATTTCCACTCATCAGAGCTCCCCACAGAGCAGGTCAGTGTCACACTGCCCCCTACTGGTATGATTGTTGTTCCTGCTGTCAGTGTGGCCCTGGGTTTATCTGCAGTTATGGAAGAGAGGGAAACAAATATGTACACGAATCATTATAAAGGTTTAGATAACACAAACATCAGTCACCTTAAATGTTATGAAGATTTTGATGTTTTTTCTTTTAAATTTACGCTGTGAGCAAAGTAACAGGTAAAATACAAATGTTAAAGTTTCACAGGATCAGAAAAACAGTTTCCATGACAACATTAAATGTACGAAGATCATAAATTTATGCTTTTTTCACTGAGGACTTACCTGATACAGTTACAGAGACAGTGTTACTGCTCTTTGTATAATTTGAGCTCTTCCTGCGACCAGAACACTGATATTCACCACTGTAATCTGTAGATGAAATATTTAATCTGTAGTATTTGGTTGTGTTGTAGGGGACAAATTCTCGACCATTCTTGTTGAGTTTGTATTCCCAGTCAGTGTCTGCTCCTTCATTCATGCCACACATGAAGGTAACAAACTCTCCAATGAAAAAACTGGACCAGTTGGGTTCAATAGTTAACACAGCATCTAGAATCCAACACAACCACAGCATTAACAATCTAACACACTATTATGCACTATAGGAGGAAACATCTGTGTTCATACTGTATGTTCATATATTGACAAATAATTAGATTGATGCAGCAGGCTGAGATGAATCTTTATTAATAAAAAGAAAGAAATGAAAAAGTGAAAGTGTTCAGTCACCTTGAGCGTGTCCAGTGCAGAGGAGCGTACAGAGCACTACAATAAAGGCAGAAACTTCAGACATCATCAAACTAAAGACACACTCAAATATGGCAGAAATAAAACACTTGGGCTTTTAGCAGTGGCTGCTGTGATTGGCTGCATTTTATATTAAGATGTAAAATGCATCAAATGATCACAAATGAAGAAACAAACCTTTCTTAGATAAACTAAAGCAGCTCCACTCTAATCTGAGTCAGTGCACTAAAATCTAATCCAGGCTACAAACAACCATGTTGATAACAAACATGAGAGTCCTCTGTTCAAATGAACTGAAATGCTCCAAATGACTGATACTCTGTTCTTCTCACTGAAACATGTTTATTCAGTTCAATTCAATTTTATTTATATAGCGCCAAATCACAACAAACAGTCGCCTCAAGGCGCTTTGTATTGTGGGTAAAGACCCTACAATAATACAGAGAAAACCCAACAGTCAAAACGACCCCCTATGAGCAGCACTTTGCGACAGTGGGAAGGAAAAACTCCCTTTTAACAGGAAGAAACCTCCAACAGAACCAGGCTCAGGGAGGGGCAGTCATCTGCTGTGAGTGGTTGGGCTGAGGGGAGAGAAAAAAAGACATGCTGTGGAAGAGAGCCAGAGATTAATAATAACTAATGATTAAAGGCTGAGCGGGGTATAAACTGAGTAAAAAGAATTGAATAAAAAGACTGTATCATGGGAACCCCCAGCAGACTAGGCCTATAGCAGCATAACTAAGGGATGGTTCAGGGTCACCTGATCCAGCCCTAACTACACTGTAAACCCAGATTTTGATTCCACTTAAAAATATTGAGTTCATATTACTTAAAATTGCCCAGAATGTGAACATTACTTGTTAATGCTGGGTAGACTGTACTTTTTGATGGTCTATCTTATTGTAACCATGTGTTTGAGTTCAAACAACTTCATATCATCAAGTTCTGCACCTGCTAAAAATCTAGTTTATACCAGCTTAAAAAGACTGAATTAATGCGCAGCTGCATGGTGGCATGATGGTTAGCAGTGCTACCTCACAGGTAGAATGCCATCTGGAAGGTCTGGGTTCAATTCCAGCTTGGCCCAGGCCTCTCGCTGTTTGGAATAGAAGACATTTAGGTGTTTTTGTTCACAACGCTCTCTCGTATGGTTTTTTTTTTATTGTTCCATGGACAAATGTTATTTGTAAATGTTAATGTACCAGCACTCAGCAGGGCTGAGTTTTATCATGTTTATTTACCAAATTTAAACAGACACAGTTCAACACTGTAAAAAATATCTTTGTTACTGGGCAGCATGGTGGCGTGGTGGTTAGCACTGCTACCTCACAGCTAGAATAGCTATCTGATAGTCTGGGTTCAAGTCCACCTTAGCCTGGGTGTGGAGTTTGTAGGCTCTGCCTGTGTCTGTATGGGTTTCTTCCCACCATCTGAAGACATCCAGTTACTAAGGTCAGGTTAATCGGTCACTCTAACTTGCCCGCAGGTGTGAATGGTTGTCTGTGTCAGCCCTGCAACAGGCTGGTGACCTGTATGGGGGTGTACCCTGCATCTTAATGCCTTGTCAGCTGGAATAGGCTCCAGCCCCCACCACCCCCACACAACCATGAAAAGGATAGGGGAATTGATTGTCTTTTGATCAAAAGACATTTTATTTTTTCATGAACTATAAAAGATAAGTTTGGTCAATTAGAACATACAATTTAGTTCAATTGGATATGGAGTAGTGCTTACTTAATAGGCTGAGTTAAATGAACTGTTTCATTACTTAAAAAATTTAAGGCAACAAGTTACCTTGGTTTTTTAAGTAGATTCAACTTATCCGGGTTTACAGTGTATAAGCTTGACCAAAAAGGAAAGTTTTAAGCCTAATCTTAAAAATAGAGAGGGTGTCTGTCTCCCAAACCCAAACTGGGAGCTGGTTCCACAGAAGAGGGGCCTGAAAGCTGAAGGTTCTGCCTCCCATTCTACTCTTAAGTATCCTAGGAACCACAAGTAAGCCAGCAGTCTGAGAGCGAAGTACTCTATTTGGGTGATATGGTACTATGAGGTCTTTGAGATAAGATGGGGCTTGATTATTCAAGACCTTATAGGTGAGGAGAAGGATTTTAAATTCTATTCTAGATTTAACAGGGAGCCAATGAAGAGAAGCCAATATGGGAGAAATATGCTCTCTCTTCCTAGTCCCTATCAGTACTCTAGCTGCAGCATTTTGGATCAGCTGAAGGTTTTTCAGGGAGCTTTTAGGACAGCCTGATAATAATGAATTACAATAGTCCAGCCTAGAAGTAATAAATGCATGAATTAGCTTTTCAGTATCACTCTGACAAAGGATGTTTCTAATTTTAGAAATATTGCCAAATACAAAAAAGCGGTCCAACATATTTATTTAGTATGTACATTGAAGGACATATCCTGGTCAAAAATGACTCCAAGATTTCTCACAGAGTTACCGGAGGCCAAAGTAATGCCATCCAGAATAAGTATCTGGTTTGACACCATGTTTCTAAGATTTGTGGGACCGAGTACAAGAATTTCAGACTTATCTGAATTTAGAAGCAGGAAATTAGAGGTCATCCAGGCCTTTATTTCTTTAAGGCATTCCTGCAGTTTAACTGATTGATGTGTTTCATCTGCCTTCATGGATAGATAAAGCTGAGTATCATCTGCATAACAATTAAACAGTCAAACAGGACGAGCACAGAGATGAGTCCACTGTCAGAGGCTGTAAGAAGATCATTTGTAACCGTCACTAATGCTGTTTCTGTACTGTGATGAATTCTGAAACCTGACTGAAACTCTTCAAATAAACAGTTCCTCTGCAGATGATCAGTTAGCTGTTTTACAACTACTCTTTCAAGAATCTTTGAGAGAAAAGGAAGGTTGGAGATTGGCCTATAATTAACTAAGACAGCTGGGTCAAGTGATAGTTTTTTGAGTAATGGTTTAATTACCCCCACCTTAAAAGCCTGTGGTATATAGCCAACAAATAAGAACAGATTGATCATTTTTTCAATAGAAGCATCAATAATTGGAAAGACTTCTTTGAACAGTCTAGTAGGAATGGGATCTAATAAACATGTTGCTGATTTGGAGGAAGTAACTATTGAAGTTAACTCTGAGTTTTGTTGCACAAGAGTTGGCATCAGTGCCGGCCACCGATCGCCAAATTACGCACAAATATCCGGGCCAGCATAGATGAAAACAGGCCAAATCCATCATCATTTTCTGTGGTTTACTGCATATGGTTTCTATTTTTGGAACAATGCTTCCACTTCTTGTTGAATTTCGGGCGGCTTTGGCTGCTTTCCACACCTGCTGCACCACACTCACAGCTTGTTCCTGTCTAGTATCGTGAATCAATGATGGACTATTTTAGAGAATTCAATGAGGCCTTTGAACTGATCCACCAGACCTGAGGCCACATCACTGCAGACCATGGAATGGTGCAGTGGTGTAGATGGCTCGGCCATCGGCAATCAGACAGCAGTGCTCAAATTACACAGACCAACCAACATTATCGTACGCTTTGTACGCTCTGGAAAATGTCGATATTTGTAAAGCATCCCTTACCAAAGTCGCACTAAAACTTGAAAGATTTTTGAGCGCAGTGTACCACATAAAATTGGTTCAAGGTCAGTAAGCACAACAAGAATTCATACATAAGGCGCACCAGATTATAAGGCGCATTGCCGATTTTTGAGAAAATTGAAAGATTTTAAGTGCGCCTTATAATCTGAAAAATACGGTATGTTAGCACTGACCACAGACAAACAGTACAAAACTAGCTTTAGCTCACTAGCTTTATAGCTAACAGTACAATGAAACAGCTCGGTGTGATCTAAAATTATCAAAAGTTCAGAATTTTCCTGCCATTAGTACTTCTGTCTGTTATCAACTCAGTTTTGAAATCCTCAACCTTTAAATGTTTTGGAAACAGCCCCAGCTTCCCATGAAACATTTTCTCTTGTATTTCCTCTGCTCCTTTGCTTGACATTGTGCGGGCACTAGCATTACAAAAAAGAAGCAGCCTAATTGGCTCTCTTGTGAACATTTCAAGTGCCTATTGGTTCACAGATAGAACCTTATATTACCAAGTTAAAGCTTGATTTTGCAGATAGAACCTTATTATTTTGTAAATAAAATGGCCAAAGTTATATATAATTTAAGAAAAAATCTCTTACATATTGTTGATAAGTGGTCAGAAAATAAGAATGTGACAATAAGTCAGTTTGGTCAAAAATATCAGATAGAACCTTATAATTCTAAGGGAACGATATGTCAGGACAAGATGCAGAGTGTGATTAAAGTGGTGGGTGGGCTGAATCTAATAATAGAATGACTCCAGTACTGAGGCTGTCATTTTCAGCATCTACATGGATGTTAAAATCACCCACTATAATTATTTTATTTGAATTGAGCACTAAATCAGATAAATTAAAAAAAAAAAGTCTGATAAATCAGACAGAAACTCTGATCATCAGTCAGTATGAATCAAACTATAGAAGTCAGTGATGTACTCACAGAATAGGCCCAGCTCACAGAGCAAAGTGGGTCTCATCCTCACATCCAGCAGCGACACGTCTGAAAACTTCGACAACTTCCTGTAAAGAGAAAGAGTGAAGCAGCAGCTATGACACACCAACAACTGTGACCAACACAAAGACTGTTTTTAACTTCTCTCTGCTTCCTTCCTTTGACACAGAAATAACACAACTGAGCAGGTCTGACCACAGCATGTGTGACATGTTTATCCTCTCCTGCTGCTGCAGAAACATGTCAGGCAGATTTTTATGAAAAAGCCCGTCGACATAAAACAGTCAACAGCTAAATATGAGACTAAACATTAACAGACAGCACGGTGGCATGGTGGGGCAGCACAGTGGTGTGGTGGTTAGCACTGCTGCCTCACAGTTAGAATGACATCTACTGTAGAAGGTCTGGGTTTGATTCCACTGTTTTATTTAATAAAAAAAACTGTTTTATTTAATAAAATAGAGCTGATTGCATCTGCTTTGCCAGCTTGCACCAACCTGGTGAAGCAGCAGCACCTGACTGCAACAGGCTCTCCTCCACATAGTCCTCATTCATAAAGTGCTCTACAAACACAAACATTACAGCTTTCTCAGTGAAGCTAGCCAACAACTACTGCTAAAGACAGAGATTAAAAGTGGACACAATTTCTTGTTTTTATAACAAACTCATTGCAGCAGCCAGGAGCAGTACAAACATGACCTCCTTAGACTGATTTTAGTTTAGTTGATTTTAGTGTTTTCCTAATGCTAACGTAAGTCTGTTAGCAGCAACCAGCCAACCCAGTGAAGTCACTTCTACACTGCTCTAGAAACGTTTAACACTTGCCTCTGAAATCCAGCTTCACAGAGTGAGTTAAATCTGCGGCAGTTTTCAGAGCAGGGCTCTGTGGTGGAAATCAGCCTTCAAACATGCAGTGTTTCATGCCCACTTTAAATCTGTCCCCTTTAAAGTGTCAGAGCTCTGATGTGCAGCTGTCCCATTAGAAATAAAGAGCAGCACTGAGAGCAACTCAGTACTAAAATAAAGTGGAATTAAAATCTTTATTTTGTTCCTCTGTGTGCCAAATCCCAATATTAACCATTTTCTGCAGCATTATTGGCTTATTTCTAAAAGTCTTGTATTTTACTGTTAATTCTAGATCCTGCACTTCAACCTTTGGCAGCAACATCTGGTAGCTCTGATCTTTACTTAAACTTTACTTTTGATGTATTTTTAATCCTCTCCCTTTTTTTGTGAAGTACTGATGAATACCTCTGTGGGGAGAAGAGTTTACTCAAGAAAAGAGGTTTTTTGGGGTTTTTTGTTTTTTAATTGAAATGGAGCGAGTCTGGAAGATACCACCTTATTCCAGCTAAGATAAAGATATGCTTTCATGGTTGTCGTGCTGGTGCAAAGGTGAAGGCTTGGAAGTGAAGATAAAGGCGAGATATTGGTGAACATTCAAACTATACTTTGAGTGTGGTCTCACGCATTTTACTGCAACACGGTTGAATCAAAACATCTCAGACTCTAACCTGGATCTACCTGTTTCACTCGCATACAGTAAGACAGAGATACTGAAGCGAGCATCAAGAAAAAAAGATGGAAGTCTGCCTTTATTTGTGAACCAAAGATAGTGTAATCCTGCACATATCACTGTTGTCCTGATATTGAATTATTGGCAGTTGATGTTCGACCATATTATGAACCAAAAGAATTCAATACATGCATCCATCCAAGGCAACAGCCGAAGATCCATGTGAAGTTCTCCATGAAACTGTTGCTAGCATACAGATTTAACATCCAGAGCCACTCATGTTTCTCTCTCCCACCCACCAGACTGGATTCACAATACTTGACTGTCCTACCAGAGAAAACAAAACCCCTTTATCTGCTGTACGCCAGTATCAAAGCATAGCAGATGTCAGACATATGAATTTCCCTCTGGGATCAATGAAGTTATTCTTATTCTTAATTTATGCTCTTTATGTTAGTGCAAAAAGGGACTCTACAGTAGTCAGCATATCAGATGAGGTGAATTTATACATGACACAGTTATTACTCATCAAAAAAGTTTCTGTGCATATAAACTATAATTTGGCAGTTTGAAACAAACATTTGGCTTTAACAACAATAAAAATATAAATATGCTCTTTTAAACTCTCAGATAACCAGGTTAAACCTGTAATTCTCACAGCTGAGAAACATTCATGTTCATCGGTGCCATTCAAACAATGTCAGAAATGTACTTACACAATAACCCGTCACTCAGAGCAAAGAGTGCAGCATCCTCACATCCAGCCCTGCTGCTCTCTGACCCACAGCTGATCTCAGAATGTTTTACTTTACATAAATAATAAATGCAGAAATAAAGAGAAGCTGCGTTTAATAAAGATAAGATCAGAGTTTGTCTCAGACTTCTTCTTCTGGCTGCAGCCTCTCTGTGCTTCCTTCCTTTAAAACCTCAAACAGCTCCTGTAGCTTTGACTGCAGCAGTTGGTGACGTGTTTATATTTCCTGTCCACTGCAAATTTATAAGCTTCGTTCTTGTGCTGTATTCATACTTTTCTCTATGATGTGCAAAGGAGTTGTGGTGTTTTAAGTCAGGTGGCATATTTTGCAGGTCATAATTGTTTCCTCATTTTTCTTTAGAAACTTTCAGGTCATTTTTAAAGTGTCCTGTGGATCAGGATCATGCTGCAGGGTTCCTCTTCTGTCAGGCCTCTAGAGACTGAGAGTCATCAGTTTGGGTTTTGGTGCATCTTCAGACATTTACGGTGCCATCTATAAATTGTTCCTTTAGAATTATAAGTTTCTGACAAAATTGATTTACTGTCTTATTCTTATTTGTAAAAAATCAACAATATGCAAGAGGTTTTTTTTTTCAGTAATATACAACTTTGGCCATTTTATTCACAAAACTAAAAGGTTCTATCTGCAAAATCAAGTTTTAACCTGGTATTATAAGGTTCTATTTTCTAATATCTCAAAACTGGTCAGAATGCAGATAGAACCTTCTAATTCTAAGGGAACAAAATATCATCAGCATTTTTTGTTCTCAACTTCTGTCATCACATTCCCAGCTCTACTCTGCACTCAGAGATAGTCCTGTTCTGGACCCCATGTGAACAAATTTATCACAGTGTTTCTGACCAAAGTGTGCTCTCAATATTCATCATGTTTCTTTTCATGCATCACAAACTTAAAAGGCTGTGATGTGACAACAGTGTGTCGCTAGCAGAGGAATTTAACTGTTCGCTCACTTTGAGACACCTCAGGACCACTCATCTTCTCTGGCCCTGCCCCCCACTGCAGTCCGGCCCACAATAACAACCTCATCATCAAATTTGCTGACGACACCACAGTGGTCAGACTCAACTCAAGGGGAGATGAAGCAGCCTTCAGAGAGGAGGTCCTGAAGAATTCTACTCTATCCTTAGATGGTGCCGAAGCCCAGAAGATGTTATAAACTGTGTCTTACATACTGTCGATGTTCCTCTAGGTTGAGGAAAAAATATCAGAATATCATCCAGGGACCAAAGAGAAGCTGACTGGGCCAGTGACAGATAACATCATTCACCAAAGTCTGGAAAAATGTAGGGACATTAGTCATACCAAAAGTCATTTATGGGTATTCAAAGGGGCAAAGTGGAGCGTTGAAGGCCGACTTTCATTCATCTCCCTCCCATATGTGGGCCAGGTGATGTCATTACAAAGATCCAGTTTCAAAAAAGGTTCAGATTAATTTTTGATGGTTTAAAAGTTAATCTGAAGCAATGGGATGTATTTTTTTTTCTTTTTTTTTCCACAAAGAGGTTGGCACCAACTGGGTGGATAGGGAATCTGAATGAATGTTTCCTCTGCTTCTTTTTCAGGACATTAGATAGTTGACTAGTTGGAAGTGTGGTAGCAAATGGAGCCTATCCCAGCAGATTATCTCTTAGAACTTCCATTCAGCAAAGAGTGGATCAGTTAGTGAGCAGGTGAGACCTTTGCAAGTTTCTTGTGAGAGTTCTTTGATTTGAAGCACTTTCAAATACCATCCAGCTAAATATACTCAAAGAAAAGCTCACAGAGATGCAGGTGCAGATCCTCGCTTTGTTTCTGGGTCACAGACTACTTGACAGAAAGGCCACATTTTGTCATAATGCGCAGCAAGGGGGTTCCACAGGGCACCGTCCTGGTTCTGTTCGTTTTCACATTTTATACCACAGACTTAAAATATAATTCTGAGTACTACATGAATCTGCTACATCTAGAAATACTCAGATGACACATACAGTAGTTTAATTAAACTAATTCATCAGTTTAGAGATTTATAACATAATTATTCTCCTGCAGATCTACCTTAGACGCTTCTACCGGCAACAAGCTCATTAATTTCACTCAGAGTGGCACCTTCATCTAAACTAAAATTAAAAGCTGGTCATTGTGGTTTTAGAGCGGCAGCAGCTGCATCATTGTCCTCCTGTATGAGCATGGCCTCTGCTGTTTTACAGCTGTGTTCATTTCACAGGAGTTTCTCCAGTTTAAGAGCAGAAACACTTTGCATCAAGCAGGGTCAGTTTGCATTTCATTGTGATGTTTTTGTAGTCCTCACTGTCATAATCCTGGCTGAGCTGCACTGATAGAACCTTTGACCAGCTGCCAGGCAGTCAGAGAGAAAGAGAAACAGTCCAAATGCAGGTTTTTGTTTCAGCTTCAGTTTGTGTTGGTTTATAAAATGTGTCGTGCATGGTATGGTACTATGAGGTCTCTGAGATAAGATGGGGCCTGATTATTCAAGACCTTGTAGATGAGGAGAAGGATTTTAAATTCTATTCTAGATTTGACAGGGAGCCAATGAAGAGAAGCCAATATGGGAGAAATCTGCTCTCTCTTTCTAGTCCCTGTCAGTACTCTAGCTGCAGCATTTTGGATCAGCTGAAGGCTTTTCATGGAGCTTTTAGGACAGCCTGATAATAACGAATTACAATAGTCCAGCCTAGAAGTAATAAATGCATAAACTGAATTATTGCTGAGACAAAATGAGACAAACATACAGTGTAATTACAGTAAACTGTGAAGAGCTGCACACATGAAGTCATTCAACACATCATCTGCAATCACAATTTTTGTCTCCACTGATTATTTTAAAAACATTCATTTAATTCCAGCTTCATCTTTAAGTATCACGTTACTAAAGAGTAAGAGTGAACAATCGTGTGCAACACAGACACAAAATGCCGGCTCACATCCTCTGATGTCAGAGCTGAGACTCTTCTAGTGTCCATATCTAAACACAAACTCTCATGAGCTATTTTAGCTGCTTTAGCCTTCCTGCAGTTGCTGTGCATCTGCAAATCACCTTTCAGCCCACCTCCACCATCTCTGAGTTTGCATCCTGTTTCTGAGCAGCTGATGTCATAGCTGCTGTGAATGATGCCTGTTGTGTTGCTGCTATTTCGGGGTTTCCATGTATGAGTGTGTTTGAGTGTTCTCAGAGCAGCAACAAACATGAATATTAGTGAATATTGAATATTAATTGTGTGAGTGATTGTTTAGGGTTCAGGGCCTCCATCCTGTGAGAACTGTGACTCTGTTTTGTGATGAGCACTGAAATCAATTTATTTCATATACAGTCAGTAAAATTCTGCCTTCAGGCTGCTTAATAAAATATATTTGATCTGAAAATCTATCCAAACATCCACAACAGAGCTGATTATGTACAAAGAGGGAACACTGAATACAGACATAAAGGATGGACTGCATTGTGAAAGCCTTCACTGTGTATTTATGTACACACTATTTTATATATCCACAGGACAGGCACTGTGGATATATAAAAAACTGGCACTGTGAATTCAAGAGCACTGAGCACAGTGCAGAACCTGCAAATTATCAATGAAGCCTGATATGAGTTGATTTTGTGTAAACCTCTGCACAACAGTAACAACACACTGATATGATTGCAGTGGACTGCAGCTTGTAGCTGACTGAGCTGAGTTTGAAAGGAAGGAAGAACAGAGGCTGGACTAAAAACAGATCTTACTCATGCTAACGAGCTCCAATGAGAATCCCACTGCCTCCTACTGACCATTCTTGGCATTGCACCACTAGAAGACTGTTCACCACATTATTTGTGTGTGTGTGTGTGTGTGTGTGTGTGTGTGTGTGTGTGTGTGTGTGTGTGTGTGTGTGTGTGTGTGTATGTGTGTGTGTGAGTGTTCAGCTCACCCTCAAAGAAAATTGTCTCACACCATTGCACACAAGCTTGGTTCTACATTAATGTTCAATTGTGAGTCCTCAGTTTCCCACAGACACTAAAAACATGTTTTCCCTCCTCTGATACACACGCCTTCATTTTATACTCATGGCCACCTTTTACTGTCACAGAGGGGTTGATACTTTCTGTGGATGAATAAAACTGCTGTGAAGAACTATATACACACTGCACAGTGATGTTGGTACTCACACAGTACAATCCATAACCAAGCACATGAATTAATTAATTGCAATCAATAAGAAATGACTTAATTGCACCCTCTGTTGGCTACCAGCTCTAAACACAACAAGTACAAGAACCTCTATAGCAGGGATCCTCACATCCAGGCCTCTAGAGCTGGTGTCCTGCAGGTTTTAGACGTGTCCCTGCTTCAACACACCCGAGTCAAATATAGAAGTCATTAGCAGGACTCTGGAGAACTTGACTGCATACTGAGGACGTAATTCAGCCATTTGATTCAGGTGTGTTGGATCAGGGCTCTCGAGGCCTGGATGTGAGGATCCCTGGGTTAAACAATGAGTTGATCTTCCTTTGGTATCATCATCTCTCAGGTTTTAAGCAGGTCCAAAAATGTAGAATCAGATGTCAGCGTGAATAAACAAAAACGTACTTTTATTTTTGCAAAACAGCAAATCCACATGACTAAGTGCAAAATGTTCAAAATGGGAAACACAGAACACTCAGGCAGGCAAACAGAGACAAACTGTCAAACAGCAACGAGGACCTAAAATAAACTGAGGCTCTAAATATGCTGAGATAACAAGAGACGGGGAAACACACACAGCTGAAACTAATCACAGACAAGACAAGGGAAGCAAAACTAAACACAGCGCACGCGAGACTAACAAAATCAATCAGGAAGTAACGCAGAAACACAGACAGCCAAAAGGGCGTAAGTGCATTTATGAAAAAGACAATATTGTTCATTAAGCACTGTGTCATAAATTTTTTAAAAAGAAACATGCTTAAAAAACTAAAATCAGTATACAGAGTAAGCGCAAACTGTGGTCTTTTTTTTTTTTGGTTTGTTTGGCTCTCTTGTAAAGTTGGCGAAATGTCACTTACGCCCCTATGGCTCCAAGCCCTTGATATACTAAATAGTGCATGAAGCATTAAGAAGCATTAGGGGGGAAGCACGTCTCTTTGTCAAACAATCAGCAAGCTGTGACTGAGCTTCTGATCAGCAAACCTCTTTGAGTGTTTTTGCTTGTAAGAGTTTAATGCTGCTTATTTCTAATTTGAGCCTCTTTTCAGTGACCTGTTTTGTAGACTTAAGCGCATCACACAAGTGATGGTTATCTGTAATGCATATGAGAGGAATAGAGCTGAGATCTGCTTTACCAGTGGTGAGCTCAGAGTAGAGCTTAGCCAAGAACATTGCATTGTCAATACCATCTGACATAGCAATGGTTTCTCCTGCCAGTGTGCTTCTTACGACACGTCTGATCTTTTTAGACTGCCAAAACAAAGGCTTGGCTTTTCCTGCTCTGCCTAAAACTGGCAGTGTGCAGTCACAGAGATCATTTTCTGTGAAAGAAAAGTCATGTGACCCTGAAACACCCCGTTTAGATTGGTTGCTGCCAACAAGCAGGGAAACCCTAAATTAATGTAACCAGTTGATAACCAGCTTCATGTGACCGTTTATCCTGATCATCAGTGTGAGGATGAATCCAGATGACAGAAAGATACCCTGGGTATGTTGAACCTGTTTCATAGTGAGAGGCCCTGGGGCCTATCCCAGCAACTCTGGGTTTGTTAACCCTAAAATGAGGGAAACTTTAACTCTGAGTCAGTTACCATGGTAACAGACTCTGTGAACCTAACCTGCTCGCTGGCAGGTTTTATCCAACAAACTCTGAGTGTCTCTCTGACTCCTCCCCTCCTGCTGCACCTGAACCACCTGTCTGACACTCCCATTCATTTCCTCATTTCCGCAGACGTTTGTGTTTCTACAAGCACTGAAATCCCAGTTAGACGTTAGTTTGTTATTTTTGTAACATGAAGCTTTTACAGTCGTTCACTCGTCAACAGGCTGTAAGGACGGAGACAGCGATGATGTCACGGATTTATAATGAGGCAGCTGCAGCTGTCAGACTGTCAGTCAGTTCCTGTGAAACATTTACTTTAGTTACTGCAGCATCACTGTTACATCACACTGACATGGATGAAGCTTTAAACACGAACACACTGATCAGTGATTAATGATCGATCATTGGTTGTGATGCTCAGTGATGGGAAAATGTCTGGATCCTGGAGAAGACGTGAATGTTTGAGTGAAGATGAGGCTGAAATGGTTTTAAGACTTGAAAACTGAACTACAAGTTCTCTGCTGCAGCGTTCTGACTGCATGCTGTGACCACAGCACAGAAACAGCTGCTCTCTGTAAATATTCCTATTCACAGTCAAAGGTAATGAAACTCAAAGACAACCTGCTGCATGAACATCAGTTTATTCTAGATTCGCACTGTTAGCCTGTTTCAGTGGTTGTGACGTTAGTTTGTATAAAATCTACAGTAAAGTAAAATCAACCATAAACAAAATGTTCAAATCTAAGATGAAACTTTCTACCTTTCAACTATAGATGAACAAAATGGTCAAAAATGCACATGGAAGTTCACCCTGGTGGCTCAGGGGTGGAGCAGGTGGCCACATGAATACGTCACTTTGTGGTGCTGGCGGCACAAGTTCAAATCCCAGTTTGTCGCCGATTTGCCCGCATATCTTTCCCCCATTTCCTGTCTCTCTATACTGCCAATAAAGCTGCTGTGACCAAACAAAAAACACATGAAATACATTCAAATCTACACAGTGCTGCTCATAATTCTTTTATAATATGTATAATGTACTAGATATTTAGACAAACACAGTAAAACTGCGTGTTGGTGTACACCTCAGTACTTCCTCCTGAAAACACTGACTTTAAGTCGTGCTATAAGCTGCTAAACATCAGATATTTCAAACTCTTACTGCTGTTGGAGCAGGATAAAAAAAATAACTGAATATAGAGAGCATGGATATTAAATAGGAATACACCTCCATGTGTTTATCATCAAATAAAGCAGTAAATCTATATGATATTAGAAGATAATATTAGATAACTGTAGAAAAAAAGCTGAGCCTGTCTGATATTTGTGGAGCAGAGGATCCAGAGCGGCTTCATCAAATGCTTCTTTTGGCTTTGCTGCTGCAGCTCTCCTCACTGACCTGTAAGACAACCACAAACAGACAAAGTGATTTCCAGCATGTAAAGAAATTCTGGGCTGAAGCCGTTTAATAATGTGAAGAATAAATCAGCCTGCATGGCAGCATAATTACAGAGAGAGCTTCCTGATTGGACTTCAGAATAAACGTCTGCATCAGCTGCAGGACTCGATGTTCCTGTGAATGAAAAGATCATTTAAAACAACTGACTGTAAGATCATAATTAAACACAATAATATAATTATCCAGGAGGAGGACGACTGATGTCGTATGATAGCTTTTAGTATCTACTGATGAGCTGCTGTATTCCTTAATGGAAAATGTGAAATAAAGAAATTTACATGTTTAAGGCCACATAAACATGTTGAACAATATTCAGTGCAGATGATGGCGGACTTTACTCACCTTTTTTTTTTTTCTTGGCTTTTTTTTTTTTGGGGCGGTTGACCTCAGCATACATCAGACTGTCCTCTTTGAAAACAAAGCCCATGAATCCAAACAGGGAAACATGCAAGACACAAATGGGAAACATAAGTGGTAACAAACAGTATGACACAACAAAGACTCACTCAAGGTAAGAGTAAAAAAAACACACACAGAAGAAATCAGGAAATGAGGAACACAAGACTACACAACTGAAATTAATCAGGGAAAATGAAACAAAGGTAGCAAAACAAAACACAACGCACACGAGACAAGAGACTAGCAAAAATAAAACAGGAAAAACTAAAACATGACACCAGAAACTTAAGAACAAAACACAGGAAACACAGAGGAGGGAGGCTGAGAACTCAAGGACTAAAATATAACCTACAAAGAAACTCCAAAACATAATTACAAGAATTTAGAAAATCATAAATAAGAAAACATTTTATTACAGAGTCAAAATTTATGTAAATTCCTTTGAAAAAATGCTGAAAGTCTGCACTTCAATCAAACCTTTATTGTTTGATTCACAATCCACTGTGATGACGTACAAAAGTACAAAAACTGTCTTTGTCTCAAACATTATGGAAGCTCTGTATAAATAAAGCAGACAAACTCACACAAAACTCTGAATGGGCCTCGAAGTGTGTAAGATTCAGCTCTGCTGGTGTGCAGTGGTCGTATGTAGTAGCTAAGCTTGATAAGAGAGTAACTAAACTCCATGTTGACCTAAAATTACCTGCAGTATGATGATGACACATTCAAGTACAAACAGTGAATGAGGCTGTTGTGACGTACCTGCAGCTTCCATCTTCACCTCAGCATAAGCAGCACTCTCCTCTGGTTTATGATGCTTCCCTGTTAAGATCATCAGATCAAAACTCAATTATTAATACATTTCTAAGCATTGGAAAACATTTCTATTATTTTCTGTGTTAACTGTGTTTTGCACACTCACTCTTCTTTCCAGGGTTTTTCAGATCAATCAGAGAGTATGTGACACTCTGGGGTTCATCTGCACCTGAAATGTAACATTTGTAGTTACATTGTAAACAGATCACCTGCAGTCAGTCTCATTAAATCAAATGTGTTTCATCTCTAACTGAATGAAGAGTCAATATTAATACTGATAATAAAGATCAGTTTAAGTGCTGACCAGGATGAAGAGAGTCGTATTCATGAGTTTCATCCTGGTTGACTCCATGATTTGTGGTGGAGCTCGAACTGTGACTCTCAGACTGGATCGACCTGAAACATGAAAGAAACACAATAAATTCAAAGTAACTGATGCAGGTTTAAAATATTAATAATAAAAAGTTTTATACCAACCTGGTGAAGCATGAATCTGTGAAAGAGACACATGTTATTACACAATGAGATCAGAATGATGTTTATGTCTGAATAATTCAAGTGTGTGTAGTAAATAAAATATCTGATCCAGCATCAAAAGAAGAGGCTCTCACACTTGGACTGTCTGCAGCGATACAACAAGAGCAGGAGAATAATGAGGAGAGAGACTCCACAAACCAGTCCAACAATCAGCCGCACAGGAGCTGAAGAGCTGTCAGCTGCTGACACAGTTACTGTAACACACAATTATTAATAAACTGTAATTATATTGGATATTTCATAACAGAATTGTAATCAAAATTCTCAAAAATAGAGCCGGTTGATCTGAAAGCTCTTTGAGTCGACTCCTGCTGTTTTTAAATGACTCCCCACATCGACACAAAACCAGCCTCTAAAAACTTCCTCTAAAAACGTCGACTTCATTAAATCTGCTTTGCAAACTTAAATTACATAAATATGTAAAACATCTCAAACAAAAACTGAGTTTTACTTTGAGATTCTCTGTTTACTGTAAGAAACTGTCAGCATGACTCCTTTTTATGTTGTGCGCTCCTGTTCTACACAACTCACAGTGTTACTTGTAGAATTGCTACAAAATTAACTGTGAGTTTATATTGATTTGGAGATTTGGTGAAAGTGGTTGTTTCACATTCATAATCCCACCTAGTCTCCCCTCCTTGGATCACATTCCTGACAGTGATCCTCTAGACTTCATTTCACATGACTGTTCATGGTCAACAAGTTCCAGTAACATCATTATTACAGTGACAAAGAGGTCACCATGATATATAATGATTTTTGGTCTTCATATTAATCAGGAATCATGAATTTATTCAACACTGTGTGCTGAATCCAAACTCACCAGTCTTGTTAATCCTGACTGACTGACTGTCCTCTGTGTAGTAAACTGGGTCTCCTCTTCCTCCTCTGCACCTGTAGAGTCCTTCCTGTGAGACTCTGATTTGTCCATTTGAGAGGAAAACTGCATCTTGTGTGGTCAGAGGTTCAGAGTGTTTCTCATCTCTGTACCAGTAGTATTTCCATCCAGATGATGATGATGATGATGATGATGATGATGATGATGATGATGATGATGGGTTCACAGAGCAGATCAGGGTCACACTGCCCCCTACTGGAACAGCTGTGTTATCAGCTCTCAGTTCAGCCTTTGGTTTATCTGCAGTTCAGTTTAGAACAAGAACAGAACAAGAAAATGAATCAGAACAATTTAAAGAACTGCACGAAATACTATCACAAAACTTTGATGATGGAGACACAACACACTGTACAACTATCACACACAGTACTCATTTTGATCAGCACCACAAACCTTTAATATTTACTTTGCTGTATTTAAAAATATTGAAGGATATATTTCAAAAGCTGTAATGAATCTGAAGTGTGACTGAGTTTATTGATCAGTAATGAGAAGACGACTCTAGAAGGAAGTTAAACACTTCCAAATCCTGATGAGTCAGAAACACGAGGAAACATTAACATTTCTGAATTTGCCAGCTTGTAAATAAAAAGTCTTGTGACACTAATTCACTCCAACATGAACTCATCAGCTTCATTTTGTGATACACATTAAAATCCTTCAATGTAATGTGTCTGAGTGATATCTGAGAATGAATCTCAATAATCTGAATGATAACATACCAGCACATATAAAACAGATAATCTGGATGAAATGAATCCAACTTACATGATACAGTCAGTGTGATGGTATCACTCCACCCTGTTAACAAATAGTCCCTTCTGCCCCTGCATCTGTATCCTCCACTGTCAGACTCAGCAGCTCTGCTGATTCTGTATTCATTGGATGTTGGAGGTGTGTTTAACTTGGCTGGACTCCATTCATACGTCCACTGAGTTCCTCCCTGAATCTCACATCTGACAGTGACTGTCTCACCGCTGAATATCTGAGGCCAGGATGGCTGCAGGGTCACAGTGGGCTTAATGGGAACTGTTCACATAAAAATATCCAGTTAGGAGACAAATACAAACATAAACAGTAGAATCTGCGTTCGTGTTATGGACGAGTCTCGGGGGTCCAGTCCTGCCCAATAAAGTCACTGTGGCCCCCAGCTGAATTCTACTAATACTCTTCAACTATCAGTTACACTAATTCATACAGTTTGGTAATGTAAAGTTTAAACATCCATATCCCTGATAAGTTACTGCAGTGAGAGGTCAGCTTAATTATTCAGGTCACAGCAGTTTAGTGCTTCTGCAGCCTGACTGAGGAGGACACTGAGCAGACGGGTCTGTGCAGGTCACACTTTGGGAAGTACCCCTCACATCTGTCTGAAACTAAAACCAGGTCATTTCACTGTGCAGTAAATTATAAAAGTTTTTAGTTAGAATTTGACTTTCATGGTCTTTGACTGTTCAGTGAACAGATGGACAAACAGTGCCGCTCTTTCAGAGTTTGGAATAAAACACTAAACTCACCAGTTTCCTCCACAGTGACTTCATTGCTGTCCTCAGAGAAGAAAGCTGGATCTCCTCTCCCTCCTCTGCAGTGGTACAGACCTCCTCCTCTAATATCTCTGTTTGCTTCATTTCCTCTCATGAGCTGAGCTTCAGAAGAGACTGAATCACGTCTGAACCAGTCAAACTTCCAGCCAGCAGAGCCCTCCACAAAGCAGCTCAGTGTCACACTGCCCCCTGCTGGGATGACCTTTGACCTTTGTGCTGTCAGTGTGGCTCTGGGTTTACCTGCTGTTGAGGTTACAGGAAAAAGTTCATTAGATTGTCTCTTGCTTCAGGAAGAACTTTGTTATAGAAATGATCACACTTTACACATTCACTCAGTCATTTAGCTTCTAGCAGCAAATAGAAAATATTTAGCTGCCTGTGACACATTAGACTCAGTGTCTTCATACTAAACTACTGTGGTGTCTGTACTGCTCTGCTAAACTATATATGCATATATGGTCTCTTTCTCTTAGGCTTTATTAATTTGTGTAAAATAAGTAACATGAGCTTGAACATGAAGGCTTGGCCTCAGCTCAAAGAAAGAAGAATGCAGAGGGCCTCTTGCAGATCTCTGGCCTTCCATAAAAGGGAATGACCTTACATACATGCAGGAAACAAGCTATACCTGGTTCTCCATAAAATACTATATGTGGTACAAGGTCAAAGGTCAAGAATGTGGGTGCTGACTATATAACTCTTGCCAGTCCCTTTGTCTCATGAGCTAGGGCGATTAGAGACTTACCCTCTCCCAGGTCGCAAAGGAAAGCGCCTGTTTTGACACTGTCTGTTTCTTTGCAATAAACTTTTGTATATATGCATTAAGACTTTGTCAGTGAGGATTTTTTCCTAAGAACACATCACTGAAGATACCTTACTACACTACAGACTCCCTCTGATTTATTCTTCATCTATTCAGAGACAAATCTTGCACATACAAATGACTTTTAGATGTTTTGTGTCCTCTGTACATTTTCCTTTAATAACACTCTAAAGTGACTCTACACTGAATGGTGTCTTTTCTTCCTGTGGGAGCTGCAGGGGGCTGGATCAGTGCTGGAAGGAGAACTGCAGCATATTTACAGCAATTATTGTCAGAGCGCTGTGACCATCAGTGTAATGGCCCAACCAGAGGTCTGGATTATAATGTTGAGCTTAAAGTCAGAGTTTTCTGGGTCAGAAAAGTGGCTCTCTTTTTATTTTTTATCTACAGCATGTTTTAAGTGTGATGTAGATTCTCTGCTGTAGGAAAATGTTTTATATGTGCAGCTTGTTAAAGCGTATTTTACTAAAACCACTGAATGAAGCTCAGCTGCAAAGTTACAGCAGTGCAAACTGTGCATCACATTGTCACTAAAACGTGTATGTATTCATCTGCTGATGCAGAAAATGTAGAAATGTTTTTATACTTGATTCTGATCTGCTGCTGAGTCTCTTTCACTCTGGTGGAATTGCAGCTCCTTGAATGCAGAACACACACCAAGAAAACCTGTTCAATCAGTCACATTAATTTCATTTTGATCTGTGGATGTTCTCAGTCGTCCAGGTCCTGGTGGTCTCTGGAGCTTGAAAAAAGAGGAAACTGGACTTCTTTAAGTTTCTTGAAGATGTTTCACCTCAATAGAGTTTCACAACCACCTTCAGGGGACACCCCCACTGAGGTTTAAATACCTGAGTGTCTCCATCTTTGGTTTTAGAACTGAAGACGTCTTTCAGATGAAAAATGAATCATCTTCAATAAACTTAAAGAAGTCCAGTCCCCTTTTTTCAAGCTGCAGAGGTTTCACTTTGATCTGTTTTTTTTTCAACAGTGTTGTGTTTTATTGTTATATTTTTATGTTCTTTGCTGTTTATCACTATTTTACCATTATCATCTAATAACATCTCTGATTAGATTTATCTGAGCGCGCTCAGTGCACTAAAGTATTCTAGAGTCAAATGTGAGGCCGTTTGTCTGACAGCTAAAGCTTGGCTGAAACTGGCTCATGCAACAGGACAATGATCGTAAGCACAGCAGCAAATCTACAACAAAATGCCTGAAAAAGAAAAGAATCAAAGTGCTGCAATGAACCACAGTCCAGACCTCAACCTGACTGAAATGCTGTGGTGGGACCTTCAGAGAGCCGTGCATAAATGAATGCTTGCAAACCTCAATGAACTGAAGCAACACTGTATTTCCATGTGCATCAGTTAGTGGGATGTATCTGAGTGGTACCTGAGCATGAGAGGAAACTCTAATGAGAAAGATGAATGTAGCAGAGAAGTCTCTAATAAAATGAGGCCATGTGGGAGTGTTTGGTTCAGCTTTTATTAGCTGAATAAAGGTGCAGCATCTGCTGCCCATGAGGCCACACATGTTTCTCTAAAATCTGCACAAACTACAAATGCTGTTGTATTTCCCAGAATGCAACACTGCTCTACTTACATAAAGAGACTTCCTTAAGGAAGAAAAAAAGGAAAATCTAAACTACACTGACAAAAGTTTTTCTTTAGTAAAAATATTTGTCAGCACACTGTTTAAAAAGTAATCTGCATCCACAGTAACATGAAACAGGTTCTTCCTTTGGCCTCGCTGCACCAATAAAAAAACTGTCTTGGTAGTTATAATGTAACCTTGCTGAGAGACGCACAGACTGAAAAACTGCTGCTGTTACTGGTATGATTGTCCTTTCTGCTCTCAGTGTGGCTCTGGGTGTCAGCAAACACACATTTGTAATGTGACACAGGCTTCAAACCTGCACTACACATGCACCTGATTTATTATTTATTCATTAAAACTGTCTTCTCTTTGCAGTCCCCTTTAAATGAATAATTTCAAAGTCACAGTGCACTCAGTTGTGTGTCTGTGTGCACTGTTTCTCAGAGGGTCTGAATTGTTGTTAGAGGGAGAAATGTTTCTTGATGTCCTGTTTAAACACACGTATCAATGAAAAGTGAAAAAATGTGAAATGTGTGAAAAAAAAGTGAAAAAAATGAAAAACTTCAGTTTGAATCAGAGACTAACTTACCTGAAACTGTCAGAGTGAAGGCATCACTCCATCCTGTAAAGAGATAGTCACTGCTACCCCGACAGCTGTAGGCTCCTCTGTGGGACCCTGAAACTCTGCTGATCCTGTATTCTCTGGATGTTGGAGGGCTGATTGTGTTGGGTGTTCGCCATTCATATTTCCACACCTTTCCTTCACCTCCCTCAATCTCACATCTGAGGCTGATTTTCTCACCAGTGAATATCTGAGACCAGCTGGGATGCAGCGTCACTGTGATCCTGTTGGAAACTTTCCACCAAAATTCCTCAGTTAGGATACAAAAGGAATTAATGAACATTTTTATAACCCCCTGTAGCTGAATCTCCCCCCTGCTGCCTGAATGAAAAGAGTTAAAAGTTTGCAGCTTGAAATCCTAATAGAGCAAAAACAGATGGAGCGATCTGGAATGAATGTTTGAGGTTTACCTTTCTGTTCAGATCAATAACTTTCAAACCGCTGAACTGATTTCAAGCATTTATCCACTGATTGAGCAAACACTGCATCAAGTGGATCCACATCATTAAAAACATCATTCACTTATTATTTCCACATTTATTGGTGTTTAAAATGCTTTTCAGAATGGCTCTCAGAGGGAGAATAGAGACTTTGTGTGAAAAAGGAATTTTTGGCCCCCATTTATCAAGTGATTTATAGGTCAAATTTTTAATACTTATGATAATTCATAATGGATTATTATTATTATTATTATTATACATTTGAGATGTGTAATGATCAGTCAGAAATGGAATTTATGGGAACTTTTGGAGCTATTTGTAGTTTATTTTTTAAGTTTATAGTTTATTTTTCTTTGGTAAATTTGAGTTTACTTTTTGGGTTTCTGGCCAATCAGGTGTGCACTTAATTTACATAAGCAGGTCAAGTGGGAGGGGTCAGGCGGGCAATGGGGAATATGGTTTTTTTTAATCAAGCCACAGAGAGGCTGTCATGATCCTGGGCTGTTGGTCCAGTGTTTCTTATGTTTCTTTGAGTTGTGATTTGAGTTATGAATTAGGATTTTAGGTTATCATAGTTTTCTGTTATACTTATCTGTGTTATTTCCCATGTCCTCCTGTTCTGTCATTGTTCTCATGTTTAGGTTTCCTCTGTGTCCGTCTGCATATACCATGTTTAGTTAGTTCCTGTTTTATTGTGACAGTCTTGTCTTCCCTGTACTTAGTGTTTAGTTTTGCTTCCCCTTGTCTCCTCTCTGAAATTACTTTCAGCTGTGATCCCACCTGTTGTCACTCCCCTCATTACCTAGTGTGTATATATTGTCTGTGTTCTTGTTAGCTTCTTGTCAGGTTGTTGTTTTGATGTTTGCTGTGTGCTTCCTGTGTTATGTCCATGTCAAGTAGCTGAGTCAGGTAAAGTCATGTATTGTTTTGGAGTTGAAGTTTGTGCTGCTGGCTCCTGTCCAGCCCGTCCTTTGTTATACTCCAGTAAATAAAGCTTAAATTCCAAGGGAAGCTTTTCCCTTTGGTGTCCTGCTTTGGGGTCCTCTGCCTTGCCTGCTACAGCAGTACATGACAGAGGCTGCAGACTAACACTTTGATGTCTGTGCATTATAGTGAATAAACCGACCCAAATTTTTTTATTTGTGTAAGATCCAGTTCTAGAGATGAATCGGTGGCCAATTGATTTGTTTCTAGTGTGGACAAATAACCACTAGGCAACAGTTCATTAATGTGTTTTGCTTTCAATGAACACTTTATTTCTTGGAATGTAGTGTGTGTGTGTGTGTGTGTGTGAGTGTATTTTTTATTTAATATTTTTTCATTTATTTTATTTAATATGTCAGTCAGCTGGATGAACTGATTGTCAGAGGTTGTGTGCAGAATGTAAGAAATGGATTTGTGTGGCCTGACTGTAACTGTATTTCTAGATCACGTGCCTGTCGAGAGAGCCACAAACATCTGGTACAGAGGTCTGATTGTCTAGTCACTAACTGCTAAATATTCAGAAAATCCATGCGCTGCTCACATCTGTACTAAACATAACCTACACCTACAGCGTCAGTCATTGAAATGTAAAAGATGGGGCCAGAAAATACTGTCTGATAATAAACATGAGGTACATCAGTGTTACATCAGTTTGAAAATGATGTGGACATTCTTGCTCAGGGTTGTAGAAACTGTTTAAGAGACTGCTCAAGATCAACCATCACCAGTGTATCAGTCAAAACGTTTCTGACTAATTTCATGCCCCCAAAAGGTTTAGTAATTCTGTCACCAGACAATTACAGTGCCAATTTAAACAGTTTTCTTTAGGAGCAGTTCAATGGCTGAAATTTACACACTGAAGGCATTTTCATCCATCATGGTTTGAACCAAGATGAGAAGCAGCTGGGAAAGTATTATGTAGGTGGTTATACTGAAGCTGAGGTGCCTGGGAAGAGAGCTCAGGACTGCGTTGAGGATGGGGGACAGATGGTGTTGTAGTCCACCTCCTCTGTTCAGTGATGGTTGTTCACAGTGGGCATAGATGATTTCATTTACGCCTCTTTCAAACCATCTGTCTTCAGTCCAAAATGTGAACACTGGCATCCTCAAGAGTGTCCTTTCTCCTTCAGATGCTGATGTACAGCTGAGTCTTGTCCTGTCGAGGTGCTTCATCTATATGGTGCCATGGATTTGTGGAGTAGCTGTTTGGTTTCTCCGATGTAGAGGTCCAAGGACTGCTCACTGCAAAGCATACACTATGTTGCTTAGCTTTTGCTTTGGAGTTTTGCCCTTGGGCTGAACCAGTTTTTTCTTAGTGTGGCTCAGTCTGAAGTATACTGAGATGTCACGCTTTCAGAAAATTGTCCTGAGTTTCTCTGACAAACCTGCTACATAAAGGATGTAGCCTCCCTGATCCGAGTAACAAATGCATTCCAAAAACGGTGCTTTTAGTTTCCCACATCCACCACCTGCTGTTCTCACTCCACCAGGCGAGAACTTCTACTCTCACTCCAGGGGGTCAGACTCCGTGGAGAAGAACGGAAGTCTCACTTTTTTTTTGTTTGTTTTTCTTTTTAATGCTTTAAACATATTCAAATAAAATTCAATACAGGTTTCTAATGAGGCCTGTATCTCCCAGCCTTCACCTGTGCCCCCCGCCCTCTGTTATATGGACTGATCATGAAGTCTGCCTCACTCGCTGTTCAGTTATGATTAACATATTAAATAAAAATTCATCACAAACATTAAATTCCAAAAAAAAATGCTTATAAAATCTAAAATTTTGCCCCATACATTCAATTTTAAACTGTTACGTATCACAAACATTACAAATATTTCATATTGCTATTAAATGGAACTCCTTTATGAATTATTCAAACTTTATGAAATGTCATTAAAATCATTATTACCCCTCAAAACCTGCTGTCAGCTGTGGGCCATGAACCACTTTTCTTTTTTTTAATTAAATCTCTGAACTCACCAGTTTCCTGAATGGAGATTTGATCACTTTGTGTTATGAGTGAACTTGTGTCTTTTGTCCTTCCTCTGCATTGATATTTGCCTCCTTTAGAGATGCTGATCTCTCTGCCTGATCCAACTGCTTCTGTGGACTCTCCTCCAGATGAGGTTTGTCTGAACCACTCATATTTTAAATCAGCAGAGTGCTGCACTGCACAGGTCAGTGTCACACTGCCCCCTGCTGGTATGGTTGTACTCTTTGCTGTCACAGTGGCCTTCACTCCATGCCCTGTAATGAAAAGAAAAGATCAAGTTATTTGATGTAAATTACAGTGAACAGATTTCCAGTAAAAATATCCAACACAGCTGAAAGTCAGTGAAGTTTGGAGTTTCATATTAAACAGCTTCTAATTTCAATTGTTATCATCAAAACATCAAATTGGGGAATATTTCTGGAGAACTGTGTCCATTCTTTCAGTTTAGTCCCCACACTTGTCACGCTGCAGTGAAGCTGTGTATATGATACATGATATAGTTATTTTCATTTGTTACCCATGTGTGTGTGAAGACTTTTATAGTTCTCACTTTCACGGCTCTTAGAGGCGCCTTCACATTTAGACAGAGGTAGATAGACACTTAATGATGCTAAACATAAATTCTCCAGTGTAACGTTTATGATGTGAATGCATTTTGTTTTGTTCTGCAACAATTTTTAACAAGAAGCACAGCAAACATGCCCATGGACAATAGTGAGATCCTTCTTACTGCATATATTCATGCAGTGAAATGTAACCCATTACCCATGCAATATGTAGCACACAGCACAACATATGGAGCAGGGGGAAGCTTGAAGGCCAAGGATTCAACCAGCATCTTCTCAGTGATAAACTCTGGTCTTCTCTTCTAGGCCACCACTGCTCAGTGGGTGAGACATGGCCAAAAAATATGCATTAAATGAAGTTCCCCATGTTACATTCAAGTAGCCTGCAAATCCAGAATCTGCATCAGATCCAGATGCTCTTCAGTTTGGCACCAGCTCTTAGCCCTCCACACTTGTGTACTGAATATCAGATGAATCCTTTTTTTTTTTTCCCCCTGTGTGAAGTCTGAGGTATAATTGGCCATTTGTGACTGCTTTTGATTTTACTTTTATATTTCACTGTAAAAGCTGTTTACTTTGCCTTGTTTGGTTTCTTTTATTTTCAGCCCAACCTCACGTGTGACTGTACAGTTATCTTTGTTTTCATCCTGACATAATGTATTAACACATTGGATAAAATAACACAAAATATAAACTCCACCTACTGTGAAGCCACAAATATGATTAACAAACTATTTTTATAACTTATAATTTTCAAATGTACAAATTTAGCAAGAACAAAGTTGTAAATAACTATGTACATTAAAATGCAGGAAATGCCTCAGGTGTTTTTTTTTGTACAACTATTTACAGAGAATCAGGCGTCATTAGGTGATCTAGGGGCCACTGACCATCTTTCATACAAATTCGGTATGGACTGTAGTTTTTCTGTTATATTGCAAACAAAAAATTACAAAGGTGGGGTAAAAACAGCTCAAATATTAATTCCAGGATTGATTTACTGCTCAGAGCTTGTGTACTGATCCTGGGTCTGACTTTGTGTTTCTGAGCTTTTTGAGGATGAATTATTCACTTGTTTTGTGCTTGTAGTTTTATTATTCTTCAGCATTTTTGGAGCCTTTAGTTCTTCTTATAATTTAGTCTTAAATTTTAATTTGTTCCCTCAGTGTTTCCTGTCTCATCCTTCTGTGTCAGTTCACCTTTGTTAACTTTATTATTGTTTCTGTTTCCCTCTTCAGATATTAATGCTCACTTCCTGTTTTATTTTGGAGATCATTAGTCTCTTATGTCTTCCATTGAGTTTTACTTCCTTTGTTTCAATGCTGTCACCTGTTCCCGTGTGTGTAAATAAAAGTCTCACTTTTTCGTCTGTCTCAAAGTCTGAATTTTCCTGACGTTTCCTCATCTTGCAGCACATAATTAATGATTAATGATTATGTTTTATTTTCTGCATAGTTCAGATCAATAACTTTAAACTGCTTTATTAGGTTCAATGATTTATCCACCAATTACAGTAAATATAAACCACAGAAGTAAATTTTCAGTATCAAAGGTCCACAAACACTGCATTTAGTGGCTCCACATATTTAAAAATGATTCTTCATTATGGAGGAAAGATGAGGTCCATCATTCACTTTTTCATTTATTACAAACTTTGGACAATCTGAGCTGTTTTATTCAAGATTAAATTTTGAAACTCACCAGTTTCCGAAATGATGACTGAATCACTTTCTGTTATGAGTAATTTTGTCCCTTTTATGCATCTGCAGTTATAGGTGCCCGCCGTGGAGGTAACAAGTACTCTGTTTGATTCATCAGGTACTATGTTCTTCTTTTCAGATGAGGTTTCTCTGAACCACTGATAGTCAAAGTCAGCAGAGTACCTCACATCACAGGTCAGAGTCACACTGCCCCCTGCTGGTATAGTTGTTCTGTCTACTGTCAGAGTCGCCTTCTCTCCAAGTTCTGTAATTTAGAAAAAGATGAAGCCAAGAAAATTTTTACCCTGAATGTTTGATGCAAACTTAAATAATGTGACTCATCTCTGACAGTTTTTGCAGCCACACAATTCAACACAGTGAACACCTACAGAGACTTTGGAGTGACGTGTTAGACAGCTTCTAATCAAACACCAAATGAGTGAGTGTGAAAGTAACAAACTGGTGAACTCAGAGCAGCTTGTTGGTCTTTCCTTTAATTGGTTATCTTTGTGTAGTTTTTCATAGTCAGGGTTCTTACAACTCTCAAAGAGCCGATGTTTGGTAGTGAATCAGAAGAGCCGACTCCCTTTGAATAAGAGCTGACTCCTGATTGCTCTTCTTTGGGAGCCGAGCCTAAAGAGCTGCTCTCTGAAAAGAGCCGAATTTTCCATCGCTACTCAGAGGTAACACAAAAAAAACACTTTATAATCCAGCACACATGCCAGCAGCATAATTCAGGGAGATAATTTGTACACTGTTGATATTTTCAGATCAGATAAACATGCATGAAAAGAAGATCCAAATGTATGTAGGCCAAAACTACAGTTTGTATTGTGGGTGTGTGCTTGAGTGCTCACACACTTAACATGGTTATGTTAATATTTTAAACAATAATATAGATGAAACGTTCGGTTTAACACAGAGGACGTCATTCAGAGGAACACAGGAGATGGTAAACACTAGTTAAGAACAACACATATGATATAAATGGAAGCAACAACAATTTCTTACCTTTAGCATCTCCATGGATGACTGTAAATAGTGAATGAAATCTCATCAGATTTTATACAATTGACAGAATCAAAATAAATATCTAAACTGAGACTTTTAAAGGTTAAATCTGTAGATTTTTGTACAGTTATTGCTAAACACCATTTTCTGTGGTACTATTAGCTGTCAAACAGGCTGGAAACATGAAAAAGACCCTTTAAAATGAAGTACAGTAGAAATCGCCTCAGTCAGATTCAAACAGACCATGGAATTTTATCAGATTTGTAAAAAAATCCATCTTATGTGTAAGTCCAATGAAATCCAATTCCTCAAAATATCAGACAGTTTGGGGTCTAGTACTGAATTTCGCTGCAATGGCTTTCTGCCTCATGCCTGGATTTGCTTCCACAAATGTTAGAATTGTGTATTTTTGCTTGTAAGTGCGAGTTTGTAGATTAAACTTGCCTCCTGTGCTTGCCATGATTGTCTCCAGTGAAATGAACTGATTCACCCATTACAGCCAATCCAGACCTCACGTGTCTGTATAGACACTCAAGTGATCTCCAGGTGTTGTTAGTGTGTTTAGTTGTGCGTGAACGAGCCGATGAATGGAGTTTGCATAGATCAAAGATATTGGAAGTGGGCAAGATGGAAGCTGAGGAGGGCTTTAGTGCTAAACTCATCCGACCTATGCGATCACATTTAATTGGAAATGTATTACAATGGGACCAGATTTTTCAACCAAAGTTGTTAAAAATTCAACTTGTATGATTTTTATTGGAATTAACGTTAGGAAAAAATTTGGACCTGCAGAAGCCATCATACTAGGGCGAAAATATTTAAAGTTTTCAAATTATTTAATTTGTGCGACTGCGACTTAGGCAATTTATACTGTATTTAAACTATGAAAGAATGTAAACTTTCAGAACAATCAACATAAAAACTTAAACAATATTAATATATTACAGTGAATGTAATCAATACAAAGAGCAGCAGTGTATGTAAATGTTTGGTTGATCACTAACAGTCTCTAGTCTGATGAAGCTCTCAGGTCAGCAGGTTAAAGCAGGGATACACTGTAATCCTCACAGGTGAGAAACATTTTCCTTCATCACTGCCATTCAAACAGCAAAGGTCTGTGTTGTACTTACAGAATAACCCCAGCAAACAGAGCAGAGAGGTCCCCATCCTCACGTCCAGCCCTGCACACTGATCTGCATCTGACCTCAAAGTCTTCTACTTTGATAATAAATGCAGAACAAAGAGAAGCTGAACTTAATGTAGATAAGAGCAGAGTTTTTATTCAGCTTCTTCTTCTGATTGGTCTCTCTGTGCTTCCTTCCCTTTCACACCCTCAAACAGCTCCTGTAGCTTTGACCGCAGCAGTTGGTGACGTGTTTACATTTCCTGTCCACTGCAAACACGTAAGCTTCTTTATTGTTTTGTGCTCCTACCTTTCTCTGTAATACACAAAGATGCTCTGCTGCTCAGTGAGGTGACAAACTCTGCAGGTCACAGTTTTTGTCTTTTATGCTGACAAAATGCTGCAGATGTACTTCAGCTAACTTTTAGCAGGTCTCAGATCTTCTGTTCTCCATCTTTCTGAACTCTAACAATCTGGTTTTTCATCATTCTGGAAATTATTTTATTTTAATTATTATTTAGTCATGAATCAGGGAGGCAGACTGACACAGTCCACAGGTACAAAACTGAGTTCACAGCTAATTTTATAAACATTTTTATGTAAATGGGATCGTGGAAATCACACGTCTGTGTTTATTTCAGTGTTCACAGGTTTTCTAACTTCTCAGAGATCATAAGTGTGCAGATATCTGAGTTTTTGCTTTGGAGCCTTCAGACTGCATAAAAACATGAATATTTTATTTGACTCTCATGCAGCACTGCATTGAGAAGACTCCTTTGATGTCAGCATAGATCTGTAAATGTTCTCACGATGTGCTGAAATTCTGCTTTTAGCTTTGGTTGTGACCCCAAACACAGGAAACGACTCACTGTGGTTGGACTGAAACTAACGAGTAACAAAGAAAATGCCTAGATTCATAGTTAAATTTATTATCTGACAGCATATTTAATCAACATATTTAATCACAAGACAACTGGAGTATGTGACTCAATATTAAAAAACAGAAATAAAAACTGAAAACACACTAATGTTAGTGTGGAAATCTACATGCTACCAGTCAAGATGATGTCATTCGCTCAAAATAAAATGTTTATCTCTTTTAATTTTGATGATATCTGACAACTATGAAAAGCCCAAATTCAGTATCTCAGAAAATTAGAATATTACTTACGACCAATACAAAAAAAAGGATTTTTAGAAATGCTGGCCAACTGAGAGTATGAACATGAAAGTATGAGCATGTGCAGCACTCAATACTTAGTTGGGGCTCCTTTTGTCTGGATTACTGCAGCAATGCGGCGTGGCATGGAGTGGATCAGTCTGTGGTTCTGCTCAGGTGTTATGAGAGCCCAGATTGCTCTGATAGTCGCCTTCAGCTCTTCTGAATTGTTGGGTCTGTATCATATCTTCCTCTTCACAGTAGCAATAATTTTCTATGGGGTTAAGGTCAGGGGAGTTTGCTGGCCAATTCAGAACACCGACTACCAAGACTGTGTGAAGTACTCTCTGAAGACCTACTAGAAGATGCAAATGCAGCACTATGGACGATCCCTACCACTACCATCACTGAAACCAATCAGTTGATGCATAACTCGGCAGCAGTGATCCTTGAGATGCTCGGCTATAAGATGAACAGCACTAAGGAGCAGTACCCTCCATGGAAACGACGATTAGAGGCTAAGATCAAGGCAGCACGGAGGGAAGTTAGCCAGCTCTCAGAGTTGCAGAAGCGTGGGATGAAGAAGAAAGCAGTGCCTAAGAAGTACAATGGGCTGTCCAAACCTGAGGCCATAGAGACTGCCAAGCAAAGACTCACAGCCTTGGCTAACCGTCTGAAGAGGTATACAAGAGAGATAGAAGCCAGGAAAATAAACCGGATGTTCTCCACCGAACCATCCAAGGTATACTCTCAATGGCAGGGGAACAATATGAGAATAACACCCCCACCAAGGCTGGAGACGGAGCAATACTGGAAGAGCATATGGGAGAAGGATGCGTCACACAACACCAATGCTCAGTGGCTAGTGGATCCAAGAGCAGACCACAGCAACCTCCCAGAACAGGCCCCAGTAACCATCACAGTGGCAGACATCCAAGAAAGAGTCTCACACATGAAGAGCTGGACAGCACCAGGCCCTGATATGATTCACACCTACTGGCTAAATGAATACATCAGGAAGATGGCCACAAAGGATCATGTGTTTAGTGAGTACCTCAGGCAGCAGAAACCTGAGAAAGAAGAGGACGAAGAACAGGAACCATCATGGAAGGACAGGCCTCTGCACGGCATGTACCACCAGCAGTTAGAAGAAGTGGCTGACATAGAGAAATCCTACCAATGGCTGGACAAGGCTGGACTGGCAGACAGCACAGAGGCACTAATCATGGCAGCACAAGAGCAAGTTCTAAGTACAAGATCAATAGAGGCTGGGGTCTACCACACCAGGCAAGACCCCAGGTGCAGGTTGTGCAGAGATGCTCCTTAGACAATCCAGCACATAACAGCAGGGTGCAAGATGCTAGAAGGCAGGGCATACATGGAACGCCATAACCGGCATAGTATATAGGAACATCTGTGCCGAGTATGACCTGGAAGTCCCGAGGTCAAAATGGGACACGCCCTCAAGGGTGGTTGAGAACAACAGAGCTAAGATCCTGTGGGACTTCCAGATACAGACAGACAAACTTGTGGTGGCTAACCAACCGGACATCGTAGTAGTGGACAAACAAAGGAAGAAAGTCATGGTGATAGATGCTGCAATACCAAGTGATGGCAACATCAAGAAGAAGGAAGACGAGAAGCTTGACAAATACCAAGGGCTCAGAGAGGAGCTGGAAAGGATGTGGAAGATGAAGGTAATAGTGGTCTCCATGGTAATCATAACACTCGGGGCAGTGACCCCCAAACTGGGAGAGTGGCTCCAGCAGATTCCTGGAACAACATCCGAGATCTCTGTTCAGAAGAGCGCAATACTGGGAACAGCTAAGATACTGCGCAGGACCCTCAAGCTCCCAGGCCTCTGGTAGAGGACCCAAGCTTGGAGGGCAAAACAGACTGCCTGTAGGGGTGAGCTGGGATTTTTTTATATATATTTGTATATCTAATGGTGTTATGTTGCGAAAATATTTGCCATTTTGTTACTCATGTTGTCATAGTAACTTTACAAACTGAATCCACACTGAGGAAATATACAAAGTACTGCAATAAACCACCACAGTAACATCACATTCACCCCAGAGTTGATCTGTGTTTATTAGACATCAGGTTTCACACACTGTAGAAGATGTGGAATTAAAAAAATTTCAGTTTAATAACTATAAATAGTAAATACAGCAGTTAAACTACCGTTTATACATCAAAGTGTTATTTACAGTAAAGTGAAGGGCTTCCATGACCAAGTGGACAGTAAATATTTTCTCATTTTTGAAGTTGTGTGAGAACAACAAGCTGAGCCAGAAAGTTGAACTTTTATGAATGTGACACGATGCTCTGTGTTCTGTCTCTCTGTGTTTCACGCCTCGCGTTCTCCTCATAATGTCAGCTGTCAGGGCTAAAGCATGTCTCAGGAAGGCAGCACACATTTAGCTTCAACTGTTCTTCCTCATTTTAGTTCTGCAGGTTGATAAAAAAAAATATGAGATCATTGATATTTTAAGTGCAGAGATGGTACAGATAAGCCTGCAGCTATGTGGTCACTTACAGCGATACCACACAGAAATATTCACAGTATTTTCCACCAACGATGCGTCTTTATTGAGAAGTGAACCTTCCTGTCATGGTCTTTGTCCTGGTCTGACCTGCAGTCAGTGAAACTAAAGCCAAACTCCTCTTAACACAAAGTTAATATAAAGTTGATACAACCAAACAATAGTTGTATCAAGTTTATATTATATAGTTAACACTTATTAATGGTAGTTTAATTCAAAGCTGCAGTGGTTTTAATGGTCAGCAGGTGGTGACTCCTCTGGTTGAAGTCTGATTGTATTGAAGTCTATGAGCAAACAACTCTAATGTTCAACTGCTTTAAGATACCAGTAAATACTTTCTGGACACATTAATGGTCTCAGTCACTGCAGTTTCAGGTCTTACTGAATGCAGCATCATATTAAAGTGCTGTAAGCTTTAGGGCGGGGCTACCGTATAATTGACAGATCCCTTCCATGTGGGCATGCTGTGTAGCTCAGTTTCTCAGTCAGATCCACCACTTCAACACTAAGCTGACCAAAATTCTCAGTTTGGTTTTTTTAATTAAACTTGAGTCGTGCAAACACAGCCTCCCTCCTTCATTCTTCACTGAGGTTAGCTGCAATATTATGTATACATACACAAACGTGTTGATATCCAGGTCTTTTGTCGTGTTTAAAAGTGTGTTTCTCTTTCACACCAGTTTCCTGTTGGAAAGCTGCTTCTGCCACAGTCTTCCAAAATGTGCTTTTTATACAGTGCTGTGCAAAGTTTTCAGCCACCCCTCATTCTGGTCTTGACCAATAGTTCTCCAGGCTCTCTGAGCTCCAGGCTCAAAGTTTTTCTAGGTTTTTTTTTTTGTTTGTTTTTCTGTTCAGCCACTAAACACTGACGTATGAATCTAGTTGAATCTCTAGTTGTGTTTCTTAGTTTGCTTAAGCCTTAGTTTTATTTGCAGGTTGTTTTTTTTTTCCTGCTCTCAGAGGAGACGGATGCGTTTTTCTCTTCTCCCCAGCCTTCCCTATCTACCCATGCTTTTGCTGCTTTGCTGCTTAAAGCGTCTCTTCACACATCCCTGAACTGGGATTTAAATTATGGATCTGGTCAGCTGGTCTCTCAACACTATTGATGATCAAATTCTCATCATGAGGAGATTGGGAGAAGGGGAACCCTCTTTCCTCTGGTCCGACTACATACCCGGCTGGCTACGTTATGGATTCCCGTGGGGAAGTGGCGGAGCCAGAGGGGTGGCAGGGGTGGCATTTGCCACCCCCAACAGAGCCCTTGCCACCCCTACTGCCACCCCACTGGAAATGGTAATTTTAAAATACTTATGAGATCGGCAAAGATTTGCCAGGAAAACTGTAATTTCCGACTGTCCCTGAACGCAGCCCGACGCAGTAGCAGCTACGTGCTGCTCACTGACGCTGTTCATTGGTTAAGCTGACATGTGGTTCCTGCTTGATCCAAAACACACCCGCGGCTTTAGAGTACACCGTTGAGGAGTTTTGCAGGTATTTACAACATTTTACCGCTGTATTACCTTCCTAATGAGAGGTGGCACTTGTCATACATTTATAAAAAGAAAAAGAAAAAAACGGTTGTGCACCGCTCCGTAGTGCCTCGTTTATTATTTAAATTAGCCATGCTAGTGCTGATAGATCGTGTTTTAGACAGATTCTTTTAACATATGTTTTAGTGTACATGCTGCCCTGTAATATTTTATTCATTTAGCAAGGCTGTATCTCCCAGCTCTTGCTTGAAATGTGTGTGGTAAGTATATGTGAAAAACCATTGTTGTTAAGTTTTACAATGACTGAAATGTAAGTAGGCTATGTCATATGAAAGCTTTGAATTATAACCTAACTAGTTATATTAATTAATTTAATTAATCTGTTTTTAATTTAGTGTTATTTTAGTTAGCTACAGAAACTAAAAACTATAGTTTAAATAATAGTTAAAATAGTGTTGTCTCTGCCAAACAGTCATGGAGTCTAAATACCAGGCTGTCTTATTTTGTGTAGAGCCCAAATGAAGAGAAAAGGGAATATCTCCCATTTCTTCTTAAAGAGGCAAAAACCAGGACCAGACAGAACCCTGCAGCAGTGACCAACCTGGAGAAGCCAGCCAGGAGACACCAGGCCCAAGTGTATCACCAGCAGGTTAGAGGCTGTGACAGAGAGTTATTAAGTAGTAAAATCCAATAAGCCTAATTCTAAAGGTTAGCAGGATGCTTTTTGTGTTTTTTTTATTGTGTCTGTTTATGCATTTCACAATTAAGTTCCAGAGAGAGATGAGGGTGATATAGATTCAGAGTCAGACTCTGGGGAGGAAGACAGTGAAGCAGAAGGAAATGGCACTGAACTCCCCCCACCCAGCACAACCTATTGCACACCAAAAGGACCAGTTGGTAGGCACACACTACCCATGTTATGCTATAGGGCCCACAGAAACTTAACTAATTACAACTTAACTTATTGAGATGTCTGCCCAAAAATACTCTTAAAATACTTAATATAATTACCTAATATTTATTCCAGACATCTCAAGAACTAAAGCGGAAGGTCCAGCTCAGCCATGTCTGACAAAGTTCCCAAGAACTCAGCATGGAACAAGAACAAGGGCTTTCAACAGCTCCTGGTACAAAGACAATCCATGGCTTGAGTACTCTGTATCTCAAAATGCCAGTTACTGTTTTGCATGCAGGCATTTCTCCCTCCCTAGTTATACAGAATCATCCTTCACATCTGAAGCAGGGTTTTCAACTGGAAAAAAGCCTTGTTTAAGGATGCTGGGTTTAAAGTTCATTCAAAATCAGAGCAGCACATAAATGCAATGTATGACAAAGAAGAGGTTACGCTAGGGACACTCAAGAACTAGTAGTGCGCTGCAAAATCAGCACCCTGCCACTCAGCAAGAGACAGCCTAAGGCCAGTTCTAGGTTTTTGGACTCACTGGTAATGACTACTGTAGGACAGAGGCACAGTGACCAAAGTAATGAGGATTTTAACAGAGGTGTCTTTTATCAGATACTTGACTGTCTCACAGCTGAACTTGAGAGGCATTTTTCACAGAAGTATTGTGAGATAATGCTAGGGGTTCAGTCTCTAGTCCCAAAAAGCCCATTATTCTTGAACGAGGAAACACCGTATGCTTTTGGACAGACATTTGAGTCAGATCTAGAAGATCTTAAACATGAGGTTCACCAAACCAGACGGCTTCTTCTGAGGAGAGAAAAAGTGGGTTAGAGAGACCCTCTACTTTACTTGACTTTGTTGTGTTCCTGGAACCTTATAAAGAGGTTTTTCATGAGCTGTTTAGACTTTGTAAGATTTCAGTTGTTATCCCAGTCAGTACTGCGTCCTGTGAGCGAAGTTTTTCTGCTCTAAAACTGATCAAAAGCCACCTTAGAACAACTATGGCTGATGACAGGTTAAGTCACCTTGGCATTCTCAGTGTTGAGTCAAGGAGGGCACATACCCTCAACATGGATGACTTTGTAAAACATTTTGCTTCTTCCCACCAAAATCGGAGAATTATGCTCTCTTGAGTGTATCCTGGCTTTGAGTTTGCAGTATGTTGTTCCCATTCAAAGCTTATTTGACCATAGCAGTGTTTCTCAAACCTTTGTAAATACCACCAGGGTAATGCTGGTCAGCTCTGGTGGTATTGTCTTGCAGTTTACTATTTGGAGCCAGTTTTATTTATTTATTTTTGAGAATTTGTTTTTGGTCATATTCTGGGCTCTGAGTTTACATTTACATGTTCACTGTTCCATAGTGCCGTTTAACGTCTTGTTTGGTCATGGCAAATCTTGGTTAAATAAACCATTTTAATTTGAGTGTGTGTGAGAAAATGTTTCCTTTCGTTCATCATTTGTATATGGACCCCTCTGATAAAGCCTTGCTCACCCTTTGGCCACCCCTTGAAAAAAAGTCTAGCTCCGCCACTGCCGTGGGGATGGAAGATAACGTTCCTGGCTGCACTGTGTGGGGACGTGGCATATATATTGATACAGGATTTTTCTCAAATTGGACTTGGGGATACCTGGTTTCTGGGCAGCTGTTCAGGCCCTAGTAAGGCTGCCTATGAGGGATGCAGAAACAGTACGAACTCAATCAGACTCAGTAGAGCTGAATCAAAATGGATTAGATCTGGAGGAGTGTTGGAGTGTCTGTTCTGCGTGGCGGAGTAGAACCAAAAAATTCGGATGATTGGATTTCGGAGAGGTAACCAGAAAAGGTCTGTCAGCAATCACTTATGACTGCCTGAAGCAAAACAATTGGAGTATTTGGAATTTGGCTCCCAGACGGCCTTGGATGGCTGTCTATCTAAATCGTCTCCTGGAGATGTTTGTAAACAGATGCTCTTCACCCCCACCCCGTGTTGTGACCTGTATGAACTGGTATCCTGGCAACCAAGGTTGACTGTACCATCTTATGAACATTATCATGAACTGCTGGTCGTGGAAGCTGTGTGGCCATCACAGTATCCTGGCTTACTCACCTCCACTGTCAGCCCCTCCCTCCCCTTCCTCGTGCTCTCCAGGCTTTAAATGTGCAATTGCTTTGCTCAGGTGTTTTTAGGAACCTCGTAAGGTGTTCATAATGAACACAGTACGAGATGATTTTTTTGAACCTCATTCTGAGAGAAGTCTTTGGAAGAATGTAACACTTATCTGAAACAGAACCAGATATGTTTCCGATGCCGTGCCTCCTTCAGCCATCGGGCTAAAAACTGTAAGGCAGAAATTCACTGTGCAGAATATGGCAGTAACTTACATATCACTGCTCTCCATGCTGGTCCTGCACCATGGAAAACACACTCTGTCACAGACCTTGTCACTGGACCCTGACCCTGGAGATAAGTCTGTTGGGTGGTCATGCCTCGCCCATATCTATCCACAAGGTTGCCATGACAAGAAAGTGAGAACTTCTGGATGACCAAACCAAGTCTCTAGCCAAATCTTCATTCTTTGATACACGTTTTATCACCAAAAACTTTTCTTTGTACATTCTTGAGACTTGTGCAGGAGTTTTGGAGGTGACTGAGAGAACACCTTATTTTATTGTGGAATAAGTTGCAGTCTGGTCTTGCCCGCACTCATTGAATGTGACATGCTCCCCAACAATCATGATGAAATCCCAACCCCTGAGGCAGCTCTCTGCCATTCTCACCTCAGAGACATTGCTGCAGAGAATCCAGCCGTTGACCATCAGGCAGATATTCTGCTGCTACCAGGTAGGCCTCTTTCCCACCAACAGGGTTCCGGAGCTCGTGCCTTAATTTGAACCGTTTGGCGGGTTTTCCACCGCCAAAACACTCGGTGCTCGGCCGAAAAACGGGTTCAATTCCGGCCCCGCAAGCTAGCTGGTCTCGAACCACGAACGCGTGATGAAAGCGGCAGAAGGGCGTGACTCTGCCGTCTCAACATCAAGTTTTCTACCATATTACATGTGTATTACATGAGAAAAGCGAAGCGATTTTCACGGCTGTGAATTAGGTTGGGCTCTAAGGCTGAACTTGCTGCTTTGTAACAGTTCATATCACAGATAAAAGGACACAAAGTGCGTACTTGTCGTCTTGCTCTAATCGCTGTCTGTGTATACCTCTGTGCTGCACACAGATGCTGCAGTAGTTTCGTTTGGATCATAAAACGTATTTGCAGCACAGAAAAGGGGAGCGTGTTCTCCCACGTTTGTGCGCTTCGGCTTCCGTGTCCAGACGAGGACCCGCCCACACTCATACGTAAAGGAGCAGTTCACAGAAACGCGGTGGGAACGCGGGCCCGTTCTTAAGCGTTTCGCCGGTTCATTGGGAACAGCACGGGCACTGGCACACGAACCGGTTCCTCGGTGGTGGGAAAGTAGCAGTAGAGACATCATTCAGGCCCGCAAGGTCTTCCATCAGTGGAATGGGCTTCTAAATGCAATACAATCCTAATTTAATGAGTAGACTACTTTCTGACTAAGTCTGTCACTGTGCATTTGGTGATTTGGGCAGGCACGTGCATCGGCAGTGCTCCAAGTAATCTTGATGATGCAGCAGTTAAGGTCATTTGCGGATGAGGCTACAAAACAGAATTGTGACAGGAAAGGACCTGTCCCTCCCAGAGAGGGAGGAAAAGAGAAGATTAGAGGAAGAAACAGGGCAAGAAGACAAAGGTTTGTTTCCATGAGTAATTACAATCCATTTAGTTGCTATCCAACTCCAAACGGTTATATAGTTAGCTATTGCTAGCTGGTTATGTATTCTCTCAGTGCATATAGAGACTGGTGTCTCCATCATGTTCGAGATCTCAAAAAAACAAAACAAAAAAACCACGACCTGACAGTCTATGTCACCGACCTCTATGTCGACCTGTTTTTAGTTAATACACATTTTGTTTGTTGGTTGTCTTATTGTCATGGTCCTGGATTTATGACCCAGTGCTTTCAGTTTTTGGACTTTCAGTTCTCTATTGTTTAAGATTAATGTTTGATTCTTAGTTTGTCTTTTTGCAGTCTTGAATTTTGAGGCTTTTTCTGGTAATTCTTGGTTGATTTCATTGTTTATATCCTCAGGTTTCCTGGTTAGTTATCTGAGTTCAGTTCTTGGCTGTTGTTCACTTTCTCTTTAATCCTGTGTTCCCATCTGTTTGGTGTTTTATTGTTTCTGATTTATTCTCCTGTTAAGTACATTTAGTCCTGTCTCTGTTCCTTGTGCAGCAGTTTGAGTCCTCCATTGGTGTTCCTTCCTGTTGTGTCTAGTTGCCTGTGTTGTGTTCTTGTTCCTCTAGTGTAGGTGTTGTAGTTCCTCAGTGTGCCTGCATTCCTGTGTTGTGTCAAGTTACCATGTCTATTTCCTGGCAGTCCTTTTTATCCTGTGCTTTGTATTCGGTTTTGCTTCCCTTGTCTTGTTCAGTTATCTCCCCGATAACCTTGTGTATGTATATTGTCTGTGTCCTCCTATTCTCTGACATGTCGTCTCACTTAGGCAGTTTGTTTCCTGGTTCTGAGTTTCCCCGTGTATTCCTAGTTGTTGAATTATTAGCTTCTTATTAGTTTCCTTGTACCTGCTGTGCAACCAGCAATAAATGTGTTTTTCTGAATTCACGTTTTGCCTCCTGAGTCCTGTGTTTTGGTCCGTATCCTGCCTGCCACACTGCTGAATCATGACACATATATACCAGGGTCAGAGCCGGCCCGAGCCTTGAAGGGGCCCTAAGCGAAATTTGATTTGGGGGCCCCCCCTCATACCACTTCATTGTCTCCTAAGCCTAACAGTTATGAATACGGAAAGGTTGAAGCTGAATATTAATTTTTTGGGATGCATCACTGTTTCAGTCTCAGCCCATTGAAAAACAATGTATTTCAATATGATACACATTGTATCTCATGGACATAAAACTATGTCCATGAGATAGTTGAATGCATTCCATATCTGATCTAGAGGGCATAGACTTTTTAGGACATATGTAATTTAGGGTGTTTGACCTGCTTTTGGGCATGTTGGACATGCTCTTTTCATCCAAAAGATGTATATTTGTGCATAACTGTGCAAATGCACCTAATTACAGACTAGTAAATATGACATTTGTAATATATAAATAATAATTAAGCAGCACACAGAATTGCCGAGCATCAATAGAATAATATCAAACACAAGCGGTCAACAATTGGGCCCAGTACTGTAAATGTTATTACGCTACTATACCACAAAATGGCATGGTGGCACTCCAAGAGCACAAATGGGACATAAAAGTGAGGTCCAATAGTCTATCCATGCAACCTGACCACAGTGTGAAAACAACAAAACGCTGTCTGATAAACCACCACAGCTCACAGATGCAGTTCTGTCTGAACATGCATAAATAAAACCAAGATATGCCCAGCTAGCACGTCCCATCCACTGAACCTTGTAAATATTGAACAGCCCTGACATATAAGAGTCATGATTCTGCAGTGTGGCAGACAGGATAAGGACCCAAACACAGGACTCAGGAGAAAAATGTGTTAACTCAGTAATACACAACTTTGTTTCTGGATGCACATCAGGTACAAGAAAACTAGAAAGCTCCCCTGGAGCTAAGGAGAGGAGAGTAAAACTGAATATGATACAAAGCAAAACAGGAAGTAGACATGGAAACAAATACTGCCTTGAGGACACAGGGAAGCAGACACATTGAGGGACTGCAACACCTACACTAGAGCAACAAGATCATAACTAGACACAAGAGGAGGACTTAAACTACAGCACAAGGAACAGAGACCAGAACTAAATCCACTTAACAGGAGAACAAACCAGAAACAATGAAACACCAAACAGAACCGGGAACACAGGAAGGCTGAGAACTGAAACAGGATTAAATAGAAAGTGAACAACAGCCAAGAACAGATCTCAGAAAACTAAGAAGCCTGAGGATAGAAACAATGAAACCAACCAGGAATTAGCAGAAAAAGACAAAAATTCAAAACGTTTGGAGCTGGTTACAAACAAAACTATTGTAACTGCTCATGGAAACATACCTTTGTCTTTCTCTTCCTCCAATCTTCTCCTTTCCCTCCTCTCTGCCTCACAGAGACAGCTCCTTTCAGTCAGATTTCTGTTTCGTAGCTTCATCCACAAATGACCGAAACTGATGGAGCATCGTCAGGTCACCTGGAGCACTGCTGATGCGCATGTGCGCCAAACTACCTGAATTCACACTGACACAATTAGTGTTTTTACAATTGTACAAATATGAGGAGGTGGGATAGTTTTTTCTTTCTTTAGGACACTGGCATGTTTCCCCATGGCATAAGGGAGTGGTGGCCTAGGGGAGAAGAAGAGGGTTCATCACTGAGAGGACCCTGGTTCAAATCCTCGGGCTGGCATCACTGTGGGTCCCTGAGCAAGCCCACCCCCCCAGGTTGCACCCCGGGCGCCCCTTGGCTGCCCCCTGCTCCATGCTGTGCTGTGTGTACTACATACTCCATGTGTGTGTGATGGGTTAAATGCAGAGAATGAATCTCACTGCATGTATATGTATGTGACAAATAAAGCTCTTTCTTTCTAAAAAAAATGTTTAAAAAAAAAAAAAAGTTTCATCACAAATGAAGCTTGGGTGGTCAAGGGGCCCTATGCAGCCACATATGTCGCCTATGCCTTGGGCCATCTCTGGCTAGGGTTGTTGAATATTTACAAGGTTCAGTGGATGAGACATGCTAGCTGGGCTTATCTTGGCTTTACTCATGTATGCATGTTTATACATAACTGTGCATTTGTGATCTGTGTCTGTTTATTCCTTCTGGTTTGCTCACTGTTCCTGTGTTGACAGCGTTTTGTTTTCACACTGTGTTCAGGTTGCATGGATAGACTAGTGGACCTTGCTTTCATGCCTTGTTTGTGGTCTTAGGGTGCCACCAAACCAATTTGTGATGTAGCAGCATAATAACATATTTACTGCACTTCTTTTGGCACTGGGCCCAATTGCTGGTCATTTGTATTTGATTTCATTCCATTGATGCTGTTGGGAATTTTAACACTTTGATATTGGTCTTTTACTGCTACTATTTTATATCATTTTTTACTACCTATGTTAGCCACATACACTGGATTAATGAACACCATATGCTTTAGATAAGTAGGATAAAACTGAGGCCTGTTATATTCACTCCCTTGGATGCTCAGGGCCTCACTTTTATCTTCTATTCAAACCACTCTCATCTATATTTAGAGCTTCACTTTTATCTAATGCACAACTTTTGTTCACATGACACTGTATCACCTTCTTTAATAAAGTTTAAGTTGCTTAGGACAATGGGATTATGTACATGTGGCTTAGCAATGCGCCCCCCCCCAAAAATTTTAATTCAGCTTCAGCCCTCCAGCATTAAAAATGATAACAATGAAGTGGTATGATGGAGGCCTCAAATCAAATTTGGCTTTGGGCCCCTTCACAGCTTGGGCCGTTCCTGATGGTAGAAAGAGGGAGGGAGGCAGATGATCCGCTGTGCTGACCCCTGAAGGGAGCAACTGAAAGACGATTTCCTCTTTTAATCATATCAGTATTTATCGAGTCAACTGCTGTTGTCGTCAGAGCATCATGAGCTGTCACTGCGCATCCAAACAGAGGCGATAACAAGGGACATGCAAGAGGTTCAAACAAGCCTCCAGTTCACACAACAGGACGTGGATCACATAAAAGTTCAAATGGCTATACTTTGTTTTTTCTTCTGTTTACAATCAGTCTTTATTGTTTATCATCACGGCTCTGGGAAAATATTCAACACCCAGCCAAGCAGATGAATTCATTACAATAAATAATGACCAATTGGCGCCCTCTGTTGGCCACCAGCTCTAAACACAACCCAGTGATTATATCTGAGAAGTGTGTTGAGAGGGAGAATGACAAAGATCTGACTGATTTGAAGCTGCATGAAGAAAAAATATATTTATGTGATTTTGAGGGTAAAGAGTGTGACAGATTGTTTTAGGATTTCATCAACATCACCTACATGTCAGGTAATAAAACTGCTCAAATAAAGTTTTTCATTTTTCATCTGAGGCTGCTGCTGCTGCTGACACGACCACATACTGAAATGTGACACTGCCACGAAGCATGAAGGCTGCAGAAGCAACACGAGAGCAGAGTGGGAGTCACAGATTCATGGAAAACATGTATCCGTTTTCTTAACCGCTGATCCAATTCAGGATTACAGAGCCCAGAGGGGAGGTACACCCTGAACACATCGCAACTCCATCACAGGGCTAACACACAGAGACACACAACTGCAGTCACATTCAGCAACAACTCAGACTCACCATGTAACCCACAAACCACATCTTTGTTCTGAAGAATCTGGTCGAGAAACACAGAGGTGCAAAGAAAACGTGCAACTCCACCCAGAAAGACCCCAGCAGTGACAGTAAGGCTGCAGTGTCACCACTGCACCACCGAGCTGCTTCACACACACAAGTTCAATTCACTTTATTTAATTCAACTGTTGTTCTCACAAAATATGACAGTATAACAAAAAATGGTGTAATATATGAGTATACAGCTATAAAATTACATAATCAACATAATTATGCATCTACTTTTAAAAGGCTGTCTGCACATTTTTTTTTACACACCACTTCTTTATCGTGGCCTTTTTAAGATGCAACTAGCACTGAAAAATGATGTGATGTTATTTGCTGAGGAAATGTGGCGAAGTGTGCATGGTGAGTATACTACAGGTCTAATGACACGAAGCAGTGATCAGGAAGGTGGAGCAGAGAGGCTGATTTAAAGTGATATTAAAGTTAGACCCAATAAGAGTTTGTCCATCTTTTAAAAAAACAACAACAAAACAAATACAACAGAAAATCAAAAAACTCTAAAGCATGTATGCCGATCCTTACAGCAGAGATAACGAGTCAGAGTCGGCCTCATATGAAGAAAAATTACAGCAATTAGTGAATGAAACGCCACAGGGAAGCATATGTACATACTATCCATACATATTTATACATGCATACTGTAAGCATATGGTCCATACCATCAAACCTACAGTTACTGCAACAAAAATATACATAATAAGCATTTAATGCAAAAGCAGAGGTTCATCCTTCTGTCATCAATGCTGAGATTAATTCTTCAATATGATCTGAAGCTAAAAGCTCACTGCAGTTACAGAAATGTCATCAAATATGTTTAAAGCTGAATTATATATTCATGTGCTTGTCTGTGAGTTTCTGCTGTTGCTAATGTTAGAAAAACAGTTGCTGCGCTAATTATAATTTTCATGTTTTTATGAATTGTTGTATAAGTTGTTATATGGACAGAGATGTGTCTGTGTAAGGAGGAAATCTTTGTATGACTTCTCAGGAGATGTTTTGTACTAATCTCAGCATAAGCACAACCTGTTGGAGACAGGGACTAGTGAGCTGTAAACTTTAAATTCTTTGCAGAGGTGGGAATTTCAGAGACATCAACATCAGATTCCAGTCCCGTGGGAAGTCATGGAGCCTGTTTTCTGCCTTTGCCTTGCTCTAAGGCTTGGCAGGTTTATTGTATTTGCATATAGAGGGACTTGCTGGGACGGCCTGGTGTGCATTCGCTGATGCCTGAGCTGAGAGCGACTGCTCCTCTTGCAAGGATTAAACCCTTCCTACGAGAGCTGATTGAGTCAGCCTGATTATTTGATAATTGAAGTTTTCCAACAGTTAATGTTGACTTCCTCTTATGGACCTGAAACAAAATGAGAACAAATACAAAGTAAAATCACAAACACACAAAGACATGAAGGCACTGAAGCTGTGAGTCTGCTTTGTGACCTTTTATATGAATATTATCAAACAGCTTTGTTGTTATCAGAGCTTTTCCTGATTTTTGATGCATGTGTGTTTGAAATTTGAGTGGCCTGTTATTTTATTATGAGACTAAACTAGAAAAGCTCTGAAAGTGTGTTATTGCAAGAACGATGTGATTTCTTTATCTGTAAAAGTAATTTGATTACTATGATCCAGTGAAGTATTAACATTTGTACCTGAGGCTGGTTCAGGATTGACATCATTGTAGTCAGAGCTCTCCTCTGCGTCACCACGTCTCCCTGTTAAGATGATTAAATGTATCAGTGCATCTAATTAAAAATAAGACTCCCTGTTATCTGTAATTACAGATTAGGAGTTACAGAAACATAATGACAGATCATGAACTCTTTATATTTTTGTACTCACTGCTCTTATCAATGACTTTATGCTGAAGAGTAGATATAACATCTCTGTATGCATCAGCTGATCCTCCTGAAATAACAACATGAAGTTTGATCATTCAGATAAAATCTTTAACAGCTCTGTTACTATCAGAGTTTTTACTTCACCTCTTCCAAAGTTTCCAGAGAATCTGATTGATTCATAAACTGAAAGATCATCTAGAGGACAGAGAATTTACTTTTTAAAGATGCCTGTTTATTCACTACAAACTTGGTGTTAATAATAAAGACACACAGGTAATAATGTCTGATGCTGACCATGAAGAAGAGTGGAGTAAACGTGAGTCTCATTCTGGTCTGTTTGTTGTGCAGCAGAGCTTTGAGTGAAGTTTGGAGGCTGAGTGAGACTAAAACATGTTGGAAAAAATACTGTAAATGTGATCAGGGGTACTTTTATTATCATGTTGTGTTTAAAATGAAAGAAAATGTTGCACCAACCTGTTGCTACAACGATCTGTAAAGAAAACACAGTTATTGTTACACTGGTTTGTAATCAGCTTAGTTTGAAGTGTCACATCAAATGATCAGTCAGAAAAGGTCTCACCCTTCATCTTCCTGCAGCAACACATCAGCAGCAGCACAAGAATAATTCCACTAACAAGTCCGATGATGAACAGCACGACAAATGAACTGATTTCAGATCCAAGACCTAAAATTTCAGCTCAGATCAGACCTCAGAATCAAGAAGCAGGAAGTCCAAGTAGATCAGATAAACTCAGACTTTGAATCAACTGTAATTAATGTGTAACTTTAGGCCACACTGAGAAACTATGATGTCATCACTTCTAGAGACTCACAAAACAACAAAAAAAGAGAGTTTCTAGAGATGAACAACAACATATGACAAGTTACAGTGTTTCATTATTTATTTGGGAAAAGTGAAGTCAAAATTCTGAATGAGTGTGTGAAAAACTAAGAATGCCCCCCCCCCTTACTGCTCACAAACCCTCACCATGACATGTGATGTAGTCATGTGTTCAAAATTACTTTTGCTAAGAAAAATGATGCAGGGCAGGAGCTCTGAACTGTGTTTAACTTAATAAAAACCAACCTCGTACAGTGATGCTGACTGCATTGCTGAACTCTCCTGATGCAGACTCACACCAGTACACTGTAACACCCTCCTGTAGGCTGTGGAGCTTATAGGAGGATCCACTCAGTTTCTGGCAGTCACAGCAGAGTGACAGGAAGCCTTTTTCACTGAACTTCTTCACTCTCCACTCACTGAAGTTTCCCTCACAGGTCAGTGAGACAGAGTCAGAGGTGAAGTGTTGCACTCTGTCAGGACTCACTGTGAGAGACGCTGCTGAATGAACATCTGGAAACATGCAGGGAGGAGACAAAGCAAACTTTAGATATTTAAACAAGAAAATGTGGTTTATAATTCAGGGTTGTCATTTCAGCCTCTAATCAGCCTGATAAGCCTGTCACTTTTCTGAACCTTACTGTATTTCTCCAAGTCTCTCTTTGCTGTCACACAAACACACACATGTCCAACCTGAGTGTCTTCCTCTGTTCACCTTCTCTCTCCTCCTCTCACTCACTCTCTCAAACTGGTTCTTCATTTATTCTCCTCCTGCAGTCTGAGTCCTGTTTCCCCAGCAGAAGAACATCCTCCAAGTAGCAGCAGCTTATTTAAATCATATATTAACCTTCATAAGCTACTGTACAGCATCTGTAGCTGGTAAAGGTATGTTTTATAGTTGAGGGGTGATGAACTGTGCTGTTCATTAAAAAAAAGATGATTTGAAATGATGCAGGAACGCAGAGGAAGCCCTGATGACCCAGTTTTCTATTAGCGTTTGATGACATTAACTGCATGTCCTCTTTGCTGTAATATTTCTTCATTTATTACCTTGAATTCAAATTTATTTGTTTTTTCTTTTTTATTATTTTAATTTTAATTAAATATTTATAGATGATGTACCAGCTGTAAACCCTCTGGTCAGAAATAATGAAGCTGAAGATCATAAATAAAACTGATGTGAGGTGGTCACCTCATGTTCTTCCATTCATACTTCATTATGTCAGCAGAAGAAGAAAGAAGGACACACTGTGCAGTTCATTATTAAATGAGCCAAATATTCAGAAAATTGAAAACCCTCACCTGCAGACCAGACAAACTTTGGTTCACTGTGATCAGTGTGATACTCTGGGTCTCCTCTTCCAGCTCTACACACATATCCTGCTGTGTGTGTCTGTCCATCAATGATGTAGGAGTCCTGTGCAGTCCCACTGCCATCAGGTAGCAGCTCATAACTGTAGGATTTCTCTGATAGATCAGGAACAGCTTTATACCAGTAGAAGCTCCATCCTGCAGACGGATGTTCAACCTCACAGTTCAGAGTTACTGAGGCTCCAGGACTCAGCCATGATGGAGACACAGTGAGGACAGGACGGGGTCCATCTGTTCAATAAAGATTTTCTCTCAATGTTTAGTCTCTGAACACTGAATTCAATTTCACAGCAGTGTTGAATCCCAAATATTTAATAAGAATTTATTCGTGAGACTATCTAAACATCTAAAATATCTCAATTCTCAACATGTACTAACAAAAATACCCTTTTCCAGCCTGTCTATATTCTCAGGTTAAAGGAGCTGTGACTCTACTTACTGTCAGAAACTGTCAGTGTGACTGAATCACTCCACTCTGTTAACAAATAGTTCCTTCTGCCCCTGCATCTGTATCCTCCACTGTCAGACTCAGTAAATTTGATGGTTCTGTATTCATTGGATGTTGGAGGTGTGTTTAACTTGGCTGGACTCCATTCATACGTCCACTGAGTTCCTCCACCTCCCTGAATCTCACATCTGACAGTGACTGTCTCACCGCTGAATATCTGAGTACAGGATGGCTGCAGGATCACAGTGGGCTTAATGGGAGCTGTTCACATAAAAATATCCAGTTAGGAGACAAATAGAAACATAAACTCAACAAAAGATCATAATTTCTGTTTTATATAATAATGGTAATTTTCTAATTAGAATTTGACTTGTACACAAAAGAAAAATAATCATTGGGTGTTTATTGAACAGATGGACAAACAGTGCTGCTCTTTCAGAGTTTGAAACACTAAACTCACCAGTTTCCTCCACAGTGACTTCATTGCTGTCCTCAGAGAAGAAAGCTGGATCTCCTCTCCCTCCTCTGCAGTGGTACAGACCTCCTTGTGAGACTCTAATATTTCTCTTTGCTTCATTTCCTCTCATGAGCTGAGCTTCAGAAGAGACTGAATCACGTCTGAACCAGTCAAACTTCCAGCCAGCAGAGCCCTCCACAGAGCAGCTCAGTGTCACGCTGCCCCCTGCTGGTATGACCTTTGACGTTTGTGCTGTCAGTGTGGCTCTGGGTTTACCTGCTGTTGAGGTTACGGGAATAAACAAATTAATTAATACAAATAATTACACAAATAATTACATAAATAAATAATTGTCACTTAATTCATGAAGGTTTAAGTGATGCAGGTGATGCATCAGACGGTCTCACTACAAAACCATATGACAGAATCCCTCTAATTTATACCAGCTGTCAGTGGGAGAAAGGTCTGCCAGTCAATGACAGGTCTGACACAGACAGACTGTCATGGTCCTGGGTCTGCGACCCCTTGTTTCTTAGTTTTTGGTCTTTTGTAGTTTTGTTACCCTTCTTGTTATTGCTTTGTTTTGGTATATTGTTCCTTGTGTTCCCCTTATGCATTCTTAGTTAGTTCCCATTGCTTTACACCTTATTTTTTCCTGTGTTCCATCTTTAAGTGTTTCCTTGTTGTGTGGAGTTTCTATTGTTTAATTGTCACAGTGTTTGTCTCCCTGTGCTATGTCTAGTCTGCGTCCTCTTTATGTGGTGTCAAGCTCGATATCCCCTGTCTCTTGTGCTTTGTGTTTTAATTTACTTCCTGAGTCTCAATGTCATTCTGTTCACCTGTTTGCCCCCTCTGTGTATTTATTCTCTCAGTTCTCTCCTTGTCTGATGTCAGTCTTGTTGTCTTTTGTGGCAGTGTTTTGTTCCTGTGGTCTCCGGTCTTTTTGTATTCCTTCAGTTTCCCCCCAGGTCAGGTTTCCTTTAGTCTTGTTTTCTTCTTTTGGTTCATGTATTTATTTTGTTCAGCCACAATAAAGGCTCGTTTTGTTTTATACCTCCGCCTGCTCCTGCATCCTGCATTTGCCTCCTCCCTTCCTCCACAAGCCCCACGGCCTGCTTCCACACACCGTGACACAGGCTCCCAGAGGCAGAGGGAGAACATGCACTCATAAAGGCCACAGCCAGTTGGTGGATTCAAAACAAGAACTTTCTTGCTACAGTGCTAACCGCTGCCCTGTGTAAAACTGATCAATTCAGCATTTTTAAGGAACAAAAATACTACAGTAAAATCTGTTTATCAGTTCTTTTGCTGCTAAACTGCAGTATATAATAAAAATATTTAGTTGATTTATTTAGATTTAGATAACATTTTAAAACAAGATCCTTTAATTTGCATGAAAGATGTCTACCTTATAATACACTCACTGGGATAAATGGGCTTGGACAGTAGCTGAGTGCTGATTGCACTGCAGCGCCCCCGAGAGAGGCGTAATACAAAGTGAGATAAATGGGTTAGCGAGCTATGTTGTGCTTAAAGTCAGACTTTTCTGTGTTATGATGCTCTCTGTTTACCCAGCTCAGTCAGTGATATCTGCACAGGATAAGTTTCCTTTTATTATAATTGCATATGTGCATGAGTTATTGTTACCTATACATATCAATAGTATGCATCTGACAAAAATCAGTGTAATGATATGCTGGAAAAAAGTTGATCTGTTGGTTGAACTAATTCATGTGATTTGCAATCCCATTGCCTCAAGTTATAGTTATTTATCCACCATTAAACTTCTGATATCATTCCTATACAACAGTGGTGGGCAAACGTTTTGGCTCTGGGGCCACATTGACTTTTTGAAATCTGGCAGAGCTGGGATGCATACATATCAAACATAAATATAAAAGAGGCATTACAGTGTTAACACTTACATTTACTTTCAGTGGGAACAGTGTTGTTTTTCCCAGTGCATTGAAGTCTGGTGTTAGTTTTGTTGTAGCAATTCTCAGAATCCTCAATATCAGTCATAATTATATGATTTGATTTGGGCAATTCTGTACCAGGATTCAGCAGGCAGGATGTAAAAGCATAGTTTGCTCACCCCTGCTATGCAATATACTTGACTTCATAAATTAATGTGTCAAATAATATAATATTGACACTGTAAACATCACTCATCACTAAGGACTTTCAATATTCAGAGGTTTTTGTCATTCAGTAAAAATTATACAATGCTTTTATGAAGCTTTATAGGTGCTAAAGGTTCTAATTGGATCATTTTAGCTGTTGTATGTGGTTGCCAGGCAATATGATGACATCATAAAACCTTATTACACTGAGTATTTAGTTTCATTCACCTACTCAGTATTTAATCATTAGTTATTATTAATCTCTGTCTCTCTTCCACAGCATGTCTTTTGTCCTGTCTCTCTCCGCTCAGCCCCAACCGGTCACAGCAGATGGCTGCCCCTCCCTGATCCTGGTTCTTCCGGAAATTTCTTCCGGTTAAAAGGCAGTTTTTCCTTCCCACTGTCGCCAAGTGCTTGCTCTCAGTTTGTGATTGTGTAGGAGGAGGTCACAGCAAACAATAGAACAGACAGACAGAGATTTTGTGTGTTACACTGAGGTTCCACTTTAAAATAACATTTTAAAAGTGACAGTGCACTCAGTGGTGACTGTTTGCATAATGAAATATTAAAGAATAGTTTCTGAGCTGCCTGGAGACTACTTAAAACAAAACTGTTTCTTGTTGTCATACTTAGACAGATGTATGCATGAAGACATTCATTTAGAGTATGAATGGTAGACAGCATAGCTTACCTGACAGTGTCAGAGTGAAGGCATCACTCCACTCTGTAAAGAGATAGTCACTGCTACCCCGACAGCTGTAGGCTCCTCTGTGGGACCCTGAACCTCTGCTGATCCTGTATTCTCTGGATGTTGGAGGGCTGATTGTGTTGGGTGCTCTCCATTCATATTTCCACACCTTTCCTTCACCTCCTTCAATCTCACATCTGAGGCTGATTTTCTCACCAGTGAATATCTGAGACCAGCTGTGCTGCAGAGTCACTTCAGTCCTGTTGGTAACTACTCACATTTAGAATACAAGATGAATTAAAACTAAGCAGAAAAATAAGTGTTTCCAGTTATTTTTATTATGATTACATGAACTAATGGGGTTTTTTGTTGTGCAGGAATCTTGAAAAAAAAACTCAAAATAACTCATTAGTATGATGATTTAGTGCATAAAGTCTCCACTGTGTGACCAACCTACTTTAAATAACATTTTGAGTCCCAGCCTTCTGATTGAAAATGTAAAAATAATTCATTCATTCATTAAAAATCAAAATAAAAAGACAGCTCACATCATTCACTTTGTTTTGATATTTACTAGTGATCAAACTGCTGTTTTCAAAACTGATCTATTTCATTCCATATTGTTTTATTCTGGATTAAAAACAACAATGATGATGATAATAATCATGAATAAATAAATATAAATAACTCACCAGTTTCCTGAATGGTGACCGGTTCACTTTCTGTTATGAGTGAATTTGTCCCTTTTACCCTTCCTCTGCAGGTGTATCTGCCCCCTTTAGAGATACTCATCACTCTGTCTGCTTCATCGGTGATTACTGACTTGTTTTCAGATGAGGTTTCTCTGAACCAGTGATATTCTATGTCAGCAGAGCTCTGCACATCACAGGTCAGTGTTACGTTGCCCCCTGCTGGTACTGTTGTTCTGTCTGCCGTCACGTTGGCCTTGTCCTTTTCTGTGAGCTCAACAAGCACTAAAACAAGAAAACTGCAGTCACTGAATGTTCCCTGCAAACTAAAAGCATGTGAATCATCTGCTACAGCTTTTTGTAATGTTTTTATTGCAGACAGCATATATTGCCACAATAATTAAATATAATTACAGCAATTAAATAATTACTCTAATCATTAATTATTATCATTAATAAAATGGGGCTCATTCTTATTCTTACTGAAATTTTTCACACAGGACTGCGATGGTGCATTCATTCATTCATGATGCTGTTTGTATAAAAGTAACAGACTTTGTATTAAGCTCAGAGACAGGACAGCACTGGGTTTCTGAACATTAAGATGAAAACGGCAAATGTCATTTCAAACTTTTGTAATTTCACACATTCAGAAACATGTTGAATCTATACAAAAGGGAATTTTAGTTGTTGATAATGTTATCATATTTCATGCTGATCAGGCATAACATTATGACCACCTGCCAAATATTGCTGCTAAAACAGCCCTGACCCATCGAGGCATGAACTCTACTAGACCCCTGAAGGTGTTGTGTGGTGTCTACACCAATATGTCAGCAATAGATCCTTTAAGTCCTTTAAGCTGCGGGGTGGGGCCTCCTTGGATCTGACTTTTCTGTCCAGCACATCCACAGATGCTCAATTAGTTGGGATCTGGGGAATTTGAAGGCCAAATCAACACCTCAAACTTGTGGTTGGTCCTCAAACCATTCCTGAACCTTTTTTTTTTTCTGTGCTTTGTGGCAGGATGCATTATCCTGCTGAGATAGGCCACAGCCATCAGGGGACACTGCTTCCATGGAAGCTAGGTCGTACGTGCCAAAGCAACATCTACATGGATGGCAAGACCCAAGGTTTCCCAGCAGAACATCGCTCAATGCATCACACTGCATCTGCTGATTTGCCTTCCTCCCATAGTGCATCCTGTTGACAGGTGTTCTCCAGGTAAGTGACGTACATGCACCCAGCAATCCTCATGATGTCAAAGAAAATGTGATTTATTTATTTTCTTCCATCGCTTTGTGGTCCAGTTCCAATGCTCACATGCCCATTGTTAGTGCTTTTGGTGGGTGACAGGGGTCAGCATGAGCACCGTGACTGCTCTGCAGCTATGCAGCCCCATACACAACAAACTGTGATGCACTGTGGATTCTGACGCCTTTCTATCAGAACCAGCATGAACTTTTACAGCAATTTGAGCTACAGCAGCTCTTCTGTTGGATCAGATCACACAAGCCAGCCTTTGCTCCCCACGTGCATCATTGAGCCTTGGCCACCCACGACCCTGTCGCTGCTTCACCACTGTTTATTCTTTGGACCAGATACTGACAGATACTGATCACTGCAGACCCCACAAGAGCTGCAGTTTTGGAAATGCTCTGACTTACCATCACAATTTGGCCCTCATCAAACTCGCTCAAATCCTTACACTTGCCCATTTTTCCTGCTTCTAACACGTCAACTTTGAGGACAAAGTTCACTTGCTGCTTAATACATCCCACCCACGAACAGGTGCCATGATGAAGAGATAGTCAGTGTTATTCACTTCACCAGTTGGTGTTCATAATGTCATGTCTGATCAGTATTTATTTAATAACTTTGGCAACTTAAAGAAGTAATACAGACATAAATGCTAGAATTAAATACTTCAGAGTTTCACACATTTGGGAAAAACAGGAGAGAAAAACTACTTCTTACCATCATTGCTTCCATAGTTAATGGTACTGAGAGCTGAAATGAAGAGCGAAACCTCATCAGATATTACAAAATCTACAAAATGTCGAATATAAAATAAACAAAAATCCAAGGTGACACAAACAGAACAGGACATGCAACAAGGGCAGCAGGCAACCAGACACAGAGGCGCAGCCATCAGTCTGAAGAAACATGCTGCAGCCTTTCAGGGAGTAAGAGTGGAGCCTCCAGTCAGCTGATCGGATCCTTCTGACTGTCCCCCGCTCTAGACGCAAACTCAGAGGAGATCGTTCATTCTCTTTTTTTTTTTTTTGTGTATTTTTGGCCACAGCAGCTTTTATCGGTAGTGGAGGGAGACAGGAAATGGGGGAAAGATACAGGGGAAGACACGCAGGCAAATTGGCGACGGACCGGGACTCAAACCCACGCCGCAACGTGGCATATGGATGTGGTCATTGGCTTCACCGCTAAGCCACCCAGGCGCCCCAGATCATTCATTCTCTGTGTTTGCCCCTTAACTGCTGAACATTCCCCTCACAGTCTATCTGCTCCCTCCTGTTAAAACTAGACTTAAAGCTTCTTATAGTGTTTGAGTCTGTCTGACTTACTCATTGTGTCTCCTGTGTCTTTTTCAGCCACCACTGTATATGTTTAGCACCTACTAACATGTATTTTACTTATTTCTTATCTGTTCTGTCTTTAGTGCTGGACTTTGGTCAACGTGAGTTCTTCTAAAATGCGTTTTATAAATACATTATATTACATGGCTCTGTACATTGAGTTGAAAAAGTAAATAAATAACCATGGTAAACAGACAACATCAAACAGCATCACCATGCTGATAAAAAATCTGAAGTTTACACTATTCAAGTGAAACAGGTCAAAGCGGTGGCTCATTGTAATCATCATAATTCAGAAACAGTCTGTAATGTACTTACAGAACAACCCGAACAAGAAGAGGAAGGAGCACCCCATCCTCACATCCAGCCCTGCTGCACTGCTAATCTCAAAATGTTCTAGTTGTTATCGTAACGCTGAAGAATATGTTTCTCACACTTCTTCTTAATATAACCTCCCTGTGCTGCCTTTAATTTGACACTGAGCTCAGGCAGACACTTAGCTTTGACCACAGCAGCTGTGTGGTCTCATTTCCTGTCCACTGCAAACACATTAACAGCCTCTCTTAGCCTGTCCCCCAAAATAATAATGAATCATATCACATCATGCTTTGTGGTTATTTGCACATTAATTCAGTATCCCCACTACCTTTTCATCCACAGTGTCTCTCATGTGGTTTGTTTCAGTTTGCATGTTGTGTGTGTGCAGTGGCAAACACAACAGTCTGTTTTTCTCACGGGCCTTCATTTCACTGACCCTGCATTGCCTGCCCGAGTATCTAATACTGGGCCCTCAATAATGAGCTTCATGATAAAACTATGACCTGGTGGTGTGGTGAGCTGCGTAAGGAACTAGATTAGCAACATTATCAGACTCTAAATTAGCACTCTAGCACAGTTGTATTTGTTCCATTATTACTGATTTTCAGAGTATGAAATGATGCCCTTTCTGTTTGTTCTTTAGACATAAATAAGAATCAGACATCATCATAATCACAGCAGATTCTATGTGTCTATAGGCAGACAGCAGGCCCCACACATTTGACAAGACATGAAATCAGAAGACTTTAGACTCACTGCAAAACAGTGAGTGCAGGAAATGGCACAAGGAAGTGAATGAGCAATAATTACTTCTGTCTGAATTTCTGCATAAACTTCACAAAACTTTCCTGCATATAACCTTCCTGTTTTCTATTGGCTATCAGGCTCAGGATGCAAAGGTAGATTTTGTCACATGAGAGTCTCTGAATAATGACTCATTTTGGGAACCAGGCTCAAGTGGCCACGAGAGGAACTGCAGTTTCTGGTTTGTTGCCTTCAGATCGCCAACATTCTCCTCTGTCAAACCAGCCCTCTGCATGTCCTCCTTCACTACATCCATGAATCTTCCCTGTGGTCTTCTCTGTTCCTCCTACCTGGCATCTCCATCTTCAGCATCCTTTGTCCAGTATACAGAGTTTTGTCCAATCTGCACGTGTCCAAACCATCTCAGCCTTGCCCCTCTAAGTTTATCTCCAAACCACTCATCTTGAGCTGTGGTCATTTCTGCACTTAGTAGGTCTCACCATTATCCTTCTGTCACAAATCATCGCTGACATTTGTCTCCACCTGCTCCGTCTGGGTCTTCTCTTCTCTTGTGCTCTGTCTTTTGTTTTGATGGTTGACCCCAGATATTTAAACTCATCCACCTTCATTATCTCTACATGTGCATTTTCCACCTTTCCTCCTTCTCATTCAAACACATGTATTCTGTGTTGTTCTATTGATTTTCATTCATCTTCTCTCCAGAGCATACCTCCACCTCTCCAGCCTATCTAAAACCTGCTCCCTACTCTCCCTACATATCACAATGTCGTCTGCATTAAGACATATGAGGACTGTGATGTTTGCAGAGTTTCGAATATCATAGCTCACAGAGTTCACAGAGATTACTGCCTGACCTTATTTGTCAGTCTGTCCATCACCACTCAATCCCTGATCTGATCTGATCCCTACCTTAAACCCATCTGTCACTCTTACCACACACCTCATCACTGTCTAACTGTCAACATGCATGTCCTGCACCATCCACACATACTTCAATGCCACTTCTGACTTTCTTATGCAGAACCACAGCTCCTCTCTTGGCATGCTATCATATGCTTTCTCTAGATCCACAAAGTGTCACGTTCTGCTGGTGCAGGCAAAGCAGAGGACCCCAAAGCAGGACTCGGAGGCAGAGCTTATACTTAAGCTTAAACTTTATTTATAACAACAAACCAAAGCGGTGCTGGTCAGGTGCCAGCAGTACACAATACTAAACTTCAACATAGCTAAGAACGTAACATGGCATGAATCATGAAGCACACAGCAGGGCAGTGACAACAACACTGACCATACAGAGACGAGGACACGACAATGAATGAAAAACGCAGACAATATATACACAAAGGGATAACGAGGGAATGGGCAACAGGTGAGAGCACAGCTGAACACATTACACTGTCAACTCAAGAGGAAGTAAACCTAGATACAAAACACAAGGAACTCAAGATTGCCAAAATAAAACAGGAAGTGACCCAACCTAACACACACGCAAACCTAACACAGAAAACCTGGCAGAGGGAATCAAACATTATACAAGGAAACAATGGGAAGGGAAACTAAACACAGAAGGGCCAAGATATGGGAACAGAACAGACAAGATAAATGGAGAAACCTGAATACATAATTAACTAAATAAATTACCCATCAATAACTGAGAAACTGAACTATAAGAAACACAACCTGCAGAATATAACAAAACAAAACTACACATGACAAGATACAAAGGACTAAGTCATGAGAACAAACCAGACACACTATAACAGAAAATCATAGAAACCTAAAATCCTAACCCAGACCTGCAAACATAACTCAAAGAAGCAAGGCACATTGGGCCACTGGCCCAGGACCATGACACAAAGTCACAATGAAGCTCCTTCTGACCTTCTCTGTACTTCTCCATCAACACTCTCAAAGCAAACAAATGCATCTGTGGTGCTCTTTCTTAGCATGAAGTCATACTGCTGCTCACTGCATCGCCTCTCTTCTTAGCTTATCTTGAGCAACTTTTTTTCATATCTTCACCACCCTTGTTCTTGAAAATCAGCACTTCTTCTCTATTCCTCAGTCATCCTCTCACTCTCGAGTACACTGTTAATCAGTCTGGTGAAAAGGTCTGCTGCCCTCTCTCTCAGACATCTCCATACATCCACAGATATGTCTTCTAGACCAACTGCCTTTTCACTCTTCATAGCCGCTCTCACTTCATCCCTACAAATTCTCTGCACTTCGTGATTCACTAACTTTCCTCCATCCACCCTTGTCACTTTCATTTTCTTCATTCATGAGCTCCTCAATTCACTTCCCATATCTTCTGAGCACATTGTCTCCACTCTCCTTGACTTTTTTTTTGCTAATGTCTTCTTGGATACTTTTCTGTACTTCTTCATTCCATCATCAAGTTTTCTACATGTCTTTTGTTCTGTCTCTCTCCCCTCAGCCCCAACTAGTCACGGCAGATGACTGCCCCTCCCTGAGCCTGGTTCTGCTGGAGGTTTCTTCCTGTTAAAAGGGAGTTTTTCCTTCCCACTGTCACCAAGTTCTTGCTCAGGGGGTCGTTTTGACTGTTGGGTTTTCTCTGTATTATTGTAGAGCCTTTACCCACAATACAAAGCGCCTTGAGGCAACTGTTTGTTGTTTGCCTGACAGAAGGCTGGAGTCTATCTCAGCTGTCACAAAGCTAAAGGCATCATACACCTGGAGCTCAGGGCATAGAGCAAATCACCACACCCTTTTTTAATAAAACATATGTTTAGATATAAATAATGTGAAAATACAAATTCAGAAGAAGCAAAGTTTTAAATTTCACTGTGTGGATGGGAAGTTGGAGTACACTGAGGTCTCAAGGCATCATAAAAAAAATAAATTTATTTTTGTAGAAAGCACTCAATAACAACATGTAAGTAATAACAGTTCCCCTGTTAAAATAATTTGTCATGAGCTTCAGTAAGTACATCCCCCTCTTCAACCGGAGCTTCCTAATAACAGGCTCATTAAACTGTTTTTGTTTGTTTGTTTTTTGCTTGGTTTTTGTTGTTTTTGTTTGTTTTTGTATGTTTTAAATCAAAACAAAAGAATAATGACATCTGCAAAATGGTAATAATATGTCCAAAGAGTTTCGCTCATGGCTGAAATTCTAAGAAAATTCTTAAAATCATGGTGATTTTTAAGAATTTTAAAAAAGCATCTTAGCTCTTAGGAGAGTGCCCTCATGCTGATAAATGTTAGGACCAGTAAACAGGATTTTTAAGTGGCTGAGAGTTTCTTAAAGGCAGAAAGACAAAAAGAGGTGCAAAAAAATCCCTGAAACACTGAGTCCATAAAAAATCCTCAAAAAAAAAATGGGTGTGGTTGTAATTATCGTGTTATTAATATGATTGTAATAACAAGATTATCATAGAAGTTCATGCAACACTAAGGTATTTTCCAGGTATTTTCCAGGCATTTTGGTAAAAATGCAACAGTTATGACTTGAGTCTGCCAGCAGAGTGATCTCAAAACAATTTCAGCACTTTCACTTTTCACATATCATGAGAACTTCTTCACATAAGTTTTGATCATAGAGACATTTTCAAAATCCACATTACAAAGTGCTTTACAAGAGTGGGTAAAAAAAACATAATTTATAAAAAAGACAGAAAGCAATTTGATGGATAAAAACAAACTGGTGATATTAAACAGATTTAAGTATTCACATAGCAAATAAATATCAGTGAATAGGCGGCAAAACAAAGAACCTATTCATTTGTGTCAGTACACACCCCAGTTAGTCAGCAAAGACACCATTTCATAAAATACTAATTATAATTCCTGTGATTACAAGTTCTGTGATTTGGTCCAGCATTTTCTTTGTTGAATACTGCACAGGTGAAAATTTCTCTGAAATATAATTTGTTCACATTCTTTTTTTTTTCTGCGTTCTTTTGTTTCCACCTGTTCAAAGATCCTGTTTCACCTCTTGGTGGCGCTGTGGATTCAGATTTTTTGGCTTCTGCAACACACTGTAAACTGTGTCAATCTGTGCGGGGCGCTGTGCTTCCTCTACGGTGGCAGCAGCCTCTGAAGTATTCTGCGTGTTGTTGGCAGAAGAGGCATTTCCATCTGGAAAACTGTAGATGGTATCTACTTGGTGCCTGTCCATGGAGCTCATTTCCTCTCTTGGTCCGGCTGCTGGGCTGCTGGTCTGGCTCAACTGAATGATGTCGGCATTCTCATAAGCAGGGTCACCATCACTGGATGAAGACCCAGTTGAGAGTCTAGGCTGAGATGGTGGCAGCGTCCCCATGGGCTGGCTTTGTATCGAGTGAACAGTAGATGTTTGTTGCTGGAAATAAAGAAGTAAAATAAGTCACATGATGACACCACGTGCCAGGAGTAACCTTCACAATCTGAGCACTGAGCAAGATAACTGACAAATATCTGTTAGTGAGTGCAGCTTACCTGATAGGATTTGCATTTTTTTGAAACCTGCCTTTTAACAAAAAAGAAAAAAATCAGGACCAAGACAGGGACACAAAGAACTGCTATAATAAATGCTGCCATTCCCAGGTGTTGTGGTGGTTCCTCCTTATTTTCAGTACTCTGTTCACTGAAACCTGCAGACATGAAAACATAATTTTAATGGTTAAATCTTTCTTTTCATTTCAAAATGAAACCATTTTTATGATTAAAAAAAAACAACAATGTAATTATTTAAATAATAGGGGAAATATGAAGATTGATATTGATAAATTGGTATATTGATAAAAATCCATAAAATATTTTTATTTTATTTAATTAATGTGAATTTAACTTGAATACACTAATTTTGAGAATGATAAATCAACAACCTGATTTTTAATTATTATTATTATTATTTAATACTTACACGTTATTATGGTTTTAGAAGCATTACTTGTGCTAACGTGGTTGCTGCCACTGCAGGTCACAGTTCTGTTGTTACTGACTATGGTGATGTTGACTTTACTGAATGCCTTCTGAGACGTGCAACTATCTTCAACACAAAGTAACGAAAGCCACTCGTCCTGGATGGAGCAGTTTACCGTGATACTACAGAGTCCAGCAGACACGTTGGAGCCACGATTTGACATCTTAATGACAGGTCTGGGAACCATTTCTGTAACATCAGCCAAACAGATACAATAATGATTTAATGCAAAAAGGGGAACTGATCTGGCAGTGAACTGGGTCATTTTGAAGTTGCCATGTGGAAGAAAAAAACAAAACAACAAAGACAGATATTTTATGGCAATTCTCAAAGTTAATAAAGGCTACAGAAGCAAACAAATTGCAAACTATGACACGGGACTGGATTAGGGAGCGCACAACTGGCAGAGAAACCAACAACAAGGACAAAGAATTGAAGAAAATTGAAGGCTTAAATACACACAAAAGGTAATTAGGGGAACTGGAGACAGCAGAAGAGGATACAGGTGAACAGAATGAGACTAAAGAAACAAAGATAGCAAAATTGAACACAATGCACAAACTACAACGGACTGGAAAAACAAAACAGGAAATGGCTAGATATGGCAGAAACGTAGACTTGACACAGAACACAGAGAAAGCATGATAATTTAAACAAGGAATCAAATATAGTTGAACCGTAACCCTGAAGAGAACTCAAATAACTAAACTAAGACAGCCTGAGAATCAAATAAAGAAGCCGACCAGAAATAAATGTAAAGAGGTACAAAACTAAATACTGCAAAACCCACAATAACTAAGAATCGAACAGCAACACAAACAGAATTTGAAAGTCCAAAATAAAAAATAGTGGGTCACAGAGCCACAGAGCTTATAACTTACCTTGAACAATGAGTTGATGTTTCACTGATACAGGACGAAAATTATGGCTGAATGAGAATTCATAGATGCCTGTGTCTGTGTCAGTCAGGTTATTTATACATAAGGAGTGGTTGACAGGATTATAAACCACTTTGCCTGTATAGTTGGGGTTGATCTCTTCACCTTCAACAATAATTTCCTTATCAAATGCCCATTTAGGGCTTTTATATGATGGTGAGTTTACAACATTCAGACACACTGAGCTGTTTTTCAGTTGATATATCACCGCCAGGCCCTCTGCCATGAGTCCTAATGAAAAACAGTCCAGCAAAAGTCATTATTACACCTTAAATGAACACTAAGCTGACAATGGTAAGGTATGGCATATGAAAAAGAAATTTGATTTAATAAATAGTAGATAAAAGGTTAAGTTTCACATTAGATGCAAAGAACAAAGTATTTGTATTCACCTTACCTGTAATAATCCAAAAACTGAACAGTAGAAGCATTTTTAATCCGCACCGAATCTTTTAAATGTAACAAGTGTGGAATTCATGAACAGGAAATGTGCTGTGCATGGCTTCTCTGGTGCGACCAGCTATGAAGCTAGCAAAGATGGCAGGTGTCAGAAATTGAAATCCTTCAAAGGCCAGGAAGCGGAACAGCATCTGTTCCTTCAAAAAAAAAAAAAAAAATAGCTCAGTGTAACTAAACTGCATTGTAGAATTAACAATGAGCTGGTCATTTGGACCTTTGTATGTCCTTAAGACCTTAACTTGTTGCACATCACACTGTGGATTCCTTTGGGAACAGAAGTGTCAAATTTAAAGTTATGAATTGTAGAGAGAGAGGAGAGAGCAGGGTTAAAGGTTAGAGAATTTAGTGAGAGCAGTAATGTGAAACAAACAGATGTGTCTGTGTTCAGTTCAGTTCAATTTATTTTTGTTTCGGTCACACAAAAACAAATGATCCATCATAAATGCACATCTGACAATCGGTAAGTGAGAAAAAAACAGGCAGAAGCAAAAGCTTATATGCCTAACTCAAAGTTTGCATCCAATTACAAATTACCTTTTATATAGGAAAAGAAAATACACACACAAGAAATTTTGCAACCCTTCATCCCAAAAAACCGCATACAAGCACAAAATATGTGTGTGTGTGTGTGTGTGTTTGTGTGTGTGTGTGTGTGGGTGTGTGTGTGTGTGTGTGTGTGTGTGTGTGTGTGTGTGTGTGTGTGTGTGTGTGTGTGTGTGTGTGTGTGTGTGGGTGTGTGGTTGGCTGTTACTACGTAGAGCACAGAATCACAGAGACCGTTCTAGTGCAGGAAGTAACAGGGTTTTGACACTAACAGAATCAGTCTGTTATCAGATGGTTGTAACATTTGTTAAAAATGAGACATTTTGACAAATTATCCTAATATTTTAGCATTTTACATTCAGTATTGTGCCTAATAAAGTATAAAAGTAACAATACATATAACAGAGAAGATCCAGTGTAATATTATAAAATGAAGTACGAAACTATCTTCGCCAGTGTAGTACCAAATTATTAAATATCATCTGCACTATCCATCCTCTTATCCTTATTGCAGGGGGTGGGGGCCTATCCCAGCTGTCATAGGGCAAGAGGTAGGGTACACCCTGCACAGGTCACCAGCCTGTCGCAGGGCCAACACAGAGAGACAGACAACCATTCACACCTATGGGCAATTTAGAGTGTCCAATTAACCTAACCCCAGTAACTGCATGTCTTTGGACTGTGGGAGGAAACTCACACAGGTATGAAGAGAACACGCAAGCTCCACACAGCGAGAGGTCCGGGCCAAGGTGGAATTGAACCCAGATCTTCTAGATGTCATTCTAGCTGTGAAGCAGTAGTGCTAATCACCACGCCACCATGCTGCCCTGTGCTACAGTAAATTATTTTTATTAAGCATTTAAGATGAAGTGTGGAAAGATGGTTAGTCCAGAAATACACTGTATTACCAAAAGTATTCACTCACTCATCAAAATCATTGTATTTAGGTATTCCAGTCACTTGCACCGCCACAGGTGTATCAAACCAAGCACCTATGAATTCAGACTGCTTCTACAAACATTTGTGAAAGAATGGGTCGCTCTCAGGAGCTCAGTGAGTTCCAGTGTGGTACCGTGATAGGATGCCACCTGTGCAACAAATCCAGTATGGCTGCATATATCGATTATTTTAGTAATCGAGTATTCTATCGATTATTCCATCGATTAATTGAGGAATCAGATAAGAAATACTTTTTTTTAATTAACAGTTTATCTGCATATTTTAACTTCCGTACTGCAGTTTTTCGCCGTGTGAACAAACAGCGGTGGATGGAGCTGTCATGGTCCTGGGCCGGTGGCCCAGTGTTTTGAGTTTCTTTTGTGTAGCTTTCTTTTGTTGTTCTTTTTGGATTGTGTTTCTTATAGTTTAGTTTCTCAGTTTGTTGTTGAGTATGCGGTTTGGTTTCCCTTGTTGTTTCGTTGTTTAATGTTCCGTTTGTCAAGTTTTCTGTTAGGTCTGCGTCTGTTATGTTTAAGACTTCCTGCCTTATTTTGGTAGTTCAGTATTCCCTGTGTTTTGTGTTATGTTTTATTTCCTGTGTTATTAGTCTTATTCATTTCACCTGTTGGGTTCAGCTGGTTCCACTCCCCCTCGTTCCATCTGTGTATTTAAGTGTTGTTTAGTTCGGTGTTCGGGTTCTCATCAGTTTTCCATCTGTGTGTTTTGTTTCTTAGTTTCAAGTTTCAAGTTCCTGCTTTCGTGCTTCGAGTTTGCTGTTTTTGTATTTATTGAAATTATTATCAATAAATCTTCGCTATAACCCTGCTCTCGCTGTGTCCTGCACTGGGGTCCTCCCTGCCTTGCCAGCACCAGCCGTGACAGTAGGACCCAAACCCAGTATGGACCCCACAGACCTCGAGTTATTCAGGCCGGAAGTGTTAATGCGGAAGCCGCGGCTCGCTTCAAAAGGCGAGCCACAGTACATTGGCACTCGCCTGGCCCTGGGAGGGCCCGGCTGGAGGAATAAGCCTCAGCATCACTGCTTTTCGCCTTCGCCTCCAGCCCAAGCTTCCCCACAGCAGCTGCCGTTGATGACAGCTGCCGTATCGCCACCAGCCTACTATTCTCCCGCTGCTTTCCTGGCACGGATGTAGGATGGGGAGGAAGAGCCTGCCGCCGCTACACTTCCGGTTCATTCAGGTGGACAGAAGCGCGGCTCACGGCGGCGAAAGAAGCAGCCACCAGCTGCTGCCTCTGGAATACCTGCACAACCCCAGCCGGGTACCACTGTGCAGCCACAGCCCACTACTGTCACTGCAGCCTCCGCCCCTGTGTGTGATAACGCCGGACAATTCAGTGGAGGCGTGGAAATGCACGTCAGCAGGGGTGAAAGTAGTTTTAAATTCTTGCCGTTACTATGACAAAAACATAATATACACTGCTCAAAAAATAAAGGGAACACTCAAATAACACATCCTAGATCTGAATGAATGAAATATTCTCATTGAATACTTTGTTCTGTACAAAGTTGAATGTGCTGACAACAAAATCATACAAAATTCATCAGTGGAAATCAAATTTATTCACCAATGGAGGCCTGAATTTGGAGTCACACACAAAATTAAAATGGAAAAACACACCACAGGCTGGATCCAACTTTGATGTAAACAAGTCAAAATGAGGCTCAGTATTGTGTGTGGCCTCCACGTGCCTGTATGACCTCCCTACAATGCCTGAGCATGCTCCTGATGAGGTGGCGGATGGTCTCCTAAGGGATCTCCTCCCAGACCTGGATTAAAGCATCCGCCAACTTCTGGACAGTCTGTGGTGCAACGTGACGTTGGTGGATGGAGCGAGACATGATGTCCCAGATGTGCTCAATCGGATTCAGGTCTGGGGAACGGGTGGGCCAGTCCATAGCTTCAATGCCTTCATCTTGCAGGAACTGTTGACCCACTCCAGCCACATGAGGTCTAGCATTGTCCTGCATTAGGAGGAACCCAGGGCCAACCGCACCAGCATATGGTCTCACAAGGGGTCTGAGGATCTCATCTCGGTACCTAATGGCAGTCATGCTACCTCTGGCGAGCACATGGAGGACTGTGCGGCCCTCCAAAGAAATGCCACCCCACACCATTACTGACCCACTGCCAAACCGGTCATGCTGAAGGATGTTGCAGGCAGCAGATCGCTCTCCACGGCGTCTCTAGACTCAATGTGAACCTGCTTTCATCTGTGAAGAGCACAGGGCGCCAGTGGCGAATTTGCCAATCCTGGTGTTCTCTGGCAAATGCCAAGCGTCCTGCACGGTGTTGGGCTGTGAGGACAACCCCCATCTGTGGACGTCGGGCCCTCACACCATCCTCATGGAGTCGGTTTCTAACCGTTTGTGCAGACACATGCATTTTTTTGAGCAGTGTATATATATATATAGAATCACTTGACAATGTGAAAAATATTTTTGTTGTTAAGGGACTGAGATATTTGCTCACGCTGTACACTTAACACAATTGATGACCACCTCCATGCATTCTTGCTCTCTCCACAATACAAAACTTCTGGAAAGTAAATAACCACCAAACTTTTTCAAACCCCAATCCCCTTGGCAACCACTGTGTTTTGGAGGTGAATGCGCTCTCGTGTAGCGTAATAAGCAGTGTTTTTGAGCTGTGCTGTGTTGTTGAAATTGAGCAGAATAACATGAAACACAATTAGTTCATCTCTTTGTTTTTAATTGAGAGAGTTTGTAAAAAGCAGACCAATATTAAACGTAGCGGTGAACATTTCAACCTGTTGACTAGCCGAACCAAAATCACCTGAAAAAACTACGCCCTCTGGTTATTGTTGGCTCTGGAAAACTCATGTATGTAGTGCATTTTATATGGAGGGCTAGACCCTCCCTTTTTGATTGACACCTCATTTGGCCAATCACATTAAGAAATGGGTTTCCAGAGTCAATAGCCATGAGATTCCGTAGAGTATATATCTCTACCGCCATATATAGCCATCGCCACAAACCGTGGAAGGTAAGTTAAGAAGAGAGATGATGATCAGTGAGCAACATTATGACTTCATTTTAAGAAAGAGCACCACAGATGCAATGTTTGCTTTGAGAGTGTTGATGGAGAAGCATAAAGAAAGTCACAAAGAGCTTCACTGTCTTTGTGGATCTAGAGAAAGCCTATGATAGGGTACCAAAAGAGGAACTCTGGTACTGCATGAGGAAGTCAGGAGTGGCAGAGATGTTTGTGAGGGTGGTGCAGGACATGCATGAGGACATTGAGACAGTGATGAGGTGTTCAGTAGAGGAGTGACAGATGGGTTCAAGGTGGGGGTGGGACTACATCAGTGATCAGCTTTGAGACCCTTCTTGTTTGCAGCAGTGATGGACATGCTGACAGATGAGATCAGGAAGACGTCTCCAAGGACTATGATGTTCGCAGACGACATTGTGATTTGTAGTGAGAGAAGGTGGAAGCAAGTCTGGAGATGTGGAGGTATGCTCTGTAGAGACAAGGAATCCAAGCACATAATATATGGGTGAGAATGAGAGGGAGACAGGTGGAAATGTGAACATGCAAGGAGTAGAGGTGTTCAGTAGATGAGTTTAAATACCTGGGGTCAACCATCCAAAGCAGCAGATAGTGCACATCTTCTTTTAATAGAGCCATTCACATCAGTTCAAGTAGAAACATTACATTCTGTTATTCGCTGATGGTGGCACAATCAACAGACAGCAGAAAGAGCTGCAGTCTGCAACCCACATTAACCAGGAAATCTCATTTAAGCAATGCAAGTATGAAGGTGCATCAGCCCACAAACAAACTCTGTACAGGTGTCACCTTTTTTTTTTGAGCAACTGTTGTGATGCACCAGACTAAGGGCAATCACATTACAATGGATCCTGTTATGTGTACTTTTACAGGGGATTTTACCGAATGACTCTGGAGTGCAAACACTGAACCAGGCTCAACTCTTTTGCAGACGAGTCTTTGCTTTGATTGTCACTTCAGCAGAATAATTAAAATAAATGTTGCCTGACCACAAAGGATGTGCTAGCAAAAGAAACACAGTTTGTTTACTGTGGCCCTCCATTTATTACTGTCGAGGGTATGTTTAACCACGCAGCACAGGAGCTCCAGGCTGTGGGATTTTTACTTACCTGAACTCTGGCCAGGACTCAGTGTCACAGTTTCTTTTTGACTTGAAGCACTGACTTTGAAAGCGTTGATCTGAAAGGCTGGTAACCATAGTTTTTTTGTTTTTGTTTGCACTGCAGAGTTACTGTGTGGGCAGTCTGTGCAAAGCAACCATTAGCACCATAGATATTTTTAGTATTGTTAGGTAGCAGTCAAAGTTTAGGAAAAGCTGATGGTTAGCAAACATAAATTGAATATTTGACTTTGTGATATTTCAAAGAGTAATCCTTATTTCATACAAAGAGCGAGAGACACTTGTGAATGTTGCAAATGATGCATTTATTAAAACAGTCATTTTGAAGTATATTAGCAGTTAGACCAATGAGCTTCCAGTATTACGAGGGAGACAGATACAGTTTATACAAGCACAGCCTCTCATCAGAGACTCATACTGAGATGTTTTCACTTATTTGGAATATTTTTCATTGGCTTCTCTTCAGCAGCAGACGAACCCATCGTAGTGTTTTATCCATACTCGGCTGGTCACATTATGGAAAAATACAACCGAAGAACAGGATGTCTTGCTATAACTATCTTTTTGATTTTATTGTTTATAATACTGGCTTCCTTAAAATAAAATTAAATATTTGAACTTTTTGTGTCAAAGTTAATGAGTCCGCTTAAAAAAGTACCATCATTTTGAATGTTTAGTGCTTCTGTTGCTGTTTTCTTCCACAGAAATGGAAAATAGTGTCATTTTTATGTAACGCAGCTAGTCAGACACATGCTGCAGAATCCAGATACTTTCATTCACCGCTGCATGAAAAGGGAAAGGCAGTTGTTCCATACTTTACAGTAACAACATTGTGCAAGGACAGCAGTTATCATGGTACAGTGACACAGACATACAGAAAAAAAAAGAATATAGGAAAAATATTTACACATACTGTACTGAAGTATACAGAAGCCAAGACTGGCTGTGATTGACTGTGATTTTTCTTAATGCTGTTATTTTAAGATAACGGTGACAAAATTTATAAACTAATCAGCTCAGCATAACATTATTTCTATTCATAAGAACAGGAATAATGATAAAAGAGTGGGAAAAAAAGGAGCTGCGCCTCTGACACCAACCACAAAGCCACAGAACTGCTTCACCCTCATGTGAAAAGAACGCATCTGCTGATCTGAGTGCAGGTGTTAATACAACGATAAACGATTTTACTTTCTGTTTTATACTAATGAGAAAGAAAAGCAAGCTTAATAGAATAAAAAGCACATGTATGTTTGTTACATTTATTTACGATGAATCATCTTCATGCTCAAATGGTGCATCAAAAGTGCCGTCATGATTCATGACAAAGAACCGAGAGAAAAATAGATATTTACAGAAAAACTAAGACATTATCAATAATTTAGACTCTCCAGTATTTTATTAAGCATTTTGAAGGCAGCCAAAAGCCCCCCAGCATCCTGTAGTTTGACACAAAAGCATTTTAAAAAATGACTTACAATCACAGCCATTCAAGACTTCTGTAGACGTGCACAACACATGCTGTACATAACATTTAAAATAGTTCACATTTCGACTTTTACATTCAACATCCGCATACAATAAAAGTGTTATCCCACTCACTCGCTAACAGTTTGAAGGTGTGAAAAACACACAAAAACTCCAAACCACACATTAATGTAGTGCATTAATTATTAAAGTTAGTTCAGTTACTCTTCCTGTGTGAAATGCCACTTTTTCTTCAAGTTAAAGTGCTTTTAGTAATATTTCTAAACACATTTACCCCATTACAGGTTCATATGAAAGAGCTCACGTTCATGTAATGATGACGATGATACAGAACTTTAAAATCCCTCGTTAGAAATGCTACGGTGCCAGTTTTCACTACTTGTTGCAGGTGTTTGTTTTTTTCAATAAAAATGCAGAAACAGTACTGTGAATCAGTGATTAGCACATCAACCTTCAGCTTCACTGCAAAACTAATGCAAGCCAGATAAAATTCTTAAATTTAGATGATGGAACCAGTTTGCTTTCTATCTGCTGCCCTGAGGTCTGTACTATGGAGGAGAATTCATCTTATCCAGGTAACTTCAGGGTTAATTCTGGGTTTTCTGTACTATGAAAGTGGTTCACTTCTAACTGTGGGTGTAACTTATGCTGCAAATCTAACCTGTTCCAGAGGCCATGTTACAGATGAGTGATCGGTACGTTTGAAATCACCGCCTACAGTCCAAACAGTTCTCCAGAAAATTGTGTCATTATTTCTGGAAGGTCCCTCAGACCTCTGCGGGGAAAGTAGGAGGATCCAAAGTTTTTAACAGAGTCTAAATTTGTTGCGTTTCCCTGAAGAGCATCAGTAATAAACACCGATTCATAGACACATCTTGAGTCCGTGGTTTTTCCTGTTGGCTCCAAACTATTTTACAACAACGTTATTGTTCTATAAGCATTAATATATGATCCTCAAACAGGACACCTGTTTATACTTGCTGACCTCGTATCAAAGTTGTACACAGACTGATCCTGTGTTTGAATTCTGTTTTTATATTTTTTCTTTATTCTCGGGCCAATGAGCACCTCCGAGGCTGCAGCTGAGAGAATAAAACTCTCCTTTAAACATTAATTTAATGAAGTGCTCGATTATAATCCATCGGATTCTCCCGCGTTTTAGTGACAGAGCTGTGATACTGATAAATCTGTGAACTACGCAGTCAGCATTTTTGCTGACTTTCCTTCCTGCTTTCAAAAAGCTTAAACTTTATTAATATAGTAGGTCTTTTACAATCTTACAGACCAAAGAGCTTAAAGCCCTCACACCCAATTATACAGTGCTGTTAATCCTAACTACAGCACACACACACACACACACACTGCATATTCACACATTCATACTCCTCACACACACACACACACACACACACACTCACACTGCTGATTCTCACACACACACACCCACACACTGCATATTCACACATTCATACTCCTCACACACACACACACACTCACACTGCTGATTCTCACACACACACACCCACACACTGCATATTCACACTCTCACACGGCTGATTTCTCTGCAGCAGCTGCATTTTTTTTAAATTAATATTATAGTTTTATCTTCCTTCCAGCCCCTCTGCCAGAGGTACACTTCTCCATGTTTGTAATTTCTCAGATGCTTCCAGCACCACCCTTTTCATGTGAACCCCTGGTTTAATTTAGCCAGCTGATAACCAGCTTCCTGTGACCACCTGACTGTCGATATTAAGGTGAGTAAATCCAAGATACCCCGGATATGTTGAACTCGCTTTGTAGTACAGAGCTCAGATCTCTTTCTATTTAAGAAATATGGTGTAGACACTAATTTGCATTTAACAAGATTTAATGGTGTATACTTTAGAAAATCTGCATTTTTATAAGTCAGGTTTGTAACCTGCTCCCCTAACATTGTAGGGTTGTGTATATTCGGTGTATACAGAATTGTGGTATCCTGCGCTGCCTTGACACCCAGGCGTTCGATTTCCTGCCACAGTTCAGAAGAACCGCACACAGATGCAGTTTTTGTTGTTTATGAGAATGTGGCTTCTCCTGTTCAGCAGCTCGTTTCTTTGTTCTTCCTGCCTCTGCCTTATCTCAGTTTCACATGACCTTTCAGAACCTCTTCTTTCTCTCGTCTCTTTCACACATTACTAATTCGTACGCTCAGCGGGCTGCTATCCCTAACGCGACCTCTTTCACGCCCCCTCTCCTCCCCCCTGTAGCTCTCCTCCAGTCTCATTTTTTCCAAGTCTGTTCCATCTTCTTTGCCCTTACGGTGATGGGACCCCTGAGACTGCGCGTTTGGAGGCAGGACCTGCTTGAAAAGGGGCGGAGTTTTGGTTTTTGCCACTTTGTCAAAAAAGGCAAAATCGGCCACATATTTTCCTGACGGGGACAGGGAGACAACAGGGGGGAACTCGTAGCCCCAGAGGATCTCGTCCGGAAGGTAGGATGTTCGAACCTGGCAGGTAGCGGAGGTTGGCTCAACAGTGGCGCTCATGATCACCAACAGCTCAAAGTCAGCCAGCTCAGGGTCTGTCCAACCACCACCTACAACGAGAGGAGAATTAAGGTGACTGGTCTCTGATGCTTCAGCCCTTAAAAAACAGATATCCACACATAATAATTCTGTTCATGCATATATTTTGTGCCAGAATATTTATTTGTTCATCTATGAAAATAGGTTAAAAACAAAAACAGCTTTTCCTCAGAGTCTTTGTTATGCTCATGCAGCCATAACAAACTGCAGTGCATCAGTACCTCATATTTAAAAAGTGAAGTGAAATTATTCTTGCTTTTCCTCCACATAAGAGGGAGAAATGTATGCTCCCTCTTTCATGAGGCAAAGGCCTTCTTCCATATCAGAAAATGTAAACTACAAGGAACACTGTAGCATGGTGTGAGGTGGAGTGAAGAACAGAACAGCTGTAAACATCTGTACTGACTCAGAACACAGTGCATTTGAGCTAACGTTCACAGGCATGCAGTCTAAGGGCATGCTGGGAAAACTCCACCTTGCTTCCCTGCAAAATACATTTGTACCCCAAACAAAAACAGAGCCGATGATATATAATAATACATAATATACACGCCTTTTGTTGAGATTTTTGTTGAGAAATTAAAACTCACTCTGTTGTGCCTTTAGTACTACTTAGAACACAGGGCAATGGTGCAGCCTCTTGTGGTGAAAAATGAGTATTACAAAAACACACACACAGACACACACACACACACACACACTCAACAATAAACTGCTTCACAGATGAAATAAATTAAGGAACTTAAGGCAAAAATTATGCTGGCAAAAACTTCTGACACCTTTTCATGAACACAGAAGAGCCTCAGTAACAGATGAATTCACTAAAAGATGATCGTGGAGGTTTGTAAGAAAGGTACACATAAACATGCACATACACAGCACACAATTACATTTCCAAAACATAAAAAATCCCCACTTATGACTGACAAAAACACTCAAAGACTCACAGAGACACACACAAATGAACTAATGTCTAAAATGTCAGTAAGCATACAGAGTAAACAGTGCTGCCTGTCATAAACCCTCTGATCAGAGATGTGTGTGTGAATGAGCAACCTCCATAGCAAAATACGACATGCTGGAAGACATACGCACCCAAACAAGCGAACACCTGCATCAACAGGCCTCGCTCTGAATGTGGACTCGCTCATCTGTGTAAACATGTCTTCCCCTAGCCCAGACCCAGAATCACTCCCACCAAGGCCAAAGCACCACATGTCGCAACCATTTATACTCACAGTGACACAAATGTGGCTCGGGGATTCTCTCTGTTGTCCTGTTACGGGTGGCGCGAAAGGCCCCATCTGCATTTAGTGATCTTCTGAGCACGCCTAGAAGCATAACTCTAAGGATCTGCATTGTTCATCTTTCAGCTGAGATGTCTGCCCACCATGAGATATACATTAAAATACCCTCTAAATAATCTGATGCATTATCGTGACCTTTAATAAAGATTTTTATGGCTGTCAGGATGAATTGAGGGTACAAATACATTATTATTTTGTACTGAGTACTTTTTTCATTGTAATGAGTAATGTAACTCATTGCAGTGTCAGTTTTGTAATTGAACTAATGTTCAGTGTCTCCATGTTGCTTTTGTTGTGGCAAAAGAAAAAAAAAAGAATTTTAATGAAGCATTTGCAGCGTTTCTGTCTCCCCGCGATTCTCTGCTGTATACTTTAAATGTATCCAGTCGTACGGCTGTGCCGGAGAGGCAGAGCAGGAAGACAGCAGACAGGATGGCAGTTACACTGTGGAAGATTTTCATTATTTAGCTGAGAAACTTTAGCATTATGAAGCACCTGCACTGCTCCATAATGCTGAAACTCTCACTGTTAGCTTTAAGCTGTTACAGGATGGAGGAGATGCTCCCAGTATCAGCTCACTATGCAATCAGGTGAAGTTTGTGCAGTAGGCAGTGCCTGATCAGTATCGCTAACAAGCTAACTGCTATACAGTTTATTTTTGATAAGACAAAAGTTCCTGTCCTCATTAGGTAATGCTGTAATGGAACAGATTGCTGCTGAATGGCTGTAATTTTGTATTCTAACTAGTTACTATTAAAAGTATCCTTAACCAACACTGCTTATCTTCATCCGCTGCGCCTTCCTCGACCAAAGAGCTCTTTAAAGTTTCACAATCCCTCAGATTTATGATAAGCAAAGACTTTCAGTACACAATTCAGGGCAAACATTTTAGTTCTTAGTTTCTGTGTGGAGTTCAGCGATGATGTGGTTTAGGTGTGCTTCTCTTATAGCTCAGCGGCTCGACAGCAAAAGTATTCTGCTCTGCTGCTCCAACTGTGCATGCATGAGTTTTCCTCATTGTGTAATTGATATGACACACAGTGATACAAATCTGCAATCTTTAAGGTGGATTTGGTGCTTGTAGTTGAGAAAAAAAAAAGTCACACAAGTATCACAGAGGAAGCTCATTTCAGTGTGTTTTTCTACACATGTAAATGCAAGTCAGTTTACTCAATTTTAGTACGAGTCCATCAGAGGTCCGAGCTGCTGTAAGTGGATCTGTGCAGGCTTCGTGTCAGCACCGCAGACTGTACAGTATTGTGCTCTAATGAGGGGTGTCTCTGGCAGTCTCTCTCACACACATTCCAGCCAGAGAAATCCTCTCTTATAGAGCCAAACAAGCCCAACTCTGAACACCGAGAGGCAGCCAAGCATGCAGCACATGACCATAAATACCAACACACCTACATACACATACATGCTCAGTGTTCATACAGTCAAGGTTCAGGCATACATTTCATGCAAAATACATGTAAGAAACTATTTTATACAATATGAAATATTTTTTGTCACATCAATGGTAATAACTAATAAATATTATGAGGTTGATACAGGTATATTAATATTATAATAAAATGGTAGGTATTAAATAAAACTTTCCATTAATTCTACTGTTGTCCTCTAAGCCAAGCACACTGTTCTGACTTGTAAACTATCATTAACATCATTTTTAAAAAAAAAAGACATTTCTGTCTTGTTTTGTTTTTTGTTTTTTCACTGCAGATTTTTTTTTCTACCAACAGAAGGTTTAACAGCTTTGCGTTTTGAATAAAAAGTCATTTGATGCACATTATTTTCCTGGAGCATGAGAAACAAAGAGACAAATGATGCAGAAGCCTCATAGTTTGCTCCCTGCAGTCTGCTAAAGCACCTGTTAAATTAATAAAAGGTTTGTTTTTTCTATGCATTTGAAATAAGGATTTTTGGCCATCAAAGGCACCTTGCAAAAAAAAAAAAAGTTTAATCTTTACTGTTGGAGTTCTGCAGCACATCTGCACATCTTTTGCATGTTTCCCTTTTTTTTTTTTTTTTTTTTTTGCTGTTTGCATGTAACTTCAGAGTTCATGATTAGTTACACAATTCAGCATGCTATGATGTGTCACCATATAAAAAGCCCCAGGATCTGAAAAGCTGGCCCATCAGAGAAGTGCTTTAAACCTGCATTCTTACACAATGAAGTCCAACTGCATAGAAGTCAATGGAAAATAATATTACTGCTCACTTGATGTATTACAGCAATGATCAGTGTCCTACTGCAGTTTATGGTCTCACTCACTAGTTTCAAATCTTCTTCAGTTCAGCGTGATGTTAAATTTAGTCCCATTTTGAGTGAAATAAAAAAACAAGACAGAACACACTCAAAAATTATTTATGCCCAAAATGATGTCTTTAAATAATTTGGTTACATGTAAATTTTCAAGATAATTTTGTTACAAAAGTGCATGTAAAATGTTAAATTTAATTTAATTTATTATTTAATTTATGGAATCGGGTCAAATGAAATCTTCTTAATTGGTATAAATTCAAATTATATTAAGCATGTTTTCCTTAATGATTAATTATTTAAGTAATACCCTGGTAATAAAGAGAGCACACAACATCATCAAGGACCGCACCCACCCACAGCACCCACTGTTCACACTCCTGCCGTCTGGCAGATGTTACAGGAGTGAAAAAGCAAGAAAAACAACAGTTTCTATCTACAGGCCATCAGGCTACTGAGACACTGACTGATTATCAAACTGTGATTGTGTATATATTTCACTTGCTATATATATATATATATATATATATATATATATATATATATATATATATATATATATATACACTTCTTTAATTTTATTTTAACTTTGTTATTTATTTCAATTGTGTGTAGGGCAGTCGCAAGTAAGAATTTTTGCTCAGCATAACCACTGTGTTTTGCGGTTTATATGACAATAAACTTCTTGAATAAATAATCCTTTGATATGATACATTTCAACTGTATTTTACTCAAAGTTATCGCTTCATGTTTATGAAGGCAAAAAGTCATTTTTGAGTGAATGCCTTTGACCGTGACTATCTGCGACTGACCAGGTGCTACCCAGTTGTCAATCAGATCAATTCCTTGAATAAATGAATGAATGAATGAATGAATAAAACTTTATTGTCTTCCATGGTAAATTTGTCTTGGATAAACAGTGTTACACAGCTGCAGTTTGCATAATTAAAACAGAGAGATGATACAAAGTAATAATAATAAAAGTTCATCTTTAACAACACTCATATGCATGGTGGTTTGGCTCCGGGCCTTTTAAACAGTGCTGAGTCTTTATACAATAATACAATAGATGTTGCGAGAAATGAGAGCTTGTAGTGGTTTGATTTACAACTACTTGCTGTGTAACGTCTCCCTGAAGGTAACAGCTCGTATTCTGTAAAAAGGGCATGGGATGAATACTTAACAATCCTATAAGCCTGCGGTACAACAATTTGCTTGGTTACTGTTCAGTTGTACCAGCAGACACATGAAAGAGTGGGTGTTTTTCACATCCAGCCAGTAATAATAATATTAAATGACTATTTCATGTTCAAGGTTTTTCCCCTAACCAAGAAAAAGGATCCCACTCATTTACAGTCTATGGACAGTTTATCATATCTGTTGCATAATTCTGATTAGAGCCGGGATTTACCTTTTGCTGCCCAGGCTCTGAGGGGGCTGCTGTCATCGATGACGTGGTAGAAGGTGAGGGGGATGATGAGGAAGGGGCTGTCGCTGGACGTGTCCACCTGGAAAGGCACATTTCGCTGGTCCAACCGCACCGTCTCGCCCTCCTTTGTCAGGGACGTCTGAAGCAACTTCCCCGTCACCTGGGAGCCAAGATGTAGTGAGTAAATGTAGCCATGAGGTTGGAGAAGGCCTCCTGTAACCAGAAGCCCTCAGGTTTAATACCTGCAATGGCCAACGTCGCCATGAAAGGAAGCGTGTCCTTAAGCAAGGCACTGATGTGTCATTCACTTTATTTATCACCAGCAAGTCTTTACACAGCAAAGCAAGAACTCAAATGACAGGAAAGAATTTTTAGAGGGAGGAAGTGACTCATAATACAAACATACTTTCCAGAAACTAAACATAAAGAGTAATTATAATCATTTCTAGGAAGGCCTTCAGATACTACAGAAGACAATTTAAATGTGCTTAAGCTGCTCATATCCGTTTATGTTTTAAATGCTGGGCTGTGGAGGTGAACATTAGTAATGGAGCCAATGAAAATTACACAGTGATTCATCTTTTTGTCACACACATGTAGTTCACACGGGTTAGCACAAAGGTTATTAAAGTTAACTGTATGAATACAATTATTTAGGTAATTAAAATAAAATAAAAACTAGACTAGAAGAAAAATGAACGTACAAAACTAAACTAAAACAATTTATAATGAGGTTCTTTGGGTTGATGTTATATTCAAAAGCTTTAGCAAAGTGTGTGTGAACAGTCTCAGGCGCACGCCTGACAAATACTCTTCATTACCTCCTCCAAGGAGGTCGTGTTTTGGTAGCGTTTGCGTGTCATTCTGTCTGTAAACACAACAGCTTGAAAAGTTTTGAATGAATTCTGATGTTCATGTTAACAATCCATTAAAATTTGCCTCACATCCACCGAGGTCTTCAAGGTCAACTTCAGGATTTATTGGATAAAAATGGACAAAAAGTCTTATAACTTAGAAACTGTGATTCTTCCAAATGTGACGTGTATTGTCAACATATAGAAAGTACCCTATAATTTATTTATTTATTTATCTTATCTTATAAAGACTTAAACTATCATGTCACATTTGACCTCTAACCTCTCCTTCAAGGTCATTAGATCAAAGTGACATATAGAGCTATTTAAAATTATGTTTCTTACTGCCATTGTTTATACTGACAACATATAGGAAATGATATATGGGGAGTCTAAATATGATGTTACTTTGGACCTCTGACCTCTTCTTCAAGGTCAAATAAGGTCAAATTTTCATAAAAAATGTTTATCATTAAAATGTTTATCTTTAAAACGATACGGATATATGGGGATCCTAAATAGCACGTTACAATCTGTATCCAAATATCAGGTCACATTTGACCTCTGACCTCACTTTTACATTTCATATCTGCCTTTCCTTCAAGTTGACCCCAAAATGTGTTAAATATTTGAAGAAAGTGCCATCATGAGAAAGAATGAGCTGCCTCGTTAGTTAGAACTAACTTTATTATGAAACAATGAATTTTACTAAACAATTAAATTAATACTACATGTGTACTATTTCCAGTATATTAAAATGAGTTTCAGTTGGGCAAATAAAAAGCAGCCTGCACTTTGCATTTGTTTTTAATGCTCTACAAACTTCTTAAAGTACATTTAAAAATATATATTAAAAAAATACATTGTTCCCTTAAAAGTAAATACTGCCCAGAAAGTGAGCTGCCTTGGGAGAAGTTTGAGCTCTCAGAGATTTTCTTGTGTTGTAATTAAAAAATAAAACTGCCATAGAAATTAATATTAAACATATTTTAAACCAAAAAAACTTAAATTACCAAAACTTAACAAGTAATAAAATAAAAATAAAAATTTAGCAGAAATAATCAGACTGCAGCTGCTAATGGTCAAAATGAGCATTACCTGGCATCCCAAGAGCAGACTTTTACGCATGTTGGCCACTCGAATCATGAGGCAGGGCCGCCCCTCGTGATTCGACACGACAGCATGTTGGCTAAACTTCACCGTCTCTCCTCTCTTCTTGGGACGAGCAACCTGCAAGAGGAGGAAAGCAAAGTCACCAAGCATCTACCAAGCTTCTCATTTCATTTTTTAAATAAACTAACCCAGACATGTTCAGAAAAGCAGACACCGAAGGAGGAAATTACAAGAACATGTTGATGAAAAAAACATTCTGCAGATTTTTAGACCGCAAGTGAGGAGGAAATAGCTGCGATCAACCTCATCATCACAGATCAGAGTTGGTAATAATGCTTAACTTGACATTTACAAATACTGACTGTTGCAATGATAAAAATCAGGGTGGAGAGATAGGGGCACAGGCCACAAATAACAACATCCTCAGCTAATGGGAAAATCTGTCAAATGGTGCCTAAAGAGAACAATATACACAATGTACTATACATGTTTTTGAAATGAAATGTTTAAGTATTGAACAAAGAATCTGAGCATGCAAACAGTTACAACATAAACAAAAAGAAATGAGAAAGTACTTCATGTACATAAAAAGTATATATGTTGAGTCTAAACATTTGTTAGGATAGCAGTTTAGTGTTTACTCAGGCTTGAACCCAGACCCCTGCAGGACTCTACCCTTTGAGATACGAGTCATCATCTAACCCAGGTGAGCTACAGGTGCGTCCTAATCAATCAGTCTTAGTTCTGTTAAATAATCAAAACTGTGCAGAGTGCCTCACAAGAGATGTAAAGTTATTTGTTTCCTGTTCAAGGTTTTATCAAGCAATTTGTACGTTTTCACCTCTGCAACAATCAAATTTTGCGTTTCTATTCAAACCCAAAATCTACCTTTGCGAGGAAGGTGCCTGTGATGAAGATCTCCATCACCATTGTGACGACCAGCTGAAAGATGAGGAGAAGAATCGCTACAGGACATTCCTCCGTGATGCACCGGAAACCGAAGCCAATTGTGGTTTGGGACTCAAGGGAGAAGAGGAAGGCCCCGGTCAGGGTCTTCACCTCCATTACACACGGTGTATGGTTGGAGGGAGGGTCAAACTCTGTAAGCATGCAGGCGGAAAGGAAGATCCATTTGATGCAAATAAATTACAGAAGAATCACTCTGTTCCCTTTCTTAGAGCTCACTCTCTGTAATGAAGACGTGAACTCTTGTTTGACTTCCTTCATTATTTGCTCATTCACAAAAAGGGCCATTTGTCTGATGTAGCTATAAGTATGAAATGTCTATGAAGGACCAAATAACATCTTCTGCTTAGTCACTCTTACTCTCCTTTTTCCACCTCATGTCACTTAAACACTACAAGGTGATGAAAAGTTAGAGATTAGCTATTTTATGAGAGCAAGATTATCTGCACCGCTCACGACAATCCACGTAAACAGGAACAACTAAGGCCTCAGTCACACAGAACTAGAGACCAGTTAGCAACCACTGACCGGCAACCACCGGTCAGGCAAAATCTATATTCCCCAACCAGCTGCAAGTAGTTGCTAGAGGTTGCTGGCTAATGCTGGGTGAAGCTGGTTGCAAAGAGAGAGCCTCCTTGTCATTGCTTTGGTCGCTAGCAGATGACAGTCACTCATATTGTTGTTTGCAGGAAAGACGCCCACTGGTCTGCAGACACTCACCACTGTACTCTTTGAGCTGAAGTGAAATTGAAAAAAGTGTGACACAAACCAGAAATGGAGAAAGTTCATCTTCAAAGTAAAAGTCGTGTCTTACTGCTGTAACTAACACATTTCAAAAGGCGCTTTGAAGGCAAATGGTCTCTGTTTCCCGGTTGCACTCCACTTTTCACAGTTTCACTACCAGTTTTACAATTAGCTTGTATGAGTTTACAGTCAAGTTGGCCTCTCCCATACAAACAACTAGTGACGGTGGCATCCTACTAACAACCACAGCACTCACAAGAAGGATTTCAGTGCAGTCCCATGACTAATTTCACACTAGCACCTGTCAGCAGCTTCCAGAAACCACTCGCCTGTGATCTCAGAACATACACGTTTCCCTATCCACTGGCCCGGTGTCTGGGCCTGGGTGAATGAGGCTTTAGCAATTGATTTCACAGCTAGCAGCCTCCACAACCACTGGTCAGGGAACACACATTTTTCCCAAGCAACAGGTAGTTGCCAGATGGTTGCCAACCAGTCTCTAGGCCTGTGTGACTCAGACATAAATGATGCTGCCACCTCTTGGATCCTTAAGGAAGCGACATTGTTGCTACTGAGATGTTTTATGTGGAGATACAGCACTTTCTCTGACATTTCATGATGATTTCTCATTCAGTATGACAATTAGCTTTTTTAAGTTTATGAATGATTTGGATTTTTGTGTCATTTGCCCACGAGTTAAAATCTTTTCTGCTTATACTGTTTTTTTTCTTTCCTGTCTTTTCTGACTCTCCACCATCCTCCCTTCTTTGTCCTTACCCTGCAGGTCTCCATGCACCATGGCCACCAGGTACCAAAGTACTCCAAACACAAACCAGGTCCCAGCAAAGGTGGCAGAGAAGAGGAAGAACTTGTAGCGCCATTGCATATCCAGGAAAGTCGTCCAGAGGTCACGGAGGTACAGCGCCCCTCTCCCACTTACGTGCTCAATGCGTACATTGCTCCGCCCATCTTTGGAGAGGACTCGGCGCTCCCTTCTCAGAGCACTTGGCCCGCCAGGTGCTGCTCCTCCACCTCCTGCAGGAGCAGCAGTTCCACCTGTGGGGGTCAGCAGGGGCTTGGTGATGTCAGTCTGCGTCTGGGAATGGCAAACTTTTTGAGGGGAGGAACCTTCAGAGGAAGGCGAAGTGGCTGAAGTCATGGCCAATGCTGCATGGTAGGAGAAAAAGAAAGAGGACACAGCAGGAGGTAAGGACATGAGGAAAGGTGTGCAAAAAAAGAGGTATACATAAAAAGAAAAGAAAGATTGTGAGGGGGAAAACAGGGAATTGGTTGTATGGGCAGTGAGATAAAGTGAACAACAGGTGGTTTGAAAGGGCGCAGGATGTGTGAAAAAGAAAAGAGGGAATTCCATAAGCACGTGAATAAGAAAGATGACAGAGTGGAACATTTGGGAGGAGAGGAGAAGAAGAAGAGGGGGATTAAAAGCACATTTTCAGCTGGACAGTTGTGTGGCTATCCACGGTGGTCCATTTAAGACCCCTTTCTCCTTTCACTGGAGGCAGCTGGCCTTGTCAAAATAAAAGCCTCCTTTCACAATGATGGCACAGCTGCCCTTTCACATTAAAAGCATGAAAGCACATGCTCATTCACATGTTGGTTGCACAGGACAGCCGTTGAATTAATATGAGGGGACATTAGTGACCTTTTCTTCAAGAAAAAAAAAAGGTGGTGTCTAAATTCAAACCACGGACGCTGACATTATTTGCTGGGGAACACCCAGTGCAGTGTGTTGAGGTGTTTTTAATGAAATATTAGTGGTGAGACTGCCTTAATGCTGTAGCCACCAGCTAGGATTTTCCTCCACTCTTCTGTATGACTGGACTGAACCTATGAACTGCGTTTGTGGTGTTGGTGCCTTTTAGAGCATTTTCAATCCTCTGATGAGTAATATGGGTTGCTGTGTGGTTAACTGCACTTTCAGACTGTCCAAGAAGTCTGTGATTTAGTTTTGGTGAGTGAAATCATAGTGTTTTATTAGTCTGTTAGCACCAATTATTACGTATCTGTGTCTCTGCAATGCAGTAATGCAATTTATGGATCTGCATTGCTAACCAAGTTTCCTTTTAGCGACAAAAAAGTTATGAGTTCCTAATAGGTGGTGCCACAGTTTGTAAATCAGTTAATAATAGCGCTATAGCACACCCCTGATGAACTGAAAGTAAACAGAAGAAATTACAGTAATATGTCAGGACAACACTGCTCACTGACCTTTGACTACTTTTCTCTGTGTTGTATTTCATGGTTTGCAGTGGTGATGTGTTAGATTATTCTCTGCCTCCAGCTACATGTCTGCTGTTTGCTAATTGTGTGTTCCTGTTTCAACACAGTAACGCTCCAAAGTACAAAACCAGGTCCACAAGGACATTATTTTGAGAGTTTGGAAGATTTTGATGGAATTCCAACCAAATCCAGTACCTCTGGAATGACTTGGAAAGCCAGCTGCAGGTCAGGTCTTATTGCCAGACACTGCTGTTCTCTGATGCTGTTGTCGAGGAGACCAAATCCCTGCAGCCCGGCTCCAAAGTCTAATGAAAAGCTTCACTGTCACAGCGGCGTATCGACACCCATGATGTTAGAACCACTCAATACTAGAAAACTACGACTTCATCACGCACAGACAGAGCTTGTCATAAATTGTCAAGTGAATGGCTGGTGATACCCTGTGATGGTACTGATACTCTGTGATGGTACAATATGTGACAGTAAAAGGGTTTCCCATAGTTTCAATGACACACTAACTAAGAGTGGTCTCCCACTCCACCCCTGGGTGCCATGGACACTAATTGTCATTTTATGGATTCCCTCCTGTGCGCTCAACAATCTCACCCTCATTTGGGCTGCACTTTTTCTTTCTCCACATCCTTTTACTTTCTTCCTCCTTCTTGCGCTCACTGTTTACTAAACAGCCCTTTTGTCTCAAACTGCCTCTGCTTTCCGGAGCAAATATAACAAAACCATAAACACAACAACCCAAACAAAGGCTTAAGAACCGAGGCAATCTGATACACACTGTCCTTTCCTGTCCTTTCTGACCCCTGTCTCTCCACTCTCCGTGCTCAGCTCACACAGAGTGAATGAATAGAGATCTGTGTTGAAGTCTGTCCTGCTATGAATACTAAGATGTGGAGGGAGCAAGAGGGGAGGAAGGCAGGGTCAGAGGCAGGCACATGTGATTGGCCTTGTCCATCTCCAGCTGACCTCTGAACCCTACAGAAAGCCTGCCTACACATACAGTAAACATATGCTCGTGCATTGGATGTATATAGAACAGCTAGAAAGTAGTACAATACCACCTATTGTTCAAAGGAATGTCTGGTTTGCAGAATGAAGACCTTAAAAAAAATCATGCATCAGCTAAAACTAATTTCATCATTTCCTATTTAAAGGATAAGGCCTGCTTTATTCCTTTTATTCAATTTTATTGTCCTGAAATACCACAAAAATACAAGAATTTAGCAAAAATCTAGTTCTTCTCTTAGTGAGCCAGTTTGTTTTAACTGAAGACACTGTTTTATCAAGCAAAAGGTGATTTTATCAGCAAAGACAACAAAGCAACAACACAATATTGGCATTTAATGGCCTTATGGTGAGTCTGATATACCAAGCAGACAATGCAGCATTATCGTTTCTTTTTGACCATGTTATAGTTCACATCACTGTAAGTCTAATGTGAATCTCCCAAGTGTGGGACTAATAAAGGTGATCTTATCTCATCTCATCTCATCTCATCATATCTTATCTTATTCATTCTGATTTTAGCTCTGTTTTAGACTACAATAGCCCAAAGGGGAAATATTCCTACTGTTCTCTCAACCTAGTTTTCTCTGCAGTTTTCAATAAATAAATAAACAACAACACAGATGGAATATGTTTAATCTAGTTAGTGATGAGAATGATAATCATTTCTTTCAAGACTATTTTTGAAGTCCAAAGACATGCAGTTAGTGTGGTTAGGTTAACTGGGGACTCTAAATTGCCCTGTGAGTGTGAATGATTGTCTGTCTCTCTGTGTTGGCCCTGCGACAAAGCAACATTTTGCAAATAATATAAACCCATATTCACACAGAAAACAGATCAAATGTTTAAATTGAGAAAACACCATTTTAAGAAAAATACCAGCTCATTTTTAATTTGATGGCAACAACACATCCCAATAAAGTTCGGACAGGGCCACGTTTACCAAAGTGTAGCACCCCCTCTTCTTTTGACAACAGTCTGTAAATATCTGGGAACTGAGGAGAGCAGCTGCTGGACTTTTGGGAGAGGAATGTTCTCAAATTCTTGTCTGATGGAAGATTCTAGCTGCTCAACAGTCCTCGGGTTTCTTTGTTGTGTTTTTCATTTCTTGATGCTACAAATGTTTTCAGTTGGTGAAAGCTCTGGGCTGCAGGCAGGCCAGTTCAGCACCCAGATTCTTCTATTATGAAGCCATGCTGTTGTAATAGATGCAGTTTGCAGTTTAGCATTCCATCCATCCATCCATCCATCCATCCATCCTCGGGGTCGCGGGGAGACTGGAGCCTATCCCAGCTGACACAGGGCGAGAGGCAGAGTACACTCTGTACAGGTCACCAGCCTGTCGCAGGGCTAACACAGAGAGACAGACAACCATTCACACTCACAGTCACACCTATGGACAATTTAGGTAACTTAACCCCACTAACTGCATAGTCCAAAGACAGTTTAGCATTGTCTTGCTGAAATATGCAAGACCATCCCTGAAAAAGACGTCATCTGGATGGGACTGTATTTACCTTTCAGCACCGATGGTGCCTTTCTAGATGTGCAAGCTGCCAATTCCATAGGCAGTGATGCACCCCCATACCATCAGATATGCAGGCTTTTAAACCGAGCACTGACAACAAGCCTCTTCTCTTTTCTGGTGATTTATGCTTCAGCGGAAAATCTACAGCGTAACCTACGATGTAACCTGAATCTTCTGATGATATTATGTTCTGTAGATGATGAGATACTCAAAGTCTTCACACTTTTACATCGAGGAACATTATTCTGAAATTGTTCCACAATCTGTACATGCAGTTTTTTGCAGATTGGTGAAGCTCTGCCCATCTTTACTTTTGAGGAACTCTGCCTCTCTAAGACGCTCTTGTTGCTCAGGTTTCTGACCTGTTGCTGATTAACCTACTTAGTTGCAAAATGTTCCTCCAGCTGTTTCTTTTCAGCACCACATACCTTTCCAGCCTTTTGCTGCCCCTGTCCCAACTTTTTTGAGACATGGTGCTGCCGTCAAATTCAAAATGAGATTATATTTGCCATGAAATAGTAAAATGTCTCAGTTTACATTTCTGATATATTTTCTGTGATCTATACAATATTGATTTATGAGATTTACAAATTATTGCAAATTATTGCATTCTGTTTTTACCTACAGTGTCTCAGCCTTTTAGAATTGGGTTTGTAGATGATTATTTCCCAAGCTGAGCTGTAGTTCCAGAAACCTGGGGCACTGCATTTGTTTGGAGACTGTTTTCTTTGGGGGATTAATTCATAATTTCAGATTTTGCTATTACTTTGTAATGGTTATACATATTAACATTTTGACTGAACTTTTCACTGTTTCCTTTATAATTGCTGGTCCTCATGAGTGCTCGCTATCAGAAAAATGTAAAATATCAAAACACTTGGTCTGTAGATACAGTCTCAGCCATAAAGAGCTAAATGTACTGTTTGCTATTTTTAAGCTGCATATCAACATTTAATAAACAGATTATAAGCACAGTCAGTCTCGAGCATCCATAGATGGCCATTTCTGTATAAACAAATAATGAATGATGGTGTTGTGTCTCATGTCTCATAAGTGCTTATGCTGCATAGAGGGTAAGAATACCAGTGTTAGCTGAGCTAAAGCAAATATTGCTCTTGCTGACAGTAAGACTGATGGATTCCCACACTTTCAAAATGACTTTACTTATTGGATGACCACTCAAGGTTGGGATCTCTTCCTCTGTGTCCACCCCTCGAGCCCTCTCCTTCCCTCTGTCCCGTGTGCACAAGAATCCTTTGTTTTCGAGGAGATGAAAGAGACAAAAGCCACCATTGAAAAATACAACTGAGCGAGTAAGTGAACGAGAGAGCAAGTTAGAGGGGGAAAGGAGAGGAAAACTGAGCACTGAAGTGTGTGTGTGTGTGTGTGTGTGTGTGTGTGTGTGTGTGTGTGTGTGTGTGTGCGCTGTTTGACACTGTGAGGGGGCCGAGATGAGGCGGGGTAAGAGAGAGAGTAATTACTTTTGAGGGGAGGATGGAGAGAGTTGGGCATCTGATGACAAAAAGAGTGAAAGAGGAGGAGAGTGAGAGATGGATGGTGAGGGAGAAAGAGGAAGAAGTGTAGTGGAGTGAAGGTGGAGGAAGCAGATCGGTGACAAAAGAGCGTCATTAGTATTCCAGAGGAGAGAGTAATCCCTTCCACTCAGTGCCTCCGTCCAGTGTCCACAATCATAAAGAACGCACAGCAGCCAGTACACTGCACTGAAAAGACTCTATACAGCACAGCTTGAATGGCTCCAACCACGGGCCACACCACAGCGGCCTGTGCGCTGGGCTGAAAGGACAATCTAAACAACAACACTGTGCCAAGAGGGCATCTGCTCAGCTCAAACTGTCATGAGCTGCTGTGTGACAAGTGAGTTGTGGACCCAAATATAGGACACAAAGAATCCAAAACATATGCCAAACGGAATAAGTTAGAATATCCTCAGGAACACAGAGCAAGGTTACACACGGCAACAAGGGACAACTAAACAAAGGGCAAGGGGAGACTGAGACAGTGTATATGTAGGAGGGTGATTGGGGCAGAGCGGAGACACCTGGAAGACACAGTTGAACTAAGCAAGACATGAGGAAGTAAAACTGAAAAACCGGCCACAAGAGACACTACCAAGATAGAAGAGTAAGTAATATAGACATAACAACCAAATACAGAGAAAGAGACTAGACAACCCGACCCGAGGAACACAAAGGGAACACAATCGTAACTGAAACAACAAAGAAAGTGAATTTCACTCTCTCTAGGAGACTTGAGCAGTGCTTTGTATGTCCAAACTTTATTTAAATCTTTGCAACATGCATCTATAACTAGGGTTTGGGAGTAAACCTTATTAAATGTATCATTTGCAACCAATTGATGGATATTTAATATTTGATTGTAGTTTTGCTTACAGGCAAATAACATTTGGGCTCAGAAAGGTGTCAGTGCACTAAAGCTGGAAAATAAATTTAGCTTTCATGAAACAAAAAGGCTGCTGGAGTTCATTCAGTGCATGCAACAAGCAGCTCCGCCTCCATCCTTAATTCTGCAGCAGTATATTTACGCATTAAATGCAGCTGCCTGTGAAATATCACAGCAAACTATATGTGTCATTTTCTGCATTTGCAGCTTTAACTTATATCTGTGTTATGATGATCTGTATTGTATTGTCTGCACTTGATATCAACATGATTTACCTTCATTCAGACTTTAGAAACAGGAAGTGTTTACATTAACCTGTTTTTCTCAATATGACTGCAGACTTTACCAGATTAAATCCAAATCTGACGTGAAGTCATTCATTTCCACTTCCTCAGCCAGAATTAGTGGCTGCAGAGTTGCAACACTGACCTAAATTAAACAGCAGAGAGCAGCTGTTGGCCCCGGGGCAGTCATTCAGGACTGACTTTTATTATCTTCTTCTAAGTCAGTAGTAGCCAAAGCTTTTCTCAGTCTGCTATAAGTCAGCCTGGCCTACTGCTGCTGGTGGGGATTTCTCACTGAGAAGCTGTGATTCATTTTGACCAAATGTTTCCAGGCTCAGATTTTCTGTAGCACAGTGAGACACAATCACACCTGTTGTTTCCTCTGTGGTTTGTACAGCTCTTTTTTTTCTTTTTTTTTGGTCTGCTACGTGTGATGTACTGTACAGCACTTCAAGACCGAAACAGGCAGCTCTAAATTAAGTATTCAGTGACTAAATCAAGCTTTTCCTTTGGAAACTTTTGTTGATTAACAGCTCCATAACCTCTGTGGTACAAATTCAACAGTGGAAACTCCTCGATCATTTCACACCACTGAGAGCCCTCCACACTGTAAACACAACTCAGCCGCACAAGCCTAACAAACAGTCCAAGAACTGTGCTGTATGCATCTTCATATTTAAAATACTGCAAGAACATATATCAGTTACATTCATCACAAATATAAAAATACATGTAAAAAAAATGCAAAAATACAAAACTTAACCTTGTATTCATGTCACTGTGAGTAGAAACAGTTACAAAATACACATTTAGGAACATTTTTCAGATTGTTCATGTGTTTCTTACCTTTACGTGTTCACTCTGACCACAGCTTGGAAATTTTAAAGGTGTGGTTAATTTCACTTTCCACCAAACATGTGGAAAGAGATGCAAGTTTTAAAAAAAAAAAAGGTGTGAAATTTCAGAGTGTTGAACAAGGTGTGCTATTGACAGCTCACGCATGTTTCACATCCCCTCATCTCATTGTTTACCAAGTTTTCTTTTGCAGTCCGCCTGCGTCGTTGTCATCCTTTATTTCTAAAGAAAAAGAAACTCTCTGAGAAAAACATGAAAGCCGTCAGAGGAGAGGCCTGGATGAGGAGCACCCAGCGGTCAGTCAGTGTCCCCCCCAGCAGCACACTGGTACTGGCAGCACCGGTTCCGGCTCACTGTTACTGGATCATTATGTAATCGGATGAGCGCAGTTCACTCCTTCTTGCATGTGTGGCTTTGCGTGTCCACACAGGGAGAAGTTAAAGAAGTTTGGGCTGCCCACTCCTCCGGAGTCCACCCTGCATGCATCTCTATATAAACCCAAAAGTATTCCGACCGACGGTGCTTCGCGACATTTTTAATTCATTAATTCAGCTCTCCTCCCAGCTTCTCCTCCTACCCTCCCTCTCAGTGTCTCTCTCTGACTGTACGCTATAAATGGGCCTCTTTGTTGCGAGGCCTCCTCCGCTGCTTCAGCCTTTGTCAACTTTCTCATGTAAATGTTCGATGGTCATAAGATACAAGCCTGGAAGTTGTTGCACTGAAAAGGAGGTATTTACAAATCAAAGGCAGGAAAAAAAAGAAAAAGAAAAACTTGGCTTCTTGCAGTTTTTGCGTTGGCCAGGATGCAGTGAATGGATAATGTCGGTGCACCTCTGTGAAGCTGCGCCATGCCCGCCCACAGACAGGGGGACTTTGGTAGTGTAAAGGCGAGCGCACGTGGTCCTACTGTGAATGGATGGCACGAGATGGCCGGGAAGAATTAATTCACCAAGTAAGAACTATTACACTCAGGCACTGGCCCTGTGGTGTCTACTAACTTTACCCTTTGGTGTATAAAGGATTAAGTCTGCACTTCTTCTCCACAACGTTTCACTTGGGAACATCAGTACCTTTTACAACTCACATTCCTTTGCAGATCAACAGCTGACATTCAGACAGCATCAAGATGCCATAGTGATCAAGCCAACAGGACACTGTTGGTACTGGCAGCTACATTTAGAAGTTTTTACTGTTATGTTACAGCGGGGATACTTGATCAGTTTTTTTACTGCAAAAAAAAAGTTCTCAAAACTTACAGTATAATACCATCAGCTCTGTGGTCCCTGTATGATTATACTGCTGTAATATATCTATGCCAGTACACATATTCTCCATAACCAGTTTATTATCAGTTTATTATCTGCCTTTCCACACTTGTGTGCCCTGAGCTTTGTCATATTTGCCTGCTCAGAGTCTATATGCTCACTGGCCACTCTGTTAGGTACACTTGTGCTCATTAACACAATTAGGAAGTACACAACCACAACCTGAGTATGCAGTAGGGCATCTCTGAACACAGAACACACAAACCTTGAGGCAGATGGGCTACAGCAGCAGGAGGCCACACCGAGTGCCACTCCTGATTACACAGGCTCACCAAACTTGCATAATAAAAGTTTGGAAAAATTATAGGGAAAAATTGAGATGCAATTTGGCATAAATATCATGAAAGCATGGATCCATCCTGCCTCATATTAATGGTTTAATCTGGTGATGATGTAATGGCATGGGAGATATTTTCTTGGCAGACTCTGAACCCCTTTTTACCAAATGAGCATCATTTAACCACCACAGCCTGCCTGAGTGTTGCTGCTGACCATGAATGTCATTTTATGTCCACAGTGCATCTTCCAGTAGGATGGCAACTAGTGACAACATGTCACAAAGCTCAAACCAACTGTTTTTTTTTTTTTTATTCTCTGTACTTAAATGGCCTCCAGAGTCACCAGATCTCACCCCAATAGAGCACCTTTGGGATGCGTTGGAACGGGAGATTCACATCGTGGATGCAGCTGGTGATGTTTATGTGCTGCTGATGTGTGACATACACTGAATTCTGTGGACTCTGATCGCTGACCATGCTGTGTTTGCTTTGTGATAACACATGAACTGCTGCATAAAGATCTGAAACACTGGTTACTACTGTAGCCTATGATACTGAGCGTACACACAAAGTGTTGACAGGGTGCTGATGCACAGTGGGAACACAAACTCGCCTCTTTGCAGTATTTTATCCCACAGGTATCACATCATTCTGCAGAACCCCTTCACCCTGCCCTGCCAGTTGGTGGTTGTTCTCCTCGATACCTTGTCCCATTCTGCAGCGTTTGGGGGTCGTCTTATAGGGAGCAGTGGGTCCCTGCATCTTCGTATGGGGACCCAGTTCGGATGCCAGTGTGTACCAATCTGGGGGGAGTTTGGTTAGGATTTAGGTCAAGGTCATTGGGGTTAGGAGTCAGAGGGTTAAGTTGTTAGGGGGTTTTTTTGGATGGGAACCACACCTGTCAGAATGCAGGTAATGATACAGAAAAAAAAAATGCATCATGATTGGTGAGATTCTCACAGACAGTGAGGCTGAAGAAATTTTCATGTGTTGATAAAAATTTCCATCTTTTACCTTTACACAAACAGGTAGTGGGGTCTCTTTCAATCTATATTTTTATTTGATTTAATTTCATTTTAATTAATAAGTGCTGTGTATCTCATTTAAAACTCACTGTATGTATGAAACAATGTGACCTCATTATGTTGACAAAAACCAAGAAATTTCTGTTTTGGAAAGTTTTTGGAAAACTTTCACCGAGGTCACTGAGCAACGAGTTTCGAGAAGGCGGGACAAGAAGAAAAGAGGGGAAGGAAGAAAAAAGAACAGAGGAGTCACAATGTATGAAGGCAAGAAGAAAAAGAGGAAGGAAGAGAAGAGGCAGACAAATGAGGCGTTAAAGACAGAGAAGCAAAAACTGACAGGAGCGATAAAAAAAAAAAAGAGGAGGTTTGGACGAAGGAGAAAAAAATGTGGACCACTCGGAAGGTTCCCTGCTTCGTGCAACTCCCATTTCCTTTTTTTTCCACCCCTTTCTTTGTTGATCCATCTCTTTGGCCAGGAATAAGTTTTGTGTTTCCATCACATGTCTATTCCTGCCCTTTGGTTCTGTTTTTAGTGGAGGGAAAAAAAAAAAACCACTGCATGCAAAGCAGACCAGCATCAGAGAGTGTGAAAGTGTGCGTGCAGGTGCGTATGAGTAATAAGAATGTACACATTCCCACAGTCAGAGGAACTGAAATAAAGGAGCAAATGAGAAGAATTTAAAAGACTATTACGAAACAAAGTAATGGTTTAAACTGAAAGCACTCTTTTTTTTTTTTTTAAATGTGATATTTCATACACACAATTGCAATTTTTTTATACAGATCCTGTGTTTTTGGTTATTTATCCAATTACTGTAGGACACTCATTGGGAAATTCATAATACAGTAGCTGTTCATCCCTTGCAGATAAAAAAAATGGATATTGAATTTTATTTATCAAACAACAAAGTGAAAAGTTGTCAACAGATTACAGTGAGAGCCCTTCGCCATGCTTTCTGCATGTTCCACACTAACCTCTTACGCCATCTAGTGGTTATAGTTCATGCACATACTCAACGCAACAGCATGAGCAAACACACTTCTTCTTGCAGCTGCTCCCTTTAGGGGTCGTCACAGTGGATCATCTGTCTCACCTCACTCCCATCTCATCTTCTCACTACCATCCTCCTCTGTCACACCAACCCTCCTTCACTACATCCATGTGGTCTTCCTCTTTTCCTCCTTCCTGGCAGTTCCATCCTCAACATTCTTTGTCCGGTACATCGACTTTCCCTCCTCCTCATGTGTCCAAACCATCTCAGCCTTTCTAACTTTGTCTCCAAACTGCTCAGCCTGAGCTGTCCCTCTGATGTACTCGTTTCTAATTTTGTCCATTCTGCTCACTCCCAATGAATATCTTAACATCTTTAGCTCAGCCTCCTGTCTAATTGTTAGTGCCACCATCTCCAGACCACGCATCATAACAGGTCTCACTATCTTGTAAACACTTCCTTTTAAAGTGAGGGTGCTGTGCAGTATCTTAGCTATTCCCAGGACTGCGCTCTTCTTGACAGAGATCATTCCTGGAATCTGCTGGAGCCACTCTCCACGTTTGGGGTTCACATATTGTGAGACTTGTTATTGTAGTTTGCAGTAGTGACCTCAAGAGGTCATCACTGTTCTTGAATATGACAGTAATGGTCTCTGAGCAGTGATGCTGGTTTTAAAACATATTTTCTTTTTTTTTCTAGATTCTTTAAGTTACAAAGTGAGGCATCTAGATTTTGGCTAACATGACAACCTTTTCCTTCATATATCTGATTTGTTTAGTCACATGAATCTGTTGTTTCTTTAAACATGATCACGTGCATTTACATAAAGAAAACTGGAGGCTACATCTCATGACTAGAAACCCAATTTCCACTCGGGTCAGACCAATAGGTTAAACAAAGTAAAGGTTAAACATGAGCAACTCAAGAAAGGTAATGAAATCTGATCCTATAAGGGCACGAGGGCTAGCCAAATGGTTTAATGAAAATTCAATCTCAAGTCAGTTAAACACCAGAATACGAGACAGCCACGTGAACTGTGCTCATTCTTCCAAAGAAACCTTTCTATGTCAAGGAGCACCACAGTTGCTCTGTAAAGTCATGAAACAGAAGGACTGCAGCTTTGGTACAGCTGTTCATATCCTAACTTGATGAATTATAAGAATATTGATGATTTCTTTGACAATTTCAATTTGTGAAAAGCTTAGGTAGCTTTAACCGGACAGACTGACGGAATTTGCTCAGAACTTTGGTTTGTGACCATTCTTGATGATCAGCATGTTTGACTTGGAAAAGATTTTACCCAAGATGCACTTCCTGATGCAACTTGCTTACTTGTGGTTCCTCGGATACTTAAGAGTAGAATGGGAGGCAGAGCCTTCAGCTTTCAGGCCCCTCTTCTGGGGAACCAGCTCCCAGCTTAGATTCAGGAGAGAGACACCCTCTCTATTTTTAAGATTAGGCTTAAAACTTTCCTTTTTGATAAAGCTTATAGTTAGGGCTCCCTTGGTTATGCAGCAATAGGACTAGGCTGCTGGAGAATTCCCATGATGCACTGAGAGTTTCTTTCCTCTCACCTCTTTTCACTCTGTTTATACTCCACTCTGCATTTAATCACTAAGTATTGGCTCTCTTCCACAGCATGTCTCTTGTCCTGTCTCTCTCCCCTCACCCCCAACGGTCACAGCAGATGACTGCCCCTCCCTGAGCCTGGTTCTGCTGGAGGTTTCTTCCTGTTAAAAGGGAGTTTTTCCTTCCCACTGTCACCAAGTGCTGCTCATAGGGGGTCATTTTGACTGTTGTGTTTTCTCTGTAATTGTTGTAGGGTCTTTACCTTGAGGTGACTGTTGTGATTTGGTGCCAGTTCTGTTGAATTGAATTTAGTTCAATTCAATTCAATTGGAAGGACCTAACTGACCTACACAGAACCATCGTCAGCATTAGACCAGGACAAATCTCTGCAGACAGTTTCCAGCTGCAGTGGCGGCTTTTATAGCAGCTGTTTGATACCTGCAGGCCTCCACGGTTGAATTTCAATGACACACACAAAATGATGTGCTCAGGCTCAGGCAGGAATACTGCATATCTGAAAGTATCATAGATATAGTCTCTGGAGCTTGAAAAAAAAAAAAAAGGCAACTGGACAGCTGAGTGAAGCTGACACCCCACCCACGTGAAAAATTCCAGCAAATAGACTGAGCGGTTAGTGCTTCGTTTGTGCTGGTTTGTGCCGTTAAAACGGGCGTTTGTGCTGCTTTCGTTTTTGAGTTATTAAAAATTATTTTTTAGATCATCCAAAGGTCACCATCCCCCCATCATGCTCCAAAACAAACCAGAGTGGTCTACTTTTTTAGTGCTTCGTTTGTGCTGGTTTGTGCTGTTAAAACTAGCGTTTGTGCTGCTTTCGTTTCGGAGATATGAATTATTATTTTGGCCGATAATGTCACCCCCACCACCACCACCACGTTTTTTCAAAACGTGTGTAAAAATACAGTAAATAATAAAGTTATATACAACTATTCTCATTAAAAAGCAGGAAAGACCTCAGGTATTTTTCTGTCCAACTATTTGCAGCGAACAGAAACAACACTTACCGAATGTCCTTTCCTGCATTGACAACATCCGACAAATTCACACTGAATGAATTGGTGACAAGAAAGTGCTGAAACACAACCGACGCATTACCAAAACAGTAATTACAGCCAGCAGCAGGTGATTCATTGTCTTCTAATTAGGTGAAGACATGTGATCGCCTGACAGTAAAACATAACACTGACCGGTAAGAAGCACAAAGGAATTAAAAGTACCGTATTTTTCGGACCATAAGGCGCACTGCATTATAAGGCGCAATATCAATGAACGGGTCTATTTTCATATTACGCACAAAGATACGGGCCAGCATAGATGAAAATAGGCCAGGAACATGTATAATAAAATCATCATCGTTTTCTGCGGTTTACTGCGTACGGTTTCTATTTTTGGAACAATGATTCCACTTCTTGTTGAATTTATCTCCGGCGGCTTTGGCTGCTTTCCACACCTGCTGCGCCTCACTCACAGCTTGTTTCTGTCTAATATCGTCAGTAGAGTCATTTTGTGAATCGATGATGGACTGTTTTACAGAGTTCAATGAGGCCTTTGAACTGATCTGCCAGACCGGAGCAAATATCGCTGCAGACCACACAATGGTGCAGTGGTGTGGATTCCTCGGCCATCGGCGGTCAGACGCCAGCGCTCAACTAATTGAAAAGCGTACGCTGGATGTTACCCCCCTCCCCCCTGTTGTACTCTGGAAAATGTCGATATTTATTAAACGTCCGTCACCAAAGTCGCACCAAACGTTTCGACAGATTTTTGAGCGCAGTGTACCACATAAAATTGTTTCAAGGTCAGTAAGCACAACAAGAATTCTTACATAAGGGGCACCGGATTATAAGGCGCACTGCCGATTTTTGAGGAAAATTAAGGATTTTAAGTGCACCTTATAGCCTGAAAAATACAGTAAAGCTAGATTTAGTTGATATATTTGGAAAAATCTCAAAGAGGAAAATCAGACAGTATTTTGTTATCCTAAACTTAACACATAACCCCCGAGCGACATTCTGGTCCACACTCCATACCAGTCGGTGACGGTAATGCACCAATTTCCTTGCCGGGGGGGGGCGGGTGACATAATAATAATTCATATCTCCGAAACGAAAGCAGAACAAATGCTCGTTTTAACGGCACAAACCAGCACAAATGAAGCACTAAATGCTCAGTCTATTTGCTGGAATGGTTCACGTGGGTGGGGTGTCAGCTTCACTCAGCTCAACTGGACTTCTTTAAGTTTCTTGAAGACATTTCACCTCTCATCCAAAAGGCTTCTTCAGTTCCCAAACCAAAAGGTGGAGAGACCCAGGTCTTTAAACCCCAGTGGTGGGGGTGAACCCTGGAGCTGGTTGTGACCTTACAATATAAACGGCCTGTTTGTGACTGTTGTGATTTCACCCTAGCAAAAAAAAAAGAAAGAAAAAAGAAAGGAAAAGAAAGAACTCTCCCTATTTATCTGGGCTTAGAAGTGTTAGCTACTGAATAACTTAATGGAGTACTTTTACATTACAAACAAACAGTGCTTTACATTTAGTTTGCATTAGAGGTCTGATCTAGGGAATCAGTTTGTCCAGGTAGTCCACCCTGGAACTTGAACTCTTTCTTCTGTAGCAGGAGAATAGTTTTGAGGGCAGTCAGACTCTCTGGAGATTAAGGGAAGTACAGAACATTTTGACTGCAAGGCTGTTACATTAATTGGCAGTGGGATGAGTCCTATCTGAAGGTGGAATGAGTGGGAGACTACCCCTCATTAACAGTTTAGATTAGCTTGATTATTTGTGATTCTAGGGTCTCACCTTGGGAGGTTAAATCAGCTGTTTCACTTTGATCTGTGGATGTCCATGTGACGAGCATCATCAGCAGGCAAAACTACACCAACTTCACCCTCCACAGTAGGTTTAATTCAACCATGGTTTTCCATCATCCCCATAATCACTCTGACCCACATGATCCTGTTCACTCGGTGCCTGTTCTGGCGTCTATCTTTGTTCACTGGGATGAAAGCTCTCTGTATTCTGTTCTCTTTCACGTAAGCCTGGCCTGGCTTGTTCAAGTACATTATAATGCCAAATGGATTCACTCACCCACCCAAATCATTAAATTCAGGTGTTAGAATCACATCCATGGCCATAGGTGTATTCTTTTTTATACAGTAACAGGTTATTTTTCCAGGCCAGATGAAGGTCTTTTGGATAAGGAAAGCCATTTCCTTTTCCAGCTTACGACAGCAGCAGAATCAGAATGCTAACTCTTTATTGTTGTTCCATTATAGCAGGGATCCTCAAATCCAGGTCTCGAGGTCCGGTGTCCTGCAGGTTTTAGACTCAGGTGTGTTGGATCAGGGACACATCTAAAACCTGCAGGACACCGGCCCTCGAGGCCTGGATTTGAGGATCCCTGCATTATAATGTCACAGTGGGCAGTGTAACAGGCAGAGATGGACCCAATAGCAGAACTCTGTAGACAGACGTAACTTAAAAAGTATTTGAGTCACAAAAAAAAACATACAAAAATCCAACACCATAACAACACCAACAATGAGCAGAGGACACACAGGACTTAAATACAGGATGTTGACAAGGGAAGAGGAAACAGCTGGGAACACAGGTGAACCAAGTACACTAATGAGTGAGGGGAAGCAAAACAGAACATAACACAGCAGAAGACTATCACAATAAAACAGGAAGTGAAACCCAGACAAAAATGCAGACTTGACATAAGACTAAGCACTAAAGACTGGGGAGCACTGGGAAACTAGAAATCAAAACACAACCTAAAACATAACCATGAACAGAAACAAATGAAACTCAAAGGAAAACAAAAAAAATCATAAAAACAAATCATAAACCAAAACGGTGGGTCAAAGGACCCAGGACCATGACATATAAAATACATTGAAACTGCAGGTGCCTCAAATAAATAACATAGTATAAAAACAAGCCAAAAACACAACAAAGTCATTCACACTGTAAACTGAGTCCTTTCAGCAGAAGATAATAAATAATTATGAATATGAATCAAGCGTTAAATAAAAAGATTTAGAGCAGTGGTCGCACTTGGACAAAAACTGTTCTTCAATCTGTTTGTCGTTGTTTTTGATGGACCTGAACAACAGGTCAAACAACATCCAGGATGAGAACTGTCTTCAGTGATTTTTGAGGCTCTTGTGAGGTATCTCACATTTGCAATCTGTTCCAGGGAGGGAAGCGCACAGTCAGTGATCTTTTGTGCTGTGTTTATAACCCTCTGGATACCCCTTTAATCAGCTGCAGAGCACCCAGTGTACCACAATCAAACTTCAGAGGGGCCAAAGTAACCAGAGTCAGCGAGGTTACAACACTATTAATAACACACACAACCTCTGTGGGAATAAAATGTGAGAGTCTGCTCTGCATTATCCTGTCTCGTGGCATAGAAAAAAGAGAAATGACTTCCTGAGAATTTTGTTACATCCCAGCACAACAGATTTTTCCCAGCTCTGAGGAGTCCATTATTGAAAAATTAATAACAAAAGAGAACGGAAACAAAAGATGGTTTTCAGGAAATGTCCACAGAAAATAGTGAGTCAGCTCTTTGACATTTTGACATTTGCTGTGAATCAGGGCCAGGTGGAGCAAAGAAAAGTTTTTGTGTTTTTAAAGCTTCCAGTTGAATAATAGCTCTGTGTGTTTGGTTGAATGGTGAGCTGGGGTGAAAGACTCCCCATCCTCAAAGCAGAGGACTCTAACTGTGAGTCGGGCTGTTCATTACCTGCAGTTCACTTTTGACAGTCTCCTCTTTAGTTTGAAACTTTTAACTCAACAAAACTAAGCAGAACTCATATTTTTACAGATTGTCGCTCTTCACATTTGTAGATGATTTATTTACACTGAATGTTTTCTGCATGCATGAGCTGACTATTTCCCCACATAAAAGGGGTAAAAATAAAAAGAGGGCAATGTTTGCTTCTGTGTATTTATTACATTTTATCATATTAGTCCCCGCAATATTTCTTATGCAAAAGATCGTGCAAAAAGTGGTGTAATAGATGAGTACACACTGAAACACGGGGTGAAAAGGTCGCAAATATAGCATGAATACTTTAAACGTGGGAAGAAAATGCTGCACAGACATTTCCGGAATTCTTTTTTTTTTCTAACACATACTGGATACCTGTTACTCTGCGCTCTCATGCTGCCTCCCACTCTCACTTATTGCCTTATCTTATCTTTACTGGAAGCATCTAAAGCAACTGATCCACAGAGCCTTGACACAGAGACTCGGAAAGCCAAACAGAAACGGGTCATGTGATCCTATGTTATATAATTCTGTCTGCACAGATGACCATAAGAGCGACCATCTGTCAGTATCATGTGAGCGAGAATACACTGAAGAAGAAGAGTCTTGGTTTTTGCTTGTGTTTGATTCATTTATCAACACCTGTCAGTGTCTTCCTGAGGCCCTTGGGAATCTAATTTTCCACATTCTGATCATGCAGCCTCGTGCAGGAGTGCAATCCCATTTAACTCTTATCACTGTGTGAGAGAGTGATAAGCTCAGTCAGCTGCAGCTGCTCTGAAGCCCAGTTTTTCAGAATAAAGTTAAAGGGAATTATACTCCCTGAATCACCCGGGTAATTAAACTCCACGGAGTTCATAAAAAGTTACAGTTACTAAAGTAATGCTAACAATACAACTGCAAAGATGAATACTGAATACATGTTACTGAGCCCCCAGGTAGCATCTGCCAGTAAGAGCAAAGAAAAACAAACAGCATTTGACCCATGTGCAGCGCAGACTTTCTGGCAAAGAACTGAACAGTCTGGACTGATGAATAACCTGAAGAGTTAGTGATCTGGATTTTTCTGAGCATCGCCTGACCACGCATGCAGCTTTCATTCATTAACCTTTGGTGTCCAGGTTGCACTATTGTTTTAGTGTTTAAAGTTAGAGTATGTAAAATACCTCAGTTGACCTCATACCTGTAAATAAAACAGTGGGCTGTCGTAGACTTGTGGAATTTGCTTCAGCGGAGCAGACGCTTAATTCTAAAAAGGATGAGAAGTGATTCGATTTCAGAACATATTTTAATTTTATTGCTCATGGAGTCACTGCATCAAGGTTGATATTTTTTATGGCAACACTTCACAGTATCCATCCATAGACAACAGATCAAATGCTTTGTAGAGCAAAGGAGAGGAGGAGTGCTAATTTTCCCCTGGATTTGTCTCTGTTAGCAACACCTTTTATATTAATTCTAGCATCTGTGCCAAATATAAAGATACCATTGAGTGCAGGATTAATAATGGATAATGTCAAAACGAGTGACTGCAACACTATGTATGTTAAGCTCTGTGGGACCTGAACACAAGCACAGAGCATGGTCCAAGTGTTTCTTCCTCCTTTCCCACAATTCTCCTGAGTGAGCCCCAGTCTCGCACTCTCTGCTGCTGCTGGCATCCTGAACAGAGGAAGGAAAAGGTGAGTGAGCAGACACACAATAATCCTTGCAGTTTAGAGGTTTGTGGAGCCAAGCCTGGACTCGGTCAGCGCATGTTTTCCAGTTTATAGTTTTCAGCAGGTACAAAGCTCAGCAGGGTGGTACAGTGGTTAGCACTGTTGCCTCACAGCAAGAAGGCACAGGGTTTTAAATCTAGTCTGGGGCCTTTCTGCGTGCAGTTAGCATGCTCTCCCCGTATCTGCAGGGGTTCTCTCCAAACACTCCAGCTGCTTCCCACAATCCAAAGACATGCATTTTAGGTCCATTGGTGATTCCGACCATAGGTCTGTCTCCATGTGTTAGCCCTGCAATAGATTGGTTCTCTCTCTTCATGGCAGCTGAGACAGGCTCCAACCCAGCTCCAGAGACCCTGAATTGAATAAGCAGAAGAAAACGAATGGGTGGTGATTAAAAAAAAACAAAAAAACTTTAATGGTTTCTACAGCTTTTTTTTTTTTTAACCCAATCACAACAATGTCACACTGTAAAATCTTCCTCCAAGTGTAGATGAGGCCAGACAGCTCTCACTCATGTTGCTTTTAGGAATGGAGTAATGGCTTTGCAGGTCACAGACAGCAGCTGAAATGTTTAACACTTAAAAAAAGTTTTATCGTATTGTCTTAATCTCTCTGTATTTTTGGTCTCTGTCAAGTTCACAGGTGATCCTTCCTTGTTTTTATGTTTTATGGTTTTGGAGTGAACGTCAGCATTAAAGCTGTAATTGAGTTCAAGTCCTGTGTGCCACACACAGCTGTTTTAATGCCATAGGAACAGCTCTTATTAAAAGATACAGATACATGTGTGTCTTCTTTGCAAGTGTCCATCAACTGGGTAGAGGTTTCCAATGAGACTCACAAATCACTGACAAAAACATGAAAAACAAAAAAAACCCTCTGAGAATGACCTTCCTCTAGATCATTGCTGGTCTTTGCTGCAGATTAATTTAAATTTTATTTGTGGCAGTTTTCTTTGTATTGCACAAAAAGCTGTGTATGTTCTGACTTTGTGGTGGTTTGCAAGTTTCCATTTTGAGCGTAGCGTATGCAGGCAGCAGAAGACATGTTAACTTACAGGAACAGCAACAATATGCTAAGAAGCTTTCTTTTCCCTTTTTTTCAGGATTTAAAAAAAATGGGACACTGGCCCTCAGTTCAACCTATTACACACAATGCTGAATCAATATTTAATATGAGTGAAGTAGGTCTGGTCATGTTGACAAGGCCAGCATGTACACAGATTACTGCCAGGGCAGGAACAACAAGGTGTGTGAAGTCCTATTTCTACTGAGGCCAGAAAACATAATCTAGGTCTGTCACGTGGCATGAGAGGGCTTAAAACATTACCACTGTGCATTATGTGGCCTTTTACACTTACACTTTTACAGGGAAAACCTTACCCTACGTCTTATCCTGCGTGGAAGGACTTAACTGGCCTACGTAGAACCATCATCAGCATTAGACCAGGACAAATCTCAGTATCCACTGTGACTGGACTTCTTGAAGATGTTTCACTTCTTATCCAAGAGGCTTCTTCAATTCTCAAACCATAACCATAAAATACATAATCACGTGCGTCAAAGTGTGAAAGGAGGCGTCGGCCATTGCAATCATTGGTTTTGAGTCAAACCAATTTGGGATTTCGCCCCACTCTTCACTGTCAAGTCTTTACCTTGCAATATAAAGCGCCTTGAGGAAACTGTTGTGATTTGGTGCTACAACAATAAAATTGAATTGAATTCTATCAAGTGACCTATTGAACACCTGAACAAAGGTGTGAATGGGGGTTGAGGTGCCTGGGGAGGGAGCTCAGGATTGGACTGTGAGTGGGGGAAAGTTGGTGATGTAATCCACCTCCTCTGTTCAACGATGGTTGTTCACAACCATCTGTCCAAACTGTCCAAAACGTGAACACTGGCATCCTCAAAAGAGTGCCCTTTCTCCTTCAGATGTACAGCTGAGTCTTGTCCTGTCGTGGTGGCTCTTCTATGTTGTGCCATTCGTTTGTGAAGAGGCTGTTTGTTTCCAATGTAGAGGCTTCCATCGCACAGTCCAGGAACAGTAACCTATTATCCCTAATAGTTTCCAGGGTAAACTGCATGTATTTATCCACTGAGTTGATATTTTCAGTAAACGCTTTTACTCCTTATGTTTTGATTTTGATCCAGGTGTCATCTACATATCTGTACCAGTGGCTACGCACCATCCCTTTGGGTAGATATTGTGGGGCTCAGGAAGCGCTGAATAATCTATATATAAATAGTTCTGTTCACGGGATGTTGTTTGGATGAAGACCATGAGCTAAAAATCAAAAACATTTGGACTGGAAAGACGTGAGCTTATGAGTTGTCTTTAGCCCACTCCTCGTTTATGCTCGAGGCCACCAGCTCATGGGTACATTTGCCACTGCTCTCAGACTGAACTCTGACTGCACTGTCAGTGTGCGACTTGAACTGTGGGCGATGCAAGCTCTAGGTATTCAAAGGATCAGGAATGCAAAAGTATTTGATGTAACATGATTTATGATGCACAAACACAAATTTGTATTACAAGGGAAAAGCACTTCAAGGTAATTCCAGGACACACCTTCATTTTTCTTTTAAAGTGGGACTAAAGATGTTTTTACCCCCGCAGCACCGCAGATCCTTCCTCCCAGCAGCTGTAAGACTATAACCGTCACTGCTCCCAACAAAAATAGAACCAATAGTATGTAAATATTGTATAGTAATACATAGTATATTGTTATTTCCTGTAGTTATATTCCTGTACAGTATATATTATTTTATTATTAGTATTGTTAATCTTGTCCTGTTGTGTTTTTACATTTTTGCTGCTGTTACACCTGAACTTCGCCTTTGCGGGACAATGAAGGCTGTTTCTTCTTCTTCTACAACAATCTTTCAGAGTTTGGATGAGGAAAACAAAACCGTGCCATTCCCTTCGGGATTTATTCCCAAAGCATGCGATTTCGTACAAGGCCATGGTTTCAGCTTGTGCTGCTCTGGCAGCTTTACTAATGTCATGAGACAAAGAAGACGATGGGTGTGGAAAACATGCAAGATCACTGTGACATTGTCTCCCCACTGTGTCTGCTAACAGTGTACCTTGTGCCTTGACCAGTGTTTATTCAGCAAAACTGTACAATACAAAAGCTGACTGTGATACTGTGGACTGACCTCACTGTAACCTTACATATATGTTGTCAGGCTCCTTTAAATCACTGAAATCATATTAGATTTAGTTTAGTTCCATGACTGGCTCTCTGAAAGAAATCACTGACTGTTTATTTGGGCATGGGTGCCATTTGATAGAATACAGACCAGCAATGGTGTTGCAACCAAGTACACATGAGTTACATAACATGAGTACAGGACTGCAAAACTCCTCCCAGGCTGAAGATTCCTTCTGGATCCAGGAGGAAATCTGGACACAGGTAGTCCTGATACCAAACAATCAAGCAGAAAAAACAAAGCAGTCATCTAATCTCCTCAACAAACACTGAAGTCACAGGGCTCCAGTCATTTTAAATAATTCACCAAATGTCAAAAATTGCACTAAATCTAATTATCAGTAATAAACAGAGAAAAAAAATCATAAAATGTGTTAAAGAGAACAAAGACTGTAGGTATTCATTTACATTTTTGACTTAAAGGGGACATATCATGCAAAATCCACTTCTTTAGCCCTTAAATAAATACTTTTTTTTGTGTACTTTGAGTGTGTAGGAGTGCAGGAAATTTAAATTTATTCTCTCCCGGTCCTGCATAGATATCTTTATATACTTTTTGGGTCATATTTTTCAGTCTCTTCAGTTTTCTCTATTCCCTGTTTTTCATTTATTTTCTTATCTGTTACGTCACAGTATTTGCTGTGGAACTGCTAAACAAGGTCATGGACTTCCGGCTAACAATTTTGTGAATCCTCCATTTTTTTCTTGCAGTGATTTTTTAGTCCAAGTTAAGTTATCCCGTAGCTGCAAGTAGACAAGTCAAAATGTTTGGCTGTTGGGTGTATTAACTAGGGATGGCACAATACCACTTTTTTATGTCCGATACCGATACCGATCTTTTAAATTTGGATATCGGCTGATACCGATATAAATCCGATATTTAAAATTTATCTAGGCATTTAAAAACATTTTTAAAAAAATTTAAAAAAAGAAGTCAACAGTCTCTCACACAACAAAATCAAAGTCTTTTAGTTGTCCCACATACAAGACTAAGGACCAGGGTGGACAGAGCTTTTTAGGCAGTGGCACCAAAGCTCTGGAACTGTTCACCACTCCAGCTCCATTTAGCTGCCTCTGTGGCATCATTTAAAAAATAGTTGAAAACTTTTCTGTTTAACCAGGCTTTCTGGTTTCTGACTTTATTTTTATTCTTTTAATATGGTAATGTTATTATGTTTTCAACATAGTGTTTTCTGGGGGTGGGGGGTTGATATTGTGTTTTAATTATTGTACAGTGCCTTTCTGTCTGTGAAAAACGTTATAAAAATAAATTTTACTTACTTACAACAATAACTATCACCTGAATCCTGTTGCTTCTGTGTGAGAAGGTGATGCATTGGCTTATGGTATGTTGCAAATTTCATTAGGGCTGCAACTATTGATTATTTTAGCAATTGACTATTCTATTTATATTGATTACCTAAGTAACTGGATAAGAAATACTTTTTTTCAACGGTTCATCTGCATATTTTAACTTCTGTACTGCAGTTTTTCCCTGTGTGAAACAAACAGGGTGGATGGAGCAGCTACAAAGTTCTCTTTTCTTCACTTACTGATCAGGTGGTTGATGAAGGACCTCCAGCTGTTTCCCAGTAAAGGTTTATGGAGGTTACAGGGACGAAAAAGACTGAGCCGGCTCCGCCTCTTTCCGCTTGTGCAGACAGACTGCTCGTAAATCAGCTGACTGCTGCTGTTTTGTCATCAGTGTTTATGTTGACAAACTGGGGGCTGCGTGAGCGTAATCTTGTAATGCTTTATATTTACAAGCATTCTCCTAAATACGTTTCTACTGCAGGTCTATATTTAGTCACAAATCAGGGATTAAAGTATCAAAAATATTTTGACGGGGAAGGGGTTCTTCCGGTACCGGACGGTCACCAGTGCTAATAGCTGCGCTCGCTAGCAGTATGTCCGGGAGCTGAAGTAGAGAAAAAAAATAACAGCTGATTCTCAGCACAGTGAGCACAACACACAAACAAGACAGAGAGCGGTGGAGGCGGAACAACATGTCAGCGATGATCGCTCACTGTCAAAGGGAATCCGTCGCAGCGACGGCGAACTTTATAGAATGTGCGGAGGGTTTTTTCCTAACTCCTGATCCCCCACTCCAATCCAGTCGGTGGTGGTAATGCAGCTCTAAGCTGGTTTGGTTAGCCGCAAACCCACAAGAAGAAGAAGACGACGGAGCACTGTAATGCAGCTAATGTGAGCGAAACGTTATTTAATGTATCGGATTACATTTTTTATTTCTCTCCGATATCCGATCCAGTAATTTAGGCCAGTATCGGACCGATACCAATACTGAATATCAGATCGGCGCATCCCTAGTATTAACCCACACGATTCCTTACACCCCCTCCCCCTTCCCCAGGCCTCAGAGCCTCTTCAAAGTGCTTCTTTCTCTGCCAGTATATAATCGTATTGCAGGTAAGAACAACAAAATTGGCCATAGGGGGTGGAGTGGAACGCTTCACAACCTGGAGTGGGGCGCAGCGTGAAATGTCTCATTCACATTTAAAGAGACTGCAGAACAGGCCTAAACGAGGGGTCTGTGGAGCTACAATAATGAGGAATTCAGACCAAAGCATTGCAGTTCTACTTTATATAGACCAAAAGTGAATGATTTACATATGCCATTCAAAGCCATTCACTGGTATTAGCAGCAGGCAAGAATGATGGGCTTGGTTCGTATGCACCGTTCACACTTCTTACTCCAGTCAAATAAGAACCGGGTTGTAGTTTTGAGCATTTATTTCCACCATCCTGTTCATTCAGGTTACATTTCCATCTACATATATCCGAGCTTCTCTCAGATCAGACACACATGAAAATATCCCTAAAAAGTTCCACATTGTAGATGGTAGTCAGATAATTACAGCATCAATCTTGATTTAAAGTTGCAAAAAAACTTTTTTTACTCCACACTTGGCTCTGCTGCTAATCCTGTGTCCTAGTGAGCACCCACAGTGCCTAGTTCAATAGCTACCTAGAGCAACAAAACAAATGGATTTTTAACATTAAATCAAATGCCATTCAAGGCCTTACACAAGCGATAGTAACAACAACCAACAATGACAAATGCAGAACACACTACACACCTACAAACTGAAGCTGCACCATCTTAAGTTCACATTGGCTCCTGCAGGTGGAATTTCTTAACCTCAGTCATAAAACAAAGTTCATCAGCTCATCGTGATTTCAAGTTTAATTAGTGCATTTATTTAGCAAATTGTAATGTTTCCTCCATATCTAAAATTTTTTTTAAATTAAGTTATAATCACGACAAATAGGCAGCACAGTGGCGTGGTGGTTAGCACTGCTGCCTCACAGCTACAGTAACATCTTGAAAGTCTGGGTTGAATTCCACCTTGGCCCTCTCTGTGTGGGGTTTGCGTGTTCTCCCTGTGTCTGCGTGGGTTTCTTCTGGGTAATCTGGTTTCCTCCCAAAGTCCAAAGACATGCAGTTACTGGGGTTAGGTTAACTGGTCACTCTAAATTGCCCATAGGTGTGAATGGCTGTCTGTCTCTCTGTGTTGGCTCTGCGACAGACTGTACAGGGTGTAAACTGCATCTCGCCCTGTGACAGCTGGGATAGGCGCCATGACCCTGAACAGGATAAGCGGATGAGAATGAATGGATGGATGGATCATGACAAATATAAAACACCTCCTCCAAATAAAAGCTTTCTAAGTTCAAAACCATTTTCATTCTGGGAGAAGAGGTGGAGGAGAGCTTCAAATACCAGGTTATTCACCTCAGCAACGGACTGGACTGGAAATGTAGCACCGTCCACAGGAATGGACAGAACATAACCTGCTTCTTTAAGAAGTTTAGGTCATGTAACGTATGCAGTAAAAGCCATTCATTTTCTTATCCACTTATCTGGTGCTGGGCCGTGGGGGCAGCAGCTTAAGCAGAGAATCCCAGACCTCCGAGCTATAAAGTTATATTTAACACTACTGTACCTGTGAGATCCAAATGTCGTGCAACACAGTGCATCCTGCTCTTTGGATCGCCATTTCAAATTTTGGGGAATTATTTTAGTGACGCTGCAAAAACTTAAAGATAAAATAGGTGAAACAGTTACTGTGGACCTTTGTGCAGAAATCAAATGGCCCCAATTCATTGGCTAAGCCAAAGGTGTGTTAGCACTAACTGAGGGGAGGGACAGACGGGTCAACAGGTCAAAAACGTCCATGTGTTATCAAGCAAAGTTGACAACTGATATGCAGAAGCCAGAACCCAAACAGAGAGGTGACTGACCTCGAAGGAAGCTGTAACACACATCAAGGATCAGACTGTCTTCTTCTCAATGCCAGCCAACAATTCAAGGTCCTACCTATATTTTGGCTAGTGCCAATTTGGTGGTCTTGGCCCTTTGTTTACCTATGAAATCAATAGACAATTTACCTGATCATTACAGACTTTCTCTAGATGTGCTTTAATATTGGTTTCGTAGATGAACCAGAATGATTGTTGACTTTTACAGTTAGCAGTGCAATCTGGAACAACATCAGTAAAAATGTTCTCACAGATGGGTCTGCTAACTGCACGAATATCCCCTCTGACTTTTTTTTGCACTTGCTTAATTCTGCTGCCTACATGGTAAATGGACTGATACTGATGTAGCACTTTCCTATTCAGCTCAGCCCTCAAAGCGCACACAAACACACACACAAACACACACACACACACACACACACACACACACACACACACACACACACACACACACACACACACACACACACAAGTGTGTTTTGCTATCTTTGTGGGGAATTTCCATTGACTTCCATTCATTTCTACAGCCTAAACCTTACCTTTACCCTTTTCCTAACCCTAACCATCACATACCTAACCCTAACCCTAACCTAAACTCAATTCACACCTTAGCCCTAACTCTGACCCCTGACCCAAAAACAGGGTTTCCCCTTGTGGGGACAAGGTTCCAGTCCCCACAAGGAGCAATTGGTCCCCACAACGTAGTATATGTCAGGAAAATTGTCCCCACAAGGTATTATAAACATACGCACCAACACACACACACACACACACACACACACACACACACACACACACACGCACACACACAGATGCATCAGGGGCAACTTGCAGACTGGAGGAGTCAAGGATCAAGCCACCAACCTTTGGATTGGCAGAAAACCTGCAGTTAATAGAAAATAAATGATTGTCATCTTTTGCATCAAACTATCAGATTATTGTTTTTTAATGTTTCAGCTTTACATACAGATGATTAAACTCGTTTACAGTTAAGGTGGCTGCTGTCACACTGAAAACACAAGCACACTATTTAAATCTATTCCAAAAGTGGAATGAATGGGCGATCTAATCTGTGTCTTTACTGATGGAGTGAAAGCTCACTAAAAGTGGTCACTGCTTTATACCTGTAGCTGAGTAAAAGTTTGCAAGTCATCTCTAAACTAGAGGATAAATTATAGCGAGCACAAAATGCAACATATTCAAAAAATAAAAGCATATTCTCCATGTGCGCTTGGTAATAAGCTGTGTCTGTTTTAACGCCGTGCAATAACACAACACGCAGGTCTCACAGACTCACGAGGAGAACAAACGCAACTGCCGGGTGGACCAGAAACACGTGACGTTCAAAACAGACTGTTTCCCAACAGAAAACTCACATCATGTTTTGTTTTGAATCTCGGGGAGTAATAGCGAGACAGATCAATAAAGATCTGACTGATAACTATCCATCCATCCTTTCTCTTCATGTCACGGGTCACGAGGGGGAAGGGATAACAAACTCCGCAATAAATGAACAGATGAATGGATAAATAAATATGCGCTGCCGGGAAGATGAAAGGTAATGAGTTGGTTGGGGTGGGAAATATCGTGAAAACCGGCTCCATTTGCGCAGTGCCGTGGGCGAGTTCACCTCTGCCGAATATGGTTTTGAGGGTGTGTCCACTCAGCCAATGAAGCTGCAGCAGGTACATGCGTCATCAGAGGAGGAGTGGGTTTACGCCGGTCCTATGATAAAGTCTGCATCTGCCCCTCTTCATACAGAAGTGAGGAAGAACAGAAGACTTCACGGAACTCTAAAAGAGAAGAAAAACGATATTTTCCCTTTTTTTCGTCTTTGATATATTTTATCTAGCCTAACAGCTGGGCTTCGAGTCTTTCTTTTTTCAGATTTGAAACTTTAAGTGTTTAGTCACACATATCCTTTTTTTTCTTACATTATCAGCCACTTCATTTAATCTTCCGAAATGTTTCCAGAGGCAAACAGCTGGTGAGTACCTTTCTAGATTATCTTTTCTTCTCTCTCTCTCTCTCTCTCTCTAGGTTGGTTTGCGTAGTGTGAAAAAAATGGATTGGGCGAAAAGGAAGCAAAAAGTCTGTGCACATGAGCTCTTGGACGCCGTGGCTAAGTGGAAAAAACCATTCATTCATTCATCCATCCAGTTAGGCATTGCCAAGGGAGTGGTGCAAGTAGTTTCTCAATAAAGCGCGTTTCATAATCAAGTGGGAGTTTCCAGTTTAAATTTTAAGTCAGTGAAAACCATATTTTAAAGCCATTTGTCATGATTACAGGAAGAGTCAGCACTGCTATGATTTGTAGGAATGTGCGTAAAAGCGGTCCTTATTAATAGCAGTTCTAAGAAGAGGCATGCTTTTCCAGAAAAAGAGAAGTACTTGTAATATGATAGTAATGCTCATGTTATGGCACATGGGCGAAGAGCTACAGCTGCTCTTACTGAGTAAAAGACGGCGTGTCCCTGAGATGCATTTTAGAGTTTAACAAAAATCTAAAAATGTGAACGTCACATGGTCAATGTGGCTCCTGCTGTGTGTTTCAGAACATGTGCTTTTGCCTCATGAGAGGCTGTAACACTAGTGTTGTACTGTCACAGTGATCTTCCTAACCTCTGCCCTTTTTTTTAATGTCATCCAGCTACAGCTACGAGGAATGCAAGGCCACTGCTGATTGGCTGCTCGCCCAGACAGACATCCAGCCCACAGTGGGCATTGTGTGTGGCTCAGGGCTCGGAGGGCTCGCTGACCTCTTAAAGGACCAGGTGGCCTTCAAGTACAAAGACATTCCCAACTTTCCACAGAGTACAGGTGAACTACGCAACAGCAGATCTCTAAGCTGGTGACTCCACATGTACACATACTGCTGATATTTACTGTTGTATTGTTAAATTCCCACAGTGCACGGACACGCGGGGCGGCTCGTGTTTGGACACTTAAAAGGAAGGCCATGTGTTTGCATGCAGGGGCGTTTCCACCTGTATGAGGGCTATTCAATCCAGAAGGTGTGTGTTTGCAACAAGTTTCCGAGTGTCCCAAATTTATTACATGGAATCTGTGGCCTGTCTATACTTATATTCTCTGTGTGTGTGTGTTTCCAGATTACCTTGCCTATGCGCATCTTCAAGCTGCTTGGTGTTGAGACAGTGATACTGACCAATGCAGCTGGAGGCCTCAACCATGACTTTAAAGAGGGAGACATCATGATCATCAAAGACCACCTCAACCTGCCGGGCTTCGCTGGCATCAATCCGCTGAATGGGCCCAACGATGAGAGGTAGGGCTTGTTCTTGTACAGTCATAAAAAGCATACATTTAAACCTTCTAAACACTTAACTTTCTTCTTGTTTTCCTTGTTGTGTCAGGTTTGGTTTGCGTTTCCTCTGCATGTCCGATGCATATGACAGAGAGCTGCAGCAGCTGGCCATGGATGTGGGACAGGATCTGGGGTATGGAGAGTTCCTAAAGGAGGGCGTATACTGCGTGGTGGGTGGGCCAACATTTGAAACAATCGCAGAGGGTCGCATGCTGCACAGACTTGGCGCAGATGCTGTTGGTGAGTTGGTTATTTTGTTGATTTGAATGACTGCAACTGACGAGTGTGAAGTCACAAAACTTAGTAATTATATCTTAATTTGCACTTTTGGATTTTTAAGACATGTCGAGGATCATCATTTAGATTTAGAGCTCAAACTGTGTAGGGTAACACAACATCTGAAATTAAGCTAATTACCAAACTGATGCCCACACAGCAGGGGAGCTTTATAAAAAGGCACCCCATCAAATGCCATTATGCTGTTTGAAATGGGTCTCCAAGAAATTTGCTCAGCGCTGCTCAAACCTCAATATGCAACTTTAGCTTGAGGAGCAAAAACATGTGAAAAAGATCCATTCAAGCTGCATTCAGTGCGGCTTCTTTCTCTCGTGACTTCTCATGAAAAGAAATTAAAGCAGTAAAGTTTATTACCAGCTTTTAAATTAAATCAAGCAAAGTTGGCTTCAACAGTAATAGATCTATATTATTTCTTCTTTCTTTGAGAAACACTTGACATCACGCAACATGGTTCCAATTAGAAACATGACAAAATGATCTCATTTGTATCTATTCCAGTGTGTTTTATATTCATCTCAATCTTTTCCTCGCCAGGTATGAGCACGGTCCACGAGGTGATTGTCGCACGGCACTGTGGCATGCGCGTCTTTGCCCTCTCCCTGATCACCAACCAGGTTGTGATGGACTACGACAGCGAAGAGAGGGCCAATCACGAGGAGGTCCTCCAGACGGGCAAGCAGCGGGCGGAGCAGTTGGAGCGGCTGGTTTCCACCATGGTGACCAAAATTGTGCACAACAACTACGGCCTAAGAGATTAAATGCTATGTTTAGGATACTTCATGTGGTTATTCTTCACATTTGGTGCAACTGCTTCAAAGAAAATCCCACTTAATTTATTGTGTAGTTGAGCTGATTTTAGCCTGAGGTCACAAGGTGAGAGGACGGCAGTCACCTGAAGAATCTCACTTAGATGTGCAATGTATAGACTTAAAAAAAAAAATGCACTCAAACTTTATATTTTACAGCTCTGTGCACAACAGGAAACACATTCCTCTGCCAAGTGGTTCCAGAAGAAAAAAGTAGCTCAGCTTTGTTAGAATTTTAAAAAGGTGTTTCTTTTTTTTCTAACTTAAAATTTATGATCACCTGTGTAAATGTCTGCAATTTAACTTAAAAAAGAACTCAAATCTGCTGTAAATGTCTTATGAGGTTAAAACGTGTACATTAACATGCTTCTATTGTATCTACTTGTATTTGACTGTACCCACTTTTATATGTTGTTAAATGTACTATTTATTACTGTATGATGTCTTACCCTGGCACGTATCACACATATTTCCACTGATTTTTTTTTTTCATAACAGCAATTTATTTGCAACTTTTATTTTTTTAGCTCTCAGACCAATAAAACTTGATAATGAACTCAGAGACTCTTGAAAACTTTCCCATCTTTATTTCCAAAGTGTACATAGAAGTTCAAAGGGACCCAGAAAGTTATGACTGTAAACATAACACAAGCGTCCCTCACCATAAATGAAGACAAGAATGTCAGAGCGTGAAGATCAAAGTGCTGGGCAGAGTTTAAAAATGCAATTCTTCCATTTACAAAAGATATCTGTAAAATAATCCGGCAGAATAAAAGAGTTTGGTATTCAAAACGCTTTAAAAGGGAAAAAAAAAAAAAAAAGGTTACATTACATGTAGATCCTCCACACGGCAGCATCAAACTGTGGAATACTTCAGATAAAACTCATCAATTCCTCACAGAACAGAAATTACCCAACCATACAATATATCACATTTCACAGCATCTATACATATACCCACCCATCTTTGTTTACCTTCACCCAAAATATTGACATGTTGCTCCCTTCACACAGCAAGATTAAAGCAGGGTTGACATCCCTTTTATCTACCGCTATAAAATCCTGTTTATTTCATACTTATAAGCTCGTATTTATTCATTCCCCCCCACTTTACAAAATAGTTGCCAAAAAAAAAATAATAATAAGCCATGCATAATGATAAGAAATTACATATTAAAGTTAAACAGGATACATATCAACACATTCTCTCTGATCTAGCACCTCACCGCTGTCTCTGCATAATCTGAGGGGGCCCTTCATGCTGAGGTGAAAGGAAAGTTTGGCAGTGGATGTAACACATAAGGTTTCAGGCTGGCACTAGTGCTACAGTACGTACTACTAATAGAGATTTATAATGCACACTCATCTACGCCAGCCAGCACGCTAACTCTCTACTTCAACTGCATCCAGCACGGGAAGTGTGCCAACTTTTTGGGAACGACTGTCCTCAGCTGTAAGTGGCTGAATCCCTCTGCATTTAAATCTGGCCACGCAGACGTATCCATGGATTCCTTATATTTGAAGATAAATCGCCAGTATATGCTACCTAAACCCCAACATGCAACACAAACTGAGTTAAACCTTTCTCACATTAAAAGAGGCTAAAATCAAGCCTCAAGGTTAGTGGCACATACTTAACAGTAATGTTATTAAGTTAGAGAGCAGTGGTTAGCAAAATCTGAACAGGCGCTATCAAAGATGGAACTTTGGCCAACGTACAAACAATATTCATGCTTTACCAAAATTATTAGAGCCGGAGCAATTTACCTGTGGACCAATATTATTGGCAGATATTAATAACTTGCGTCTCTATCAGTATCAGCATTTATAATGGCTGATAAATGAAAATGTAAAAAGAAGAGACAGGATGAACAGCTTGTCCACCAGAGGGAACTCTGTATCTTCCCTGTTGGCAACACGTGTTTGGAGCCCCCCCACAAACAACAATCATCTTATCCGAGCAGTAGGGCAGAGTGTAAACAAGTAAATAAATAACTACGCAAACAGATTTCCCCAACATTTTTTATGTTTAGCGCGTCTTAAAGACAAAAAGTATTGTCAGATATAGCCGAATATAGGATTTTTTTTTTTTTCCTTATCAGCAAATATCGATATTGGTATCAGTCTTAATAATGCAATATCGGTCCTGCTCTAAAAATTTACCAGAGCCACATAAAGAATTATGATGTACAGATTATCTTGGACTTTTAAAAAACAGTAATAAAGAAAAATCAATTAAAATAATAAAATCAATATTTGCATTTTATTAAAAAACAAACAAGCATTTACCCCTCCCCCAATTATCTTTAATATTTGAAAGACTGATAACTAATCTCCAAACAAATTTGGCTGTGGTAACATTGTTTATCAGCTTTGTGTCTGGCTAAGGTTTCAACTTTTATAACACTAACGTAAAAACAAGGGACCTGGGCCTTGTCAAATTTTAAAAACTACATTATGAGTATGTTACATTTAAAACGTTACAGTTGGCAAAGTAACATTTAGATATTACCTCGACTTTGGTATCGCGTCCTAGTTATCTTAGTCAAATACATTGCAAAATCTGAGTGATGTCATGTCACCAACTGGTAATACTGCAATCTTAACAAATTATGACCAAATGCAATGTTGGCACTTTGTAATGTGTTTCTTTAAAGCTATTTTAAATCAGTACAGCTTGGCTACACAGTAATCATTACAGAAAAGTAAGGCTAGCTTGAAAAATAAATGTTGCTCCATTAAGTTATTTTGCCTTTAAAAAAAAAAAAATACAAATAAACAAAACAAAACACACGTTTGTCTCCACCCACTGACATTTAACCAGTTGTTTTATTTCTGACTCCAGAGCAGCCGGTGTTCTCACAGAGCTGACTGAAGTGGAGAAGCGGCCTTCTTTCGGTTGGCAAAACATTTTCAGGCACTGTAAACATGATTTTATAGGTTTTTAAGCAGCAGAGGACCTCAGCGGTGAGCAGCTTAGAGGAGATGAAGAACTGAAGGAGAAAAGGCACTTCTGAAAATGGGTCTAGCGCTGCAGTGCAAAAAGTTACAGAGGGGTCCGCTCGTCTTTAGGCAAACATGGTCAGGGTGATCCACTGCAGAGCAAAGAGAGTGAGGGAATTAGTGAATGAGAAGTCTTAATAAATCACAGGTACTGAATGACTGGGGAAAGGTAAACGTTTCAGCACAAATGTGGATGAATCATTATGACAACAGCAGCTCTGATGGTCATTCATACCTGGAAAAAGTTTAGGGATATCTGACCGTCTGAATCGGTGTCCAGGTTCTTAAAGGTTTCTGCAGTGAGAGAAATAAAATAATAATTTAGAGCAGGAGTAAGCAGTTAGACTGCTCCTTGGAGACAGTGAAGTAGTGCGACTCACTGAACATCGTCTCCAGTCGGACCAAACAGGTGACAAAGTTGTCAAAGTCGATAGCCAAGTCTTGCTCTGTGTATCGCAGGATGACCAGCTGGAACAGGCTGTTGGTCAGCTTGAAACCTGAAGGGCGCAAGAAGCAGGGGAAAAAAAAGGAAAAAAAAAAAAGAAAACAGACAACAGCATGAAGAAGATGCTTGAGATTTCGCTCCCTTTTTCATAGTGAAATATTAAAAGAATAGTACCTGCAGATTCAAGAGCCATTCTCATCTCGTAGGAGCTCATGGTCCCGGATTTGTCCAGGTCAAACTGCCTGAATAAAGTCTAGAAATGTGTGTGTGTGTGTGTGTGGATGGGGGGGGGGGGGGGGGGGGGGGGGGGGGGGGGGGGTTAAAATGAACAAGAAATAAGAAAATAGAAACACCAGTGCACTGGCCATTGAAGGTTTGCTCAGTTACCACTGAGTAGAATCAATACTAATCTTTAACCTCCAGCGGTCAGTCTCACCAGGTATCGTTTAATCTTCTCCCAGAGCACATGGAACTCTACCAGGCCCAGCTTCCCGCTGCCGTCCGTCTGAGTGAGGAAGCTAAGGAACATGTCATGGTCAGAGAGGCCTTTACTACCATGAAGAACTCCAGAGGCAAGAGAGAAAGAGAGCATCGAATCAAGGATACATCCATGAGGTTAATCATACTGCGACAAGCTTCTTTTGAGAAGCCGTCCGTCTTCAGGTCTTTATCTGTCGACAGCAGGAAGGAAAATAAAAAGAGAGAAGACAACATGGCGTCACAGTGGTATAAGCAAAATGCATAATGTAATGCCCCCCCCACCACACACACATACACACACACACACACACACACACACACACACACACACACACACACACACACACACACACACAACTTACGTTTGCTGATGATCCTGTTCAATATGGTTTGCAGCTCTGTAACACTGATCTCCATGTCCTGTCAGCACAAACAGATATCAGTTAAATTAAATGTGACTGTAAATGCCTCTGTGTGTGTGTGTGTGTGTGTGTGTGTGTGTGTACGCATGTGCGCTCACTGCTCCCGCCAGCTGCCTGAAGAGATTCTTGAAGGAGGCATCAATCTGGCTCTCATCTAGTTGAGTCTGAAACACAAAAAAAGAGGGACGTGTTCACTAAATCTTTCTCACACAACATGGACAGATGTGGTCACTTCTTTTTACCTCTGGTGGAACCTCTGCTTTAATTTCGTCATCAAGCTCCCTGACATAGAAAAGAAGAAAACAGCTGAAATTAGGACCCATTTGTGTTTCGTTTTTGAGAGATTAAGCTATTGTATTTTGCAGCTTACTTTGCCAACAAACCTAGCGAACGTTCACTTATAATTTAGTGCTCTACCTTCTTGTCTAGTTGCAGTCAGATGTTTGATTATTCATGAATGTAAGGTTAATTTGGGGCTGTTAATGATTTATTTGAACTTCTTTTTTCAGGGTGGAACGATTGTAAAGCATGCACCTTAAATGACTACCAGTTGAGGTCAGTTATGATCACCAGTGAGACATTAACAGATCCTAGGCCTTGTCATGTTAAAAGACATTGTAGAAGCTTCAGTACTACTTATTTAAGTGAACATATGTTTATATTTGAGCCTGTGTGGATTAGAGAACATAAATAAATTCAAATTCTTGTTTTTCCTGACCACAGCTGTAAATATGGTCACTTCTGGCCCTCCGTAAAGAAGATGGCAACAGCCGCAATGCTGACATTGAGGCTTTAAAATAAGACTACACAAATGAATGGGTGTCATCATCATTGCTATGTCCTTTTGTTACATACAGCCTATACCGCACACATAATTGTTATAACCAACATGTTTTCCCTGCTTGCTCCAAGTGGAGAAGACACTCACTCAGAGCCTGCAGGCTTCTCCGAGAACACCCTCAGGACAAAGTCGGCATTTTTGTTTGGCTCAAAGGTGGAAGGGACGATTATGTATTCGCCTTGTGGCAGCTTCAAACGCGAGCTGACTTCCCTCAAGTTGATGAAGAGTTCTGAGCGAGCGCTGGAGGCATGACTGAGGAAAAAGTCTCGCTTGAGGTGGACTCCTGTCGTCCCTTTAAACTGAGAGGGCAGTTAAGAGTCATCATTAGGTTTTATTCTATTCTGTATAATCTGTAGTTTGAAAACAGAAAACCTCATACCTCATCTGGAACCTGCAAGACAACAGAGAGGGAACATTATTATAATCTGTGTTATATTAAACCACAAAAAAACAGAAAAGAAGAAGAAGAAACTACAGCTTGGTCAAAGTTTATGACAGAGTTTTGAATTTTTACAAGCTTGTGCGTGGCTAACCTCATAGAGAGCAAAGCCAATGGTCTCCATGTCTTCGCCCTCTCGCCGTTTCTTCCTGCGATCCTTTTGCATGAGAGCAACCAAAAAGCTGCAGTCTGGTTTACCAGGACTGTCTGGGTGCTGCAGCATGATCTTGAACTGAGGATTCAGCCAAAAAGATGCTGGAGACAAGAGGTGAAAAGGTCAAAATGCTCCCTTTTTCCAGCTATAATGTGGTATTCGGTAATAAGGACAGAAATTACTTAATACATAGGCTACTTTGTCTCACAAAAGTGTAATTCAGTATTCAGTAAAAGATGATAAAAAATTAAATATAAAGATTCATTTCAGGTGAAGAGACAATAACCAAATAACCCTTAGAAATTTCTATAAGTTTCTATTTGTATAACAAATGATTTTTATCAGTAGCATAGCCAAAAAAAAAAAAAAAAAAAAGGGGGGGGGGGGGGGGGGGGGGGGTCCTCTCCATTGCAGTAAATCAAGACAACAGAGCCCAGTTTCATGCATGTCATGATGGAGCATCTCCAAGACCTTTTAAAAACAATCCATTGTTTCACTGCTTATTGCTTAAACAGGAGTCACTGGTTCACATTCCTCCAGGAAATTAATCCAGTCCTTCCTCACTCAATCTTCAAACTTGCTTTTTTTCTTAATTTAAACAAACAAACAAAGCAGAATTTAAATACCAACGAGACATGACTCTCGTGAGCTGCAACAACTGCCCATGTCCTACCTTCAGTTTCCCCCCCTTCTCACTTACACCACTAATCATACCTGGGTAGTTCCTGCAGCCTCCGGCTGTGCTGCCTTTCCTCCACTCGCCCTGAAATAGCGAGGTGCTCCATTTCTTCATCTGGCTGTTCTGCAGGGCGTCTGCTGTCAGGTTGCAGATCTCCAGACGGGAGAACTCACGCAGAAAGTCGTTAAATGACATCCTGAAAGAGGTTAATTTATCATTAGTTTTCCATCACAGAGTCCAAGGACGGAACCCAGTTTGAGTGCTGATGAGAAATGATACAGAAAATTCGAACATACACAGTACTGTGCAAAAGTCTTGAGTCACCCCTCATCTCTTTATACACTGCTCAAAAAAATTTAAAGGAACACTTTTTAATCAAAGTACAGCATCAAGTCAATTAAACCTCTGGGACATTGATCTGGTCAGTTAAGTATCAGAGGGGGGTTTTAATCAGCCTCAGCTGCTTTGGTGTTAATGAAATTAACAACAGGTGCACTAGAGAGGCAGCAATGAGACAATCTCCAAAACAGGAATGGTTTACAGCTCGAGGTCACTGACATTTTTCCCTCCTCATCGTCTCTGACTGTTTTTTCAGGAGTTTTGCATTTGGCTAGGGTCAGTGTCACTGCTGGTAGTATGAGGCGATACCTCGACCCTACAGAGGTTACACAGGTACTCCAACTCCTCTAGGATGGTACATCAATACATACCATTACCAGAAGGCTTGCTGTGTCTTCCAGCACAGTCTCAAGAGTATGGAGGAGATTCCAGGAGACAGACAGTTGCTTTAGGAGAGCAGAACAGGATCATAGAAAGTCCTTAACCAATCAGCAGGACCGGTATCTGCTCCTTTGTGCATGGAGCAACAAGATGAGCACTACCAGCGCTACAAAATGACCTCAAGCAGACTACTGGTGTGAATGTCTTTGACCAAACAATAAGAAACAGACTTCATGAGGGCCCTAGGCCCTCTAGTGGGTCCTGTGCTCACTGTCCTGATTGGTATTTGCCATAGAATACCAGAATTGGCAGGTCCACTGCTGGCACTCTGTGCTTTCCACAGATGAGACAGACAAGAGTCCAGAGAAGCTGTGAAGAACATTATGCTGCCCATAACATCGTTCAACATAACCGGTTTGGTGGTGGGTCAGTGATGGTCTGGGGAGGCATATCCATGGAGGGACGCACAGACCTCTACAGGCTAATCTACGGCACCCTGACTGCCGTTAAGTATCAGGATGAAATCCATGGACATTGTTTGACTCTACACTGGTGCAGTGGGTCCTGGGTTCCTCCTGGTGCACAGCACCGGCCTCATGTGGTGAAAGTATGCAGGCCAGGCAGTGCCGAGAGGATGAAGGAATTGATACCACTGACCGGCCCCCCATGCTCGCCTGAGCAAAATCTAAGAGAACACCTCTGGAACATTATGTTTCAGTCCATCCGATGCCATCAGGTTGCGCCTCAGACTGTCCAGGGGCTCAGCGATGCCCTGGTCCAGATCTGTGAGGAGATCCCCCAGGACACCATCTGTTGTCTATAGGCCTGGGCGATATATTGAGTTTTTAAGATATCGATAGGATTAGATCTGGAGATAAAGTTCGGTTCCTGCACGGCGAGGATGGTAACTAATGAATTTGGATTATTGGATTTTACTGAATGGGTTCCCCAGTGAAACTAAGGCTGTTGGAAAAAAAAAACAAGCAGGCTGTTCCAAAACCACATCTGCATTATCAGGAATTCGGCTCCCTAGCCTGGCCTTGGGGCTGGTAATCATATCTCTCCGGGACAATGTGTGATGGTTGCTCTTCCCCTCTGTGACTTGTGTGTGCTGGATCTGGTGTACCACGGCCGCTGATGAACTTCCATCACCATAAGCGAACTGTTTTGGCTAGGAGCTGGCATCTTGCTTCACAATGCCCCCACCGTCTCGTCTCCGTATCAAGTATAATTTTTCCCCATTGAGATCTGATGTGTTTTCAATGTTCCTTTAAATTTTTGGGACCAGTGTATTTTGCTTCCAAGCAGCAAGACTATCATTTTGTAAAGTGCTCTTGAGCAGCAGTTCTCCAGGCTTTTTGAAAGCCTTTCAGTTTTTCTTTGGACATTGGCTGCTTTTTCACTCATTTTCAGGAATGTTTTTTGCTTGTTAAGCCACTTAACACTGACCTATGAATCATTCAAGCATAAAAAAGGGCTCCTAACTGCAGGCACGAACCAGTGTTGTGTCTACACATAACAGAGCTTAGCAAAGAACCAGTTTTAAATTGTATCTTTAAGCATTTTTTTTACTAGCAGCCTGTTGCAAAAACACATAATTTGTTCCCATTTCTTTAAGTGAATCTATGAAAAATGCCAACGATAACAGTTTGACAGGCATAAGAGCTACTAGCTGAACACTTGGCATATCTCAGGTGTGGAATCATCTTCACAGAGAGCAAAGCAAAAGGTAACCAACATCCAAACACTCACCAGAATTCACCATCCTCACTGCAGTTTTGTAGCCGACCTTTGGCAGTGCAATCCATGTAGTCCCACTCTTTGGAACTGAGGAAATTAAAAAAATAAATAAATAAAACCACTGAAATCTTTTACTGGACACACACACACACACACACACACACACACACACACACACACACACACACACACACACACACACACACACACACAATGTTGATAAACTTTGTCTCATTTTCTTCCTTGAGTTTCTTCTTAGTGTCAATGAGTAACTGAGCATGCTAAGCAGCCTAAACAGAGAAGCCCAGACTTCCCTCTCCCTAGCCACCTCCACACTTAACATTTTTGGTATTTTTACTCTTGTAACAAGTAAAATTATATGATTTGATCCCACCCATTTCTCCACCCTGTCTGATGCAGTGAGCTCTGCTTTAATCCTGCCAACCGCCATTGGTTTGTCTTCTTTTCCTTGTCAGTCTTCTTCAGATGACAGGTGTAGCAGTGTTTTTTTTTTTTGTTTTTTTTTTTGTGGTTTCACAGACACTAAATCTATCTATTTAATATGAAGACATGAGGTCAAATTTGACCAACAGCTGGAAAGATTCAGCCATGTTCAACAGAAAATTAGGAGATGGGCATTTTTCATAACTGTGTAGAAAAATCATACTTATCGCTCCAGGCTCCAGTCCATTCCACCTCTCCCCAAGGGTTCCTGATGCGAACCAGCTTAGTCAGGTTTCCTCTGTACAGCACCTACAGGCAAAGAAACACACAACACATTCATGTTTTGTATCTGCTTCACCGCTTCTTAGTTTCCTGCACACACAAGGTCGTGTGCATCTGCTATAAAGTTAGCCTGAAATGAAATGTTACTCTCAAACCACAACAAAAGGAAAAGCCACCATTTGAATCAAATGAGCTTTTGTTCTAAAAGTGGAAATTACAGGTTATTTACATGTTCTGATATCAGCTGGACACTGACAGACACTAACCCCCCCCCCCCCTGCTGTGTGCTCAGCATGACTAGTGAAGGTTTTGTTCATTTTTAACACAGTTGCAACATTTATTCAGTCATTTTCTGCACGCTGTGGTTGCCACATTTGTGTGATGTTTTACAGTGCAGCTCAAAGTCATATTTACACAAGCCTGACATGTCTGCAGGTTACCAGCAGGCCGCTGTCCTGTGCTTGAGCTCTGTTTACATTTTACAGCTGCTTTAATACATTTAACTCACAGTCTAAACAATAAAACAGGGCCCTCGATTTATTATTGGTTTTCAGTTTACTCAGCTTCTGAATCAGTCTATTCATTTTTAAAAAGGACCCCAAGCACATGCAGAGGATTAACTAACCAAACACATTATGTCAGTTACAGTCAGTGCGACATTATGACGCAAGTCAACTGAAATGTCTTAGTTTGCATTAGTGAGGTTTCACCTGTGTTTTTATGTAATGCAGTGGACTGTAGTACTGCGCCCAAGTCATCTGCTGAGAGCTCAAAAGCCAAAAAGAACAAATGAAACTGTTTTGATACACAATTTAATTTCCATTTCCTTATAATATGAAAATTTATGTTTGAAGGATAAGCAAACCCGCTCAATCCATTTTGCCTGTGCAAAAGGAATGTACTGCTTTACTGGGCTACGAATCTCTCCAAAACACAAGTCATACAAAAAACAAAAAACAACAAAAAAAAAAAACAAAAGGTCAAATATTTACAATAAATACAAAGTAAACACAAATCTAAACCCTATTTATAAAGTTATAGCTGTGGTATGTGTGCTTTACTTTTCTTTTTAGCACTTTTATGGTTACTTTTAGACACATACATTTGTATGTTTATTTTTAAGCCCTTTTTCATACGTTTGCACTGATATGACTGCATCCAGCTTCATTGTGTATGCGCAAAGATTTCTTTTTAAAATCTAATTCATGATTTGTTCCTCTGAGTTCACTATGCAGAACAAACAACGTAGGCTTTTGTGAGTGGCCGACGCCACTGAAAACATTTATACTTATTTATTAATATTTATACTTGAGACCGCATTTCTCTGCAATTTTGGGGTTTCTTTCTTCCAGTTGGTCCGTTCTCTTCAAGTCAATTTTAAAAAAAAAAAAATGGCAGCAGAAGCAGTAGCTGGAATCATACAGAAGGAAACAGCGTTGCTGAAAGGGTCAGTCAGTCACTGAGGGATGCGCTTTATGGGGAAAGGCACGCAGTTTAAACCGTAGGGTTTCAGAAGGCTTTGGGTTGATGCCGCACCTATGGGGCTGATTTAACGCAGAAGGATAAACCCCACTCAAGTCCCAAAAACTGCAGTTCTTCCAACAGTCACTTGAGGGTAGCTCCAAAATTCAATCCCCACTCATGTGCATGTTAAAGGTCCAACTTTCCAGCAGAAACAGAGATTTACAGCCTGGTCCACCAAACAATTTGGTCTCCAACAAATCTTTGCAGTTTTCTTTAAAAGTCCACTCTTAAAGCTTAGAGTTATGCATCATTTTGTATTACAGCTCACCTCTTCTGCCCCAGTTAAGGAGTAGGCATGACCCTTCACCAGCTTTTTGAAGGTAACGGCCTCCCTGTCATTTGTACTGGTGATCTGAGAATGAAACGACACAACACACAGCGTTAATCAGAGGTTTCTAATGTCTACAACATAACTCATACAATCATAACAAAGAGAGTAAAATGTATCTGCATATTACAATATCTGTTATTGAAAGTTAATTTAAAAAAATTAAAAAAAAAAAAAAAAAAAAAAAAAAAACAGCATTAAGAGCCAATATCACAGCATGGCTTATTAATTAAAAACAGCAAAATGTCCCACAATGCACTGAATCCATGTAACCCAGCTGAGTTTAAATGCAACATTTTATCCTTGTTTTCCATAAAGCTGTTCTTGCTGTGTCATTTAAACTTTAGCACAGCAAAGATGCTGAAACAGGAAAATTTTCTATTCCTATTTATGTCAGTCATTTACTATTTCATCATCTCTGGAAAAGAAGATACATTTCCTTTTACTTTTGCCCCTTTTACGCAAACTGAGAGCCACCAGAACTGATTACATAAGTTCAGTCTGCAAATATAAGCGTTGCTCAAGTGTCCTTGACAGTTCCACTGAATTCCTGCCAGCTCCAACCCTTTTCCCGGTCCTCACTGCCCTCTCTCCTGAGGCCTGTACTACAAAGCAGGCTCATCCAGGTAACTTCAGGGTTAACACTGGGTTTTCTGTACAACAAAGATGGCTCACTTCTTACTGGGGTAAGATTTAGAAAAACTTTACAGAGCTCTAATGTGCAGCTGTCGCACTGAGAGCGCACCCAGTGCTAAAATTATGACCTGGAATTAACGGTTCATTTTACCACTTTGTGTGTTAAATCTCCAGATCAATGATTTGCTGCGGCCTTCATTTGTTGTCCTTTTTCCAATATTGTTGGATTTTACCTGTGTTTTTTTTTTTTTTTTTTTTTTTAATCTTGTTAATGTCTCAGGAGTAGGTGGCACTTAAAGGGATCATTTTCTGTGGAAGAAGACTCATAACCCATGAAACGTCCTTTTTAGGCTGGTTAAAAGCTGCCAACACCGCCCCTTTCAGGTGCGTGTGCAGACGAGGCCCAGAGTTAACTTGTGAATGCTTTTCCTGATCTAACGGAAAGAATCCCTGGGTATGTTGAACTTGCACAGGTTTCCACCCTAATCGGACTTCCTAAACGGTCAATGTTTAGAGCACCCGTTCCCTTCCTGAGCCCCGATGGTGATACTGAGGAGAGGAATTTTCAGAAATTTGGTTGCTGAGCCACAACTTACCCTGACCTCTGACCTCCAGAGGGCTCTAGCAAACATGTTTCAGATGCTGTTTACATGCACATCCAGCAGTTGCAGAGTTAGAGCCGTTAGCATTCATTTAGACTTGTGTTAAGAATCATCACATTGTCAGAAACACAAATGTTCTCTTTTAACAACCAAATGCGTCACTATGTGCACCTTTCTGTAACTGTATCTGCTTTGCAGTGAAGAACACAATGAGAGCGATCAGTGTTATTTTCTACAGTCAGAAGACGCCTGAAAGTTGCAGTACTGACATCAATGGAGCAGCCGAGAAGCGATCCCCTTTCGATGGCCCTCCTGATGATGCTGTGGAGGTCGGCGGGAGCTTTACCGAGCTCGTACATCTCCGTCACACCGCCCGTGAAGTCTTCAAAACCCTCCGATGTGCTGCCACCTGACAGAGCCTCATAACAGCCATTCAACCTGCGACGCAGACAATTAGAGCTTAAACAGAGTCCCACTAGCAAAGATACTGCATAGTTTAATATCAGTGTTTATGATTACACCTTAATATATGCAGAAAAATATGACATTAATATGTTTTTTTTTTGTTTTTTTAGCAGAGCGCTCCCATTCAGAAGTCTCACTGTTTAACAATGTGCAACACTGCCCTACATGGCCTCACAGGAAAGGAACATCTGGAATCTTACTGTCACCTCACACTCATCCAGGAAGCTTTCGGAACTTGGCAGTGTCACACTTACATGAACAATGCTGTGCTTCCCTTATAAAGCTAGCCAGAGCAGCTGGAATGTTGTAACGCCCTCTTTAAGAGGATTTCTTAGTCATGTTCCTGCAAGGCTCCTTTCTGGAGAACCAGGGACAGTCACTAAAATTTACCTCAATTCTGATCTTTTTTTGTTGTGTGTTTAAGCATCTTACCAGGTACATTTTTCAGGTCATACAGTATATAAGTCCAAGCCTTTATCAGAGGAATAATGTTACAACTAAAACGTGAGCGTCACCGTGGATAAGCAGCAGCTTCAAGCTGAAGGAAGCGTGAACGAACATTTGTTACGTCTTCTAAGACACATGCTCAAACAACAGCAATGCTCAATAAGAGTGTAATATAGACAACAAAAGTAACACAGAATTTAGATCATCCAAAAAAGTTACAACTGACGAGAATTTGTTATTCTCCTAGTCCAGGCCTCGGGGGCCGGTGTCCTGCAGGTTTTAGATGTGTCCCTGATCCAACACACCTGAATCAAATGGCTGAATTACCTCCTCAGTATGCAGTCAAGTTCTCCAGAGTCCTGCTAATGACTTCTATATTTGATTCAGGTGTGTTGAAGCAGAGACACATGTAAAACCTGCAGGATACCGGCCCTCGAGGCCTGGATGTGAGGATCCCTGTCCGCATCTGTGGCCTTTTTTGCATCTCTCTCACTACTACATGCCTGTTTCACAGTATTGCTGGATCTATGCATTTAGGTAACTTGTGTGTTTGCTAGGCAACATGATGATCTCATAATATCTGATATAGACAACAACCTTCCGGGGCCTGAGATGTACCTGTATGACAAGTCTGGTTGCACAGGAGGAGTTCACCAACAAATGGGTGGAGACTTAATGTATCATGGAAAGATACATGTCTGCTCACCGCATACAGAGATGCTTTTATTTATTAGCGACATGAGAAAAATATCAAAGGGCCCACAGAAGTAAGACATTTTAAACAGAAATGTTTGCTTCAAGTTTTTTTTGTTCCCCCCAGTTTCTTTCCGATACGGGCCCTCAGCATGATTTCCATTTCTCAGCTGCTCTCCTGTGAATCAGCCTTACTTGGCGTAGGCCTTTTCGATCAGAGCGCTCCAGAACTCAGTTCCCTCCGCTGAGTGGACAAACAGCAGCTTCCCATCTTTTACTGGCAGCCGGTCATCAATGACGACATCCACCCACTCGCCAAACTGCCAGAACTGCAAAGCAGAGCACAGAACGCTGTTAGAACAGTCTCACTAAGATGCTTTAATGTTGGAGTACTGGAGAACCTGGACTCTAACAGTGACAGTCCCTTTATCAACTTGATACATGTATTATTAGCCAGAGACATGGGTCTGCAACAGAAAATGATGCACTGCCTCTGTTCGGGGTGTAGAGGCCCTGGCTGTGCAGAGTGGTTAAACATGAGCTTATCCTGCTCCCCATCCGTGATCGGGGATACAACATTGTCTCTCTCAAATCACACACCACTCTGGGATTCATTTGACCTCACAAAGGAGATGAAAATAAACACAATTAGAGTCCCTCTCCAGGACACCCTGCTGTACAGTGTCTGTTTCTGACTATTTGGCAAACAAAGAAAAATGTGCATTTTTTATGCACATCCCAACATAACATACTAAACAATAAATGTTTTATGTCTGACCTTTAATGTTTCATTTAAACCTCCAAGCAATGTTTTCAGCAAAAAGTTGCTCTTCTCAGGATTAAATAAGCTGAGATGTTTTTTGTTTCACCGTCACTGGATTTTAGAGAAGGAAATTTTTAAAAAAAAAAGAAAAAGAAAAACAGGGAAAACTCAGATGAGAACAGGTCAGATGCACAAGGGATTCAGGCTTATTAATAAACACATTTCAACCTCTGTCACTAAACTGACAGATGCTCCTTCATTCAACTAAAGTTGTATTTATTTATAGGACACAGGAAGAAAAATGTCTTCAGCTTATCACACAAATGAGACATCTGAGTGATAAGACAGCCTCTTGTGATTCAGCTGGATCATTGTATTCTATTTTATTTTATTGGGACATTGCACTTTTTAATATTTTTTGATACTGAGATAAAGGCAGCACTGACGGAAGGTCACGCCAGTGTCCTAAACCAGTCCTGCAAATTTTCTGTTCACACGCCAAAGAAGCTGCGAGTCAAGTTCTCTACACAAAGCAGATGGCATGATGCAAATGTTGGCAGGGTGAATTTCTCTGAAATCTTCAGAGAAATTTAAAAGAAGGCTTAGTCTGAATTGTTGTTGTGCTTTTCACACAACACATGACTGTTGTCCAGGAGGGGGCAGAAGAGACCAATGCAACATGATGAAAAGCTGTATAAAAGGAGAACAGACAGGGGGAGAAAATGCAAACTCCACACAAAAAGCTCCCAGCAAGATGGTGGAATTGAACCCAGGACCTTCTTGCTGAACAGCTGAAGTACTGTTGAATGCAGATCCAACACAGAACATGATTCTGATGTGCTGCACAGAGATTTCACAGCTATTGTCAATTTGCAAAATTTTTTGATACTGAGACTATAAAGGCAACACTAACTGCAAGACAGGCCGGTATCCTAAACCAGTTCTGCAAATCATTCGTTCACACGTTAAACCTGCGAGTCAAGGTCTCTACACAAAGTAGGTGGCCTGATGCCATAGGGCAGGGTGAATTTCTTCGAAATGCTTTACAGAGGTTTTAAAGGAGGCTTTCTCTGAATTGCTGTTGTGTTTTTTTCCCACACCTAACATTATATAACTGTGCTTCCAGGAGACGGGTGAAAAGCTGCAGAAAGAAAAGAGTGGAGGAAAAAAAAAAAAAAAATGTGGCGCAGGGACCAATTTAAAAGCCAAACAGGTTCCAAAAAAAAAAAGTGGCAAAGTTTCTGCCTTTGAGCCTGTTGTTCCATAGACATGCATCCGATCTAGGAATCATTCACATTACTTTCTGACAGAGAGCTGAGAGCACAGAGAGCAATATTCATCAAAGCTGATAGGAATAAAAATCATGTCCTGCGATCAGTCACAATAATAAAAACTTGAGAAGAGCTTTGATCGTCCTTCAAGAAGCTTTGAGAACTATTCCTGAAGACTACTTAAAGAAACGACTAAGAGTTCAGGCTGCGCTGATGAATGAAAGGTGGTCACACCAAATATTGACTCTTAGAACTGTAGAAATTCAGTTTTTGCTTTATATACTGCATTTCTTCTTGTGTTTGCACGTTTCAGTAAATCACTGCACACATTTTCTATTTTTCCTAACAAAATATAATGAAGTGAAGGGTGGCTCAAGACATTTGCACAGCACTGTTGAACCCCAGTTACTGCCTTTTAACGATTTATGATGCATTTTAATACACAAATATTGCGCATTAAAGAAAAGCTGTGCAAACGCAGACACCCAACAGCAAAAAGAAGACAGAAATATGCTCAGAGTCAACGTGATCTAATTCCAGAAGAGAAAAAGGAGGGTGAAGAAAGCTGGAGTCTGTCATTTTGTAAGAACAGAACCGGCTACAGTTGAAGTGTATGCATTCTTCTAATTAACCTCTCTGTGTGTATGCAGAGAGGTTGTGTTTTAGTGTGTATTAACAGAACTGCTCCCAATTATGGGAGGAGCCGTGTCACAAAACGGTCGGCTGAAGTCGACACAAAGTGCCTACACAAATTTTCACACACGCCGACGGACATGAATAGCAAATCTAGACCTGCCCCTGGTCAACATATAGATTTTTCATTCTGCTTATTCACACTGACACTGCGGAGGCGTTATCACAGCTATGTGAGAGAAACACCCTGTCTGACTGAGGGAAACCAGCTCTTATGACATCCGTGTCATCAGTGACCCCGCCTTCAAATTTGAGAAACTGTCCAGACTTCATGTGTAAAATATGATCTATACCAAGGATATCATAAAAGGGATGCCCTGCTTTCATTTACTTCCCCCCTTTTTGTCTCGCTGCCTTGCTTATTCAGGCAGACTCCTTGTTGTCCTCCTTCTCCTCCACTTCGTAAACTAATTAAGAGTCCCACAACCGGCACTCCTAAAAAAAAAAAAAATAATAATTTTTTTTGGATGACTCACTCCAATCTGGAAAAATTACCCAGAGGCAGATCTAAACTTGCAAACAAAGGAAAATCCCACGAAGATTCAGCAGCACACAAAAGCAGAGAAGGAGTAAGGACACGCCTATATGCTGGCAGCAATATAAACACAATCAATAGAGGCTTATAGTAAAACTAAAAACGCCAACAAAAAAAAATTATAATGAAACGAGAGCAACCCTTTACTAACAGGAAAACAGCCATGTGTGTTTAACAAGCCATTTGGCCATCATTCATTCACGCATACAGCACACACATTTACATGCCTTCAGAGCAGACTGAAGCATTAGCTCCTCCCACTGTAGCAGTGAGCAATATTTATACATGCAGTTTACTGTAGCCTTTGCACAGAGGACAGCTGCATTCAGCAAAATGCAAGCGAGCAGAGTCTCCAGAAGTAATCAGCCAAATGATTCCTCATTCTCTCTTGGCTGGCTTCACTGAATCAGCAGCCCTGTGTAAATGGTTAGCTCTGTGGATCTGTGCCATCGCATTTATTGAGGCTTTGAAGTGAGTCAGACGAGCAGCCCGGAGATGAAAGGACTACAGTGCCTTCCTCAAGGGTGTTTCAGAGCAGTGGGCATTTACACACAGAGGGATAAACTTCAGAGTTCATTGATAGAGTTCCCGTGTGTGAGAGTGTATGTGTGTGTGTGTGAGAAACATACAGCAGTAGCCAATGTGAGTTGTCAGCCTGCCCGTCTCTGTTATAACAGTGACTATTCAGCTGACAGAGATCCATGACAGACATTTTCCTCTGTGTGTGTTTGTTGTACTTTATATCTCAAAGCATGTAAAATGTGACTTTATTGTGTGAGAGTGTCTCCTCTGCACCCTACCACACTTCATTCCCTCCTCTTTCCCTCTCCGTCTCTCTCCCCTTCACTTGGCAGTCTGACAGGCTGGTTAGCAGAGTGATCACTGCATGAAAGAGAGCCGCTAACTCAGCTCAAAGTGCTCTGTGACACAGCAGGACAAGCAAAATGATTTCTTTAGTCTGTATCTTAACGACACTCAGTAACGAGGATTAAAGGGAAAGATGTGAAGTGCAATATTGTGATTTTGTGAAATTCCCTCCAGCTGTTTTAAAGGACTCATGAAAGAAACATGAGTAGCATTAAGCAGCACCTTTTGGTTCACCGTCCCCTCTGTAGTGCAGATGCAGTAACAAAGGAAGGTGAACACACTCTAGCACTGATTATGAAGAGATTACAAGGCAAAAAACTTCTACTCAGACTGAATTAGTGACGCTAAGCAAGTTCACACACTTTCTGGTTTCTTATTTGTGACACTACACTGCTGTATCTACCATACTCATCCTAGGATTAGATTTAAATGTCACTACCAGCTACATCAGCTTTGTTAAATTATAAAAGATGTAAACTTATTCAATCTGATGCAACAAGGTTAATCTTAAATCTCAAAATCATCTCCTGAAACTAAATACCTTAATCAGAAATCTTAATGTTCCATCATCCAAACACATCAAATAAGGAGCCTATTTTTTTTATATAGGCTCCTTCTATCCAAATGTGAAGGAGGCTGCCAGAAACTCACAGGCAGAAAAGTACCAGGATCTGTACAGATGCTTCTTCCAATCATCTTTCATAATTAAAATCAATGCTTTCAAAATATAAATATAAATAAATATAATATAAAAAAAAAAAAAAAAAAAAAAATCCATTCACACTTTTATTATTCCTCGGCAGCATTACTGCAACTCTCCCTCTCTCTGTACTTTCTTTAGACAAAAAGTCGCTCTCATCTGTTTGAACAAATTAAGCCTCAAATGGCCACTTGCGGCCGACTCCACGAGTGAATGTCTACATACAGCAGATTCACATTATAAAAAACACACCAGAAATAAACATTTTTACAGCCTGTAATGAAAAATGGTTGAAGTCTCAATAGCTGAGTTCCACCTTCAAAACAGCTAAACAATTAAACTCAACGCCTTAAAAAATGGTTCAAAATTTTCATTATGAAATTTGTGGCAGCTTTGACATCTGACACAGGATGCTCCAGCTGTAGCCGGCTGAGCAATCCTAGCCTTCAGGTAATAAAACACAAACAAACAAACCAAAAAAAGCTAGCGGATTCCCCGTGGTTGCTCGTAGACTGCACTGAAGATGCTCACCTTCAAAGTAAAAGTTGCGCCTCAGCACTGCAGCCAATACATTTCAAAGGGCTCAACTTTTATTTTGAAGGCAAACCGTCTCTCAACTTTGTGTCACATTTTTCACTGTTTCACAGCAGCTCTGAGAATAGTTGGCAAGTGTTTGCAGACAAGTCTGTGTGTACGGGCAAACATGGCAATCTGATAGCAACCAAGGCAATCGCAAGAAGATCTCTGATGACCAGCTGGGGAATACACATTTTTACCTAGCAACCAGTTGTTGCCAGCAGATGTGTCTCTAGGCCTGTGTGGCTGAGGCTTTATTGACTTGACTCTACAGACTCACAAATCCAAAAGGACAGACAAGTTAACATCGCGTTGCAGTGGCCACATGACTGCAAAACCTCAATACATTTCTGGTCACATGACATTTTGAAAAGGCCCTTAACACTAGTGCAGAAGACAATTTAGAGTCAGGCCTGTGAAAGGCATCTCTGCAAAGGCAGTTTTGTTTTGTCAGAACAACCAAACCTCGACTCACCAGGTTTCAACAGCACTGCTGTACTTAATGAAATGCTAATATATACACTGCTGAAGCGGGCTATATTAGCATTAAATCAAAGTGCAGTTGGGGCATCACATAGCAAATTGATTGATGCACCCAACTGCTGTTACCTGGGCCTACTTTATTATTAAAAACCATGCAGAGAATAGCATCATGCACACCATAATAATCTCTGTAGCAGCACTGCTGTAAGTGATGGTAACCAAAAACTAAATAAAATTAAAAGAAGAGAAAAAAAAAAAAAAAAAAAAAAAAAAAAGAATAGAGTGGCTGCACACACACACACACACACACACACACACACACACACACACACACACACACACACACACACACACACACACACACACACACACAAATCACATCTTAACCATTAATTCCTCACTTTGGCTGTCAGCATACCACATCCAAATTGAATGTCTCAATCATATACCACTGCTTTAATATATTTTTCTATGTAGCTTTGGGCTGTGTGTTATTAACCTGCTCACCAGCTGCAACATAAAAGGAAGTACAATCAGGCCAACACCTGCGTCGCTGCCCCACTGTGTAGCAGCTACAGTTACACATTTGCTTGTGAAGTAAAGTTTTTTTTTTTTTTTCCACTAACAGGGTGTGGGGTGTGTCAGTTATCTTGGGTGACTCAGTGTGGATTGACAAAAGGAGCAGCGTGAGACGGGAATGTGGCTTTCTATTCTTGCTCATAAACCATGGGGTAAGATAAGCTCTTGGCTGCTGCTAAAAGAAACAAGAACCTGCACATGAGACCACCTGATTATTTTTAAGCTTGAATAACCAGCCATTTTCCAAAGAATCGGTTACTGCTCAAGATTTCTTGGTAAAGAACTGTGAAACTGACGGTCCCCTGACAGTGTCAGGGAGCTCACAGTGACTCCGTTTCAAAACTAAAATCTGAGTTACCAACTTATGGTTGCAAGCCTCCTCCAACAAGTCAAGCTGCAGGTGATATCCATGTCTATCTAGACCTGAATACAATATTAAAAATACAAATAAGAGTATAAAAAAAAACCCTGCAGCAAAGTAATGCTTCCTGGCAGCTGTTTCTGACTGTTGGAAATGCATAAAATCATCCCATTTAATTAATATTAATAACAGTTTTTGATCTTTTATGTTAATGTTAATAAAGCCTTGAAATGAATATCATTTTCTACACCCCATGCCCCCCTTTAGACCCCCACCCCCACCCCACTTGCTGCAGGTACCACAGTGACAGGAAGTGGGAGGGCCGCCATCAGCCTTCAGCGGGCTGGCTGATTTAAGCATCATGCCAGACTAAGATAACAGTTCATCTGCTTAAATACACTTTTATTGTAACTTCTGCAGCTCTGTTGTAGGTTTTTTGCCGTGTAAAACAAAGCGTGGTGGATGGGAGCAGCTACAGAGTTCGCTTTTTCTTCATGTTGGCACTTGTTGATGAGGTGGTTTGATGAAGGGCTGCCTCCAGCTTTTTCCCCAATAAAGCTTTCAGTTGTGATTACAGGATTACAGTTTGTGTGCCAGAAAAAAACGTTTGTTCCCCAAACTTGTGCGTCTAATTCTTGTATAATATTCCACCCTGGGAAAAGAACGAAAATGACCCTGACATTCATGCCCATGATGTGCATATAAACTTTTGACCATGGCTGTAGCAGGTGGGTGGCTTAAAGAATAAAGGCAAACCAAACCAAACTACTACAAAAATACAACATTTTTTTGTACACCACAAAATGTTGTGTTATTTCCTGTTTCTTACAGGAAATAACCCAACAGGAAGCGCTGAGGCAGAAACACACGAGACAAAGTGAACTCAGCAAAAGTCTTACATCTCTTTCATGTTTTACAACTTCCCCACATCATGCAATAAATATTATTTTTCATCCGCCTCAGTGTGAAAGTCACTGAGGTCACGGCGGATCTGAGACTCAGGTCTCAGTGAACTGCATTTAACCTGATAACAATCAATTAACTGCTCACTGCTAGTTGCGTGTGGGAGGTGTCTGCTGTGCTTTTTGTGGTTCTGTCCTTTGACATATGTTTTCACACACACAAACACGGAAGTGAAGCTGCTAGCAGTCATCACCTGGAAGTGAAAGATGCCGGCATATCCCTGCTGGAAACTCTGTCCATGAGGAACCACTCTGTGGAGGAGGTTGTCATTTAAGGTCAGCGAGGCGATGGCTGCCAGCAACCAGCAGTCCCCTGAGGAAATGCAAAGACAGTTTCATTACAGTTTCAGCCTTTGTGGGTAAAATATTTAACTGATGCACGTGACTCTGTTTACATTAGCTAATAACTGAAACAGGAGCCACTCCTGTTTTACCGTGCACTGCAAAAGAGCACTGGCTTGAAGATGGAAACCCCATGACTGATTTAGCAGTTTGCCTACATGAGATTTAAGATTATCCTTTCACATTCATAACCAGTCAGTGTTGTGCTGTTTTGTCTCTTTAGGCTTGCATTTAACAGATTTGACTGGTCTGTTTTCAAATGTTATCAAAGCTTTGTTTTATTCTGGCTCAGTCACTGACAAACAGTGCTGCAACACTTCTACACTTGACGTGTCCATCGACAGTAGAAAACATGGACGTAGCTTCCAGGTCAGAAAAGTTAACCCAAAGCAAAAAAACTGCATCCTATCTGAAAGGCTCCAGGTGGTTGGAAAAAATAAAAATAATTAAATTAAAAACTCAGCTTTGTAAATCTTGGTCACACTATGTTCTTCCTCCTCAACACTGTCTAATGCTTCTTATGTTAACCAGTTTACTGGTTTATCAATTATATTTCGCTAACGATTATTAAGAATTTCAATAGTTTATCCTTAATTTTTGCTACCCTCTAGCTATACTTTCAGCAAAAAACTGCAACTTTATTTTTACACCTACTCAAATCTAATTTCAACTGTTAGCCATATGCAACAGAGTTATTTCAACATTTTGATTTCCACATTTGACCACATCATATCAATTTAAATCATCTGTATTTATATTGACTGTCTATTAACAATGCTTACCTATTACATTTAATTAATGGTTAACTTTTCTCCTCAAACTGTGTCTGCTCTGGCTCCTGCAGGAAGACTCCTGTTTGGGTACCGCTGCCTGATAAAGCCACAGCACTGACACTATGCTGTCACGCATAACGCGTTGCACTTTCTGTTTCAGGATTTTGGGGGTTTTTGCAACAGGTCCTCTAGGAGTGACAGGGCTGCAATAAAGCATGCAATTCAGCAGCAGGGGAAACGGCTTTCAGCAATAGCAGATCTGCTGAAAGAAATGGAGGGCGGCCTTGTTTACAGATATGACGAGAAGCAACAAGGCATGAATTATAAACAAAGCTCTGTGTTGAGCGGGGAAACATTTCAGGCAATAAACTGTTACGGACTGAACTCTGCTGCACTTGTGTCTCTCCGTCAGGCTCTTCATCTCCATCTGTGATCACGTCTGTGTCCATTTTGACTGATCATCATTTAATCCTGCCTGTAGCCTACTAAAGGTAGCTGCCCATTTATCCCTAGCATCCTTGTCTCCACTCTCCTTCGCCGCTCCTGTGCACTGTCCCTTGCTTTGGATGGTTGACCCCAGGTATTCAAACTCATCTGCAGTAATCATATTACAGTTACAATTATGTTGCTGCTGGCATTACAAAGTTTACAGAGTCAGCCTCTGTTATAAATTTTCTGCAGGATGGGCAGAAAGAAAATAAATTAATCTAAATTCAACCATGTCTTTTTCTTCCTGTGCACTTCCACCACAATCAGCTGATTTCAGTTTGTGTGCAGGGAGCTCAGCAGCTCGAGCCTGAACTTCAGCAGGTAACAAAGGCAGTGATGAGCCGTCAGGCTTTTAGCCTCCATTTCTACCTGCTCATGTTTCTGCAGTAGAATCACTGTGGGCTCCTTTGGGCTGGATTTCAACTTTGCTTTGGGTTTGCATCAAAAGAAAGATCGTATGTGTGTCCTCCTTAGGATAGGGATTGGTGTCAGCTTATATTGTCAACTGCTAATCAAATCACAATGCATTTCAGGGCATTTTAGAGTGTAATATAACAAGTAGTGGAACAAATTACTTTCTCTGTGTAGTAATTAAGTACAGTAATGCATTACTTTTTTTTGAGTAACACACCCAACACTGACTACCAGTTAAAGTCAGGCAATTCCATAAAGCTCTGAACCTTAGAGAAATAATCATCCATCTTCTTAACCGCTTATGAAAGCTGTGTGCATCAAGATCACTTTACACATGAGGAATAATCTGAAAAAGAAAATGTTCACCCCACAACACTGCAAACTACTCAGTTTGTTCTTAAATCTTAAACAAACAAACAAACAAAAAAAAAAACTTATTTCTTCTTATTATGGGATGTGGAGCTGTGTAGAACTATATCTTGGTACTCCCAGTGTCCTTATCACTGTAAAAATGCTCTCAGCCATGGAGCCAAGAAATACCTCAGCACAGGGCAACACAGTTTTTTTAAACTTTATTTAGCGGTCAGCCCCACATCCCCATCATTCGCTGATGGATGAATTAACCTGTTGATGACAGAGCTGTAGAGGTGTCCGCTACCTTTGGATAGAGCCAGGCTAACCCCCCTTTACTTCCACTCTTTTGCTAACATGCAGATATGAGAGTAGTGCTGATCTTTTTTTTTTTTTTTTCCTGTTTGCAAGGACAGCAGTCTGAAAAGATTACAAATCTCAGAAGATAAGAAAAAAAAATACGTTTTTCTTTTCCTTAATATAACTACATTTATATCAGATCTGCTGCTGTTAAATGTTTAGTGTCTTGCTCAAGTTCATGATGTCTATGGCTCTACAGAGGAAAGGGAAGCTTTACTTATTCATGACTTGCATCCAGCCTCTGCCTAGATTTAGCATAGCAACTAACATCTATGCCCTCAGTTCCCTGAATTAATTTTTTCCCCTCTCAAAAAGGAGCACAGTCTCCTCTTTGACTTTCTACCAGATTAAAGTCTCAGTTATTCCCTCCTCACCTCTAATAGATGAATCATGCGGTAGTAACAGTTGGGAATCCTCCCTGTGGGACTTACCCAGAGCTCCCTGACAGATGTCTGTGCGAGTAGCTCCATCTACGATGAACTCAGGCCGTTTGCAGATCTCCTGTTGGGTTCACACACACATAAACACACAAATTAGGGCTTTTCTTGCCTTCAGACAAACATTTTGCAAGTGTGTCGTGTTCCTCTCTTTCTCATACTAGCTGCACTGACTACGCTGCAAAGGAGCCAGTCAACAGAAATGACACAATATGTGGTTAATGCAAATTTTAACTTGCTTTTGAAAACCCCAACAATGGCAGGAAGAATACCAACTGTACCCGTTTCCTGATATATGAAAACATTATCGCCTTTATGCGAGATATTTGTCATTTAATAATACAGCTTTATCAGTTTTATCTCTAAAATGTCAAATACAATGATTAGTCTGACACGCCCTGAAGCAACAATAAAGGAGCTATCCAAGCATGTGTGCAGAGCTGCACACTTTGATTCTGTAACCTAAAGTTAAGTGCCTGTTTCAGGCTCCATGGCTACCAGAGAGCTCACAGGGAGCTTACAATCAGGGGCTGAAGTGGGAACTAGCAGGTGGGGGGAACCCTAAGTTCAGTTGTAGCAGGGGCAGCAGGTCTACATTCTGCAATATCTATCCAGCCATCCATCCACTTTATTCCACTTATTCAATTGAGGGTTGTGGTGGGGCTGGATCCTGTCCCAGCTGGCATAGAGCAAGAGGCAGGATACACCCTGGAAAGGCTGCCAGCCTGTGGCAGGGCTAACACAAAGTGATTGACACCTTTGAGCAATTTTGAATCACTAAGTAACCTAACCCCACTAACTGCACATCTTAGTACTATGGGACAGAGTCAGAGTACCCAGAGAGAATGTGCAAACCCCCCCACAGAAAGATGGATTTGAACCCAGGACATTCTTGCTATGCAGCAGTATTTCCAACGACCGCACCACTGTGCTGCGAACTGCATTCTGCAATACGTCAAATAAAATTTTCTCAAATTTCAGTTCAGAATTGAGTCTCTCTCTTATGTCTCAGGTGCTACCCAGGAACTAACCTAGCAGGGACCAAGCCCTGCACCAGTCCAACACACTCCACTTCTGCAGCGCTAGCTAGATGTTAAAGTATCGCAAACTAACACAACTTTACACCAGCACCATTAACGCACCGCAGGGATGAGACGGAAAAAGGATGCGTGCAGGCAGGATCGTGCGGTGACTTAACTATCTTTGTGGCATCAGCTAAAAAGGACCGCCAGTCTGCAGCTCATAAAAGCTAAAAATCACTTCACAGTATTGTTGTATTAAACTGCCAATCAGACAGTTTTAAAACAAGACAATTACCATTTAGCCTTTCAGTCAGTCAAGGTTTAGAGACAACTCTGGACTAGTGAAAGAAGGACTGACTAACTACTGATGCAATAAATGAAATTTGGTGGATTTGCTCAACCCAATAATGACCATAAGTTATTTAGTAAATCTATAGAACAAATTGTATTTATGATGCTATAACACACAAAAGCTACATGTGTGTGTGTTTCTTTGTTTGCCAACTCCTCCTTATCTATATCAAATATTATGATGCTCTGCCTGGCAACCACCTCGCAGCAGGCTAAAAGGGCCTGGACTTTATTTTTTTATTTTTAATCCCCCTGGCACACCTTATAAAAGCATTTAATTTCATGAATCTTTACATTAATTCTTCAACCAATAGATGGAGCAAACTGTTTTAAACTGCTGTTTGACCTGCAGCAGGTATCACGCTACTTAACTTTGAAGTTTTTTTCCTCTGGACTTAACGAGGCTACTTTCTTGCATTAGCTCTTCGTCTTTGTGGTGAGCCAAGCAAGCAAATCCTTAAGTTGTCATGGCTCTTTTTTGAAAACTCAAATTAATCAGGTTATTGAATGATAGCTGGTTTACAAAATCTATTTTATAATTTTATTCAATAAAATGTAAACCTGTGGCCATTTCTAAATCCGGTCATAGTGCATAAATTAAAACCACAGGTACGTTACAGACGTTTTGTTACACTCTAGTGTTTCACAACTTCCTGTTCCCCAAACCATTTTATACTCAGCAAGGTAAGTGCGAGAAACCCCGTGAAGCTATAAAAACAAACATTTCATTTCTTCACGTGGCACAAGCACACCTAAAATAGCTCTCTGTGTGAGCCTTAAAAAAAAAGTTCAGCCACATGCTGAATGGTTTTGTGTGTGCTCAGTGGACAAAGTGAGCACTATGACCCTCTTAGTGTAAATATCACAGATCATGTGGTGCAGGTGATGCATGCATTATGAAGCGCTATTTTCGTGAGGCTGAGACCCCGGAAAACATTAGAGGGAACAAGCAAACACAGGTAGCATGCAGGCACATGCACACGTGGTGATACTCAAAAGGAAGCCAAAACAATCACTCTGCAAAGCTTTTAAGACCACAGCTTGCTCCAGTGTTTCAGGACTGACAGCAGCGACCACTTAGTCAGAATCCAAACTGGTGCTAACAGCTGATTGACTAACAGCACTTCACAGGAATGCTACATCACCAGAAACCTTTTGTTGCCTGGAAGTAGACAATGTGACAAATCTCAAAAATCTGGTTTCTTGGTTGTCAGAGGTCAGTGCTTGCCAGCTCTGATTATTCAGACAACAGTGTTTTGTGTTTGTAAGTTGAGTTTTCTACTGTGAGGAAGTGTTCTGTAACAGATATGTAGCCTTCAGTAGGAGATAGCTTGTGTCAGAAGCTATCACATTAACCTTCTAAAAACCACTTTAAAACCCGATCTACAGCATGCACATCACGGACAAATGATTAAAAAAAAACTCTAATGGTAGCTTCTACATTTTCTCCACTTGTTTGCTCACCCATGCTTGGGCAAAAGCTGCACACATGAAGGAACAACACCACTATAATGCCTTCAGTTATTTTGGAAACAGGCTACAGTTAAACTTCGTTCGTTCGTTAAACTGCTGTGTAAACCAAACCTGATTGCTTCAGTGCTTCAAGTGTGTAACTCTCTAAAGTCAAAGCATACACTACAATCCCAGCTATCACCTGTTTGCATCTTCAGCAGCATAATAAAGAACTCCCCAGGTTAAACTAAACAAACACCCCCACCCACCCCCAAACCTCATTTCTCACCGTAGGCCTCATCCAGCGAACGCCGTAAATCTTAGAGGATCTGGGACCGAGCTCGTTGAATCCCAAAGACGACGCAGCACAAGGAAACAGACTATCTTCAAACAGTCTCCCGCTCTGGAGGCACTGGGCTTTCAGAGTGTCGTAGTCCTGACCCAAGAACTTCACAGCATTGTGGTTCTGTCCCAGGCCACTGTCGCGATCCCACTGGTTCCTCAGCTTGTAGGCCATGCCTGTGGCATAAATAGGTGTCTCCGCCATCTTCAACTTGTGGAGTTAACGGCACACAGTAGGGCTGCCTGCTCCTATCAATTGGATTCTCTTTGGAACCACAATAAGATATAAAGATCTGTCAGTGTCAGTTATTAAAGAGGCAACAGCAGCACTGATGTAAATCTGATATAAAGTGGTAATGGCTTCAAGGCTCAATAATCAGTTAGAATAAAACATCAGAAGCTATCAAGAAGCTATCAAACATTGATGAGACTACGCTGCTGCTTGGTCATGGTACATGTGTCTGTGCTACAGCTGGATGCTTTGATTGCAATCACAAACAGAGGAGCTCAAAAATCCAAAGCTTCTCACAGCAAAGAGGACTTACTCAGTACAAAAGATCTGATTCCAGACAGCACCAGTCACCTCAAGCAGTGCAGGATGTCAACCCGTTCTCACCCCAACAGTGGCCAAACCCTGCAAAAAAAAGTGGAAAATAAAAAAAACTAAGCACAAAGATACAAGTCTGTACTTATGAATATCTACACATGGATCACAGATTAAAGCAGAGGCTGTGCACATCCTCTGTGTGCATTCACATTCAGGGTTTAAAAAGGCCAATGAGCTGTCCCCGTTTCTTTTCAGCCAACCACAGACATAGATTCTTGTAATGCCCAGCACAGCAGTTACACACAATAGGCATATCGGTGCTACTTTTACGGTGGGGAGTTGAATGTGTGCACAGGGTCAGTGAGAACAAAATTAAAGTCACTGTTTAAACAGACAAGCACATTAACAAAGCGTGTGTGTGTGTGTGTATTTTGATGCACAATAAAGGTTGCATGAGGTAAAGAACAAGCACAAGCTCTCTGTGACTCTTTAATTAAGCAGAGCCCGCGATGGAGGAGCACAAACTATCATCAGAGTCACCAAAGCTCTTGACAGAACTGGAGCTCTCGACAGAGTTAGCCTCACTTTGTCTGCCTTTGTTGCTTCGAGTCTTTCTACGCCTTTTCTGTCGAGCACAGAGGGAAAGGCGTTTATTTTTAACTTCTTTCAGCTCTGTCTCTTTTTGTTTACAACCCCAGCACAGATATGAACCTAAACACTCTTCCGGTTTTGAGTCCCGACTGTCAGTCACAGCAGAAGCTGAGTGTGTGGAGCTGTGGAGCCATGTAAGAGTTTCCACCCCCCCCCCCTCTGTGAACCACACCCATTGGGATTACTGAGTGAAAAATGTTCCTGCTAACAGATCCAAAAACTCCCAACAGCTGCAACAGCAGGTTCCTCAGTCTGTTGATTTACAGAGTGTGGACACTTATCACGTTTCTCTATTGCTGCTAACATGATAAAGCTACACTGGTGTCATCTGAATGAGTACTACACACATCATTTCTGCTAATAGGACAGCTAGCAAATGTGGAAGTGCTGCTTAATGCTGCCACGGCTGCTCCCACAACTACTGCTGACATAATATTTCTTACCACAAGCATTATTACACCAACCAATGCACTTTTGTCACCACTATAACAACTACATAGGAGTAGAAATATTGGGTCCACTGAGTATATTTTACCACAGTGGCTGTCATGGTCATTCAAACAGCAGAAATAAGTCCTTTACTAAAAAGTAAATCCCTCAAACATCACATAAAGAGCAGGATTTAAAAAAAACACACACACACACACACACACACACACACAAAGTGACGTTGACTACAGGTAGGTACAATAACACAGACTCCTGAAGATTCTTGCTAAACAAGTTATTTCTTCATCTTATATATAAGCCCTTCATAAATCATGTTGACTGCACTCTATCAATATAAGCAAAGACATTACACACAAAAGCACAAAGAAACCTCTGAATCACTTTATGGCAGACAATCAGTTTTTCAGCACAACACCAGCAGCTGTTGACTGTAACTAATAAAGTAACTCGTAATCTAACTTAGTTACTTCTAAAATTAAGTAATCAGTAAAGTAACCAGGTTCCTTTTTAAAGGAATAATCTGTAATCGGATTACTTTTTAAAGGTAACTATACCATCACTGCTATTAACAATTTACTATTGTCATTCGAATAACAGAATGAGCACTGCTGTAAGTTAATTCAATACTTAATTCACTTTTCCTGGAGTTGGAAGAGTTATTGACTATACAGCCAGAAGCCACAAGTATAATTAAAAAAAAAAAAAAGAAAAGAAAAGACCAGACTGTCAACCTGTTTAAACAGCCTCTTATTTTTGTCTCCACCGCTCACAACTACAGCCATTACAGTGTAACACTGTCATCCCTGCAGACCACAAACAACTCACATGTTTATCATATTTATGTTATTTTGGGTTACTTTAATGAAAGCAGTCATATGGTTTCACCTCTTCTGGCTGCCATCAGGGCACGTTTTACCCAACCTGAGTTCAATCTGACTGTAATGAATATTTTACTTCCTCTCACATGAGAAATACATGCAGACTACATACTCTCACTCTATATCCCAACACACACACACTTAGCCTCCAGCTCAGTGATGGTAGTGGCACATATAAGAAGTGGCAAGCAGTAGGGTGTGGGTACATGCATGTACTGCACTGCATTATCTAGCAATACAAGACAAGAAAACTGAAAACGTACACTTTGATCCAGCCCATAACATGGATTTCTTTTATTTGTTTTGCACAGCAGGATACTTCCTTTGAAATAGGGGTCAGATGACTTAAGTAGCAGACATGCAAAGACTGTGAAACCGCTGCAATCATCAATAAACAGAATGTCCGACTAATGCTTTTCTGCTCATGTCCCAGCGTGTCCTCGGTTTCCTCCTTCTCACGACTCAGGCTGATTCAATGCACGCTGAGTGTAACTAAGTGGCAGGGATAAGTCCAGTTTGTGTGCTATGCGTAAGCCTTATGACCGCCTGTGGTGTATTTCTGCATGCAGGGTTCATGTTCCAAAGACAGTTTACTGCGAAATTAAATATCCAAAGTATTTGCTTTAAAGCTATGGAGAAAATAGACCCGCAGAGAAATTGGACACTCACTGTGACCACTGATGGGAACATGCTGACTACTGTATGAGAGTCGTTTTTCTGAAAGTCTGCAAAGAAACAGCTTTTAGGAACACTGCACTACATTGGGGAAATGCTCATTGTTAGAGTAGGTTACTCAGTTCGTATGGTTTGAAACATATTTTGGCCCATATACAACTAATTTGGACACATGGCTCACGCAGATAAGAAAGCAGCTCTAAAGATAGGTGGGTGTGGTCCCTGGAAAAAAAAATACAAATAAATAATAAAATTTCCAAGCCTCAAACTGCATCTTTCTCAAGCTGACCATCGCGAACAGCTGTGCGACACATTTCCCTTCTCGTCACTACCATCAAACACACCATCCACCAACCCTGACAGAAAAAAAAAAAAAAGGGGGGGACTAATCCAGTAACGCAAATTTTGCGTAATCAGTTGCACAATAATTGCACATTTCATGGTTGCTATTCCAGTACAAACTGTGAGAAACTGGTCTTTGACTGCAATACCTTCCGGGTTCCAAACCAGCAACAACAACTCATAAACTTCCAGCTCCCCTCTTTAAAAAGTTCAGACCAGGAGGTCAAATGACTTTAAACGTGTTCGTCTCTGCAGCCCGCCGCAAAACTGTGGATGTAAAGTGATGTTGAGGAATATTATATTTACCTTGCAATGTGTTTCCTTCAAAAAAAAAAAAAAAAGTTACACGACATTCAGCATACAACTTCAGAACATACTTTCCCTTCCATGTTTAAGTGCAGATTTATACCCTCCCCTCCTCTCGGTCCAGAGCGTACAAAGAAACGCCCTTCTGCTGCCTGTGTGCCCTCTTTCCAGTGCGTCTGCGCAGTGCCCGCTGGTCATATACCACCACACTGAAAAGGGAGGGCTTTATAGCCATGACTGCAGAAAACAGTCTCGTATACAGTCATTGCTGTATGCACTGTGCCTTTTGTTTGTAGCAGGTCTGACTTCATACTGCAGTTCATTATGATAGTGTACATTCATATGCATTATGTGTGAATTATTATATCTTTATTTATATTTATAATAACTGCGGCTGCTGTTACACCCAAATTTCCCCTCTGTGGGACAATAAAGGCTGTTTCTTCTTCTTCTTCTTCATTATGCTTCCCTTTAAATGATCCGTTTCCGTAATATAGTTAATACTGACTATAAGCAGGCAACATTTACCAAGTGCTATACTTCATTTGAAGTTTACGTAAGCAGTAAATTTCCGTTTTATGCCTCTTAAAAAGTTGGCAGACTTGTACAGTATAACATGTAAAATTAGGAAGGTTTTTTTCCTAATAAAATTTAAAAGACTTTTCAAGTCTAAATAGCAAACACTGACATCTAGAGACTCCACCCAGTAACACGTCTTCTTTCAGACTTCAAGTCCCGTCATGCATTGCGTCTTTCCACAACTCTCGCGTGTCCTCCTCTGCCGCCGTTGCTCCATTGAGCTAACACTTCAACATGGCATCCGACGGACCGCCGGGCACCGAGTCTCTACCGTCTGATTTGGGGAGTGCTATTGCAGCTCTGAATACATGGAGCATCCCGGAGCTTCAGGGCAAGCTGGCGGAGCTGGGGGCGCCCAACATGGGTAAAAAAAAAAGCCTAGAGAAAGCGCCAAAGTAGACGGTGTTTGGCCATTAGCAGCTAGCTAGTTGCTAACTCCAGCTAGTAGCATTAAAACGCAATACTTCCGTTACAATGAATTTCAGCTAGGCCTGCGTTGTGTTGATGCTCTGTTGCATAAATTTCACACACTTGTTAATCAAGTACGTGACATTTTAACCACTGTGACTCATGTTTGGTAAAACCAAGACCATCTGATTTGCTTTTTTCCTTCGTATTAGCTCTGCAACTTGTCCAGAGGATTAGCTACTTGGCTAACTTTACATGTAGTGCTCGGCGTTAGCCTAGTGCTCTGTTACACGTTAACACGTAAATGAGTTGTTCTGGCACATTATTGGTGTACGTTTTACACGCATAGATTCATATCAGTGTTGTTTAACAGCTGTTTCTCATTTTCTCTCTTCAGGCCCCAGAGAGGAGCTAATTGACAGGCTGAAGGGCTACATGATACAGGTGAATGCATTCGCGGTTCGGTTTTCCAGTGACCGTGCAGTTGTTTTGTATGGTGGTGCAGCTTTTTATAGCATTTTTTCCCCCTCACTTTAAGGTTACGTTACAGTAGTCTGGTAAAATGTTTGACCAGAGGTTAATAGTATTTCCCCAGCTATTCATTTTTGCTTCTTTGATTTTTCTTTTCTCCTTTTCATTAAAATGAGAGGAACTATTCTGAATGTCTAAATGTCATGTCTCTCTCCACAGACTGGGATTCTCCTCAGCAAACCTAATGACGATAAACAAATGGGTTCTCAGGTAAATTGGAGGGAAAACACTGTGTATAATAACTACAGCACACAGTAGTTAAACATCAGTGTAGTGTGTGGCACGGTGGTTAACCTCACAGCAAGACGGTCCTCTGGCTGGGGCCGTTCTGTGTGGACTTTGCATGTTCTCTCTGGGTACTCCGGTTTCCTCCCACAGTCCAAAGACATTTAGTTAGTGGGGTTAGGTTAATTGATGATTGGCCCAAGGTTGTCTGTGTTGTGACTGGCTGGTTACCTGTCCTGGGTGAACCCCGAACTGGATACGCAGAAGAAAATACATGCATGGAGGGATGTTTAGAATAAAAGTCAAACCACATAATGATCATTAACCAACCCAAGAATTACCCACAGATATGTGCATCCACAAGAAAATGGTACAAGTAACTAGGGAAAAAGTATTTTAACTGTGTGGGGGGTGGGGAGATCGAAGTGAGTAGAAATACTGCAATTCTTCCTGTTTATGTTAATATTTTGAAATAGAAGTATAGTCATGTGAGTAACCAGTGTGGTTCACTTATTTGCTAAGAAGAGAAAGATCTATGGCTCGATGTTAGGAGGAGCCACAGTTCCCTTTGGGATTGTGTCAAGAAGGACCTCTGGCAAAAAAAAAAAAAAAATCTGCCTATTCAAATGTAGAGAGCTGCCTGCTGTGGAAACCACTTGTGAATAAGGGAGCAGCCAAAAGTTTTTCAGTCTTGTGAATGTGTTACAGTTGAGTGTGTTCAGTTCTGTCAGTGTTGCTGCTGTTTGTAGAACAATGCTAAATGTCGTTAAGAAGCATTTCAACAAAACATTAAAAAAATGTAACATGTTCACTTAACACATTATCTTACTCGGGAAGTGATGCATCCTTAATGAGTTCACTTCAAACCATTATACTTCACATTTAAACCACAGCCTTCTGTATTTCCTCCTCTATAGATACCAGGTATCCCTGCTATGCCCCCGATGCCCATGCCACCCATGCCTCCTGGTATGAGTATGATCCCGCCTATGAGCATGATGCCCAGTGGGCCTCCTCCACCCGGTATACACATGGGCATGGAGCACTCTGGTTTGCCACCGCCTGGCCTCACACAGGATGATCAGCTGAAGATGGCTCAGCAGAGAGCAGCCATGGTGTTACAGCAGGAGGAGCGGGCCAAGCAGGTGAGGATAGCTGAACCAAAGGTTTACTCACTGATCACTCACTTTTGACATTTAGCTTTGCATTTAAAAGACAAAGATGTGATAACTGAAACAAAGAGAAAGAGCTGATGGTTTTAATGTGTAGGCACTTGTAAATAAGACAAATATATCCTATAATAGTATAAGTGAATGTGACAGAATAAATGTTTTTGTTACCAGAGGACCATAGCATTAAGTTCCTGCTTTAAAAATGCAGGACTACACACAGAAAATACTTTCAAATCATGTTTTTCCTGTCTGGGTCTTATTGTTTCCGGCTGTCCCAGGGCGATTCCCGTGTCATGGATGAACAAGATCTTTTGGAACAACAGAAAAGGGTAGGAGGATGAACAATTCCCAGTTGAAATATTCATATTTAAAGCACAGCGCACACATACACGAGTTATCTCAGCTGTTTCACAAGCGAGGCGAGAGTAGAGTAGGAGATTGACAGATAGATCAGCATGGAGGATGCTGTGTATTGTGAGAAGCTAAACATGAAAGCAAGTCTGTCAGGTTAGCAGTTGATCTGTGTTCGCATTAGAGCTGCAACGATTCCTCGAGTAACTCAAATAGTTTGATTATAAAAAAATCCTTGAAGCAAATTTGTTGCTTCGATGCTTCGTTTAAACTCTGCAGCAATTGGGTGTTTCCGTATAAGTGGAGCGTTTCACCTTTATTAGCTGCATTAAACTTCTCCAGTAGTCTTCTACTTCTTGTGGGTTTAATGGCGGTGGGCAAACCAGCTTAGAGTTGCATTACTGCCACCTACTGGACTGCAGTGTGTATCAGGCGTTAGGAAAAAATCCCTCAGATTCTAAAAAGCTCTCCGTCGCTGCGACGGATTCCCTTTAAGGGGCTCGACACACGGGGAGCGACGTCGCTCGCTCTCCATTCATTTCCTATGGAGCTTGTGCGATGAGGCGACAATCGCTTGCCCTCCTCCAGCTAAGCGACCGGCGACGTTCGTGCATGTGAAATTTCGAGCTCGTACACGTAGACGTGCACACGCGACCAGGCGACGCGACACAACAAAGTTGGAAAATGTTCTACTTTTGTCGCTGTCGTGTGGCACTAAACCAATCAGCGAGAGTTTCATTGACTGACCAATGAGCGGAGAGTATGCTACACACTGCAGTCTGCAACCACTTTCAGCAGGAAGGAAAGCATCGTTTTATCTATGTTTGACTTTCCTATATTATATGACACTTCACGCAGTGATTATCGAGTTACACATAAAAGGCAGCCGTATGAGAACGTGTTGGTGTAACACTAACGTTAAACAGACGGATAGAGAGGACTTTAGTGCTAATATAGGATGAACCCAAGGTTGTCTTTTTCTTTTGTAGCGGAGCCTTAACAGCAAGATTTCTGTCAGTTCCAATAAAATCTTCAGACTCCTCATCTTTATTGCCGTGTCTGACACGGACTGCTTTTAAAATGTCTAAATCCCTCCAGTTTCATAACCAATCACATTTCTTGGAGACAAGTGACGTAAGAGCGCGATTCGCAAAGCTGCCGTCGCTATCGCGTCCCGTGTGTTCGGTTTCACCCCAGTGGCGATGCGACCCATTCGTCGCTGTCGTTTGTCGCTCCCCGTGTGTCGAGCCCATAACACTGAGTGGATCATCGCTGACATGTTTTTCCACGCCTCCACCGCTCTGTCGTGTTTGTGTGCTGTGCTCGCTGGGCTGAGAATTTCAGTTATTTTTTTTTTTCTTTCTACTTCAGCTCCTAGAACAAATGGCTTTAACCATAGATATACTGTTAGCAAGCGCCGCTATTAGCACTAGCTACCCCGTCAAAATATTTTTTTATGCTTTAATCCCTGACTAGTGTTTCAATATAGACCTGCAGTAGAAATGTATTTTAGGAGAATGCTTGTGAATACAAAGCATTACAACATTATGCTCTTGCAGCCCCCAGTTTTTCAACAAAAACACTAACACAGCAGAGACGTGAGCTCAAATGGAGCGCATTTAACATATTTCTAGCATCCAAAACAAGCTTTTTCCCCTGTAACCACCATTAAACCTTTTACTGGGACACAGCTGGAGGTCCTTCATCAACCATCTGATCAGCAAGTGAAGAAAAGAGAACTTTGTAGCTGCTCCATTCACCCTGTTTGTTTCACACAGAGAAAAACTGCAGTATGAAAGTTAAAATATGCAGATGACCTGTTAATATGAAAAAAGTATTTCTTATCCGATTACTCGAGTAATTGATGGAATAATTGATAGAATACTCGATTACAAAAATAATCGATAGTTGCAGCCCTAATTCGCACCCTCACCTGTGGTACCAATTTATGGATGGTGACTGAAAGAATGATACAAGCAGTGGAAATGATCCTCCTCCAAAGGGTGTCTGAGTTCAGCCTTAGAAAAAGGGTGAGGAGTTCAGTCATTTAAGAGGGGCTCAAAGTAAAGCCACTGCTCCTCTACATCAAAGGGAACCAGTTGAGGTGTTTCAGGTATCTGACTAGGATGCCTTCTGGACAGCTCCCAGCTAAGGTGTTTCATCCTACTGGGAGAAGGCCCTGGGACAGATCCAGAACATGCTGGCAAGATTAAGTTTCCCAGCTAGTTTGGCTATTCCTTGGTATTCCTTCAGAAGAGCTGGATGAGGCGAAAGGGAGATCTGGGTGCCACTGCTTAGACTGTTGCCTCCATGACCTGAACCCTAATAAGCAGCAGATAATGGAATATAATTTAATTTATTATTTTTTATTTATTTATTTATTTTTGGTTAAATATTTTCATCTCTGTGCAATTTTCACTTTTATGCTACTTCAATTTTTAAACATGGTAATCTCTGTTCCCCTCCTCATATATCAGGCCGCAGTGCTGCTGGAACAGGAGCGTCAGCAGGAGATGGCCAAGATGCAGCCCAGATCCATGCCCACTGTCACCCCACTCAGAGGTGTGTTTAAGCCAGAGCTCTAAAAATGTATTTCATTCCAGAAATGACTTGATCTTTGCTGCAAGTGAAGTTTTGAGTCTTTATCTTAAAAAGCACATTTTGAGAGCTATTGGTCATATATCTTAATAAGCTGCTCATGTTGTTTACTGCCTGTGTTTCAGGGCCTCTGCCTCCAGGTGTCACCATGCTACCAGTTCAGAAACAGAGAGTGCCGCCTCCTCCTGGAGAAGATAGCAGAGAGGTAAATACTGCTCCCCCTGTATGTAGGCTGATTCAATCTTCTCTGTGAACTATCCTTAAATTACACAGATTGTTTGTTTATTTATTTATATTTTGTATACTCATTCAGATGTATGTATATATTCTTAAAATTATTTAGCAGTGCTCTTCTGTTGACACTACCTCTTCTTTAAATGACCAAATCAGATAGCGTGACCCCCTGTCCGCCATTGTTTGCATTTCATGTTCAGACATGTATGCATTAGTCCACATTTTCCTGAAAGAGGTTGTTTTTCTTCTATTTTTTTCCAAACACACAGATGTATATAAAATTTCCCTACTCACACTTTTTGAATTTCAGAGCTGGCAGAGTGAGGAGATAAGTGTCAGCGGTCCCAAGATCCCCCAGGCTTTGGAGAAGATCCTCCAGCTGAAGGAGATCAGACAGGAGCAGCTCACCGATCCCACAGGTCAGTCAGCTCCTTCGAGTGCTGCTGAACTAAAATAATTTATTTGGTCAGATTTGTGCTGTAGTGACTGTCTGGGTAGGCCAACTTTAGTTATGTTAAATTGTCGAATTCAGAATGTTTTTTGGGTGATTTGTGTTTGGAAAATGAGGTTTTAGAGTGTGATCACCACACATTTTTATATATCTTTTTTTTTTCAGAGGACGATGATGATGAAGATGAGGGAGCAGAGATGGACTTGATCAATTCATCTGGACCAGTCATGTCTGAAACAGATGACGACAGCCAGATGTCTAAAAAAGACGTAAGCCTTCTTTTAAGCATCCAAGGCAGCTTTAAGTAACACCATTGTGAGTCTGTGCTTAAGAGTTAATTTTGTGAGTTGTTGCTCTCGCTTTAACATTTAAAATTGGCTTAAACCTGTAAAATTTATTAACACAACACTAGTATTTAATTCAGAAGTGAGGATATCTGCGCCTTTGCGTTTAAAAATGGGAGTGTGTCTTCTAAACTCAAAAGAACCAAGTTCCTGGGATGAATTAATCCACAATAAAAGTGTTTTGATTTTTGTTTTTATTGGAAGCTATTGGGACTCAGTCTGAATTTATGAACCAAACTTTTCCTTAGAAAAACCGCAAACGCAGGAACCGCAAAAAGAAGAGCAAGAAGAAGCGAGCGCAGGAGAAGAAGGAGCAGGCGGAGCAGCAGCAGAAGGAGACCAGCGACAAGGAGAAGGACAAAGAGAAGGAGTCAGAGGTGGAGATCGAGTATGTCACAGAGGAGCCCGAGATTTACGACCCCAACTACATCTTCTTCAAGAGGATTTTTGAGGCATTTAAGGTGTGACTCCAGCAGACATAATTTCTTATAATACACCTGCTTTGATGCCCCTCTCCCTCTAATGCAGTCTGTCTTTCCTGCTCTTTTCTAGCTGACTGATGATGTGAAGAAAGAGAAGGAGAAGGAGCCTGAGAAGGCAGAGAAGCTGGAGACAGCTGTGCTGCGGAAAAAAGGATTTGAAGAGGAGAAGAAAGACAGTGATGACAGTGATGAGGTTTGAATCCCCCCCTCCCCGTCTGTTAGTAGAAAGAATAAAATGATTTTTGTGTATGTGTTAAAAGCTGAAATGCTTTTTCACGTGCAGGAAATCAGGCAGGATGCTCCTAAACTATCCAAGAAGAAGCTGAGGAGGATGAACAGGCTGACAGTGGCTGAACTCAAACAGGTAAGTTCAGGCTTTAAAAATGTTTTGCTTTTCAGTCTCGTCTATAGAACATTTTGAATAGATAACATTTTTTCTCTTTCTGCCACTTTGCTTTCAGTTGGTGGCTCGTCCAGATGTGGTGGAAATGCACGATGTGACGGCTCAGGAGCCCAAGCTGCTCGTGCACTTAAAAGCCACCAGGAACACCGTGCCGGTGCCCAGACACTGGTGCTTCAAACGGAAGTATCTGCAGGGAAAGAGAGGTATCGAGAAGCCGCCGTTTGAGCTGCCCGAGTTCATCAAGAGGACAGGAATCCAGGAAATGAGGGAGGCTCTGCAGGAGAAGGTGGGTGGCCTTCTAACAGTCCGACTCAACAATAGCAGAAGGTTTAGTGCATGATTAATGTCCCTGTTTTACGTCCATTTGCAGGAGGATGCCAAAACTATGAAAACCAAAATGAGAGAGAAGGTTCGTCCCAAGATGGGAAAGATCGACATCGACTACCAGAAGCTCCACGATGCTTTCTTCAAATGGCAAATCAAGCCCAAGCTCACTATCCACGGTGACCTTTACTACGAGGTACAGAGATGTGTAATCAGGAGCACTACTTACATTGTCTGCAGTGAAGTCATTAGTGCTGCAGGTCCATCACATGACCTACTTTGTTTTTGTGCCTCTGCAGGGTAAAGAGTTTGAAACTCGTCTGAAAGAGAAGAAGCCAGGAGATCTGTCTGATGAGCTGCGTATCGCTCTGGGCATGCCGGTTGGACCTGTAGGTTCCACTGTTGCTAAAATACTGTGTAAATTTACTGAGCTCAGGCACAAAAAGCAGCAAACGAGTTTAAAACTAACTGCAATTTCTCTTGATAAACACACAAATGCAGGCATATATATGCAGAAACGCACAGCCTCGGTGATCTTAGAGCTTTATGCAGTGATGTTTATGATTCTTTGTTTATTGTGCTGCCTGCTGATGGGTTTTTGTTAGTGTTTCTTGTTCTTAGTCTCATTTTAATCTCAGTGAGACTAATTAAATAAAGAGTGATATAAAACCTATTGTAGGAAGTTCCAGTTGTCAAAAAGAAATCAGCTGCTGCTGTTTTGTTGTTGCTATCCTGCTGTAGTATCACTTTCCCTGCTATATCATTCTGTCACTCTCTCTGTTACTGCTGTTAAGTGGATGAATGTACAAGCTGTGAGAATAAATGTGTCAGATAAGACGTGACAGGACTTGTTTACACAGACACACTAATGAGGACAGGAGCACAATGCTGTGATAACGACGGTTATAAAAATATACCCAGGCAGATTATTTTGTCTCAGGCAGCAGCAGCAGGCACACACATGTACGCCGGGCATATTTTTAGCTTCGAGGGAAGCCATCTTACTGCTCACTGAGGAAGCAGAACTAGTCATTTCACTTGTATTGTCACTTTCTCTTCGTCACTAGAATGCCCACAAGGTGCCACCTCCCTGGTTGATTGCCATGCAGAGGTACGGACCCCCTCCCTCATATCCCAACCTCAAGATCCCTGGGCTCAACTCCCCCATCCCAGAGGTAACAAAATATCCAGGCTCAGATTTTTTTTTTTTTTTAAAAAGGGCTTAAATATACAAAGTTCTAACAGCATCGACCTCAGTTCTAACTAATTATGCCAGTGAATCAGTGCCATTAAATGTGTTTGAGTATGACTTTTGTTTCTCTGTCTGCACCCTGGTGTTCCTCTGTTCATCAGAACTGTACTTTTGGTTACCACGCTGGAGGCTGGGGGAAGCCGCCAGTAGATGAGATGGGCAAACCTCTTTATGGTGACGTGTTCGGGACCAATTCCGCAGACTTCCAGGTTAGGACCTCCACAATCTTCCACACTCACAATACACTCCAGGCATTTTAGAGTTCCTGCATTTTTTTTTTTTTTTTAAATCGTAACTAAAAGTTAACTTTGAAAACAAAGTAAATACATTTGCTTAAAATGCTACAACAGCAACTTTTATTTCTGATTGTTTGCTGGCAGGTTTCTTGATACAAATTTCATCCAAGCTGAAATTTTCAGCCCCTGTTTGATTCCCACATATTCCGATTAGAAGCAACATTTATATTATGGCTGTCTTAACAATGACTAATAGATGAATGTGGTTCTGTGTTTAGGCTAAAGCAGAGGAAGAAGAGGTGGACCACACACCGTGGGGAGAGCTGGAACCCTCAGATGAGGAATCATCAGAGGAAGAGGAGGAGGAAGAGAGCGACGAGGAGAAACCAGACGAAACAGGATTCTTCACACCAGCAGACAGGTACTTAATACGCACGGTGTAGTTAACGTTTTATAAAACATGAATCTTAGTTTTATTTCAGATTGATTTTTCTCACCCTGAAGTGTTTATCTTTATCCAGAATATTAAAAGAAAAATAATCTTTCTAATTTGTAGAGAGGATTTGTGCTTCATCAATAGCGTGCTAAACCTAAAACTAAATAAATGCACTCCAGAAAATGAAAAGGGTCACACCTCACAAACTTCAGTTTGCATTTGTTTTTTGGCTCACATTGTAGTGGAAGCAGGTTTGTGTGTTTTCAGCACAGTGCCTTCATCAGAGTGTGTGAGGCACTATTTCAGCTGAAGGTTGTAGTTACTGTCGGGGGTGTGTCAAAATAAAAAAAAAAATAACCATGCAGCTAAAGAGTTTGAGGGATGCAGCTCATAGATCTGTAACACTAAATATCAGATTTACATCATTCTCATCAATGCTGACATTTAAATTAGCTTTCAGACCATGAAACCATTTCCTTAATTTACTGTGTAATTATAACCGCAAATGCCACACCAACTTGGGCGGTAAAGTGCCCATTCTGATTAGTGTCTAACTGGGTAATTTGCTTTAGTTGATGAGGTATATAGCTGGTCTGTGATTATCTTGTGGTGCAGTGTATGACTGCATGTCCTCGCTCATGTCCATCAGTTTCTTGATTGGATTTCTATGAGGTTAAGGTTGATTGAGGTTGTGCGCGCCCGCAGCTTTCAGATCTTTTTCGAGGCTTCGTGATGTAAAGTGTGTAGATGCATGAACTCAGCCACGTATGGAGATTTGCACCCGACAATAAACTCATCGTGTACTGTGTCTCGTTTTGTGTGTTTCAGTGGGCTGATCACCCCAGGAGGCTTCTCATCAGTACCAGCCGGCATGGAGACCCCAGAGCTGATAGAGCTGAGGAAGAAGAAGATCGAGGAGGCCATGGATGGGTGAGTGTCGCTCCGCAGTGCCACAGCTGTTTTCATTTCCTCTTTATTTTAACAGTCCTTCGAGGCTCCTGCGGCCTTTACATAAGGCTCATTCCATCTCCCAATTCATCATATTAAAAAAGAACAATCTGATCATCAGATATTTACCTGGAAAAAAAACTACAGGGGAAAAATTTCCTAATGGAAACTATGCCGAATTTCAGGTTCATGTATTTCAAGGATGAGGGGGGGGCGGTGTTTTAAGACTTTTTTTTTTTTCCATGTTTTGAGAGGAAATTTTAAAACTCCATTATCTAGGAAAGTATTTGAGCTAGGTCATTCAGTTTTTTAGGGTAAATATGTGGTACTACAGCTCTGTGAATGTGGACGCTCAAGTTAACACAGAATGACGGCTGCTCGAAGTCTGTGAGATATTCGGGTGTTCGATCTTTGACAGCAGTAGAGGGCTGATGTTTTGTGTATAGCTTCTCATGTACAAGACACATAATATTAAACCAGTTCAAATCAGGTTTCACAGAGATTCAAGCTTGAATATGGAAAAAAAAAAAAAAAATCATAATTTCATCCGGCTTCAGTGTGAGACTCCCCGGGGATTGGATGGCATTTGACGAGCTGACATGGAATGACCCATTCACATTTATTTATATGAGTGGTGCTGTCTAAAAAAAGTACCTGCAACTATAAAATGAGTCACTTTTGCTGTACACAACATTAAAAAAAAAATGTCATCACACCCACTCTAATTTGTTGTTAATGCCACAGTTCTGGTGCCATGTAATAAAAAACATCAGTGTAGCAGCAGCAGGTATTTGTAGTGCAGATTTCTTTGCTTTTTGGCAGGTAACTTAGTCCTGTTTGTGCTGTTACAATGTAAACGCTCGCAGCGTTAATTTGTAACCACCCAGAGGAATTCTCCTTTTCGGTCATATTTTGTATAGAAAGTGAGCAAAGAGCAAAACACTGTGCTTTTCTCAGTTTGACACGTCCTTGTTTTACAGGAATGAGACGCCGCAGCTGTACACTGTTCTCCCAGAAAGGCGAACGGGCCCCGTAGGAGCAGCCATGATGGCCTCAACACACATTTACGAAATGTCAGGGGTAAGGCGCGATGTGTCCAGATGAAATGGCAGTACAGCTTTTGTTTGTTTGGTTTTTTTTTGGGGGGGGGGGGGTCCTCTTCTGCCACTAGCAGAATCTTAAATATCTTCCCTGCTGCCCTCAGGCCATGGCTGCTCGTAAAGCTGGTGGAGGGCAGGAGTCGCAGGGCGTGGAGGTGGCGCTGGCCCCGGAGGAGTTGGAGCTGGACCCCATGGCCATGACGCAGAAGTACGAGGAGCACGTGAGAGAGCAGCAAGCTCAGGTGGAGAAGGAGGACTTCAGCGACATGGTAGCTGAGCACGCAGCCAAACAGAAGGTACTGACACACGCAATCCATTTCTAACAGTCGAGCTATTGCTGCAGCCGCGACGTCATTTGTTCCACAAACACTTTAACGCTGGCCATAACTCAATGTGACCCAAGATGTTCAAATTCACACTATAGATGCATACTGTTGAGGCTAGACCCATCAAAATTCACACACTCCTTAACTGACTTTACTAAAACAGCACTTTGACGATGACCCCGCCCCCTCGCCTTGTTAGGAATCCTAAACAGCTGAGCATTGGCACCCACTCAGCAGTGCTGTTGTTTTAACATGTTTTCTTCATATAAATGCTTCTGTTTTATTGATTCCCGGTTGACAAATTACAGCTGTTACGTTACCAGTTCCTGGAAGCTTTTACATTTGCTGCTTTTAAACAGCAGTGCGGTTCAGACCGACAGACACCTCAGCAAAGCATCTTTAAAAAACAGATCAGATGTGGTTGTTAAGAAATGGTTTCCATTTAGTTAATCAACACATTTGGCCTGTGAATTATCAGCGTGTTACTGTAAAGGAGTTCTATTTATAAACTAAAGGAAAGTGGAAGTCAGCATTCATTTTAGGTTTTCCCTTGGGGTGATGTTTGAATATTAATAGTTTCCCCCTCCTCCCCCCTTTTTTGCTTCCTTGTCACCAAACAGCAAAAAAAGAGGAAGGCCCAGCCGCAGGACACGCGAGGAGGAGCCAAGAAATACAAAGAGTTCAAGTTCTAGAGGAGATGAACCAAAACAAAGCTCTGCGTGCGACTCGGCCGCCACAGGAAACGAAAGAGGAAGAGACGAATTTAAATTTCAGAGGACCCACACTGCTGCACCGATCATCTGTCAGATCTTTAACAGTAAACTGTATATCGACAGTGTTGTCGCGTCTCACGTAATCAGTGACACATGGCAGTGGTGACGTGCATTTTCCTGTGTTTAGCTCAACTTTTTAGGTCATGGTTATTTTTTTTTTTTTTTCGATGATAGCCATGTTTTTTTTTTTTTTGTAAATAAATGAAGTGACAACATGAGTTCACAGCTGTACTGTCTCCAGGTTTCTGATTCATTTCATTCTACTCTCTGAGGAGTTGTACTTACATGCTGGTGGTAAAATGCAAGGTATTTTCCCCGTCTGTCAGCCGAGCCACTCTCTCATATAGATAGGGACTTAAGGCCGAAAGGAGGAAGAGATCTTATTTTGCATCTTAGTAACTTGTACTGTACCTATTAGAGCCTTTACTTCCACTGAAAATGCAAAATTATGACCTCTGAATTCAGGGCTGAACACTTCGGTCCACCTGAGGTTTCATCTTTGGTCTAAGTTTGTTTGGATATGGCCTATCGCGGGCCTCTAGAGCTTTGAGGCCAGGGATAAGCCATATCCATACAAGCTTAGACCAAGTTGATCAGAATGGAGGCTTTAAAAAGGACATTTCGAGTGAGAAGTTCTTTACAAAAACTGAACTTACAGGAGTAAGCTGCATGTGACTGGATGCGGTTGGTTCTTAGCAGTGTTTTCTTCCAAACCAGACAAGGTGCCAATCTGAAGGTAACAAGTTTACCCAGCAGCACCACTGAGGGTGTTTTGCTTGTTTGCATTAACAGATTATTGGCTATCTTACATGGGTTTCTTGCCTGATATCCCAGGAACCTCTCAGAGAAGAAGTACTCCAAGAGTGAATGTGCAATTTCTAAATCTGTCCTGGATGGACATCTTGGAATAAATGGACATGAGTCAAAAGTTAAAGCCTTCCAGTGGGTTCAGGAAGAGCATAGACTTGTTTTGTTTCAGATTTTTACCAGATATATGACATAAATTCAGCTTGAACCAGCATGTCAGAGAAGCACTACGTCCACAGGCGCTGCCTCGGAAGACCTCCAAATTAAGTCGCTTAAAGATAGGGTGCGGCAACCTGCAATTCCTGCTCCCACAGCTAGAGGGCAAACGAGTACCGAAGGTGACAGTCAGCTGACCGTCTGGGAAGCACAGTGACCTAAATACAGTAGCTCCTGCAGCGGCTGCATGCTGACTCGGTCACTGGTGCACAGCTCCTCACACGGAGCAACAGCCTGTACATATCAGATCCTTTAAGTGTCCTGAAAAAGGCAGAACAGTACCAGTATTCCCAGTACTGCAGGCCTGTGTGGACAGTATTCCCAGTACTGCAGCCTATGATGAAAGCTGCTGTTACTGAAGGATACCTTAGAGGGGCAGTTCTGTGAATGCGTTTAAGACTAAACACAGTGTGGCATTTGAGGACGTCTCCTTCACCTACGTGACTGAAACTTTACTCTCAGTGGTCCATTTAGAGGAAATAAGACTTTACTGATCCTGCTGACAAAGCCACCCGTCTGAGCAGAGTATTTGTACTCGCTGTACTCAACCTTATTTACTAAGAGCCGTACAAATTTACACCGACTCCTTTCAGCAGTTCCCTACAGCACATTGGTGAAATATGCAATGTATGACTGTTTATTTGCAATATTAAAGTTGCAGTATATTATAAAAATAGAAATACAATTAAATATCTTGCTCTGCTTCCCCAGTGTGGATGTTTTCTATTTGTTATAAACTTAATCTCTTCAAACTCTTTTATTTTTACAAACATTTTAAGCACATCTTTAAACTGCTTTCTATCATTTTAGATCTCAGTAACATAAGTAGCCTGATCAGTAATTAGTCAGTCAGTCCTAATATGTTGACATGCATTGGTGTGTTTTACCAAGTGTTTTGCATACACAGAGAAGTGTAACTCATACTGGCACAGCTGCATGGCTACTATATTGTGCCTATGCACAGTCACAGTAAAGGGGAGCTGTAGGTTGCATGGGATACAGTGTAGACTTAATTGACCGTGACACTGGATTTGGAGCCTGTGCAGTGTCACTTGATGACTTTGCAGATTTAGGCCGCTGTGTAAAAAGTAACCCGGGATTATCCTGTGACCATGTTTTAATCTGCTTGATACTAATCTCTTTATCAATGGGAGGAGCGGCTGGTGGTGAGAGAAGCACATCAAAAAGAGCAGAAGGGGATATGCTGTGTTTGAGCAGTTCAGCTGATTATCTTTAAAAAAAAAAAAAACTGTTAGAACTAATGACAAGTCTGAAGTCTTTAACATAGTTCAGTTCAGTTTTATTTATATAGTCCCGTCACAACAGCAAATCACAAAAACTGTCACCTCAAGGAGCTTTATATTGCAAGGTAAAGCCCCCACAATAATAAAGGGAAAACCCAACAATCAGACAACCCCCTATGAGCAAGCACTTGGCGACAGTGGGAAGGAAAAACTCCCTTTTAATAGGAAGAAACCTCCAGCAGAACCAGGAGGAGCGGCCATGTGCCATGACCGGTTGGGGGTGAGGGACACAGGACAAAAGACATGCTAAGGAAGAGAGCCAGAGAAGAATAATAACTCCCTATTGAATATTTCCTAAAAAGCCTGTAATGACACTAAACAGTAAGCTATAAGAACAGATGTGCGTTTTAATCTTCATATCTTAATCTGGGGGAAAAAGAACAAATACTACACAAACTGTAACAGACTACAGTGTTCTCTAAAGCCTTTCAATTCTTTACATACAGTTTTGATACGTCCTACAGCCTCTGAAAGCATCATAATCTAGAAATTTTAAAAAAAGAGCTAAAACATGGATCTATCAATTTTTCATTACACCGCAGTTATGTGCGTACCCCCGGGCTGCCGTGAACATTTCAAGCACGTAATGTTTTTGTAAGCCCCGATCGCTGCGGGGATAATCTGCCTGTGGAGAGACGTCACGCTGATGGCAGCCGGCCCTGGCTGTGACGCTGCCATTAGGTCACCTTCTGATTCATATTCAGATGCAGAGATTGTAATCAGAGCAGCGCCTTTGTCACCTGAAGGTGCAAACGCTGCACCTGTTTCGTCTTACACTGACAGGCAGCCAAGCCCTGGATGAGATGCAGGCTGGTGGGGTTTTTTTGTGTGTGTCAGAGGGAGAATGGCTCACACAATAGAGTTTGAGGCCACATGCAAACAAAACTGTTTTAGCGGTGTATGAAAATAAGGCAGCTCTTTCCTGAATATTAACTCTTATCTGGCAGATCAGGGAAACTGTGAAGAACATTAAAAGGACAGCAGTCTCAGTTCACAGTCTCCAACCGGTTTTGCATATTTCTCATAACAGCTGACTGAGGTTAGGGGTGTGTGTGTGTGTGTGTGTGTGTGTGTGTGTGTGTGTGTGTGTGTGTGTGTGTGTGTGTGTGTGTGTGAAAGAGCCACCACATGTGTATGACTAATGGGAATCATTACAGGAGCACCTGAGACTTCTGACATTATGCAATATGGGTCAAAAACGGAACATTTGCAAATCTACCCTCCTGGATCCTGCGTGAAACACCTGAGTGGGCCGACATACTGTATACAAGGCTGACTGTACGCAGCAGTAAACCACGCGGTGTATGGAAAAAACATTGAATGATGGATAAATATAAGCTCTGGAGTTTATTGATGGTTGAAATCAATACACTTCATAACACACTACATAAGTTAATGTCATCCCTATTGATGTAAAAGATGTGTTCTGGCTATTGATGTCCTGATTGGAGTGCAGGTTGTTTGGAGCAGCAGCACCTGGGAAACATTTAATTATACACCTTCATTGTTTTTATTTGTTTTACTATAAACTGGGTTAAATAATTTTTCAGTTACTTTAGTGTCATTGTATGTGATTGAAGACATTTGTGCAGGAGCACATCCTGCTGTTAAATATTTAAAGTAGATTATGGGCTAAATTCCTGTAGTCCCACAGATCAGAAGGACATCGTTGCTCTGTCTCTTACTTCATTCACATTTGAAGTTTCTTTGTCACAATGACCTCTGTTACATCATTGCAAAAAAAAAATGCAAATGCTGTTAACAACGTCATAGTCAGACTGCTGGCTCACTTGTGGTTCCTAGAGGTTTTAAAAGTAGAATGGGAGGGAGAACCTTCAGCTTTCATGGCCCTCTTCTGTGGCACCAGCTCCCAGTTTGGATTTTGATGAAGCTCATAGTTACAGCTGGATCAGGTGACCCTGAACCCTCCCTCAGTTATGTTGCTGTAGGCTCAGACTGCTGCAGGACTTAAAGTGATGCACTGAGTGTTTCTTCTTCACTCTCCTTTTTCCACCACTCTGCATTTAATCATTATTACTTTTTACAGTGATGAATAAATCAGTCTTATTGCAACTGCTCCATTGAATTTTCCCCAACAAGACAGACACTAAAATAAATAAATAAATGAAAATAAAACATTGCTAGAGAATAAAATTATATAAATTACATATGTGAAATACACATTTATTAAATAAAAATATAGAATTTATATAAAAATAGCTTTAGAAATAATATATTTAAACGATAAAAATTACATTGTAGTAATGTCCAGTACTATAACAAAATAAAAATAAAAGCAACACCTTTAAAAAAATGATTATATACCGCTCGGCAGTACAGCAGTGCGTTTAGAAGCGTATAGATTGTGTGTTTGGGGTCTAAACAAACACAGTAACAGCAGCTGCTGCGATTGGCCCGCTGCTCTGTGTGTGTGTGTGTCTCCCGCTCCGGAGCGGCTTTACGTCCTCTGAAGAGGCGTTGCTCTCGCTGCTTTCTGCTCATTGTGCGACTTCGGCGAGAGAAATTTCCGCTTCCTGCACCGATAAACACCAGCGGCGAGCACACACCGAGCTGACGCCAACTTAAGCACGGGGAGAGACTGGGAGAGACGCGGGGATTTGCCGCCTGCCGTCAGGTACAAACCGCGAAGACTGCGATGTTTTCACTATCAGGCGGAGATTAGCACTTTACGTTTGCGCTGAGCACTCGAGCGCTGTACTCGTTTGCACCATCCGGAGCCTGAAAAAATAAGGCAAAGCACAGGGGAGACGGACCCAGAGCGCCGAAAGAAGGACACACACGTACGGAGAAGATAAACTACTACGGGTATTCCCCACTATTAGCTCCGTCTGAAAGCCCGTTTTCAGCCTCCAGGATGTCGGAGCGAGGAGGGCTCCCGCGGACTGGGGGCGTCCCTTCGCCGCACATGCAGCCCTCCAAGCCGGTCAGCATCACCTCCAACCGGCCGGTCCACATGAACCTGTACGCTACCTGGGAGGTGGACCGCTCCTCGCCTAGCTGTGTGCCGAGGTATGTGGAGGGTAAGGGGGGGAAGCTTAGCATGACTTATCACTTTTTCGGGGCTGGTTGTTGTGAATGGGAAGTGACCCAGTCAGTCAGTGTGTTTACAGTGGGGGATTACAAACACCCATGAGCGCCTATTTAGGAAGTCTCATCTGCATTGATTGGTGCTGCTGTAGTATTAACAGACGGGCAGATGGCATTAGACCCAATAATTAAGAGGTTCCTTCCAATAGCACTGATATTACCCTCTGACTGGACCCTTTGTTAGCCCTTCCAACACGTTTTGTGGTCCCCAGCCCTCAGCCTGAGAACTCTACAACCTTACTTTTAAAGATAAAACACACACACACACACACACCCTGATGATTTCTGATCCCTATAGCAGCTGCTGCCCAAAAAGCCCCAGTTGTTGCTCACCTGATCAGTGCAGACACAAAAGATTGATGAGGCACTGGGTCAGGCGGACTGTCACTGCAACTGTAGAGCTCCACTTTGTAACCATTTATTATACAACTGTAACAGTAGGTGCTGTGATGTATGAGTCTGAGGGAAAAGATGAAGGCAGGAATTATCTTTGAGGTGCACCCGCAAACCGAAACGTCTTGCTTACTGTCAGATCTCCCCAGACTTCCACTGCTTGTCATGTAATGGAACTTGTGTGTGTGTGTGTGTGTGTGTGTGTGTGTGTGTGTGTGTGTGTGTGTGTGTGTGTGTTCATTAAGGGCAATGCAGCAAGGTCACACTAGGAGAGACACCTCATCCACCTCTAAGCTCAGCCTCAGACAAAGACACTGAAGTAGGCTTTTCCTGAGAGACTAACCAGCCAGGCTGTGAGGGGAGCTTTAGCTGGCAGGCAGTATGGTTTGTCTAACAGAAGCAGATGCACGCGGTCATGTGACCTGTGATAACACACATATATCAGGTCTAACCTTAATGAATGTGTTCCAGCTGCAGTTTGTCTCTAATTTTTTTTATGATGCTTTAGTAACAACCCTGGTCATAATAAGTTAGATTCAAGGTCAAAGGTTAACTGCTGCTGCTGAGGTAGTGCTTGTGTTTTTCAGTCCTGGCTAAACAAACAGTCGGTAGAGCTGCTGCACTGATTAAAAAGGTGTGCAAAAACTTTCTGTGAAATGACGTTAAGTGTTTTAAAAAAAAAAAAAATCCTCTTTTTGCCATAAGGTACGTCCTTCCAGATGAGCGCAGATGTTTAGGTGACTTAAAACGCAATTAGTGTGGAATAAAGCACCACGGTCATCATCACACAAAGCTCACATGCTGACACCTTAATGCTGCTTGCTGAAATGCTTTGAGGCTTTACTGGTTTTAGAAGCAAAGCCTCAAAGTATGTTTGGCTTCTTGGTATTCTGTGCGTGTGTGCGTGCGTGCGTGCGTGTGCGTGCGTGTGTGTGCGCGTGTGCGCGCGCGTGCGTGTGTGTGTGCGTGTGTGCGTGCGTGCGTGTGTGTGTGTGTGCGAGCCCCTTAATGTTACAGCTGTGAATCTATGTCTTGCAATTAGCTTGCTTGAATATAAAATCTGTTTTGTTTGAGGTTATTCTTCATGTTTGCACCAACATCCTGGAATATTTTGGCATCGTGCTTCAAAATGCGATTATGGACTATGTTTTTTTGGGGGGGGGGCACCCAACCAGCCTGCAGCCGTCATGTTCTGTCAAATATCTTCGATTTCACTGCAGTTTCAGCAACACGCAGAGACTCACAGCCAGAAAAAAAAAAAAAGAGAGCGGGTGGGAGGGTTGGAGAGAAACAGAGGATGACACTGTGAGATGGGGAGTAGCAGCAGTGGCTCTGTCATCTACATTTAAACAGGATTTTTCACAGACACAGGCAACAGGGAAGTCTAATCCACAGCTAGAAGTACCTGCATACCATAGACTGTGAATAAGTCATGGGGATGTCTTGCACATATCTGACTGTGGCCTATTTGCTTCTTGTTGACTGCCTTGTTGCCTAATCTTTGCTGCTGCAGTGAGGACTAAGGACACCCCCCACCCCCTTTAGTCGAGGTGCTGTTGCTCTAACCTCTTCCTGTCTACCCAGAATGCCTCCTTGTGTGTTGTTTACGCTGAGCCGTGGGTTGATTTGCCCCGACAGGCGCACAGATGCTGCTTATCCTGATTTGTAGAGAAACCTGGAAAACGCGCTGTATTTATAGGCATATATATTCACCTAGATTCAAAAGCCATGTGGCATTTTTATTTATTTTATTTTTCTTTTGCTCATATTCAGAGGGGAGTTGACAGGAAATAGTTGAGAATGAGAGATGATATCACTTGTTTGAGCAGCCATGAGTCAAATTTTGCATCCGTCTTCGAGTGTGAGCAGCTGCTATAGCCCCAGTATTTGTTTTGAAGGGCACAAAAGCACAGTCATCTTAAAATCAGGTCCACCCTTCCTCATATCCATCCACGCAGCGCGAGTGCCTCTAAGGTCATTTCTGTGCTCTGCCTTCCTGACCTTCTATTGTCTTGTTTTAAACCGGAGGGGAATAAATCATTTCTCTGGCTGCGTAGCAGCTCTTTCAGCGTGGAGTCGAGGGCGATTCTCTTTGCTGCCTCTTCTGCTCGTCTCCCGTCCCCTCTGCTCAGCTCATTGCTTCATATCTCACCTCGGGGGGGGATGAAACTTTCATTTTCTGCAGCCAATATAATGAGTGCCTCAGCTGCTCCAGCAGGCCTGACACTTCACAAATACAGAGGCGGTGTAGCGGAAAAAAAGATTAACAATTCTCAGGTGCTGTCAGGTGGAATGCCGACTCTCGCCTGTCAACGTGCAGGTCGTGCGTGGTTCGGATTCCAGCGCCTGGTGGAGTTTAGTTGGTGCTCGTTGTGCAGCCACTCTACATCAGGTATTACAGGAATAGGTTCGAGCGCTGGGTTGATCACCTTGCAAAGAACCTGAGGGGAAAGTCCTGTGACTCAGGTTCTTGGCTGGATCCTGGGGATTTTTACTCAGTGTTTCATTTTGGCTTCTAGGGAGAAATGCTTTGTGAGTGCTGTGCTCCAGTGACCCCACAAAACGAGGCGTTGTTCATTTGGAGGCTGTTACCACGGGATTCAGTGGACTTTCCACGGTGGCCCGCTCAAACAGTAACTCGGGTTACTTTCACCTGAGTTACTGTTTGACAAGCAACAAGCAAACAACAAAGATTAGAAAAATATAAGTTCATTATTTTGTGAAACCTACTTAATAAGGTATTAGCCAAGAGTTAGATGATTACAAGCTTATTAGAGCCTAATATTGGCCTATTAGAAATGAAGCGCTATATTGGTTTATAGGGGTATATGTTGTTGGATATGCACCTGTATGAAAACCATATTGCAGAAGATGATGTTTGGAATACTTTAGAAATGCTGTCATCACATAGTTTGTTTGGGAGAGCAACTCCATCTCCATTATTTACAGTATGCTTGGTACTGCAGCAGAGTGGGCAGTGATACTGAATCAATCAGTGTCATTATGGTCTGGAAGCAGACCTGAAATCACTCCGATCAGTAAAGGGTTAAACAAGTGATCACTCTAGTCAGCATCCAAGGGGGGACTGAGCTGAGCCGAGCCGCCTTTCTTCTGATTTGCTGTCCCTCACAAACAGAGGGTTTGAATGTCAGATTTTGGGGTGGGGTGGGGTGGGGGTGTCTTTCCTATTGACATCCAAACCCATGTACCCTAGATTGACATTGGGGATATTCCCTGTCACTGACATCATACAGAGCCAAGAGGGGGAAAAAAAAAACTGTCTGAAACTGAGGGTTTAAAGCATTCTGAAGCCTGAACTTGTGGCTCACAGGGATCACTTTTACACAAGCTGCTTTGATCAGGTTTAATATGAACAACCAATAGTATAACAATATCATTATGACTGAAAGAATGGTCATGTCAGTATTTCCCTGTTTGTTTTGAATTCAAACATAAAGAAAATCAACAAATTATTGGAATTTCTTCCTCTCTAAAAATTCGTATCGGCTCCAGAAATCCAGCGTGAGTTGGGTCTAAATGTATACCACTGTTACTCCTGAGCTTCATATTGTTGGCCTCTCTGTCTCTCTCTCTCTCAGGAAAAAGCCTGCACACTTTGTTTTTTCCCCTTTTGCAATCAATGACTCAACCATCCAAAGAGAACTTCCCTTTTCTGGTTGAATGGTTTGCAGCTCAGGCATAGCAGAAATGTAAAATTCGTTTTAAACCACCAGACAGAAAATGGGAAACACAATCAAATTTGTGGATCTCTTCGTTAATCAGCTCCACAAAAATTGGACCTTGGGCTACGTCGTGTCTTGAGCTTTCATTGGGTTCGCATTTAGTTGGTTAAAACCTTCCTAATCCTGCTAAATAAGACAGTTTCCTAAAAGCGAATCAGCCTAATCCCTTTAACATTAGGCGCTGAACACACAAACAATATGAATAAGTGAAGGCTGCGGGGTCAGTGCATTAAAAATAAATCTGCAGCTCTGGTAATGAATACTGTTGGTGTGAGGAAGTGCGCTGCAGAAATGCAGGATGTTCTGAATTATACATTGTGTGTTTGTTACACTCGTGTGCTGTAATTGCCCCGCAGTACAATAGTGGACGTCACGTTCCTCGAGTGTCAGCGGTACATTATCCTCCCTGCCCCCCCCCTAAACACCGGCTGCTGAGCACACATAACTGGAAAGAAATGGAAAGCGCGTCGACAGGCTATCGCATACGCGCACGCTCTCAGGCGGGGTGGTGGTGTTCATTAAGGAGCTTTGCTGCTTTTTTTTTGGTTCCACACAGCTGAGTGGCCCAAAGGTCTGAAGTTTCCTAAGCGGCTCGGCTCGCCTGCTGCAGATGAAGGGAGACGGAGTGTAAAGTATAAACCCCTTCACCCAACTTGCCGCCATTATTTACTGTTTCTGCTAGAAGCCTTCCAAGGTAAATCCCCGGGGAGAGATGGGACATGATGGCATGCAGTGCATGACCGTTATTGACTCCAATGATGTTTATCCAGTGGCTTTCCAAAGACGCTGGAATGCATTTTTTTTTTCTTCTGCTGGTGTTCGGAATAATAATGATGCAGCTGAAAAAGCTCACCAATAAAATGTTTTTCTCAGCACCTTGAAGGCTGACAGGCTGCAGAAAAACCTCTAACCCTGCTTTAAAAAGCTGCTAACCCACTCGAAAATTCACAGTTATGCCTTTCTCTGCTGTGATTCCACACACTGACATAAATCCTCTTTTTACCGACCTTCCTTAGATTGAAATTTGCTGGGTAACAGTGTCAGTGTAGAGGCTTGAAAATGAGTCAAAAGAGAAATATCAGCATCACACATAGAAACCCTTTATTGATTTGAGAGTGTGCTTGCTTTGGCTCTTGCTCAAACAGTGTCTAAAATGGAGGATGTTTGCTGCCATGTACAACTTTTTCTAACAATGTGTTTTTTTGTTTTTTTTTCTTCATTCTTTGAAAAAAAGACTCCTCGACTATTGTGAAACTTTCAGAGCCTAGTTGGGAAAGTTTCCCCGCAGTGCTGTTCCCGAGAGAACATAATCTTCATCCTTGACGTGTCTTCTCATAAAAGAGACATGAAGTATGCTAATTTAAATCCCTCGTTTGAATGATTTGTCTCTGGCAGTTATTTTGTGTTTTTCAGCTCCTCGCCGTGACAGTTTTTTTTGGATGCCTGACGTATGATTTGGTTCCCGAGCTCCCAGTCGAGCTGCTTCTGACTTAAGTCGTGCCTTATTTCTTCCCTCTGTGGCGACAAAAGACTTGACATCTGTCCTCAAAAGCTTCCTTATGTGCTGCAGCCATCTAAATGCTGTCAGTGCTGACTCGAACAGACACAGAGTAAACAGGGTTGATGGTTTAGAAACATTAAGATGAGAACCCCCACCTGTGGAGCCTGCTTTTTCATATCTAAATCCCAGTAATGGCCATTGCTAAGATGACTCACCTTGGCAGCCGCACTCTGTTGTATTTTTAGAAGTCAGTGTGGGTTACGAGCAGCTATTCAAGTATCACTTTTAACCGTATGCTTTCGTATTAATGACGGCATACAAAAATCATGATGGTTGTAGAAAATGCAATAACCATCCATTCATTTTCTTCCACTTATCCAGTACAAGGTACCGAGGCTGTGGAGCCCATCCCAGCTGCCATGGGGTGAGAGGCGGGGTGCGTCCTGGACAGGTCGCCAGACTGTCGCTAAAGCCTTGATTAGACTTTCCACTTCTGCGAGCCTCTGGGTCCGCTCGGGTCCAAGTGACGTAAAATTCATCATCAGACGGTGTGGGTCTGCACATATGTCTGCCCACACAGACTTGTGCGTGGAGAATTCACATTACAGTGCACCAACTACACATGCACCACAGGCAGCGTCAGGAATGACTACTCGGCTGTCCATAACGGAGCGTAATCGAGGCTTAATGCACAGAGACAGGCAACAGTGCACTCTCACATGCATGTCTTTGGATTGTGGGAGGAAGGCGGAGTACCTGGAAGGAACCCCACGCAGGCACAGGGAGAACATGCAGCCTTGCTGCCCAGAATGCAGTAACATGTAAATGAAGCTATCTCAACAGGGCAGTTTGCAGTGGACATTTTGTTTTCAGAGAAATCGCTCTCTCGGAGTCTGTGGTGCGAGGGGCAGGGGCGGCTACATAAAGAGAGACTGTACTCTCTGTGACAAATGTTCACAACATGCAGTTTCACACCCACTGTTGAGGCTAACAGTGCTCTTCCCCTCACTGAAACAAGCGCCCGTGCACATATGTTGAAATTTCACAGTTGCTGGGGCTTTCACCATGTCACTGTCTTGGGTACGTCTTTGACACGAAGCCAAGAGGAACATTACGTGAATGTGACCTGTGTCAGACTGACAGAATGCTGCGGCTCTAAATGGTTGATAAAGCCAGTTATGTTGCAAGAGCAGGGTTTTTTTTTTTTTTTTTTTTTTGGCAGCAGCCAAACAGAAATCGTTTGGTTGTTGGTGGGTGTTTGCTTCTCATGCAGGGTCTGATGTCAAAAGACAGAAGTGTGAAGCTGAGGTGTTTTACTGCTGATACTGCTGCTGCAATGTAGAAGCTGTGGTCTGTCAGGCTCTGAAACTGCTGTGGTCTGAGGAGGACTTTGTTGTGGTATATTAATGTGTGTGTTTTTTTTGTTTTTTTTGTTTTGTTTTTTAAGAGTTGTACTGTTGTGTCTTCTGATCGTGATCTCCCTTCTGTGGGGACATAGTGTCCCATCTGTCACACACACACACACACACCTACACACACACACACACACACACACACACACACACACACACACACACACACACACACACACACACACATTCATGCATGGACAGATTTCCACTTCCAAGGTGTAGTGACACCTTGTTCATGGGTAATGTCACTAACATATGCTCTGCTTTCATCCTCTGTGTTACGAACAAGGACACCTCGGTATACGCTTACAGAGAAGTGTGGGGAAACACAAATCATGCTGACAACAGATACATACATACATACACACACACACACACACACACTACATCCCGATATGACGAGTTTTCTCCATCATTCCATCTTTGGGCCTGTTGAAACCTGAGTGCTGAAATTCCATACCTCGGTTTGTTTAGTTTTCTCCGGAGTGTCTTGAGAGGAAACTGTCTGGCACATCTGTCTTACTAACAGCACAGCCACGCTGTTAAAATCTGGACCGTGCAGCTGGAAAATTGTGCACACGAAAAGATAAAAACAGACCAATAATCTGCATTAAAAAAAAATTCAATTCAATTTTATTTATATAGCGCCAAATCACAACAAACAGTTGCCTCGAGGCGCTTTGTATTGTGGGTAAAGACCCTAAAATGCAAACAACAACAGTTGTCTTTGTGCTTCTGTGCCACTGCTGTATGTCTGCGGTCATGCAAATAGTGCTTGCTCACGGCTGTAATCCTCTGCAGCTCAGGTTACACACTGCTTTCCCTGGGTGATAACACAAGCTTGTAATGCACTTAACACAGATTGACCTTGACACAGCGCCAGTGTTTTAGTAACTCTGACAATAATTTATTGGCATTTCTTTCCAATTCTGCATGGGTTTGTGGTTTTGTGGCAGTGCAACTCAGATGCATCTGTGTGTTATTTATTTAATTTGTGTGTTTAACTGCTTGAATTTTGGATAGTTTGGGCTTTCTATGCTGATGATGTTGTAGTGCTCTAATTATGTGTCATCCTGATTATATATTTGAATGGTTTGTTTGAACTATGGATGCAAAAGCAATCAGCTTCAGTTTTTTATTTTAGTGGAAATCGGCAATATGAACTGTGAAGTATAATCATATGCTTCCATGTTTGTAGACACATACAAGCTCGAGGATTGCATACTTGAGCAACCATTCACTGACAACTTGTTGACATTGCGTTTGTGGCGGGGCAGGAGATACGCCCAAGCTTTCTTTTGAGTCCATCCGTCCGTCCGTCCATCCATCCATCCATCCATCCATCTCTGCTTATCCTTTTCAGGGTTGCAGGGGGGCTGGAGCCTATCCCAGCTAACATAGGGTGAGAGGCAGGGTACACCCTGTACAGGTTGCCATTAAAGAACCAAACCACAACAAACGCTATATATCCTAGACTTGAAGTCCACTTTCTTGGACTGTAGGTAGTGTAGCAACTCCAGTGGTTTCTGGTTAGAGTCCCACTTACATTTCCAGCCATTTGTTACCCCCATTTCATGTGTTGCTGCCATCAAATTAAAAATCAAAATGGAACATTTGATATGTTTTTATGTTCTACTGTGAATAAATTATGGGGTTATGAGAATTGCAAATCATTGCATTTTACACAGCATCCCACCTGTTTTTGCAGTTCGGGTTGTATGTAGGTGGCCATCAGCAACCATCCAAGAAAAGTCCCTGTGTGGGGGAACAGTGACCTAGCTACGCTAGCTGCCGCCCCTGCTTAAGCTAACTTACTTCTGTGTAACTTTGTACAAAAGAGGCACAACTCCCTTTCCATAGAGAGTAAAGCTAGTACGAATAATGCAATGGAGTTTAACAAGTTTAGCATCCAAAGGTAAAAAGACACACAAATGAAAGGAAAAGGTTGGCTAATCACTTTTTTAACTAATTTAAATTGGCAAAATGTTACCAAATGTGCTAATGTTGGAAGAAAGACTGTGATCGGCTGAAAGATTCAGTGGTTTTACAGAATATGACATGCAGGTGAAATAAATGGTTGAAACTGAGAATAGGTAAGTTTCTCAGAGTCTTGTGCCTGTGCATTTCTTTTTTCCTCTTGTGCATTGAACGTTAGAGCTGTGTGACTGTGGCCTAGCACACAGATGAACTGGCACATCCTTTTAAAGGTCTTACTACTAATATTGTTACACTTGTTGGTGCAGTGAATCCTCCTCAGCTTGACTCACACTGTCATTGTGATACTCTGAGTTCGTTATTAAGGCTGTACTGGGGCAGGAGTGGCTGTGATTGGTAGATCACCCAGTACCCATCCAGCAATGTGCAGCTGTGCAGGGAGGGGGGACATCGAGCTTGGATGGCATCGCCTCCCTGTCTCAAGCTAAACTGGATTAGGCGGGTGCTCTGCTCATTAATCTGTAATCGCTTTAACGAAGGGTCAGTTGTGTGTGTGTGTGTGTGTGTGTGTGTGTGTGTGTGTGTGTGTGTGTGTGTGTGTGTGTGTGTGTGTGTGTGTGTGTGTGTGTGCGCGCTGTTTGACACTGTGAGGGGGCCGAGATGAGGCGGGGGTAAGAGCGTGTGTGTGTGAGAGCGAGAGAGAGACAACAAAGAGAGGATTCTGCTGTATGCTCCTGTAGTGTGAACTTGTCACTTTCAGACTCGCCCATATTCAGTGAAATGCAGAACAGGCCTGTGAGCAAGATGCATTTTCCACTTGCAACACATATGTTATCTTGACTAACACACACACACACACACACACACACACACACACACACACACACACACACACACACACACACACACACACACACACATCTTGCACGCCTAGATTTGAAAGAGGCCGGACAGCAGCCCTGTACTCTGGATAAGGAGGTGTAAACTAGCCAAAACATAATGAGCTGACTTGCCACCAAAGATAACTCACGCTTTCTATACACTGAAACACGTCCTAACCTCAATTTGTCAGACATATTTTTTTTTTACTATAAACACGCTTGATAGACTTTGACAGACTTGAATGTGCTATCTATGTGTTAGACTCTAAATGTGTGCGTGTTTTAAAGGTTGCCCTGCTTAGGAAGTAACAGGCCTCGGTGCGTCCTTGCCTGTGGCTGTGGGAAGTAGAGCAAGGCGAAAGGAGATGGGCAGAGAGGGAGAGACAGAGGCACCAAGTGAAGGAGAGGAGCGAGGGAGCGAGGGGAAGGCATGCATACAAAACTGAGCAAAAGAGCAAAAGGTTACTTTTTAAATATCTGGGACACCTTGGCTTTGTGTCTGTAGGCTTGTGCTAGTATTCCCTGCATTGTGGGGACCAAAATATGTCCACAGTCACACCGTAGAGACCCAGATCCCTTTATGGGGATGTGAAATTGGTCCTGAAAAGCGTTGAAGTTTTTCGGGTTACAGCTTGAGTTGTGGTTGGATTAGAATAATGTAATGGGCAGAGGAAAAGGCTGCAGGACCTGTCGAGGATGGACATGTCTTTGCAAGTGGATTTCTCCATGCAACCTCTGACAGGAAGTGTAAAAAAGACAGGATGTTTTTAAAGCAACATTAGCCCTGTGAGATAACCCAGCTCCATGACTGATGTGGTTGGGTCCTGTGTTTAATGAGGCCACCCCATTTGCTGACTTAATTTGATGTCATCTATCAAAGCACGGCGTTTAATTGCCACATATTATGTTTAGCGTATGACTGTAATAAAAACCCTGAGATTTATTTCTCAAAACAGCCTTCCTGAATTGTATTTCATCGTTTCTCAGTAACTGAAGCCCGTCACCTGATGAGCGTCGGTGCTGGGATACAAGTGATGTCGTCTTAAGTACAGCGCAGCTGTAATAAGATTTTCTCTTGGCACGTAGCATTTCTGTTACGGCAGAGCGATGTGTAGATCTAAAAAAAGGAGGGGGGGGGTATGGGGTTGTGACTATGTTTACAGGAATATATATCCATCTATCTATGCGGGCAGCCAGCTCTGAATCCAGAGAACTGTATTCTTTGCTCATACTGCGGGTTGGGTCGTGGGGGGATTTTTCACCTCTTTTTGAGGCTCACAGTGTTGTGCTGAATTCATAACTGCTGTTTGAGTCATCTCAACTCATCTCATACCAACCAGCCCCAATATTCTAACCATCTGCCAATACTGTGTAGGTGCTCCAGGGGTGGATCCCTCATGAATGCTGGGACCTAAGGTTTCCCAGCAGATGATTGAATTGTAATGAGATTTTATTCACTCCACCTGGCTGTTGCTGGTCGGTGTACATTTTCCATGCCCTGATGGTGTTTGTTTGTGTGTGTGTGTTCTTCTTCCTCACCTTGCACCTTCATGTTTTTTTCTTTTTTTTCATGCAGCTCCTTCTTGCTTCGCCTTGCTTCTGCAGTAAATGGTATGAGTGTGTTTGCTCACACTGTTCTCACATTGATTGCTGCTCTTAAGTGTCATCCTCTCTGGATTTTTTTTTTTTTCAATCAAGCCTGCCTCACCTGTACATTACTTTGAAGTCCAAATAGTGATTGAGTGTGTATTGTGCTGTGTTTTCACAGAAAAAGGCGCCTTTAGCAGTGTCATTCTATGTTTGGCAGCCCTCGAATCAGTGTCCTGACTGACTTTGGTGTTAAATGGGGCTTCTGTGTGTTTTTTAAGTGCATTCTCCCTGAATTTGGGCCTTGCAATATCACTTTATGCTTCACAGAGTGTAAATCGCCTCGCGGCTTACATCAAATAGTGCTTTACTGTGTGTATGTGTGCGTATCTGTCCTAGTGGGGTATTTTTGCTTTAGGCTAAGTGTCAGCTCCTGTCAGGAGGGTGACTGTTGCTCTCTGCAGAAGCACAGCGCAAAGAGGCTAGTGGAGGAGGAGGAGGGGGGGGGTCGAGCATCTTCAGCAGCAGAAGACGAGTCAACATCCCCGACTGTAGCTGCTGTTAAAGCTTTAAAAGCTTATTTTGAATTAAGCAGCATTTACTTGGTTTGCACAGAAAAAGGGCGTGGCTAGTAGCGTCCGACTGATATGTATATTTTCAGACAGATTGCCCAAACACTGGTTATGTGAGTCTTTATTAAGATCATATATCAGTGCAGGCTAAAAACGATCCTGTTTTATTGTCACAGCAAGTTGTGGATTACTTGTTTACACCAAGCTCTGATCAGCTTGGTTGTCGTTTGTGGTGAAGGGAAGTTGCTGCTGGCGGACAAACTAGGCAACACATAACATGGTTGAAGGGTGTTCCTCCCGTCTCTTCTTTACTTTTTAAATTTTCACTTTTTGGCCTTTTATAAATGCTGATGCCAATAGATCTGCCTTTAATATCTGACTCTACTGGTTAGCGTGGACTTTCAGCTTGCAGCAGATCTCCAGAGTAGAACTAGAACGGCTTTTTCTAGCTGCAGGCCAAGAAGTGGAAATGGAAGTGGAAGTGGAAATCTGTCCATGCATGAGCTGGTGTCAGTCTGCCTATGGGATGACTGCTATAACAGAAACCTGACCAGCCCGTCTTTAGGGAAAGACTGGACAAGAAGGACCAGAGTTAGCTGGTTAGTAGCAACCAAACTCTCAGTAGTTACAAGATGGTGTGTTTGTCTTGACAAATAAAAACAAACAATAAAGAAATCAATCACAAACTGTACTTAGACTTTACCTGGGCAGGCTGCCTATCTGTGGGAAAGCTTTATGGCTTCCAAAAACCTTTCTCAGAGGCTCTCCTCCCCCAGATGCTTACATGAGCCATTTAAGGTAGTGGGTGCTGTGTGAAGGCTGGATCTTTGAGTAAATCAGAGTTTTGTGTTTTACATGAAAAGTGGTTAGAACAACAAATTAATGATCAGAAAAGTTACATTTTCTGGATCGATCAAATAGCTGAACTGTTTGGGCTTTAGCTCATCCTGACATCTCGGAGGTTTGCTGTCATAATAATAATAATAATAATAATAATAATAATAATAACAATAATAATAATAATAATAATAACAATAATAATAGGGCGAGGGCGAGATGAGAGCAGGCAAAAGAAGGATTAGACTGTGAAGGAGAGAAAACAGGCTCCAGTGGATGAAGGTGAGACATAAACGAAGGAGGCAGTGGAGAGGGGTATGTAGGGCTGAGAGGGGTATGTAGGGCTGAGAGGGGTATGTAGGGCTGAGAGGGGTATGTAGGGCGGGAGGGTGGTATGCTTTATCAGAATGGGGCAACTTCAAAGCCAGGTGATTGGGTGAAGGAGAATGGAGCAGCTGGGGTAAGAGGAGGAGATATGGCAAAGAGACGTGAGCTGACTGAGGATTTGACTCCCTCACGTGTCTCCTACCTTCACTGTATTTTTCGCTGTTGTTTCCTCCTCTAATCTTTCTTCTCCCTCCTGTTTCCTCATCAGTCTCTCCTTTATCCAGCTCCCACCGCAGGGACAATCCTCACCATTAAAGCGAGCAAGTATCTAAATCTAAGCTCTTCTGTCTTGGGTGCTATCCTGGTCTTGTCTATAACTCATCCACTTTTCTTTTCTGTCCTCCTTGTGCCACCAGTACAGCTCTGCCCCACAGTCGCAGCTTCCCTTCCCCATCACCTGTGATGGATCTGCCACAGAGTACATTCTCACCTCCGCTGCTGCCTTTGTGGATCTCTGACACCTGCTGTCATAGATTTAGTACAGACATGACTGCCGTGAGGCCTGCTGTGTCATAAGGCTGCTGTTTTTAAGCATTTGTAATTGAATTCCCATGCCCCAGGCCAGATTTATAAACACCATTTTGAGTTGAAGTCTCTACAGTCTAATGTGTCAGTTTCCTTTCTGAGGCATACTATTAAAAAAGACAAACAACTCCCTCAAGTGCCTCGGTCATTTGGTTTTTGTCACCCATTGCTGCCAACAATGAAATTCTAGGAAAGCCTTGAAAGGTGCAATGTGTACTATTTTTGTTTTCATGAAGAGTAATTTAACTAGTTCATAGGCACGCATGTGGGAGTTGTTGCATCTTGGTGAAACAAGGCAAACAATTCGCAACTCGTAGGCTGGTTTGTGCTGCGCTCCCACGCTTGTAGTGGTGGTTTTTCCGAAAACTCGCCTTGCACTTGCAGTCCTCCACCAAAGTGTGCAACGGAGAAGTAGTAGATAGGCTGAAGTGACTCTTGTTTACAATTAGAACAAAGATGTTAATACAGATACAGTCAGTTTTCCTCTACTGAAAGTATGCAGACTAACCTGGGTTTAGTTTTTCTTCTTTAAGGACGTTGGACAAGCAGAGGCCAGAAATCAGTGTGCGTGTTTTTGGATTAGCTTTTGTGCTTTTGTTTATGATCTGTGAGTATGTAATTAAATCAGACAGTTTACAGGTGAGCAGCTGCCTTACCTGTAAACAGCAGCCTCTGAGAACCCAGATTAATAAATCAATTTAATACAATTTACAACAAGTTAAATGTAGAAATGTAAAGTAAAAATAAGCTTTATCTTTCTGGACTGATGTGCATATTTTCCTGTGAATTTCTGAACATAAAAATCTCAGTTCTGCTCTGTTCTGTATGATTGTGTCATTCCCACACAACGGTAGCACAGGTAGGCGGGAAATTTCCAGTCCCCAAAAGCCCCTAAATGTTTGTGACAGGGGTTTATAAGTGTTTATAAGTGGAAAGTACTGTTCTGTGTTTGTAGGTAAAGAATAATGGATGCTGTTTTGAAGTTCCTGTTTCTGTTGGGTTTGACGTTTCACTCCAGTAACGTCCCCTATAGCCGCTGTTAAGAGGACAAAGACGTTACACACGGAGTTTTTGTTTCAAGGTTTGTGTCAGCTGTGAACTATAGTTGCGTCTGTAACAAAGTCCCTCCAGAAACTAGAACTGAAACCAAGCACGACCGTACCTAAGTGAATGGGGAGAGAGCTGGAACTGTGGTCAGTGGGACATTAAAAAGCAGATGTATAACACCAGCAGTCAGATGTCTGCGTGTTGTAGTTCTGCTACGTGTGTGGGTTTTCACTGTGCTAGAGTTTCAGACTCGACATCGATGCCCAGGAAAATACCCGACACCTTTTTCCATTAGAACAATACAACCGTTTTTAAGTTACCTGGCGTGGTGCCAAAAAATAAAAATACAGTAATAAATGTAAGTTTTATTTATATATATATATATATATATATATATATATATATTAGGGCTGGGACTTTAACGCGTTAATTTCGATTAATTAATTATGGGGAAATTAACGCGTTAAAATTTTTAACGCATTTTAATCGCACTTTGCACCGTGGAACGTTTCTCAGTGCGCGAGTTCCCGGCATACAGATTATATCGACGCACAATGTCCAAATTAGGCCACGAACACCACAAAGGCCGGAAGTGAGCGGCTAGCCTTCATATCAGCGTCACCTGCCGTCACCTCAGGTAGCTCATGTCGCCTAGCAACCGTGAGTGTGAAGCACAGCTGTGTAAAAGCAGCTGTTAAACGGAGAACGAACTTTTTCTCCTTTTTGTGGTTTAATTTTAAGTCTTTAATTCAAAATAAGCTGTTAAAACAAGCTTAACACATTTCAACATCAAGGAATACAGCTGAGCTAATGATTAATTTCCAACTATATTAAGTGAGACATTAATGTTGAATAAAACTATCCAGTTATGATGCTTAACTTTAATTTCAGGTGTTTGCTTATCACAGGAGCACTTCCACCCTTCATTGGTCTGTGTAGTAGACTGGTGGGAAAATGAACAAAATTTTGAAGTTTAAGCTTATGTATATTGATTTATTCATCAACTAAACTTAAATTAATATTCCTCATGTCAAATATTGAAATGCGATTAAAATGCGATTAATTTTGATTAATTAATTACAAAGCTTGTAATTAATTCGATTAATTTTTTTAATCGAGTCCCACCCCTAATATATATATATATATATATATATATATATATATATATATATATATATATATATATATATATATATATATATATATATATATATATATATATATAATATTGCTGCAAATAAGCATCTAATTTCATTAGTTTTTAAATTGTGGGACCTTGAGGGTCATGAAAGGTGCCATTAAATACAGTGTATTATATTCTGATAATTTTTAGCCTCAGTTAGTTTCTGAGTGTCAGTTATTTCTTTCTTTTTGACAACCAGACATGTGTCTGAAGTGCACAGTTTCATTGAGGGTTAAATGTTGAGTTTCTGGCTCGTCCCACAGAGCGCTGAACAAATACCCTGCTGATTCAGGTTATGGTGACAGGAAGCTAAGAAAACACACAAACCTTTACCGGCAGATATATCTTCAGGCACGTGGCCGACCCTAACGTGAACCTCACCTGTGCACTTAAGTCAGCCTCTGGTTGGCTGTACATCGGCTCTTTGGTAAAACTCACATTCAGTAGTGATCATTGTCAGATTCGTGTGGTCTTTTTATGATGAACACACACAAAAAGGCACAACACCTCTTAAAGGCACCGTGAGGTTTGTCTCTTCAGTGTTTCCAGTGTTCGGCCTGGTTCACAGGATATTTGTCACTATTGCTGAGAAAACCCCTCATTTATTAATGTAAGCCATTTATTTAAAAGTTACACTACTCTCTGATTAGTGTATTAACTGTGTCGTTGATGATGTAGAGTTTTGTGTGTATGTTTATGTGTGTGTGTGTGTGTGTGTGTGTGTGTGTATAAAAATTTTATTTTTTTTAGTCTGGATGCAGAGCATGGCTACATGTTGGCGTGTAGATGGCAGTACTAGACCCCAGGGAAAACACACACACACACACACACACACACACACACACACACACACACACACACACACACACACACACACACACACACACACACACACTCATGTTTATTTAGCTCCGTGAGTGACTTGCTCTTTTCCTTATCTCCTCACCAACACACCAGCATAATGTTCATGAACTATGACTCAACATGCTCACCTTCACTTTCTCCCACGTGTTTGCCTGCTCTGTTTTATTTTTTATTTAAATCTCTTCATCGTTTCCATTTCATCTCATCAAATTATTTGGGTTTGAGCTTTCATTCTCTTCCAGTGCCTTTTCTCTGAACTGGTGGCCTGTTTCAAACCATTTTGGTGGTGGTGGTGGTTGTTGTTGTTGTTGTTGTTTACCTCCTCCCTGTTATCAATCTACAAACCTCCCCATCCATCCCAAAATTTTGAGCTGCATACACTCTGCACAGTGATCTCCTTCCAAAACGAGGCAGCAGCCGCCCACGTTGCAGTACGCGCACTAGATGGCTTAGAATAAAACATCAGAAAATGAAAGGCCTGCCCACCTACATGCAGTCACACACTCAAATAACTCCCCTGCTGTGGGTAAAAACACACACTCGAGAGTCATGACAGGATTTTGATGAGCACTCTGGTTCTCACACACACACACACGCACACGCGCGTTGCTTATATACATTTTACTGTTAGGGAGGAATCACTTGTGCTTTCAGAATGCTTATGAGTCAGAGCAACGGAAAACACAGTGAGGGGCACACATAGCTGGTCATGCATATACTATTACACATGTGGTACACACACACATGCACACACCACAGCCATGCTATGTACTACCTGTAACCTACTTATGCCAGTGCACACTCTCCCACTCTGTTTTCTCTGTTCTCCCACACTGTCAGACTAACACACACACACACACGCACACGCACACGCACACACACGCACACGTGCTGGCAGACTAATGTGCTTACTCATCAATGCAAACGCACATGCATGCGTAGGAGATCAGGGCATCGCAAGTAGACACAGGCAGGGTTGAGAGGATAGCAGGAGAGTGTGTGTGTGTGTGTGTGTGTGTGTGTGTGTGTGTGTGATAACCAGCACATACAGCTACAGAGAGGGTGGATGGAAGTCTGATAGCTGATTGTTAGAGGCACACAAATTGTTGTGTTTTTCAAAAAGAACATCAGAACTTTCTTTTACAGGTTCGAGAATAAAATGTGTGCATTTTTATGTCTGGATGTTGAGGTTTGAAGGCACACTTTGAAATTACTTTAATGGTATGGTGCTAGTGTAGGCAGCATACTCTCCATCATGCATTTTTATTCAGTACTGTGGTATAGGATGGCATGGTGGACCAGTGGTTGGCACTATCACCTCACAGCAGGAGGTTCCTGTTTGAACCTGCACAGCCCGATTGGGTCTCCGGTCCCCTGCGTGGGCTCTCTCCGGGTACTCCAGCTTCCTCCCACAGTCCAAAGACATCCATGTTAACTGATGACACTAAATTGGCCGTAGGTGTGACAGTGAACATGAATGGGTGTCTGTCTCTCTGTGTTAGCCCTGCAGTAGACTGACGAGCTGTCCGGGGTGTACCCTCCATCTTGCCTAGTGACAGAAGAGAAAAGAAAGAAAAGAAGAGAAAATGGATGGACGGAACATATTGCATTGCTTCCACCTGCAGTACAGTTATTGATACGCTGCCTCCCGGTAATTTGAGTTAAATCTCCAGCCACACCCGTTTCACTGTTTCATGACTTCTTGTGGTGGAGCGAGGACAGTGAGGGTGAACTGCAGTGATGGAGAAGAAACTCACATTGGGGGTGGGGGTGGCAGACAACAGGGGAAAGCCAATCAGACAGCAAAATTAAATGACACACTAAAAATAATGCTAATGTACCCAGATACATCTTTCTTGCCCCCCTCCTGCACCCCTTCCATATAGTATGATGTATTTTAGATTAAGGTCTTACCATGTATTCAGTGTTGCAGAATCACTGTATTGTTTAATGTAATACATGATGTCGTACATGAGTTGCTGTGATTCCCACCAGGAGCTCTGAACACAGTATACTAAACATTTTATTTATAGCAAATTATTTTGGGGATCTGTTGGTCGTGGGTTTAACAACCACTTCTCTAACAATATCCTCCCTCTACAGCGATTGCTGTTATAGAAGCAGACTGATAGAGGATTTTTAAGATCAATACTGATATTTGGTGATTTAAAGATCTGATATTGTGATATATCGGCCAGTTTTTTTTTTTTTTCTTTTTCCTCTTTTCAGACACAAAACATAAACAGATTTTTCTGACATTTGTTATCAGCAGTTATTTATTTACTCGCTTATGCTCTGCCCGACTCTGCTTGGATCAGCTGGCTGTTTATTTGTGTTGCCATTAGGGAAGTGACAGATTGCCCCTTACAGACAAACTATGCAACATCAACACTCATTACATGGCTGAAGGGTGTTTCTCCTGTCTCTTCTATACTTTAATTTTCATTTATTGGCCATCATAAATGCTGATACTGATATAATGGCAAATGGATGATAATATCGATCTGCTGATAAATAACTGCTGGGCTCAAATTGCTGTATAAGATTAGATTAGATTAGATTAGATAAAGCTTTATTAATCCCTTTAGGAAGATTCCGTCAGGGAAATTGAAGTTCCAGTAGCAGCTTTTACTGGAAACACAGGCACACAATAAACAAACATATGGATAAATAAATAAATAATAAAACGGACAAGTATTTGTTTATGTTGTGTTGTGGTCGGGCTCAGGAGAAGCCTCCTCCCCTCCCTCTGTTCTCCTCACTGTGCCACGTCCCTTATCCAGATGAGAGTGTGCTCGGTGCTGCAGGTAGAGGATGGCATCCTCCACACCAACACCTGCCCGGTATCCAAACTGCAGATGGTCCTGGGCGTGTTGCACTTGGTGTCTGAGGAGGCTAAGGAAGAGCCGCTCCAACATCTTCATTAGATGTGAGGTGAGTGCCACCGGCTGGAAGTCATTCAGCTCACTAGGCCGGTCCTTCTTGGGTACTGGAACAATGCAGGATGTCTTCCAGAGGGTGGGCACTCTCCCCAGTTGCAGACTGAGGTTGAAGATGCGTTGAAGTGGTTCACCCAGTTCAGCAGAGCAGGTCTTCAGCAGTTGGGGACACACATTGTCCAGGCCCGCTGCTTTTCTGGGATGAAGCTTCCTCAGCTGACTTCTGGCCTGATCCTCCTTGGAAGGGGAGTGTGGGGGGGGACATGGGCTGATTGAATCGGTTGAAAAAGTCGTTCAGTTACATCTCAAGGCTTCAAAACCCAAATGATAATGTATACTCTGTTTTTAAATGACCTGACACCTAGTTTTACATTCATGCACATTCACTGTTTGCCCTTACGTGCAACTTCAGCTCCATCTGATCAATAACGTCTTCCAGCATTGATGGGGGTAGGGATGTGATGCGTGATGCGTTATGCTCCTTGGATATTACATTGCTGAAACCTGTGTTGTCTCCATAGTAATGATCTTTTTTTTTTTTTTTTTTTTTTTTGTTGAGCCCAAGTCTTTAATCAGTAATTGGGGGCAACAATGGTGTGTAACAAGAAAAGAGCTGAACTGCTGCTGCTGAAGCAGTGGATGTACAGATGCATGATGTAATGTTCTTGTTTGACCACTAAACCACGAGGACGCTCCTGCTGCTGTAAACAGAACAGAGGTCCCACTTATCAGGACATCCATCTTGTTCATTAATGTCAGTAGTTGGTGCGATCAATTTGCCTTCGTAGGTCAGAAACCCAACGACCGTCAGCAGAGGAACCAGGCAAGAATTTAAACCAAAATAAATGTGACAGAGGGAGCCAGAATGTGTGGAGGGTGGGCTGGACTGGAACATGACAAAATGACTTAATATGTTGGAGATCAAACTAAAACCACCGTATCAAGTGTGGGTGGGTGGGTGTTGGGGGGGCAGGAGTGAAAGGAGGAGCTGCATGATAGGATGGAAGGAAACAGAGGCGCTATCTGATGAGACAGATGGAGAGGATGGAGAATCGCAGATTGCCAGAGGAGAAATGGAAAAGGCCTTGAATGGAGAGCAGGAAGTGGGCAGGAGATGAGAGGCAGAAGGAGAGATAGTCCTGCTTTTTGTTGGCGAACAGTGTTGGACAGCTTGAAGGAGATAAGTAAAAGGGGGAAACTGAGTAGTACAGAGACGCGCATGCAGAAAAACACCCGCTCGCAGGAGGTCCTAATGCATAATGCCAGTGTGACTGTGACCCTGTTGTAAGAGCCTGCCATCCTTTTGATGGAAGCGACACACCTTCAGAGTGGATTGATTAGCTTTACTCACTGAAACGCACCTAAACACCCAATTTCAGGCAGAGGCTGGCAGAATTATTAATGATTCAGTTTGCAAATGCTGCCTGTTTGTCTCACACAAACACACATGCATGCACACACCGTGGATGAGGGAAATGTCACAGAGGAGGAACACATTGATGGCTTTATTTCACGTCTAATCTTCCTAAACTGAATATTTTGTTTATAAAAAGAAAAATTATTAAATGTCTCTTATTACAGAGCCAAAGCTCGGAAGCTGCTCTGCACTCGTGTCTCGCAGCACATTTAATTACAGCCCCTTACTTAAAAAAACACTTCTCCCAGATTGTCGTGAAAGCTCCAGAAACCAAAACAACAAAAGCAGACGTGGACGGAAAGATTAGGACGACAGAAGGCTGATGTTTCCCAAAGCCATTAGCTGATGAAAAGCAGTTTAGTGTTACACTGCCCTTTTGCTGTTATTATTTGTCGAACCTCACCTTGGCACACAAGGTGAGGTTCGATCTGTTAATGTTGATCCTTTTGGTAATTTATTTAGCTGATCTGAAAGGAGGATTGCTGGTAAATAAAAGCTCTTTTCAAACGAACAGATCATATTATTTTGAGCAGGACGTTATTTCTGTAACTTCTCATTTTTTGGCGCGATGCTTCCCAAATCAAAACAGTCTAAACTTTTATGTGTTCATGAAGGGAACACAGACTGAAGTTGGAATCCAAGAACTATTTAAAGTTATTACTTTATTTAAGCTTAAAAGTTTGGTTAGTCATATTTTTCAATAAAATTTTATATATATCCATCATCTGGTCTTTGCAGTGATGATGTTTATGTGCATATAGAGCAAATTTGCATATAGACTTGGGAAGTAGGGTCTAATGCATGTCAATGCCAGGTGTGACCTTGGCCTAGATATTTAAAAAAACTACCTTTTTAATGAGTTCAATATCCCTGAAAGGTGTGGTGCATCAAAAGGCTTATTCAGAAGAGGTATAGGCCACATTAATTCCTGTGAATTAACACTTAACCCTAATTAATCTCAGTTAGCCCTTGTAAAATGCCAGATGTGACAGCCAGACACAGAGGACTGCATTTTTCTGCTTCTCTGTTTATTTAGCTGCTCCTTGCTGGGTATTTAAGCTTAATAACAATAAGCTGTTTTAATTGAGATCTAATGAATCCACCACGGTCAAAGTAGTTTGTGTGGTTCATGTACTACATACAGTATTTCAAACACGCAATCAGATTTCATTTAAAGATTAAAAAATAAAGATTCTTTAGGCATTACATAGATCATCCACTTTTGAATGGACCGCTTTACAACCATAATGTTGAAGATAAATTGTTGTAACGTCACTGATCTCTGGACTCGATGGGCCCTGATGTCAGGGATTGAACAGTCAGATTGATTGGTGAGTGCTTGGCAATCAAGCCTATATTTAGCTTGTTTTTATGCAGGAAATCAGAATTATGATTACCAATGAGAGAGCATTACTGCATCTTCTGTATTTGGGATGTGCAAAATGCGTTATGGATGGAGGATTCCATTATGCTAACAGGTGCTAATTGAGCCCAACCCTCAACCAGTCCTGCTGCCAGTGCAATCTCTTATTGTTTTCTTATAGTGTCTTTGTGCATGCTCAATAATCCAGGTAAGGAAATGGCAGAAAGTTGACTCAGTTCATCTAAATGTAACTCATTCAGTAAGCAAATGTTGTGTTTTCAGATGAACTGAATCAACTTTCTGGGGTGTCCATTATTGGTAGAAGACCACGGGATATTAGGATGATGGAAAAGCTCACACAGCCCTAATCTAGTGCCATCATCAAGTCATATTTCTACAACGGCTAAATATCCTCAGCTGTTGTCGCGCTAACACACTAAGCACTGTTTGTATAACGTGATCATTGTGAATGTGTTAACATGGTCTCAAGCATGGCCGTAAACTGTTGTGTTGTAGTCGGTCTCTCAGCAATGATCGACTGCTGTCTGACAACTTAGTATCTGAGGATGTGTGCCAATCTTTCTGGGCCTCCAGTGTAACCAGCAGATCTCTGGGCCTCACCATGTGGATGAGTTTCAAAAGAGTGATTAAAAAGCTCAACTATTGTCAGAGAACAGCTGGTTGCAGGTTCTTTTTCTGTACACGAGCTGTTTACTTTTATTGATCAGTCATTCCACCTTTGAATCTCGCCCCTCAGCTACAGATTCAGATTATATTTGTATGCATTTAACTGTTTATAGAGATTACAGCAGAGTGAAGTCCTCTGGCTTCCTCTGGTGCAATGCAGACGTTGTGGTGATATTGCAGTAAAAGTGATACTGTACATCAAATTGTTGTCAGCAAAGCTCTGGAGCCTATTAGTTATTGGATGCTATTAGTTGTTATGCATCTGCGGAATAAACACGACTCAGCTGACAGACGGGCAGAGACACAGACTGCTGTTCGATCAATGCACACTATATTAAAAGCTGCTGGTTTAGCGTCCCGCTTTCCTTTTCCTTTATTTTATTTTTTTCAATGCTCCTTTCCCCCCCTCTCTCTATACCACGTTTCCATCTCCCTTCCTCATTTCCTAAGAGCTAATTCATGCATATAGATCAGCTGAACCATAATTAGCTTCCTCTGTGTGCATGTCTGTTTGCTTCCCTCCCTGTAATGAGCAGACAGCGCTATCGGTTTGCAATGTGTGTCAGCAGGATTGGATGCTGTGGCCCGTTTGGACAAACACTGATAAGATTTGAATCAGGACAACTCTGACTATGACTGACTAGAGATGATATGCCAGTGGGCTGCTGCTGCTGCTGCTGCTGCTGCTGCTGCGTGTTTTTATTGTTGACTCAGAGCACATCATCCAGAGGTTTCCCTTGACTGCTCAGAAACTGTTGCTACTGAGCGAGGCTGAATCAGACTATAGGTCTAATAGAAATAAAATGTAGACCTCAGAAAATGTTGCTTTTCTTAAATTAAAATTTTTTATATATATTTTTTTTAAATTTTATACTGGCGCTTCCCTGTTCAGTAGAGGCATGTTAGGGCTGTATAGATTTGTTCTGGGGAATATATTTGATACTTAAATCAAATGTCCCATTTTTTTTTTTTTAAGTTGTGGGTTCTCTAAATGACTCACAAGAATTAAAAGCAAGTGCAGCTGTGATTCTTTTGACAACCAAGTTGTTCATCAGATGAAATCGCAGCGTGTCCAGCTCCATGAGTCAGAAGATGTCAAATGTGTTTCCTCCCACTTGCAGCTGAGATTACATTTTCTGAATATAACTTTTTATTTTTATTGAAATGTCAAGCGGAGCCAGATTCAAGCATTCAGCCTCTGTGGACATAAAAGTTTGGTTTTAATAAAGATCAAACCACCTACTTACTCTTAACAGTGAAACCCAAGCCTTAGTCCAAACCCTTCCACTGCCAGCCTGAAAGAAAAATTCAATGAAGATCTCCAGTGTTTTCTTCTAGAGCCATGTGTGAGAAACAGAAACTTTGAAGGTTTTGACCTTAAACTGTTTAATAATCCACGATGAGTCAGCTGATGCTGAGACCTGGTCTCTGTAACATGTGATGACAGCAGGTGATTGGTCTGAATGAGGTTGACTTGGTATAATACAGATTTCATGGTCAGCTCTCATTTAGTGGACATTGAATGATAACTGAGCTTTTGTGGTGGGATTTAGCCCATGTCTAAGACAGGTAGTACACCCACTGGCCAATTTATTAGATACACGTTACTGGTACTTGGTTGGACCCCTTTTTTGCCTTCAGAGCTGCTTTGCTTCTTCATGGCACAGATTCAACAAGGTGCTGGAAACATTCCTGAGAGATTCTGGTCCATACTGACACGATGGCATCACAAAGCTGCTGCAGACTTGTCAGCTGCAAATCCATGATGTGAATCTCCCATCCCACCACATCCCAAAGGTGCTGTATTGGACTGAGATCTGGTGACTGTGGAGGCCATTTGAGTGCAGTGAACTCATATTGCTACGTTAAAGAGATTATTTGAGCTTTGTGGCACGTTCTCCTGCTGGAAGCAGCCATCAGAAGATGGGTACAGTGTGGCCATAAAGGGATGAACATGGTTAGCAGCAGTACTCAGTTAGGCTGTGGTGTTTAAAGGAGGCTCAGTTGGTACCATAAGTGGTTTTCTGCTGCTATAGCCCATCTGCTTCATGTTGTGTGTGCATTCCTGCATATCTTGGTTGCAACCTGTGGTTATTTGACTTACTGTTGCCTTATTATCAGTCTGGCCATTGTCCTCTGACCTCTGACATCAATGAGGCATTTTCACCCAGAGAGCTGCCGCTGACTCGATATTTTCTCTTCTTCAGACCAGACTCTTTAAAGCCTGGAGATGGTTGTTTGCTGATCTGCTGGGATTTTCCCAGTTTGTGAAACACTCAGACCAGCGTCTGTCACCAACAACCATGGCACATTTAAAGTCACTTAAATCACCTTTCTTCCTCATTCTGATGCTCAGTTTGAACTTCAACAGAGCATCATGACCATGCTTACTTATATGCCTAAATGCACTGATTGCTGCCATGTGATTACCTGACTAGATATTTGTGTTAATGAGCAGTTGTACCTAATAAAGTGAGTGTATTTATAGTGTTGTGTTAAACACAGCCGGTTTTCAAGGATTTCTGTAGTTAATTGTCTTGCAGCCAGAAGAAATGCTCTCCCAGGGGATTAAGAAAATATCCAATTTCAGAAACCTTTATAAATAACAAATGAGGTGATCTTTGTAAGGAGCCCATTTACCCCCTGTGTAGATTTTTAAAGAATAACTCGCACACTCTAACAAAGAACATCATGCAAAAAACATGTTTCTTTCTCGCTTATTGTGTTTGTCAGGCTGCTGTATTGTTTGTTCATTGTAATGTTACTGGAGCATTGGTCTGCTGCACCACTGTGGGCGAGGATGGAGGTAGCCTCAGCCTCGCTGAGTCTGTCTGCTGCTGTGACCAGCATGCTAATCATCAGTCCAGGCTAAGGACTGTATAGCCTGTATACACACACACATGCACACCTGCACGTACTCACTGTTCTGTCTCTCAGTTTTGCCCCAGCCCCATCTCTAGCTTAAAGCAATCATCTCTCCTAATTGACTGATGTCTTGGACACCCAACGCCATGCTTCATCCCCCTCCTCTCCCCATTCTGCTTTGTAAGCCCCGCCTTTTCCAGCTGCTCATTGGCTGTCACAGAGCTGTCAGAGGGTCACGGATAAGAAGCAAAGCAGGCTGCAGAGGTTTATGACTCATTCTGCTCAGCAGGCAGGTTGTTTCTGAGTGATGGTTTCACATGAAACAACTGCATCCTCAGGTCCTTATAGCCACATCACCGTATAGCCCAGAAAGGTCTTGGGGAAAATGTTTAGGGATGGTTATCTTGGGGTGGTGACCACATATCCAGAATTTTCTTACAGTTAGCACGATCACTGTTATTTCTGTTTTATAAACAAACATTTTTATTATGCTTGAGTAATTTTAACTGAAGCATTATAAGAGTGGAGGGTATTTTTCATCAGGCTACAACGCTGCTCTCAGAAAAAGCCCTGATGTTGTTGGGCGGTCATGCTCACGCAGTATTCCAGGCTGGTTTCCACCCAGCGATGGTCTGAGTCACACCAGATGAATCAAATAATGTAGCCTAAATTAGCTGCTATTACCACAGGGTGTTTTTGTACCAGTTCATTTAAATAAGACCTAAACAACCTGTTTAGGTCAAGTAGGTCCTTCTAGCAATTTATGTAATACCAAAATTTAGTAGCTTTACTGTCCACAGTGGTAACAAGCAGCTATTAGTAGCGTGTAGACATGTCCACTCTAATTTGCATTTAACAAATTTTCAAGGCTTGTTTGTAAGATATAGATATTGATTATATTCAGTATGATATTTTTATTTTTAATTTTTTTGGGGGGAAATGTTTTTTTTTAACATTCATTATTTATTTTTATTTTGTATTTTAATTAAATTAATTAATGTATTTTATTTTAATTACATTTTTTTATATCCAAAACTAGCAAGTGGGCTACTGATGTTAATGTTAGCGTCAATTTTCTGGTCATGTTCATTGTTGTTTTTTAAAGTCAAATATTGTTATTGTTTTTGTTTTTTGTTTAAACTACAGCTTTGTTATTGCTATCAAAACCTCAGGAATCAATATTGTTAATGATGTTTCTAAAAATATCAAATAATTTTATGAAGTGAGCATAGCTTAAGCTAACTAGCACAAGCCACAACAAGTGTTTAAACAATCCTTTCATAAAGTCTCTGACCTAAATTATGTGAATTAGCTGGTATTTGTAGGCCACAATATTTTATAATTTAAGTATTTTGACAATAATCTCAAACAAAAGTCAACTTGGCTAACATCTTTAAAAAAAAAAAAAAAAAAAAAAAAAAATATATATATATATATATATATATATATATATATATATATATATATATATATATATATTCCAGCATATTTTCCCTTCATTAACACAGAAGTAAATGAATGCACGTCTGAGTGCGTCTCACCACAGCAGAGTACAAGTCCTCATTTCAACCCTTATCCAATAATGACTTTAAGAACATTAGACTTTAATGAGTCTGAGTCGTGGAATAACTGAAAAAGTGAAGCAACAAATGAGAGTGGAATCGGATGCTCTTGCTTGGTGACACAAAGAGGGCCCAGACTTTTTGTACTTGTGGACCAACACTTAGTCACACTCTCTGCACTGTTGCCAAGCAGAATCATTTGCAGCTAATGAAGGTTACCTTGCAATTGTTATTTTGGATGAGTCACACACCACACGCATTTTTGCAAAGTATTAACCGCTCTGTGTTTGATTCCTCCGATCTGCCCGTCTATTTATATATCCAGATAAAAGCCCTGCTGTGCTGACGCTCCTCCTTTGGTGTAATAATACACACTGTGAGTTTGAGCACTGTTTTCTGGTGAATTATGCTGTTTGCATCTTAATGTAAAAAAATTGATTCGGCACTGCTCTTCTAAGCTGTTGACATCTTTACAGGCTGTATCGACTCAGCCAAGAGCTATTTTAGGGCTGCTGTTCGTGAAGACCCGAGTGCTTGTTATTTCTGCTGCCTGTAAGGAGTCCACACAGTGAAATATTGCTGACCTTCTCTCCCTTTCCATTCATTCTCTGTCTTCTCTCACTGTTTATATATATATGAAAAAAGTGTTTATCTGTGTCTGCTTATGTGTGCTCTGGATTCAGGCACAAGTTAATTTGAATGTCTTTTGTCCCTGTGTGTCCCTCTGTCTGTGTGTGTGTGTGTGTGTGTGTGTGTGTGTGTGTGTGTCTCTGTGTGTGTGTCTCTGTGTGTATTTTAGTGTGTGACGGGTTAGTGATTGTTGAGGACCTTGGGATCAAAACATACCCATGTGAGGTTTTAAGCCACAGCCTCCCACACTCACGTGCTCAAAAAAAAACACACACGCACACTCAAACACTCGTTCAAAGTCACACACACAACAGTCAAAGATCAAAGTCCAGTGTTTGCTGGCCTTTACTGTTGGACCACCTCTTTTATTTTTTTTCTCCTTCATCTCCGTGCTTTTTAAAAATGAAATCTGTATTTGTCTATAAAGTCTATAATTGTTAATTATTTCTTATTTTTTTATTAGGTGTGTGTGGATCTAAATTACAGGCTGTCAAAGCTATTTTTAACTACATCTCCTGGCGCCGTTTTTTTTTTTTTTTTAAAGCGTCACAGCAGGACGCTAGACGTTAAAAAGTCGCCTGATTTCTGATTGGACTCCTCCGGCGGATGGCATGTGTTGGAATATCATAGCTGTGTCTGTTTGAGGATCACGTGGAAATTCAGAATTTAAAAGATCAAAGGCCGTGTAATTTGTGCTGCTCCGCTTTCATGGAAAAGCTGATCAGAGTGCCAAAGAAAGATGAAGTCAAAGGTGAACTGGGGTGTTTAACACAAACCTGTTTGGATAATGGAAATAATGGCATGTGATTTCACTGGTAGCTATGCCTGTAGCTATGCAGCAAACAGAAAGTTCTCTCTTTCTGTTTGTCGTGCATGCGTGACAGTAGTTGTGTTTCTGTGGGTTTCTAAAGTGATTTAAGCAGCTTTCGCAGATCATTTGTGTGCTTTCGATGCCCAAGTTAAACCTCTAAATTTACTCACGTATAACTGCTTCTAAACAGGAAACTGCTGGAATTATGTTAAATTACTACATGGTCGTGGTCATACCACAGGCAACAACTGATACAACACACAACAAATACTCTGAATATGAGGCCGGATGAGGGAAGAATTCTTGTCTAGGTTGTATTAAAATTGGCACTTTAAAACGTCAGTCTTACCTAATTATTATTTAATTAGTAGTTTACTTTAATCATTTATTTATGCTCTTGTCTTTAAACAATAAACAGGATGTCCTTATTTTTGAGGAAGTGTTGCACTTATCTTCTTGCAGTAATGTAACCGGGAGGAAGATCTCTGGAGCTGCTTTCATGTCTTCCTGGGAAATGTTGGGGAATTCTGAGTAACCACAGGAATGGGTGTGGATTCCTGTATCACCAGCCTGTTTGTTCCCCTTCTCTGCTTTGGGATAACATAACTCTCATACATCATCATGGTCATCTTCATTCAAATTGTGCTCAAGGTCAAGGTCACATCAGTTGTTCTCAGTGGATTTTAATTCTCGTAGTTTTGTGCAGTACAGCAAAGCACTTTCATTCTCTTCTTCACATGTGAACTGTGTTAGATTGTGAGCCAGATGAGCTGCTACCGGATGAGTTTATATAGCAGCAAATGATAGCATAGGTAATCTTTACATAGGAAGTCGAGTGAGGTCGAGTAAGGACCTTCTAATACAATACAGGAAAAAATAAAACCCAAAATAGCTTCTTTTATTGAAGAGGATATTTCTGTTTAAACTTGAAATGTTTCAAAACTCGAGTCTTAGACTAATTGGCTGGAAATTCTCCTGCCAGTGAGATGAAACCTCTCATCCTAGAGATGATAGAAATAATTATCTGATCGATACAAATGATTGGATCTCACTTTGTGTGTGTGTGTGTGTGTGTGTGTGTGTGTGTGTGTGTGTGTGTGCGTGTGTGTGTGTGTGTGTGTGTGTGTGTGTGTGTTGCACTCTGCTCAAAATGAGGAGCGTTTGGTCCTGCTGTGTGTCAAGGACAGACCAATCCATGTAATGGAATGATAATGAGTTTGTAGGAGGAGAAGCTAATGATGAAGGAGGGCAAGAATCTTAGTCCCCCCTCCCCATCAAGCGACCGGGCCCTGCCATCGATCACCATTACTGAGGGGAGGAGGGAACGCCACGTTACTTAAGAAAGGAGATGGGGCACAGCGGTGAAAGAGAGGAGTTGAGTTACAGTTATACTGTCCTTATTTAAGGGAGGAGACAAAGGCCCTGATGATGGGAGGAAAGGGTGAGAGGAAGACAGCTGATGGAGGAGGAGCGGAAGGATAAACAAGGGAAGGGTTTAAATGTGAAGGTCGGTGCAAGGACCCCCCCCCCCCCCCCCCCCATCTGCAGTGCATACTTAGCATGTTGTTTTGCTTGTATGACACGGCAAGGTCACACCTCTGATGACTGACCGTTGTCAAGAGAACTATAGGCACCTTCCTCTGGGCGACATGGACCAAAAGTAATATCTCGATATTTTTTAGCTGAATGGCGATATAAGATAGATATCTCGATATATTTTCTTCCCAAAAGGTATAAACAATAAGGCGCTTCAGAGTCAAACCTACATGTCCCAAATGTCTCACAGACATTTTTATTAACATTCACCTGTAGATATATATGAGAAATTACTCAAAAATAAACTATTGGCATATTTAAATAATAATGCTTTTTTCCTCTATAAAAAGACTCACAGCTGTGCTGTTAAAATGTAAATAGAAAAGAGAGAACAAAAACGGCAAAAGGCTGACTTATTCTTTACAGAGCTGTACGTCCAGGTACAGGCTCCTGTACGTGACAAAATGAACAAAATTCCATCTGCAGGATTTTAGCCATCTCAGTGTGCGCTGACTTATCACAGCAACGGGCCCAGCCGCTCAATGCAGCATCCGTAAGCGCACATAAAAGACCCACTTCCGCTATTAAGGTCACGTGACTTACGGTACAAGCCAGCTTCTGCTGCATGGCGGCGCTCTCTTACCTGCAGCCAGGGACTCCTGGGGGATCCGGGCGATGCCAAAGCGTACGAACGGACGCAGTACGAAGGCTGTATGCACACAAAACACGGCGACAGTGGAGGATTTCAGGTTTCCAAAACTCTCCGACCTCACCGGAAAAAGTAGTTAAATTTGTTTCAAGCTGCTTTTGGGGAAAAAAGTTGCCAGCGCGGGTCTGAAAAGCCACTAAATCTAGCAACAAATTCACTAAGTTGGGAACACTGCCATGCGGTCGCTTCCTGCACGATTAACGCGGGAAGCTGTGCAGAGGCAAACTGGGAGAAGAGAGAGGCGAACTGGTGGAGCGAAAAGTGTGATTGTAACGCGAACTAGACTACATCGATATAAACGATATTGTCTCATTTTATATCGCGTATGAAAACATATCGATATTTTTAAAAAATCGATATATCGCCCAGCCCTACTTCCTCTTAAAGAAGCAGACCTTTTATGCCCCACCATCACACACACACACACACACGCACACGCACACACACACACACACACGCTCACATGTGTAGACGCTCACTCAGACCTCGTGTGCTTTTTGTTTGACATTGGGGAAATCATCATTGGGTCTGTGTATTTCTCTCATCTCTTGATAATTTAACTCTTATGTCCCCTCAAGTTTATTTAAGGTCGTCGGCATCGCTTACAGAAATATCAGCTTGTGCTAATGTTAATTGGTGTAATTAAATCTAGATGACGAGGGAAAACAGAACGCGGTTTGGTTTTTCAGTCTTTCATGACCGACCTGCTCCTCAGACTCTGCTTGTTATGAGGGTGAACTAATCTGAGGCCGAAATGAGGAGTCAGTTCTAGAAAATCGTCAATGATTTGAGTCATTCTTCAAGCAAAAACGTGTAAGAAGACAAACTCGAGAGTTTGCCACATTTTGCTTTTTTGTATTATTGTAAATTGTTCTGTAACATAGAGACAAAATGAGCCTGCAGCCATCCTTCACAATCATTCAGAAGATGATGTCTCTGATTGGGAGCACTAGGGAAAAAATAGTCTGTAAACCATCAATGTCACCATTAGGATTGCAAAACAAATGGATACTCAGACACTTATTGATACTAAAAAATTACTATCAGCTTAGATGCCCATTTGCACCAGCAGTGATTTGAACAATGCCATCTTCGTCTCCTCCAGCTGACTCACAACTTCACACAGCCTCTCCTCTCACTAGCAGCTGAAATAGTTGATCTTCACAACACTGAATAACACTTTAAGGACCTCAGAGGGGTCAGTAAAGCTCCTGTTAACCTGGCTGGGGCACACATTAACATTAGCTATTTAACTGTTACCAATTACCCGAAGGACAAAACCCACCCTTGGGGTCACGAGCTGGTGTACTCCCAGTGCCAGTCCTAAGCCCGGATAAATGGGAAGGTTGCAGGGGCATCGGGCGTAAAATCTGTGCCAAATCAAACATGCAGATCCATTCGGTGTGACGGCCCCTGTGGAAATAACAGGGCAGCCAGAAGTACCTTTATCTGATATCTGCATTAGCTGTTATCAGTTATTAGGTAGCAGCTAACGGCTATGACTAACAATAAAATGATAACATTAATGTTGGTGCTGTGCAGCAAAAGTTATCAGTCCTGCCTGGCTGTAATGGTGCTAATTTAATAGGATATTTGTCTAAAAAGTGAGTCCCAACAGCTAGATGGATACACCAACTCTGATCAGCAACAAAAATATGGAGCAGAGTCACCAGAAGCATACATGCATACATTTACATGCACACACACCCCTTTATAATCCTGTGATGGTAGTGGGTCCATAGCGCAGTGGTTTACACCTTTGTGAGTGAAAGTGAAAGATCCCTGGTTTGATCCTGGGAGGAGATGCAGATCCCTCTGAGAGCATCCAGTGTCAAAATCTGCCAGATCAAGCATGTTGGAGCAACTCGCTGTGGCGGCCCCCTGAGAATAAGGGAGCAGCCGAAAGTAGCTTCATAATTCTGTTTTTGCACTACAGCAAGCAACTTAAAAATAGTGCTATCAATGATGTTATTGATCATATTGTTCTAATCTTTATTTTTTAAAAAAAGGCTCTTCATTTTTTTGTAAATTTTTTTTTATTTATTTTTTTGTCCCCTTGGTGTTGAAATGAGTACTGTGTATTTTCCTGGGCGTTGGTATTAAGTTTGAAGTTGGTATCAAGTTTGAATCATAACCTCGGTTATGATTCATTTTAGAATCTGAACATTTTGTGGGATATTTCCTGGCGCAGAACGCGACTGCATACGGCACTAAGTATGATGGGTGCACAGAGTAAAGGCAATGATTCTGTTGCTTTATTTAGTTTCATGTTATAACCAACAGTAATAAAGAAAAATGACTGTTTTTGAAAGCCTCGGTTTACAAAACAAACCCCTCTGGGCAGGAAAACCCTGCACATCAGCAACATTTCATGGAAATCAATCAGATTTCATTTTAGATTCAACTGCCTCCCGTAGTGCCACCCATGCTGCTCGGGTTACTAAAAATGCCAAACATTTGCTCGTAAAAGCTTCAATAATTGAAGAATTTCTTTTATTATTTTTCTTCCTAATTTGGATTTTAATAAATTGTCTCTTTTCCACATGAAGAGGTGCTTCATGTTTGTTTTTTGTGTTTTTTATTGTGCAGTTTGAAGGTATCCCCTTGGCCTCTGGGTAATGATGTCATTAAATTTTTTTCTAATTCTGCAGATCCAGCCATTCATCTATTTTCTTGTGCTTATCCTTTTGTAGAAGATTATTTAGCTAATTGGAAAATATGCCATAACTGCAAATTAATCAATTAAATGAGGTCTAAAATGAGTCGAGGTAAGGCTGTTTTTTTTTTTTCCTAGCTCTTCTTTCCTCAAGTTTGATACTTTGTTGCATGGCTTACGTTGTGTGTGTCTGTTGCTGTATGACAGACAGTCTGTGTTTCCACAGAGTCTGGCCTTTACAGAATATCAGAGGTCAGTCTTCCCACAGACATTATCGAGCCGCTCTCCACCTCCGTCAGCTCCCTCGTTTCATCCACCCATGCCTTTTCCCCAAACAAATAAACAAATATCTGCGACTGCGGGATGAACAGGAGGCGTTCTCAGTCAAAGGGGCATTAGACATTTATTCAGCAGCAGTGATTCAGACGTGGAGGTCATCTTCATTCTGTCCTGTAGAACCACAAAGAGTTTCTGTGATAAACTGATGCACCCAATACATCAGTGAGGACGCGTACGCCCGGCAGGCAGAGGACTCAGCCTGCGCTCTTGTCTGGTCTTGCCTTTAATTACGCAACCTCCAACAACCTTTGGTGGTTTCACTACACAAAATCTTGGAAATGCCCAAAGAAGAATTCCTAGAGCGAACTAGCAAACTGAAGATGGTCATTTATCACAAATGCGTATTATTCACCAGTACAAACAAGAGTCTAAATTTAAGGTCTGCTTTCCTGTTGTTTGTTCTTCCGATTTAAACCACATCCTGTAGGCCCACTGAGCGGTTTTCATTAAGCTGTAAGTGTTCAGACTAAAGAAGAGGCTGAAAAGGCTTTAGCTGCTCTGAAGGCGGTTTGCTCACATTTGAACGTGAATAAGTGAAGCTTTGATTCCAAAGTCAGGAATAAACTGTAACCTGATGTAACCTAAACTTTAGCTGCTGATTTTCATTTACAGAATGTGACAAGATGTGAAAATCCCCCCCCCCCCACACACACACACACACACACACACACACACACACACACACACACGCAACACAAAAAAAAATTAACAATAAATATTTGAAGTTGAAAAAAACAAGTCAAGTCACAATCCTGTGCACGCCTACTCTCGTTTTCCTTAAAACCACTTTGTAATTTGCCAAGATGCACAAAACAGAAGTGAAACTGGTGTGTTGCAAAGAAAAATGCGTTGGCACATGTTTTCCAAGTGAAGCGGTAGGTTTCCCTAATAGACTTTACATTTTGGAGCCAGCAGCAATTGGAGGAAGTACAGCTTGAGGCACTTCCACATCAGCTTTCACATTCAAGTGTGGGGCAGAGGCTCGGTTTGACAGTGCTGTTGAAACCAGCAGATAAATCTGGGCATGTGTGTGTGTGTGTGGGTGTGGGTGTGTTGTTTTTAATTGATTATTCCATGTGAAGGATGGTGTGAATTTAAAGCTGCTCCTTTGATTTTGCATTCTGGAGACAATGTGGTGTTTTTTTTATGAAATAGATCAGAGGCAGGTATTGACTTTAAGATATAAAAGGAGCAGAATTCACTCAGACGGACCCCTGCTTGTACTTTTTAGTGTTAGCGTGTGTGTGATCCTCTGTAGGACTCACACAGTGGGGCTGGCAGCACAGGATGACACAATCAGGAAGTTTCAACAAACCACAGAGAAGCTTTTTACAAATGACTACACACTTGTGATGACTGTCAGTTAGAGCGCCCTTCAGCTGCTCTATTTCCAGCTATTTAAGGCTTAGTTTGACACGATACACTGTTTTTTTTTTTTTTGTTTTTGTCAACAAATACCATGAAAACTGAATTCATCCTGAACACGTGTACTTAAACTACTCTGAATTCACCTTAAAATATTGTGCAGTTGATCCGAAGGCATCAAAACATGAAACAGATTGAACTTTTCTGCTTCTGCAATAGTAGATCAGATCATCATCATCATCATCATTCAGGAGAGATGGCGTTTGTTCTCGCTGCTACTTTGAGAGTCTGGGAACCAAATATCAATATTCAGTGCTGCTGAAAAAGCATCTGCGCCCATCCTGATTTCTTTCTTCTTTTCTTTTCTTCATATTTGTCACACTTACATGCTTCAGGTCATCAACTCATATTGATATTAAACAAAGATGATACAAGTAAATACAAAATGCATTTTTGAAATGATGATTTTATTTATTAAGGTAAAAAAAACGTTATCCAAACCTTCTTGGCCCTGAGTGGGAAAAAAATAACTGCCCTCTAAACCTCATAACTGCTCGCGCCACCCTTTGGCAGCAAGAACTGCAATCAAGCATGATGATGACTGGAAATAAGTCTTTCACATCCCTGTGAATTGTTTTACTTCAGCCACACTGGAGGGCGTTTGAGCATGAACCGTCTGTTTAAGGTCACGCCAAGTGAGGCCTGCAGTTCTTTAGATGATGTTCTGGGCTCTTTTGCGACCTCCTGGATGAGTCGTTGATGCGCTGTTGGAGTAATTTTGGTAGGTTTTTCAATCCTGGGAAGGTTCACCACTGTTCCAGGTTTTCTCCATTTGTGGATAATGGCTCTCACTGTGGTTCACTGGAGTCCCAAAGCCTTAGAAATGGCTTTGTAACCCTCTCCATACTGACAGTCAATGACTTTGTTTCTCAGCTGTATCTTTAAATTGTGGCATGATGTGTTTCTCTTCGAGATCTTTTAGCCTGCTCCACTTTGTCTGACAGGTTCTATTTAAGTGATTTCTTGAGTCAACAGGTCTGGCAGTAATCAGGTCTGTGTGTAGCGAGTGGAACAGAACTCAGCTTTCCATAAAATGCAGTTAATCACAGTTCATTCTTGATTTAATGAGGGGAGCAATTACTTTTTCACACAGGGCCAGGTAGGTTTGGATAATGACTTTAGTTGTATAGCATTTTTTTTTTAAACACACAGTTACAAAGTGCATCACAGTTTGGATAAAAATACATTTTAAAAAATAAGTGCACGTATTTATACACACGTTCTTTAATTCATTCCTGCATACACTCCTATACACACATTAAATACTGTGTTTTTTTTTTTAACTTTAGTAAATGAAATAATTAATAATGTATTTTGCATTTACTCGGGTTATCTTTGTCTAATATGAAATTTTGTGTAATCTGAAACATGTAACTATGACAAATATGTAATTAAAATAAAATCAGGAAGAGGCAAATTTTTTTTTTTCCACAGCACTGTAAGAAACAGCTTGGACCCAAAAGATTTAGATGGGGATTAATCACAATCCTGGCTTAGTTAGACTCTCCAGGATACAAATTGGTGTGTTGTTTTTTTTTCCATTATGCATTGCAGCCCATAAATTTATCCCAGCTGTTAAGACATAGAAGCAGGTTTGTAATTATTTCGGGATGAAAGATGAGGCTGTGCTTTTGGGGCGTGTTTAGATGCTGTTCTCTTTGTTTTCGTCGCATGCTGATTTATTCTCCTTTCAGTCACGCTCTGCTCGTGCCTGTTCCTTTGTTCGGGTTGATGATAACGGGCAGTGACTTTTAAAGTGTAGTGACAAGCTGTCGAGAAGACGGGGCATGAGTGAGAGGTGAACCACAGAAGAAGAGCTGGTGGCAGGTGGACTGTTTTGACCTTTACCGTGTGATTCCCCTCGCCACCTGTGGTTACTGGTCCCATCACTGTGGCAGTGAAGGCTGGTGCAGCCGTGGGGGATTTACAGTAGTTAAATGAACAGCACCAGTAACGGTGGAAAAGGATGAAACTCAGTGTCTACACGATGCTTTAATGGAAAACTTGTGTTTCAGGCTTTGCAGAAATCCCACTGCTACCCGCATCCATTTACAGAGCAACAAGTAAAGCAGTAAGGTCGTCTCGAGGGACATTTGAATTCTTGCAGCTGTTATATAACACAGCAATAAAGCGCTGAACTAGTTTTGTGGTGAACCCAATTACTGTAGTAAATTGAAAGTTACTGCATGGATTTTTAACATTTCTGTAGTCCTGATTTTTTTTTTTTTTTTACTGAGCAGTGAAGCAAACAGCTCAAATACGATGTGTGTACGATATCTTATTTCAGTCTTGATTTAGTGGTATGAATAATTTACTGGCTTGTCAGCTTTTAGATGCATATAAATATAAGAGGAAGTGCAGTTAGGCAGCTTTTTTTTTATGTCATGCTATGTAACCATATGTTAATGCTTATTAGCAATATCTAATAAAGAGTGAATTGGAAAGACCTCAGACTAATGGATTTAGGGGCGTGCCACAGCCCTCATGGTCAGTTTGCACAGTTGTGCAAATTAAATTAAAATGCTTTAATAAAATTGCTTTAATAAAAGTTGCACCTTTTTTTTTTTTTTTTATTTTTATTTTTTTTTTTTTTATCGAATATCAAAAATGGTGACTTTAAAAAACATGGCAAGATAGTCAAACTTGTTTAGGTCTCTGTCACACAGCCGTAGCAAGCCTTCTTTTAAATAGGAGTACAACCAGTTGGCAACCACTTGAGTCACGTTCCCTGTCGCAAACAGACACGTTGCTGATGAGTTGTGCTCATCTGTGTAGACTGACTTAGAGTGATTGCAACGTGTCTGCAATCATAAATTACACTGATATTATTTACAAGCCTTCGCCAATCTGTCCGGCAGTGACTGCAGTCAGTACGAGTCAGACTGCAATTGTTTGGAGACAGATTGCTTCCCACAAGGTGACCTGCGTATTCACCTTGCTATCTAAAGCTTTCGCCGAGAGGTTGAGGGTGTTGCACGCTCAACTTCTGGCCGACCAGTTGGTTGCCACACCGTCTACTACAGTCACAAAGACTATGGAGCAGTAGTGAAACTTGAAAAAGTGACTCAAACCACAAACAGGAAATATTTGTATTAAAAGTAAAAGTTTCTCCTTACTGCTGCAACCAACATGTTTCAAGGCGACTGGTTCTCTGTTTCCTGTTTCCATTACACTTGTTCAAATTTCATTACCACTTGGTGGGTGTTTGCAGAAAGCTGGCATCGTCCATGCAAAATGTGGGTGACATTGGCAAACCGCTAGCAAACAAAGCAATCGCAGGGAGGTTGCCACTGTCACCATATACCTCTCTGTGATCAGTGATTGCCAGCAGCCTCCAGAAACCACTCACCAATCTAGTTGGGGAATACACACTTTTCTCTAGCAACCACTCAGTGTTTTCTTCATCTGTGTGAGTGAGGCCTCTGATGTGCCAGATTATTGTGTTTTCATCCAGGCAAAATCTTTTGAATGTCAGCAAGTGGCATTTATCATTTCAAACCAAACTAGGGAGAGGGTGAGACGGAGGCAGATGAGCTGCTGGGGCAACCCATAAATGGAGCAGCCAAAAGAAGACTTGCAGGCGGTACTGTGGCGCATTGGTGCTGGGTTCAAATCCATCAAATGGCTGGGGCCTTTCTGTGTGGAGTAATGCAGCTTCGTTCTATGGTTACCCCCAAAGCTTAGGTTTCTAAATTGCCCATAGTTGTGAATGTGAGTCTGACAGACTGCCATAGGCTCCAGCCATGACTATGAGGGAGAAAATGGATTTTGTGTGTGTGTGTGTGTGTGTGTGTGTGTGTGTGTGTGTGTGCACGTGCACTGGTGAAATTACAGAAAGATAATTGTGAAAAAGGTCATGCAGCAGTTCTATTAGGTACCAGCATCAAAAAATTCTAAATCCAGATACATATAATGTATATGAGGTATCTGTTTTCCAGCAGTGCCTTGCCGGTACCTTGTTCTAAGATTAATAAGTTCATAAGTGTTTTGTGGTTGCTTCTAGTAGCTTTTTATACCCTATTGCACTTTTTTTTTTCTCATGTTTGTTGTTTTGTTTTTTCTGTATGCCTGTCTGCCCCCCCCCCCCCCCCCCCCCCCCCATCCATTTTCTACCCACACCCCTCCCTCACGCTTTGCCTCAGGTGCTTCAGTCCAATCGACCCCTGGCACCAACCCTCTTCTGCTTCCTCTCCATCTTGATTCATCCACTCAGATCCAGCAGGTGCAAGCAGAAGTTGCTCTTAGCTGGCCTTTCTATCAGAGATAAAAATTGATTGTTTTTATTCATAGGTTTCCTCTCCCGGCCACTCTGATCGTGAAACTAGAAAACCTTGGCATTGAGAGAGGCTTGCTGTGTTTGTCGCTGAATTTTTCCAGCAGTTGCGTCAGCAGTCGGGGGCCACTTGTCAATTTCAGCGATTGGGTAGGGAGCACTTAAAGAAAGATGAAAGGCAAGTAAGTGGGGTGGATTTAGGAGAAGGCCCAGGTGAAATGAGAGGGAGTTGAGGGAGGAAAGATGTGATGTGGAGCAATTTTTTTCCGTCCTCGCTGCCTGCCTTTTTAGCGTGACATCAAAAGAGCTGTTTCTATATGTTTTGAGTAACAGCACATCTCTTTCGATGTAACCTCTGTCCTCTCTGGGCTATTGATCCATGCAGGGCTTTGGTGAATGTTTACATAACTGTTCATAAAGCATGTTGCTCTCATCCTCTCCTTCAAATACAGGCTGCCCTAGAAAAAGAAATTCTTCTTTCATTTTTATATTTGCGATGTCAGACAGTTCATCTCTCTCTCTGCGCATTTTGCCAGCCTCTGTCATCACCAGTTCTCTATTCTCTCTGTTGATGTCTCCCTCAATTTTCATGCCTCATCCTCCCTCCCTTTCTCCTCTCTCTTTGTGTCTGCCTGCTTTTTGTTCCCTTCTCTCTGTATTCATGGCTGTTTCCACATCTCTGTTTGTTATTTGTCATTTACGTCTTTTCTTCTTCCTCCCTCTCATCTGCTGTCGGCCCGTCTTTGCCTGTTTCCGGCATATAATTTGTTGACATAATGTTTTCTCCGTCTTTTTTTTTTTCCCCCTTTGTTTTTTTTTCCTGTTTCTTGTTGATTCCCTCCAGGTTGCCCCGTCAGGTCTATTCTAGTGGTTTACTTTCTGTCTTCCAGGCCATGGAGATGAATTATTGAACACACTGACCATGGTGTGCACAGCTGCTATTTGGGAGGTGTGTGTGTGTGCGTGTGTGTCTTTTCTCTGATTGAATTTCACTTTTTTAAATGCTCCTGTATGTCCCTCTGCGTGTCTACCTTACACTTGCCCAGTGAAAGCATTTCTTTCAAGTATTAGGAAACTTGTGGCCGAGGCTCAGGTCGTGCCAGCTTTCGTTTCTTTGCTGTTTCTCGGATTGGATGACATCCGGTATGATTTTTGTCATTGTTTATGTGTACTGTGTGCTGACGTAAGTGTTGGCTTCAGTTGGGGGGGGAGGAACAAAAAAGGGACATTTTTAACTTTGACAAAAATAGCGATCCATTTTCAGACTCGTCGTGGGCTGGGTTGAATGTTTTGTTTTTTAACAGCCTGTCAACAGATGAAGCAGAGCTGCGCTAAACGCCTCTTCTAAAGTCAGTTTTTATTTTTGCTCTGTTTGATGGCCCTCTTGAGAGGGAGAGGGTGAACACAGAGACAGGAAATGACAAATTTATGGCTTTTAGGCCATAATATACACATGTATGTGGTCCCCAACAGTCTGACTGACGCTGGATTTTTGCAGTCAGCGCTCATATCTTATATATATCAGCTGATATTCTTTTTATACTGAGTATATACATGTATATACATATACTGTTAGTGTCGAAGATCTTCTGCTACATGTGCTGCAGACAGTGCCGAGGCTCCACCTGGACAAACTATGCAATGATATAATTTCTAACTGTGTATGTATGCATGTCAGATATCTTTCCAATATTCATATGTGTTAAAGCCCACTAACAACTAACTAATACATCAGTCTAATATATTATGTGTTGGTTTAGTAAACTGTATATAAAAGATGGGCACAGCCACTGTGACATTGTTATGAAGCCTCAAGTTATCACCTGAATAGATGGTCTAACAAAGAGTGGATCTGACTGTTGCGTGCTCATTGGCTAACATCGTGTGATTGCCAGGTCATTAACTAATTAGAATACCCCTGTTTATCCTCATTTATGACTCTAATAAGGACCATAGTTCACCAAGTGAGCCTCATGGTTTATTCAGTACAACCTGAAACTGGCAATTGAGCCCATGAAGTGTTTACAGAGGTGAGATGGCGAGGGAGCCGAGAGCCTTTTTCCCTTTAACGTCAATGCATTCAGAAAGAGCTGAAACCCACTGACTTTTAAAAAGTACCCAGGTGCTACAGTAATCTGGATTGGCTCTGATATCGACCCTGTTTACAGATACTGGGTGTGGGCCAGATGTGACCGAGCCACATTTAATCCAGTTTTGTTGGTTAAACTCTCCATCGGTTACATGAATTTGGCCATAGTCTTAGTCTTTGCTCTCTTCTGTTCACAGGAAAGTCACAATATCCATTTATCAGTTTACTAATGCTACATTTAGCATTTTCCTCAGTTTTAACTCAACCATAATTTGTAGCTTGTAACTTATAGTGCAGTGGATGGGGATGAATTTCACTTGCATGGTCATCTCAGGCACACACCTCTGCCTGTGAGCACAGAAGCTCCACCCATCTGCTGTTCACACCTTCTGTTTGTGAGGAGCAGCCAATCAGAATACAGTTGGTATAAAGAGATGATGAGTTTAACGTGAGGGGAGCCTAAATGGCCTGGCTGGTGTACAAGTTGAGGGGCATCTCAAGGTTTATTTTTGAATTGTGAATCATGCAAAGCTACTGTAGGACAATCCAAGTATAAATAATGGAGCTGCAAATGAGCTGCAAACGTGTGTCCCCTTTAAAACAGCACAGGAGAAAAGGAGGAACAGTGGCCAGAGTTTTGATATCCATATCTTTGCTTGTTTACATAGTTTCAAAACGTTGCCGTAATTGGAAGCCAGCAGAGCTCTTTCTAGGCTCAAATAATGTTCGGTAGTATAAGCGGAGAAATGAGGAGCATCCAAAAATAAGTTGATGTGCATAAGTAAGCACTGAGATGTTCGGGTGATGTTTTTCCAGGCAGCTTCTGAACACAGCAAAATGATCGACAGGTCATCAGACATCCATCAGTTCCCCACAGAGCTCAGAGTACGGCAGCGTGAGAGCACTGGATACTGAATCTAATTTTAGTGCCTTTGTGTGTCTGTTTGTTTCCTGCAGGCTTTTCAATCTGACCCTGAAGAAGCTGATCATGCTGAAGGAGCTGGATAAGGACCTCACCTCAGTTGTCATCGCAGTCAAACTGCAGGTACGCGACATTCGATAAAGCACGCAGAAGGTGAAACCTGCTGTAACTGTAGGTTGGATTTATGAAGCATCACTTTTTAAAAAAATGTATGGGGAAAAATATTCAAACAAAATGCAACTTTAAGCTACCTTAGTTTTTACCCAAAGATTATACACCCAGATCCCTGTGAACCTAGAAGTAGGAACAGCAGCTTTGAGTAATACCTGTGTAATAACCATCTATAAACCAGTCTACTACAATCACACCTGGAGCTCAGTTCAAGGGGAAAAAAAATCGACTGACCCTTCCTGGAAATAAAGTCCCCAAGGTGGCGTACTGTTTCGTCAAAGGCAGCTCGAGTTGAACATTTATCCTTAGCTTTAATCATTAAATTGCATTATAGGATTTAAAGATTTTCTCTTTCGAGTGTGTCTAACCAGTAGGTGATGAAGTGTGAAACAAACAAAACAAACAAAGCTCAGCATTTGTTCCCCCATTTTCTGTTTGTGTAAAGTTGTTCATTGTTTTGCTGAGTCAGTTTTATTGGACGTGGACACACTTCCTCCTTGTTGCTTTACAGCCAGAATGCTTTCTGAAACGCCTCGTTAGCTCGGTACTTCTCTCTTAGAACTGACAGAAAGAGCAGTGCTGCCAAACTCCACCTTTTCTGACTGTTGGAGAGCTTTCTGGCACTGCAGATGGCCAAGTTGGTTAAAGTTAACACACAAGTCTTCAAAAATGCTGCGTTTTGTCAGATTTTGTTGTAATTTCTCTTTAATTCTGGGGCTCCGCTACAAACTTCTACTCCCTGGCTTGTTTTCAGTCTCGACTGTGATCATCTTGTTTTCTAAGTAAACCATTCAATTCTCTGCTCCTCTGTCACATAATACACTTTAAGCTGGTTTAATTCTTTTTCCGTGCTGCTGCCACTTGCTCAGTCTTCCATCGCTGCTTTCTCATGCATTTCTCCTTCTCCTTCACCTCCTTCGCTGTGTGTAGCTGATGATGATGACGAGTCTGTTGTTTTAACTGCTGGAGGTAGCTAGGGCACACTAACAGAAATCATTTTGTTTTCCTTTCTTGCTTTGCTTTCACTGTGATGCTTCTGTTGTCATCATTCTCTGTCTCGTCTTCAGGGCTCCAAGCGGATCCTGCGCTCCAATGAGATCTTGCTGTCCTCAGCGGGACTGACGGAGACCGATCTGCAGCTCACCTTCTCCCTGCAGGTACGAACAGAGGTTCAGAGAGATCAGGGACCTGCCAATCAAAACCAAATGATGAATTTGTTTTTATACAGAAAACCCAGCTGCAATAATGACACTAAAAATGCACACCCTAGCTTAAGATATATATATATATTTATTTTACAAGCAGCAGTACTGTAGAAAAGTCTTGAACCATCTCTCAATTCTTTATATTTGGCTTCCAAGGAGCCAGATATTCTTGTAATCTTTTTAAAGTGGTCTTGAGCAATAGTTCACAAAAACACATGGTTTGTTCTTTAGTTGAATCTCTGAGGAATGCCATATATAACACAGTTTGACAGCCATGAATGAGTATTTTTGTACCAACAAAGCGATTCCCAGACAGCTATTATCTGAAAACTCATCTCACCGTGCTGTGAAGTGTGTCCTGCAGTGGAGGACAGAAGAAGAGGTGGCAGGGCTAAAAAAAAAAAAAAAAAAAACTATCTACAGCAGTTGAGCAGCAACTGAAAGTCACATCCTAAAGAAATAAGAAAAAAATCCAGCAAAGTCCTGACACAGGATCTGAAAGATGCATCTGGACCTTCAGCTGATCCATCTACTGTTCACTGAAGCCTCCTCAGAAATGATCTCAGTGGACGGGAGGCTGTCAGGAAGCCATTCTTAAGGAAAACAGGGAGAAAGGCTGAGGTGTGCCACATTACACAACAATGGGACTGAAAATCAGTGACAACAGGTGTGATGTAGTAATGAATCCAAATGTGAAAGTTTTGGTTCAGATTGTCTTCAGTATGTACAGAGGAGGTAAGGAGAGAGGTACAACAGTGAGTGTCCACAGCCATCTGTAAAACACAGTGGAGGCTCTGCCTTGGTTTGGAGCTGCATTTCAGTCAGTGTTGTTGGAGATCCTGTCAAAATTGATGGAAATACCATCTGGAAAGTGTCTGACTTAATTTTTCATAACAACAATCATCCCAAATACACTGCCAATGTAGTAAAAAGCATGCCTGAAAAATGCACGATAGAACTCTATCAGTCAGTAAAGGCAGCATACATCCAAAGGAGAGCTTTCATTGTCCTTCAAGAAGCCTGGAGAACTATTCCTGATCACTACTTAAAGACATGAGAAGAAAAGGTGCCTGAGAGAGTTCAGGCTGTGTTGAATAATAAAGGTGATCACACCAAATATTGACCTGTTAGAACTGTACAATCTCTGTTTTTGCTTTATGTACTGTCTTTCCATGCATGTTCCATTTCCACAAATTACTGCACCTATTTCCAATTTTCCTGGCAAAATATAGAGAAATGAGGGGTGGCTCAAGACCTTTGCACAGTACTGTAGTTCTGCAAACATGGAAAAATGGCCTGATAATGGTGCTAGATGACAGCTTACGCTTTAGCTCTGATGCATTTGCACCTGTAATATTAAAACTGTGTGGGACAGATGGGAAATGTTTACACATAGCTGCAGAAATGTTGCCTGCAACTCTGCATACAGCAACAAATGTAGATGCATTAGGGCAGAACATGGTTAATGTAGTTCCCAGTGGGGTTTTCTTCTGCTCTAAATCATCCCTTCCAATTTCCATGACTCTAAATGCTGCTAAAAGGTCAGGGAGTTTCTCTCTCCAGAGCTTGCCGAGTACACCGGGCCAGGCATTATACATTATACATTAAACTTTCTACAGCAGCAGGAAGCTTATTAAAATCGAGCCACCGGAGTCGTTTCACGGCTTTGAACATTGTTACAGGAGCAAGTTTTTGTTCCATTTATAGTGCAGCCGCTGAGATCATTAATGATGGGTTATGTCATAGTTCGGCTCAGACTAAGTAGTTTGACACCTGGGGATGCTGAGTGAGGTCAGCAGGTGTGAAGGCCTTGTACAAGAAGCCATTTGGTTCAGTCTTATTATCGAGACCTGAGAAATAAACATTATTTATTTATATGTCTGAACCTTCATTCAGGAAGTAACTGTATTGTGTGTGTGTGTGTGTGTGTGTGTGTGTGTGTGTGTGTGTGTGTGTGTGTGTGTGTGTGTGTACCTGCAGTACCCGCACTTCTTAAAGAGGGATGCCAACAAGCTTCAGATCATGCTGCAGAGGCGCAAGCGATACAAGAACAGGACCATCCTGGGCTACAAGACCCTGGCCCTGGGGCTAATCAACATGGCCGAGGTAACAGAAATGCACAGAGCCTTCTAAAACCTGTTCATTCATTTATTTTTTCCCCTTAAACCTGATCATCCTTCTCTGTATTCCTTTTCTCTTGCTCTTGTTATTCCTGCTTGAATGTCTTTCAAAGCCCACCTGAATGCGGTGCATTTATTGCATTTAGGAGAAGCTGTGTCAGTTTGTGGCATTTGAGCTAAAATTCTGCATTCTATTATTTTTCTAAATGTATTATTCCAAATTAGGTTTTGCTTCTGTGAATAGCAGCATTCAATTTTTAAAAAATCCATAATTAAACCTTCTGCTTTTCTTTACTGGAAGTGCTGCTGCAGTTTGTTTTTTTTAGTGGAACATTTATAGAGGATTCATCAATGATGAAAATAATGTTTAGCCTGCAGCTCTTACAGGAGGCGTCTCTGCCAGTTGACCATGTTTGCGGTACTTTTGTGCAGTTTAGTGCGCTCTAAACTAAAGTCTGACTGACAAGTAAAAACTAGACTATACCATTGCTGGAGAAATTGCTGAGGGATTGTTGCTATTGCCAGACTTTGACTGCTGCTTGCTGCTACTAAAAAAATGGAGGTAAACAGGATGGCTAAGAAAGCTGAATAGAGACAGTAGTTGATACTTGAAAAATAAGTAGTATGCTTTTGTTTTTAAGATGCGGAAAGAGGAAGAATTTAGTCTACAGTGACACAAAGATGGATGTATGTAGGTCCATTTCAGGCAGGGCTTTGTAATTATATTTAACCATTTGTCTGAGAGAGAGCACTAAGCTGTGAAAACGCATCTTAAGTATCCACCAGTCGGAGAGAGCGAGAAGGTGGAAATTAATCCACCAATCAGTGATGAGTTTCAAATCACTGGTTATCAGCTGTCAGCAGCTTCCACACTAAATGTCCATCCATCCACTGGCTGCTAAAACAATTCAGGGTCGTGGGAGGGGCTGGAGCCCATCCCAGCTGGCATAGGGAGAGAAGAGGGTACACCTTGGACAGGTTGCCGGTCTGTCGCAGGGCTAACGCAGAGAGACAGACAACCTTTCACACTCACATTTACACGAACAATCAATTTAGAATTTAACCACATGCATGTGATCCTTGACTGTGGGAGGAAGCCGGAGAGAACCCACGCAGACACGGGGAGAACATGCAAACACCACAGGACCCTGGACCTTCTTTCTGTGAGGTGACAGTGCTAGCCACCACACCACCGTGCTGCCTGTCAGTTAAACAGCAGTTAAAATTAACCTGGTGTTGGTATTCTGTGTAACTGTCTGTAAGCACTTTCTATGCAGACGCTAGTTAGGTGCAAAAGTTTTGGAAGAGTATTTTTTTTTTTTTTTCTCCCTCAGCCCCGCACAGCAAGGTTAGATTACCGACCTTGTGATTGAGCATCGTCGTGTTCTTTAAATCAAACGCAATGTTTGTGCAGTTGATGATTAATCTCATAATAAAATCAATTAATTAAAAGAATTAATAAAAAGATCAGATTTTTGAAATGGCTAATTAGTCTGATTTTTTTTTTTTTCTTCTTACGTATAACTGTGTGGTAAATTAGTCAGTCAGAAACAGTTGTAGCCTGAAGGTGGGAACCAGCGATTAATGTCACCACTTCAGTATCAATCTCTTCCTGTGCTGGGTAACAGAACATTATGACCTCACCCTGAGAGTGATCTTTGACCTTTTTGGTTTTAAAACACCATCGTATCATTCACATTAAATGTTGTCATTGAGTTTTGGCCAAATTTGAATCAGCTTGTCCTTGAGTCCAGTCAAATGTTTGTGCAAAATCTGAAGAAATTCTCTCACGTTCACAAGACACATTTGGATAAATCTGAAACGGGAGCACTGCCTGTACGACTGTAACATCCTCTCAGCAGCCGTTACTTTTCTTCAGAGATGTAGTGTGGAGTTGCGATTGTGCAGAATCTTAAGTTTCTGTTAGCATTGCGAGTAAATGAGTATCAGGCAGACAAGCTTGACTCATCAGAGGCTGATGTGCCCAGTGCTGGCAACGGACAACTCCACAGCAGCAGATGGAGGTTAAGCTGCACGTTCGAGCTGTTGAGTCAGGAGTCTCGTTGTCTGCAGTCGGACAAAAGTCCCAGCTGATCTGAGCTGTTGACCCAACAAGCCACCGGTCACGGTCTCATTTCCCTAAACATGCAGCTTCTGCCCTCTGCTTAAATCCAATCTTCATTTCTCAGCGTGTCCTCGCAGAATGTTTTCTAACCTAATATCCACCAGAATAATTGGGATGGTCTTCTCTTATGGCAGCTGCCTTTCATGCACAGCAGTTCCTCTCCTCACAGTGGTGCCTCGCAAAACTTACTTATTGCCAACCTTCATTTAACCTTCACGTAAACTCAATTCAGGCGAGTGCACTTTAAAAATTTTGATCTTTGGCCCGTCGTTCCCTTCTTGGCCGACATAAATGTCACCATAAATCAAACGTACAATTAAATTTCAGCATCTTCTGCCAAAAAGCTCCTGCCGCCTACAATATGAAACTGCTTTAAGAGGCTTGTGATTTATGGTGTCTGTGCTTGTGTGCTCACATGTGGACGTTCTTTGTCCTTTGAGAATGCCTGGTGGCTTTCACTGTGTGTGTGTGTGTGTGTGTGTGTTTGTGAGTGTGTAAGTCAGAATTATTAACTGTATAAAACACCTACAGCTAACTGGCTTCTCATAAAATGCTTTATGGATAGAAAAGCACATAAATCCACAGTCAATCAAGAAATAGGTTTGCTCTGCAGCATGTTTACACGAGTCTCTTTGAAGAGCAAATTGAACCAAATACAGTAAAATGAGCTGTTATAATACATGCAACCCTAAGTCAAACTGCCGGTCCTGATTAAACTGCTTTTTATCTACTGCGGTGGTGCCTCCAGGCTGTATACGGCTGTCCCTGCATAGATAATAAAGTCAAATTTTATTCTGGAAGTGCTTTCAACAGACAGTTTGCCTGCAAAGTGCTTTATAAAGGGTAGAGGCCTTAAATGCAGACTGATACGCACCGAAGGTTCAAACTCATTTCCTCGGAGCCACTGCGGGAGTTCCTCTGTCGGCATATTCTGCCTAAAGCTGTGTATGTGTCAGGAAAATAATATGCTACAGGGGACAGGCGTGGGCTTCCAGAGTCACCGAGAAATGTCATGTTGATGGCAGCGTGCCGCTTTAATGCGACAGGTAGTTTCCACTGACCCGGCAAGGAGTGGGGCGAGAGTGAACTGTTGAACCGGTTCATAATTTCAGCAAACATTTAGCCCGTGAATCTGACACCTTACCAAGTATGGTGCTGTGCAAAAGTCTTGAGTCACGCCTTATTTCTTTATATTTTGCTTCCAAGGAGCCAGACTTTCTTTGTAGGTTTTAAAGTGGTTTTGAGCAACAGTTCTCCAGGATTTCTGAAGGGTTTTTTTTTTCTTTTCTTTTTCCACTCATTTTTAGTCCAGTACTCGTGCCTGACCATTCTTGGAGGAATGTTTTTGTTAAGCCACCTAACACTGACCTATGAATCAATCATAAAAAAGACCTAACTTGACTCATGGGATGAACCAGTGTTGTTTCTCGACATAACGGGCAACTTCTCAGAGAATCAGTTTTTAAATTAAAAACAGGAAACAAATCAAAGACCACCAAAAAGTTCCATCAGATTTTGAGCCACCATGCAATACCTTCAGGAAAGTATCTGATAGGCAGCAGCTTCATTTTTTTTCAGCATCGCAATAATCCCAAACACACTGCCAATGCAGTAAAAACATATCTGGATAGAAAAACACACAGAGGAGCACCATCGGTCATGCATCGGCCTCCCCAGAGCCCAGACCTCAGCGTTATTGAAGCAGTGTGGGATCATCTTGATCGAGAACAGAATAAAATGCAGCAACATCCAAAGAAGAGCTTTGAACGTCCTTCAAGAAGCCTGGAGAACTATTCCTGAAGACTGCTTAAAGAAATGAGAAGAAAGCTGCCTCAGAGTTCAGGCTGAGTTAGCTTTAGTCTTTAGTTTTAGGGGAAGACACGCGGGCAAGTTGGTGACGGGCCGGGACTCGAACCTGCGCCGCCCGCACCGCGGCATATGTATGTGGTCGCCGGCTTCACCACTAAGCCCCTAAACAAAGTTACTTTTGAGAGCGAGCATGTGATACAGCCATAGATGTTATAGAAAAGTAGGCACCATGATGTCACCCACTGTTCTGTGAAGTACTACTCTGAAGCTCGGGTGATTTGTATTATGACTGAAGTGAGCATATTATGATGATAGCTGCAAGGAGTGCCCGCCAGCTTGGTTGGCAAAGTGCAAATAAAGGCTGTATTATATGTACACATCACACACAGAAAGATGGGTGTTAATCAGTGCACAGTAACAAACTAATAAGACGAGAACTTCACTCACTGAACAAAAATATAGCAAAGACCTCTTTGACAAGCTCTTACTGTATTAAACCACACAGGAACCTGTGCTAGTTCTCAAATAAGTGCATGTGAAATGCTACAAAAGCCACCAACACCACAGATTACAGGCTTGAGGTTAAGATTAGTGACTCAAAGTAGCCGATGTGAAGTTGAGCAGTCAGCCTGTGCTGCTGTCCACCTGTTACTCAAGCAGCCATGACCCCTAAGCCCTAATAAAAGTTTAAACAGGTGGGTTGTTGCACAGGAGCAGGTTACCTGTAGACCCCCAAAACTCACTCTCAGAGCCGTAGCTTGAGGAACTGCAGGTTTTGGCCTTCTGTGGTTCCTTCAGTTTTCTGCTCAGTTAGAGCTGATTATGTGCAGCACAGTTCATGTACTCGCTGAAGTGTTACCTTTTGTTATTAACTGTTAGTCTCTGAATAGACTCATGTCTTAGGTATAAACTATCTGCAAACAAAATGTTATCTACCATAATCTATTCATATGTGAGCAGTGCACACAGAGACTTTATGAGTTGTAATTTTCATTTATAGGAGGCAAAGGGAGAGTCTAGGCTTAGAGCTTTAAATTGTTGTAATTTTTAAAGGGTGCAAACCACACAGGTCCGCTTTCAGCTGCAGGTTTTATGAGCCGTCATCGGTGCAGGGAGGTTATTAAACGATCCAGTGGTAAGAAATTACTGGTTGTTACTTTTTAAGCACCATGAAATCACCTCTAAAGATGCACAATTTTGCGAGAAATGGAAGTATGAGGATGAGATGACGTCATCATTAATCTTATAAATGTTCTTGTCATTTATTGCCCGTGCTTTCATGATGCTGAGAATGCTAACATTATATATATACGTATTTATTTTAACTACCTGCAGCACATCTCTGTGCACTAATGGAAAGTGAAACATTCAGACATGAATGGTGTCATTATCTTTGTGATAAAAGTAGAGGAGGATTGGCTGCATGCTGTCCAGCGTTAATGCTCGTTTGAATGGACTTTTAAAAATGATTTTGAAGATGAACTTGCACTGAATCATCTGTGGTTTTTAGTATCTTTATGAAGGGGGAAAAAAAGCAGTCAAATTCCATCTGTGTTTCTCATCAGGCGTGCATGTTCTGCTGTTTGACAGATTTGCATAATTGTCTTTCTTTGGGGGGGAAAAAAAAAAAAAGGTTAAAATGAGCGGCTGCAGGAAGCTACTGGCAGCATGCGCCGTACCTTAGGTGAACCTCAGCCAAGTGAATGGATACATAGCAATAATGTCTCTCTGCTTTAATGTTTGGCTAAGGCTCTCTCCATAATAAGCTGCTCAAACTTCATTAACTCTGCGAGTGTGACCAGATTCCTGAGAGAGGCTGGATGTCACTCAGTGAGAAGCACAAACACACACGGGAGGCACGATGCTGCTCTTTGCTGCAGACACACAGAGGATTGATTCTCTGCCTCACGTGTTCATGTTTACTCTGCTTTTGTTCATTTCCTTCAGCCTCATTTTGTCTCCCAGTTTCATTATTGTCCACGACTCAGATGCAGCTTCGTGTCTGTCGTCCTCGCGCCGCCGTCTTTGATTCAGCTTCGCTCCTGTCTCCGTCTAATGCTGTTTGAATGATGTATAGTCCAATGTATCCCCGCTTTGTGTGTACAGGAGGATGAAGACTTGGAAAGAAATCGTTTTTTTCCTCAATAGTTCAGTTAAAGCTTATGCATCTGACTTCTTTGTTCTTCCAGTCTTCTTGTTTCTATTTGCTTGCTGCTGTTTTAATATTCAGATGCCTCTCATTAGGGAACAGAGTTCCTTTGTGGAACATTCAAATCTTACACAGACGCTAGCTTAGACTCTGAAAGTCAGGAAAAGGTGGATGCACTGACATTTTGTTATGCTCTGTTTATATTGAACATATACAACTAGACTGATTTAAAAAAATAAATAAATAAATAAATGAGGGTGATGGTCTGTAGACAGTACCCTTCATGACAGTGGGGTAAAAAAATTCCATTTTGAGCCCTAACATTTGAGTAGTAGTAGTAGTAGTAGTAGTAGTAGGCAGCACGGTGGCGCAGTGGTTAGCACTGCTGCCTCACAGTTAGAATACCATCTGGAAGGCCTGGGTTCGATTCCACCTTGGCCCAGGCCTCTCCCTCTCTCTGTGTGGAGTTTGCATGTTCTCCCCGTGCTTGCGTGGGTTTCCTCCGGGTACTCCGGTTTCCTCCCACATTCCAAAGACATGCACTTACTGGGGTTAGGTTAATTGGCTAATCTAAATTGCCCATAGGTGTGAATGAGAGCATGAATATGAGTGTGAAAGGTTGTCTGTCTCTCTGTGTTGGCCCTGTGACAGGCTGGCGACCTGTACAGGGTGTACCCTGCCTCTCGCCCTATGACAGCTGGGATAGGCTCCAGCCCCCCCGCGACCCTGAACAGGATAAGCGGAAGTGAATGGATGGATGGATGGATAGTAGTAGTAGTAGTAGTAGTAGTAGTACCTTAAAAATGTTCCAAAGGTAACAACACCACAAACACAGAGGCGTTCCAGATCAGGGACCTAAATTAGCTGTGGTGAGTCTTAACTTAAAGCTGATACGCCACTAATAACTTTAAGTGTTAATACAGTTTAAACAAATGAGTTATAAAACAGACTGTAATGCCTGCACAGTTTTTATGACTGGCTAAAAATCAGCGAATCATTCAGGCTGTAAACGTGCTTATTTAAGCTGTAAAAGATGTTTTAAGCTCTTGGACATTTTAACATGACTTGTATTTGGACCCAGCCTCAAGTTCACATTAACCTTTTGTCCAGTTCTGGGTAGACTAGATAGCGTCTAGGATATTATTCACGATGCCTAAATATTGTGGTATGTTACATTATGCCGTCAGCATGACAGAACAGATTTAATTCAGCTGACTCCGATCTTCTTTAAACAAGTCTCATCTGCTTTTTTTTTTTTTTTTTTTCTTCCTTAAGGTGATGCAGCACCCCAGCGAGGGTGCTCAGGTCCTGGGGCTCCACAGCCAGCTGAAAGATGCCTCAGTGCCCGTCGCTGAGATCAGAGTCTACTCCCTGTCGAGTCAGCCCATCGATCACGAGGGACCTAAAGCGAAGATGTCTGGTGCGCACATCATCTCACTGAATCTTGCTCTCCATCTGTCTCTGTCTGTCCTCCTCCTGTCATTTTGCACCCATTCTTCAGTCGTCTCTTTTCTGCGTCTCCCTAGATCGTTCCCCAGACATCGACAACTACTCTGAAGAAGAGGAGGAGAGCTACTCGTCAGAACAGGAAGGCAGCGATGACCCTATTCACGGACAGGTGTGTTTAGATGAGGACATTTGCCCTAATATGCTCTTTGATGTATGGTGCAAAGTAGCTCTGCGCTTAGTCGTTCTACAGTTTTCAACAGCAGCTTTTGATCAAGTATTAATGCTTTGTTTCCATTTTAAAGTGGCGTTACATCATGAAAACGGCTGCAGAGTAAAAACAAACAAATAAAACAAGGACTCCCATCTAAAATAATAATACAATTCCATTCATTTAACCATAATTAGGGCCCGAGCACGAACTGTGCGAAGGCCCTATTGTAATTGCTTCGTTTATTATTATTATTTTTTTTTTTTTTTTTTTTATTATTATTATTATTCAGGCAAATGAATTGGCTTTTTGGGGGCTTTATCATATTCAAAAACTCATGAAACTTGGCACATGCGTCACACCTGGTGAAAATTTAAGTATTTTAATGGGCTCGGGCAAGGGCGCGCCCAAATGGCTCGCTAGCGCCCCCTTAACTGGAGCCCCACCGCTGTGTTTCACGTACATGAATGAAACTTCATACACATGTATATCATGTCCAGGCGCACAAAAAATCCTCTTGGAGCCATGCCCTAAACCCAACAGGAAGTCCGCCATTTTGCATTAATTATGCAAATTTGGCGATTTGCAGCCCTCACACTTTTTCTAATAACTCAGAGGTTTTAGACGTTATCATCTTCATATTTGGTTTGTCTAACCTACACCCCCAGGGGAATCTAAATCTCGAAAATGGTGAGTTTTTGCCAAGGGGGAGGGGTCCTTATGCCCCTTTGAACTTTGATCATTCGCCATGAAATTTTGATTGCCTCTCATTCATACCTACATGATCCAATGTGCATCAAACTTCTCCAGTAGGATGAGGGTGCCCCCCTGAACACATACATATGACAATATTTAATATCAGTCGCAGCGCCACCTAGTGGGAACAGGAAATGTCATATTTTACACTTGGAGGTCCAGCTCCAAAGTGGTTTAGCAGAACCATCTGAAATTTCACCTGGAAAGCCTTAAGAAGTTGGACTTACTGTGTTTTCAAAACTGTGAGTTTTCGACAAAAGGGCGTGACCCTTATGGGACGGCAAAGTTCGATGATTCGCCATGAACACAAAAATGGCTGTAACTCAAAGCCAACTTGCCCAATCTGGCTCAAACTTCAGTGGTGTGATAAGCATGCTGCCCTGAACACATTCATATGCATAAAGTCCATAAACGTTAGAGCGCCGCCTAGTGGCAGCTCGGAATATCTTAAAATAGCATGTTTTTTGAGTAGCCCCGGAGCTACGTTTTATCTACATGTATGAAAATGTACAGGCTCATGTAACATACTAAGACGTACAAAAAAGTCTCTTGGACCCATACCCCAAACCCTACAGGAAGTCGGCCATCTTCAATTGAAGGTGTCAATTTTTGCGATTTCCACGCCTGCTATTTGAACGAACTCGTCCTAGGGCATTTCACCCACTGACACCAAATTGGCTCCAGATCATCTACACAAGTAGCCCATCAAATATTGTGGAAATCTTTACAAAATATTAAACGGCCTTGTCACACCAGGCCATTAAATTTGGCCTTTGTTTTTCTCCCTCACCACCAAAATTGTTTGTGCACTTGTTCGCACATGCTTTGTCTGATCAGGCTGAAAATTTAATCACTCATGTACACACCCAGGCTGAATCCATAACTACAGATTCAAGACTGTAGGCGCAATAGCGCCCCCTACAGAAGCAAATGAAAATTTGTATGACCGTCCACAGAATTAGTTTTGCTCTGAAATACATGAAATATCTTTCACCATTCCTTACAAAATCCTCATCTATTTGATAAGCCTCCTGCCCTGAACACATTGATATGCATAAAGTCCATAAACGTTAGAGCGCCCCCTACTGGCAGCTTTAAATATCATAATATACCATGTTTTTTAGCTAGCCCCTGAGTTACATTTTATCTACACCTCTGAAATTTTGCACACTCATGTAACATCCTAAGACATACAAAAAAGTCTCTTGGAGCCATACTCCAAACCCTACAGGAAGTCCAGCATCTTCAATTGATAGTGTCAATTTTTGCCATTTTCAGGCCTGCTATTTGAATGAACTCCTCCTAGGGCATTTCACCCAGTGAGACCAAATTGGCTCCACATCATCTAGACAAACAGCCCATCAAAAAAGTCAATCAGACCCATGCCCTATTTTGCATGCTGGAGCCGTGACCACACCCCCAAATATTCCATTGCGTCTATGCCGAGAGCAAAAGATACCTTTTCCTATAAAAGAATTCAACTTTCTAGAGACCCATCACGATCACAAAACCTCCGAGTGCGGCACGGGTCGACGAGCGCCACAGGTCGACGCGCGCGGAGTGCGAGGGCCCGATATCACCGCTTGCGGTTTTAATTCCCATTGATTTCCATATGTACAGAATCAGGTTTATTTTCCCAATGCCTTAAGCCAGCATTCAGTTCTTACTACAGTGCTTGTATGCATTGATAAGCGGAATAGTGCATCTAATATATATATATATATATATATATATATATATATATATATATATATATATATATATATAATTATGGTCAAACTGAAGGGGGTATTGGGTTTTCCCCAGGCACATCAGTTCACAGTGAAACTGGTGTGATCATCAGCAAAGCACTTGTGCTTTCTTTATTGGGTTTCCTTCTTTCTGGGATTATGAGAGAGAAGCTGGTGGGTCTCAGGAGATGGGAGAGGAATTGGCACCCATCGGTGCGAGAGATTGAAAGGAGCAAACAGACAGCGTGGAGAGATAAGAAAAGAGCAATGAGGCTTTTGGAGGCCAGATTGAAAAGGCAGAAGGGAGGGATGAAGGGAACCCAAGCAGCAACAGGGAGGATAAATAGAGCTTGGGGTGATACAGTGAAGAATTAACTTTAATACTGCAGCAGGAAAGGGTCAAAGCTGGGGATCAGTTTCATCGATCTTATTTTCATGTTTATTTATTTTGATGATACTATATCCAAGGACAATTTAATTGCTGGGTTTTGAGGAATATGGCAACACTGCTAAATGAGAGAGATGAGGAGAATAAGCACGAGCTGTTTTAACTGATTCAAATTGAACATCAACAGCCAAATTAACCACATCTACTTTATGGACTTGGTTTGCAATGTTGCCAAATTCCCAGATTTCCGCACAGCTTTTGGTTAGTGCACTGATGACATTAAAGGATTATAAAGTTATATTATTAAATATTCCTGAAGTTATCAAAAAAAAAAATCTCGTAAAAAGACCAAAAACTAAAAATATGTCCATGTGTTATTAGACTTCCCAAACAAACCGTGGTATCCAGTTCCCATTAAAGTTAAATCTACAGCACGGCTCACAAACAGTTTTATTTTATTGTTTTATTTTTTTAAAGATGGTGTTGTGCTGAAATATTTCGTATTACAAATGGTCCCCAAAAAACTGCATTTCTGAATAATACTGGGGGGTGCACCAATATATTGGCCAAATATCTCTAATGGCTAATATCGGCCTTGTTGACTGGTATCTGTCTATTGGCAAATAAGAGTGCATTTAGTGAGGTCAGGAGTGCTTAACAAATTTATTAGACCACCGCCCAATGAAACGTTTATGCCACAGCTGCCCTGAATTAAAAGTTGTTAATTGCAAAATAATTTTTAATGTTTTTTTGTAACAGTTAATCCACCAGCACGCATAAGCTCTTTAACCAAAATTATTTTCAGTGCCAAACTATAATTATTGTTGTGAGAGTAAGTCGCATTATTATATTTTTGATTAAGATGCTAAATAACTTCCATTTCTGAACAGCAAAATTGGATTTAGTGGTTGAGTGTTCTGAGGTCCAGTGGGTCTAAATTCATTCATGAATTCAGTCATTTTTAATTTTAAATAAGTTTTTGACTGCGTTCTAACACCTTTGGTTTCTTGTTTTTATGACAGGTGATCTAATAGATTTGCTAAACACCGTATTTTCATCTGTTGTCACATCAGTTTAGCACTGACTAAATGTTCAAAAAATGAAAAGCAAAGAATCGCACAAACTTTAAAACCTTATATAAACTCCTACCAAAAATTTCTTTGTTTCCTTGGCACAAAAGGAGTGTAACGACAAAATAAAAGTAAAGAGGGAAATATTGGCACGGGTTTCAGCTACTGGCTGAAATATTTTCGAGTTTCATGTTTTTGCATCCTTGAAATGTGAAAAACGGTACCCACGTCACCGCGACCAACAGTGCGACGTGTTTTTAATGGCTTTTGGACGACGCAGGCGAAACGTGTTAGCGAGACTCATTAGTTGTTAGTTTTTGCTGTGATCAGTGGAGTGCCGCGGTGACCTTGAACTAACCTTTAAAAACACTATTTGTCGTACTTTTTCTCCTTTTCTTTCTCTCGTTCTTCTCCTTAGTATCTGTTTGAGGAAGAAGAGGAGGTGAGGAAGAAGAAGCCCAGGCGTAAGCTGCCTTCCAACGCTGCTATCACCAGGGTAAGGCTGGAGAAAAACACCCTCCCCATTCATCCTTTCTCTCTCTTTCTTTATACGTGTTTCTCCCTACCTGCTTGTTTTGTCTGTAAAGCACTTTTGCGGCAAACCCGCTTCATGCGACATCCTTTTCAGATAAATTTGATTTGACTGGACTCAACAACCCTCCCCCTCTGCAGCCTCTTGCCTCACCTCATTCAACCTCTCCTCCTTATCGACTCACCCCCCTCCCCTCCCCCTGTCTCTCTCACTGCCTCCCAGCCTCGCTCGCTCGCTCTCACGTTGGTTTATCTGCAAATCCTTTCTTTCTTCTCCCCCCTCTCATTCATTCTACGTGTAATTTAGACGATTTTTCAGGAGCCAAACATTAAAACGAGCCTGCAACAGCATGAACCGCACCTAAGGATGCTTGGACACACACAGTCACACAAAAACCATACATAAAGACTCAGCAGGGGCACAGATTACCACACAAAATGAATAAAAAATAAATAAATCAGCCAGTAAGAATGACAGTAGAGCTGCAGGATTTGGTTTGTGTGTTTGCCTCAGCTGGTTATTATTGCAGCACTGCTATAGATTTCTCATTGCTGCACCACAATAATAACAACACACACACACACACACACACACACACACACACACACACACACACACACACACACACACACTAACCATCTGCACAGCCACAAATATATTAAATATGTACAAACTCTTAAAAGCCCCTACAGCAGACCCTGCACCCTGTGCAGCTCCACCTGCCACTCTCACATGTACGGTATCTACAGGAACATTTACGTCCCCTGGAGGTCCAGCGTGAAGTCGACCCTCTCCACTGTGTAGCAGCACAGTGACAAATCCTCCAAAAACACTCACAGCTCTCTACAACCACTCAGACACCCACTTATTTTGCAGATGAAAGCTTTGCTCGTGTCCTTTTTTTTTTTTTTCCCTCTTCTTTTTTCTTCCAAACAGATTTTTTTTTAACCAAAAACATCCCAGAGAATTATATTTTAAACTTCGCCTGAAGTAGGTTCCCACACATGCAAACATTGTTGGGTTTCCGCCAACAACAAAAACAGAAAACCAAAAAAACATGCTCTTATTTTGAAAAATTGCTTCAGGTAGAAGAATCTGAGGAGGAAAAACTGAGAAATTACCTTACTGTAATACACCACAGTCCTCTTTATGTTCAGGCAGCAAACCATACTGTTTACATGGCAAAATATGTTTTGTTTTGTTTTTAAATGGTTTTATTTGCTATTACCTGAGTTTTTCATTTAAAATTAATGTTATGGAATAAAAACACCTGGATCCAAGCGTTTGAAAACTCCTTACCTTTGTGCATCGTCTGTATTTTCTTAAAATTGATGACGTCCAATCATGACATCTACAGGATGCCAGTCATTTAGTTATAAAGCAGCATGGACAGTAATAGAGGTCAGGCCTTTGTAAACACAATTGCGATGGGCAGTAATCATGTTGTCTTATAAATTGTGATCAAAGTCAATTTTCTGGAAATTGTTTTCCAGATTAAAAATGCACGCAGAATAATCTGTTTTTGACTGATCCAGGTAATGACGTACCAAACAAATCATAGTATTTATTAGATTTATGCACAATTATGTAAGAATGCAGTCCTGCCACAGATCACTGCTGTTTGTTAGCTGGCAGTGTTGCACAGTAACAAACAGAATAACAGATTCAGAGATATTTAACATTTCAGCTATGACGCTGGGCCCTTCGTGCAGCAGTGTTACAAAGTAAAGCGAATACACTGTATTTACATTGTATTTTAATATTATTGCAGTGTTGCAAAGAAGTATCCATGTATTCCAGTTGTGTCAACAGAGCAATTGCAACACTGTCACCAGTTGGTCATGTTGTAGCTTACTAAATTCTGATCAAATGCAGCGCTGGCATTGTGTAATGTTTGTAGGGTTTGAGTCAGAGACTCCCATATGAGAGGCCAGAAACAAAATCGAAATGAAGAGAACCCTCACAAGATTGCCCAATAACGTAAATAAGCAACCGTATCAGCTCACCTCCCCATGTGGTTATTGCAAGGTTTTTTCTTTTTTTAAGAAAAAGTTTAGTATCTTAGACTAGGTGTGGAGTAAGTCTTTGAGGTAAAAATAACGTCTGCATTTGAAGATCTGCTGTCTTATAGCACAGCCTGGCTCACAAATGTCACGCACACAAAATTGACTGAATTTTGAACAGCAGAGTGAGAGATGTCACACATTTGAAGACAAACTCCAGAGCCGCAGGCTCACTTTTAATAAATGTTACATCTTCCTTGTCAGATAACTTTTTAAATAGATAACCAGCCCTTTGCAATTATTCAGAAAAACATCTGTGACTTGATAACCTCAATAACGGGCCCGCTCTCACATATTCCATTTTAATAACACAACACGCACTCCCCAGCCTGCACAGAAGTATCAGCATGAATAACATTTTTTCCTTTGCAGAAGCGATGCTGCATCCATTAGCTGCTGCTGTTTTGACTCATCAGGCGTGAAAAGTGAGCGCGGAGATCGTCGGCTCTCCCTGTGCCGCTGCGCCCTTCCTCACGCACACACACACACAGACACAGATATGAACATCCATATCCTCAGAGTCTCATGTTGTCCTTTTTTGTTTTTCTTTCTCGCAGCAACCCAACATCAAGCAGAAGTTTGTCGCCTTGCTGAAAAGGTTTAAAGTCACTGATGAGGTGGGTTCTTGTTTCTCACTTGTTTTTGTCTCTTCTATCCTCCGCCTCCCTTGTGGCTTTTCTCCCTTCCCGATCACTTATATCACACATCCACACCTCTGCTCCGTGCGCGAGGTTCAGAGTGTGTGTTTTGCGAGGTTGTTGGAGTCGACGTGTATTTCAGTTCAGCTTTGAAGACGCGCGGAGATGTGTGGGAGAGATGTGGCAGAACAACTGAGATTCAGCTGGCAGCTCACAACGACATTGTAATTTAAAATAGAACAAAATGTGTGTGTGTGTGTGTGTGTGTGTGTGTGGGGAATGTGTGTGTGCTTCTGGAGGGATTCTGTCAAGCAAAATATGTGTGTGCGCCATCTCAAAGTAGCATCTGAGTCTGTGTGTGTGTGTGTATATGTGTGTTGCTGTCTATTAAAACTTGATTGCTTTCCCTCTTTGTCTTTAGTTTATCTGGGTCTTGTGTTGGCTCATGTTGACTTTTCAAAACTGCAAACTGGAATATTATCAGATGATTTTTTTTTTTGTATCAAAATGTATAGAATATAGATTTTTGATTTCACAGTCAGATCCATGAGTTTTTGAACAATGTAGTTAGTTTTGTCACCTCAGTGCACCACAGCAGAGGATTTTAAATCAAGCAATCAATTTGGGATTAACATGCAGACTTGCAGCTTTAATTCAGGATTTGTTTTTTTGTTTTTTTTATTAATTGGATAACTGACTGAGATTTCTTCATTATTCAATGACAAATTAAGCAGATTAAAGATCCGGAGTTGGTCGCGAGTGTTAAACTTGTATTTGGTAGCTGTTCACTGGAAGTCTCAAACAGACGTTGATGCGAGTGAAGGAGGTCTGAATTTCAAAATAAACCCGTCACAGCGAGAGCAAAGACTGTGGAGTGACAAAAGTGACCATCTGATATGAACAATGGATGGACTGACCAGCTCAGCAACACCAAAGACCACTGGTAAATGGACTAGTTCTTATGTAACAGTTTTCTACTCTAATTGAGCACTCAAAGCACTTAAGCAACATGTTTGCATTCACACAAACACTTCCATATGTAACTAAGTTCTCATCATCTAACAGTCACGCACATTCACACTCCGCTTGCATCAGAGAGCAACTTGGGGTTCAGTATCTTGCCCAAGGATACTTTGGCATGCAGCCTGGAATCGAACCACCAACCTTCTGATTAGTAGGTGACCTGCTCTACCAACCGAGCCACAGCCACAACTGTCACAACTGAAGATCCCAGAATTATTGCCGTGGTTAAGAAAAACAACTTTATACCATCTAACCAAGTCAAGAACACTCTGGAGCAGGCAGGTGCTTCATTTTAAAGGTTTTTCAATCAAGAGACGCCTTCATGAATGGAAATACAGAAGATTTACAACAAGCTGCAAACCACTGGTTACACTTCCGAACAAGAAAGCCAGATTAGACTTTGCCAACTTCTAAAAGAGCCGGCACAGTTCTGGAAAAACATCTTTGGACGGGTTAAACCAACATGAACTTGAAGAGGAAAGTTTGGAGAAGAAGAGAAAACCGCTCATGATCTGAAGCACACCACAGCATCTGTTAAACACGGTGGAGGCAGTGGGTATGTAGGGGTGCCAGTGGAACTGGGTCACTGGTATTTATTGATGATGTGACTGCTGATAGAAGCAGCAGGGTGAACTGTGAAGTGTGCAGAGCTAAACTCTCTGCTCTGATTCAGCCACATGCTGCAAAACTGATCAGGCAGCGCTTCACAGGGCAAATGGATAACGACCCAAAGCAAACTGCAAAAGCAACCCAAGCGTCTCCCAAAGGCAGAGAATGAGATATTCTTCTGTGGCCAAGTCAGTCACCTGATCCCCAGCTTTGCAGTTACTGAAGACAAAACTGAAGGCAGAGAGACCCACAAACAAGCAGCACCTGGAGGTGGTTCATTTCTGTTCAATTACTTCTGAGCCCCTGAAAATAGGGGACTGAATATGCAAATGGCTGTAATTCCTAAAAAGTTACCGCAGTACTTTAGTTAAACCCCTTGAATTAAAGCTGAAAGTCTGCACTTAAAATCCACTTTGACTGTGTTCAAAGGCAAAGTTATAAGAAAATAAGTCCCTGCCCCAAAACCTATAGAGCTAACGGTGTTATGAACACATGCCTTCTTCTGCTTTAAATACTCGTATCACTATTATTATCAATTTTTGCCATTTGTATTACTACAACCAGTACTTCCAGAAAAGCAACTTCTGCTTTGCTCATGTGATTACAATCATTGCTGATGTTGGCAATACCCTTTCTGTTCCTTTTAACTGCCACAAAGCACACTTGACACTCTGTTGTTGTCTGTGTACACATTTTGTTATTGGAATAGCGTCACAACTGCACAAGATACAGTCAAAAACTTTATAGGTGCTTAGTTGAGTTTTTTTTGGTCATAATTTCATCAGCTGTTAGTTGTTAAAAAACCCCAGCTTTTAGTCAAACCTCAGGTTGGCCTACTGGTTGGAAAATAAACCCGATGACTCTATTACTGTAGCGCTGACAGCTACACACAATGCACTTAATACACTTCCCATGCAAATACACACCAATTTGGAGGAACCTGGACCTCCTGCAGGATAAAAAATACAGAATTTCAACACATCATCCAAAATTGCAGCTCTCAGTCCTTTTCAAGAAGTGATGGATGGGTAGTATTTAGATATATTTTGAGATTTGATATATTGAGATGTCAGCTAGGTGTGTGACTAAAGACATAATCACAATGAAAAGTCTGTACACACACACACACACACAGGCAGATAGACTTACATGTTGAAAACAGAACCAGCTGCCCTATCACATCTGGTGACAATAAAAACAATTACCCATTGTGTGTGGGTTACAATTTACAGACTGCTTCCTGAGCCAGCCAGTCCAGACCTGATCTTTCTTTTCCCACACCGAAGCAAACCTTTTGGGAGTTAAGTGATAGAAATGCTGGCCCAAACCCAAGCTCCTGTTATTCCCATTTATTCCTGAAATCCAGAGTTGTTGCATCTCTGTCAACATTACTGCGACCTGCATGTGTTGTGTATGATTACATGCGTAATCGCTGCTGTAACTGGGCTTCAGTATCTTGATTAGGAGTTTATGGCTGAGCCTTGTGACTCACTCTGAAGTTAACCAGGTCACTGTGGCGTGTAAATATCTCACTTTTGATATTCGCCTTCTGTGAAATCTCGGCCTCGCAGAGCGCTGCGGTGTCAACAGAAAAACAGGTGGTGAGCCGTGTCGAGTATTCCTGCTGCGATCAACACGTCTCTGCTCTGTACGTGAAGATATTAGTGCTCATTTAAAGGAAGGGAGGCAGTTGTTGACATGCTCTTATAGCTTCTATATATGTGAAGGGAAGTGATGGATTTGGGCAATAAACAGAAATTCTGGGTGTAAAAGCAGCGCAGCAGCTGTCTGTGTGGGTCACCGTCTCCTCTGTTTCTCTCCCAGGTTGGTTTTGGCTTGGAGCACGTGTCGAGGGAGCAGATCCAGGAGGTGGAGGAGGACCTGGACGAGCTGTATGACAGCCTGGAGATGTACAATCCCAGCGACAGCGGGCCGGAGCTGGACGAGACCGACAGCATCCTCAGCACACCCAAACCTAAGCTGAGGTAACTGCACTGGCACAGCCAGGATATTAGCATTCACCCCACACACCCTGCTACTGCTTCACCTGCACACATACTCAGCTCGACTTTCATGGCTGCACTGAGAGGGCTTCATTAACAATTCAGAGCCCCCTCTGTTGGGCAAAGCTGCTCATTGCAGCCATAGATTAAAAGCTTGACACGAACCAAAACTGGGTCAGTAAACTTTGATCAAAACCTCTGAATAATAATAATTTTTTTCTCGAAAATTCTTCTTCTGCATGCACGAATGAAACAGAATCGCTTCCCTAAACTCAAATGATGAGAGCTGTTCAGATCTTAGTAATTATTTTCAATAAAGTCAGAGCAGCCGAATGACCCAAAACTTAAACATAGTTATTGTTATCCAGGAGTTCGTATCCTTAGGAGGTCAGTAACATATTTCAGATGGAAGCAAAAATAGCAGGTAAATAATTTTTAAATAATTCTTAAAATGTCATCAATGTTATTTTACTTTAGCTGCGCTTTGAAGTCTGTTCTTTCTTTCTTAATTTTAGCAGCGTCAAAACATTTTTAAAATGCACACTAAAAAAAAAAAAAAAAAAAAACACTTTAAAGGCCCAGCGCGTCTCTCTGAGTGCTCAGATGTGTGGTTGACAGCATTTACCTCTCTTCCACTTGTCAGTAGAGTTTTTTGTGTCTATTTTGGAAAATGAATGTGTGTTATACCAGTATTTGTATAGGAAATTAATGGTTCCTGCTCTGTGCGTGCGCGTGTGTGTGTGTGTGTGTGTGTGTGTGTGTGTGTGTGTGTGTGTGTGTGTGTGTGTGTGTGTGTGTGTGTGTGTGTGTGTGTGTGTGTGTGTGTTTGCGCGCCCAGGCCGTTCTTTGAGGGAATGTCTCAGTCGAGCTCTCAGACGGAGATCGGCAGCCTGAACAGCAAAGGCAGTTTGGGCAGAGACACTTTCAGTCCGGTGAGTAACTCTCAGCAGCTGCACAGTCAGCAGGATTTACATCTATATGGTGCTCGTCTGAGACCATATAAAGATGAGTCTATAAAATGATTTGATGTGTGTGCAGTGATGGTGTGAAGCTGTAATAGCTTCTATAGATGCTGTTTTTATTACATTATTGAGTGTCAGTTTCAGAAAAACAGTATTTCTGCTGAACAAGATTATTTATGTTTTCTCTAAGTTGGTCTTACTTTGTGAAAAAGAAAAAAAAAAACTTGATATGCAACTTAATTTAGTTGCATATACAGTACTGTGCAAAAGTTATGAGCCACCCCTCATTTCTTTCTATTTTGCTTTTAAGGAGCCACTCTTTCTTAGCTCTCCAGGCTTTCTGAAGGTCTTTCTTTGGCAGCTTTTTCATTCATTTTCAGACCAGTACATATACCTTTTTGTTTTTTTGTTTTTTTTTTAAAGTTAAGGCAGACTCACTCAAGCATAAAAAGGCACCGAACTCAAGGGATGAACCACTGTTGTGTCCACACACAACACATAGACAACTTTGCAAAGAACCAGATTTTAAATGGTATCTTTAGGCACTTTAGACTGTCCCAAAAACACATAATTTGTTCCCATTTCTTTAGGCGAATCTACAAAAAAATGCCAAAGATAACTCGACAGGCATAAAATAATATTTTTGCACCAACAAGGTGATTACAAAAGAACTATTAGCTGAAAACTTGGCATAGCTCAGTGTGTCCTCAAAATTTTCAGGAAACTGGACAAGTGGCCGATGAAAGTGTGAGACCTAAAAACCATCTACAGCAGATCAACAGTGTCTGAAAGTCATGTTCTTAAGAAAGAGGCAAAAATCCAGCAAAGACCCGACACAGGAATTGTATAAACTCTTTTTGCCTCATATATGTGTGTTTGTGCATGCTTCAATGAATCGCTGCACCTGTTCCTCATTTTTCCTCTGCATCTTATTCACCTGTATCTTATTTTTTGGGCCCTTAAGATGTCATAATTACATAAGTACACAAATGTTGATTTTTATAGCATTAACTAAGGTTGCAAAGTGCTTCTTATAGCAAAATAATAAAACTGTAATAAAACAGTGTGACTAAATGCTACACAGTACCATAAAGAATACAGCATGAAATGAAGGAAGAAGCATGAAAGACAGCGTGCGACTCTGCATTGATCTGATAAATATCCACAATCTAAAGCTGATGACAGTCGGCACGGCAGGGAAGCGGACTGGAAATTTCAAAAACATTTCCTTAATGGAGCAGAAATCCAATAACTCTTTGACGGCCGCCATCTGCTGAATAAAAAGTGTTTAATCTCGCTCAGTTGAATGAATGTCACTGGATGCGCTGCAAGCGGCTCTGGTTCCTCCCTTCATAATGAAATAAGCCTTTAGGCTGTGACTACTGTTGGGACACTTTCACAAATATGTGTTTGGAGGAAAAAGGCTGCTTTCACTTTAGTAAGGAGGTTTTCCCAAATCATTTGTGTAGAATACTTTGTGTGGCTTGCAATGGTAGACGAAAACAAACATCTTCTGGGCGTGTTTTCTCCCTAAAGCCAAGAGCTGGGTCTGTTCCTTTTTTATTTACCGAATCTCGAGGCTTATTAAGCCCGCAGACTCACTGCCGCTTCCTTGTATTCCCAGCAGGGGGAGCAGCCTCCTCTAGAGAAGATGAAGCCCTCCCGCAGTCGCAACCTTGATGACATCCTGTCTGAGACGGACACACTGGTACGACTTTCCTCGTGTGTTTTCTGAGTGTCAGTGTGTGTGAAAGAGGGAGAGTTAATGTTGTGCTGGGATCTTTGGTTGGTATCACTCTGAGGCGGATTCACTGCCATCTGTGCTGTAAGTGAGACAGATTGTGCGAGCAGAGGAAGCAAAAAAGTGAGTGCCAGTATCTCCTTTCTTTGACACTGACAGCCTGTCTTTTGGACTGTGTGTGTGTGTGTGTGTGTGTGTGTGTGTGTGTGTGTGTGTAGGAGCTAACCGACCAGGAGCTGTTTGCTGAGATTGGCCCGTGCATCACAGTGTCAGTGGCAGAAAAAACCTCGTACACCCATTAAGAGCAGCAAAAGTGAAGCTCAGCCCATGCCATCACCGAGGTAAGCCATCAAAACTGTCACATATTTAGTCAGATAAATTAGTTTTGCTGTTTGTGTGTTGGCTATGGCCTCTTTACTGTGGCTGTTTATAGTAAGCACACAGTTGGTCTCTTAGTTGTTTCAGACAAAGTCCTGTTAAGCCTCAGTTTTAGCATAATCACTGCCATCTTGTGTACTTGGAGTCAGAATTAACACGTTTGGACAGAACGGATCAGGTTACGTGATCTGCAAAGTTGGCACCAGACCATTTAGTTTACCAACACCCCCCCCCCCCCCCCCCCCCCATTTAAAACAGCGCCGCCAAAGACAATGGGGATCAAAACTCTTCTTCAACCTTTTGGTCTTAGTCCTCAGGCAGCAGTAACGCTGGCCCGATGGGGGCAGGGAGAAGACGGGGTGTCTGGGCTGTTTAAGGATCTTCTTAGCCCTTAATCTGCACTGCTTGGTGTGAACGTTGGGGAGGTGGTTCTGAATGAACCACCTCTTTAATGGCCATGAAGTCCTGTTTGGTGCCGTTTCCCATCCAGGTGGTGATACTCCCAAGCAAGATGCTCTTGATGGTGCAGGTGTAAATTCTGTCAGCCGCCTGGGGAGGTAGAGACGCTGTCTGGCCTTCTTCACAGTGAGATCATGCTTTAAAACTAGCCTCACGAGCTGAAGAATGACTTTTTTTTTTTTTTTTAGTTCCAAAAACACATGAGAGGTACTTCCCGGGGTCTGACTTGCATAGGCTCATCCGCTCCAAAATCTCTGTCCTCCTTAATTATGCTGCAAATGCACTAAGCTGCTATTAACTGAATGATAGACGTGAGCCTAGTGTGTTACTGCAAAAGCTTATCAGCAGTGTGGGTGGTTAACTTTATCATTACCAAACCACATGACTTAATTTTACTTATAATAGTAAAAGAGTGTCAGTAGAATTCAGCTGAGGACACTCGGTGACCTTTTTGGATGGTTCTAGACCCCTGCGGCCCGACCATAACGCCAACACTAGTTATCAGATAACCTTAGCAAGCTTGGTTAGCAAGAATCATCCCTAACCTGCACAGGTGCATTGCAAGCCCAGCATCCTTCCTTCCTTCCTTCCTTCCTTCCTATGCTTGTCAGGAGGCTAATCAGGGTATTCCAGATGTCATTCTCCCCAGCCAAACTTTCCAGTTCCTCCTGGGGGATTTCAAGGTGTCGACAGGCCAGACAGGATATATAATCTCTCCAGCAGGTTCTGGGTCTACCCCGGAATCTCCTCCAGTTGGGCATGCCTGGAAAACCTCCAAATGGAGGTGCCCAGAAGGCATCCTAACAAGCTGCCTGAACCACCTTTCGACAGGCAGGAGCAGCAGCTCTACTCCTGTATTGTACCTGCCCAAGATAAATAAAATGGATCATTATCATCACCAAACTGTTCTTTGCATCTGGCTGTAAACATGTTTAGTTTTGCTGCAAAGTTGAGCATTTTAACATGGGAGTCTATGGAGAGTGACTCTCATTTGGAGCCAGCCTCAAGTGGCCATTCCAGGTACTGCAGCTTTATGTGCTCACCCGTGGCTGGCCGACATCCACTGAAGTGTCTCCTCACTAACTCGACCTGCTCGGCCTACACTTACCAAACTTCATAGGTAGATGGCTTATGACCAAACCAAGGTTGGGATTGTATATGGGGTCACTGGGGTCAAGGTCATTGTTAATTTATTTATTAATTTTTATACTGAAAAAGTAAGGCAACTCCTTGGGTGCTTGATCCTGACCTTGCTTTTTCCCCCCACACACACAGGTTGGATGGAGGCCATACACCAAGGCAGAAGCGCATCAGCACTCCAATGAAGGAGAGACAGCTGTCCAAACCTCTCAGTGAGCGCACCAACAGCTCAGACTCTGAGAGATCCCCGGAGCTGGGACACAGCACGCCGGTACGGGACTGAATGATTATAAATGTCAGTTAGATTTGCCATGTTTGGGAATAATACTTTCCAGGATTTTAACGTCATCATTTCAACCTGGCATACAAAAATAAACCTGCATATTGTGGTTATGTCTCTCAGGAATTAACATATGAAAAAGAAAAAACACCCTCCTGCCTTTTGTTCTCCGTCTCTTTCGACCCACACGCTTTTCTTAAAGTAAAGAAACGCATGCATTCTGATAATGTATGACTGGCCTGGAGCTCAGAAATGAATTATGCATGTGGCGATGAGTCATCTGAAGAGTAAATGTGTCGCTGTCGGGAGATTTATGTAGTGTGTGTTTGTGTGTGCAGGTTCTGAGGAAAGCGGTGTACGATCAGCTTAACCAGATTTTGTTGTCGGACTCGGCGCTCCCAGAGAGCCTCATTTTGGTCAACGGCACCGACTGGCAGGGGCAGGTGAGACCTGCAGCTTTCCGTAATAACATTTGGTGAATTCTGTGGTTCTTTTCTTTTTCTGTGTTTTGCTTTTTCTTCATTGCTCACCTTCTCTTTCATGTATTGCAGTATGTTGCAGAGCAGCTCCAGGTACAGAGACATCCGGTGGTCTGCACGTGCTCGGCAGCTGAAATCCAGGCAGTGCTGTCTGCCGTGCTCACTCGCATCCAGAAATTGTGAGTTTTTCTGATCTAATCCAGCACACACACACACACACACACATACACTCCGAGCTAGAACTCATTGGTTTGCAGAATGACTCATCTGTTTAGTCTTTTTCTCTGCTCTAAGCCTTATTTTTCTGTCTTCTGTTCTTTCTTTGACCCTTCTCTATTTGTCTCCTCCATCCCATGCATTTGTCCTCCTCCACTTTTTTTGCCCCTGTGACTCACATTACTTGATTTAAAACAAAATATTATATTATATAATATCTCCCATATCTGCACCCATCACTTCTTGTCCCTCTTCTTATCTCTCTCATACACATTTGTGAATTTTTCTGGTTTGATTTTGCATTATTGGTATGAAATTTGCCTAAACATGAAAGAAATGTCATCAAAGCAGTAATTATCATACTGACTGGCTATATAGACAATGATTATATTGCCTCAAACACTGTGAGTTTGACTGTGAGTTTGCCTCAAAAACAAAGTTCCTCCTGAAGTTCGTCAGTGTTGTTGTAATGCGGATGTTGGAGCTGGGACTGAAGTCAGACCCGCTGCAGTAGTCGCAGCAGCCGGAATAATAGGTTTTATTTTGCCATCGATAGCAGTACCCTGGAGTGCAACACAGTGCCTCGTCAGTTCTCTGTGTGTGGCTTATTTAGCAAGTCACAAATACACAGCAGTGGTAGTACAGAGTACAACTTCTACAGTTCTACTGCTGTGTACGCTCACTGCTGCCATGTTGGATTGTGAAGTCGAGGTTGGTGTGGCTTCTCCGACCTTCCCAGTAGGAATTCTGATTTGAGGGGGCGTTTCTGATTCTGATTTCCCACTTCAAGTGGAACGCAGCATAAGAAAGGAAGGCTGACCCAAGCAGGAAATTTCCTTAAAAACTAAAGTTTTCATACATCCATGCGTACTACTTGCACTGTCTGGCTTCCTGAAACTGCAAATTTAGGACCTGACACGTGTCTGTTTCTCACACCTCTGATGTTCTTTATCTCATCTTTAGCTCCTGCTTCTCTTTCCATTCTGGTCCGAACTACTTCGTGCTGGGAGTTTTGGGAGTGTTTTCCCAAACAGATGAGCTTTTGTTTCTTAAAGCAAGAATGCTCTAAGCATTTTGAGACAATAATCAAAACCTGACACAGCCTGCCTTTACAAACATGTGTGGAAGAATTTGAGCAGTGCTGTAACAAGTCAGCTGATGAAATTTCTTCCTTTCTAGATACTCCACCATCAGCTGGAAGTGGTGTTATTGTAAAGCAGAAGTGTTTAGGAACCGCAGCAGCTCAGGCATGAAGTGGCAGACCATGTAAAGTTACAGAGCGGGGGTCGCCGAGTGTGTAAAAGTCCCCAACGCTCTGCTGACTCACTAACCTGCAGAGTTTCAAACCTGCTCTGGCATTAACAGGAGCTTCGTGGCATGGGTTTCCATAGCCGAGCAGCTTCTGTAGGAGTAGTGTGTATCTGGCCCAGTAATTTTGTATGAAAACAAATGGATACTATAAAGTGACCCCAGTTTTTATTTCGTTGTAGTCTATATGAATAAAATAACACAGATCAGGCAAAACAAGAAACTTGAAGGCACCGGAAAGCTGACGTGTAATGTCCTTAATGTTATTTCACACCTACACAGCGCTGATTACATCTCTCTGTCTCACTCACTCTCGCTCTCTTTTTCTGTGTAGCTGCAACTGTAACTCGTCCATGCCCAGAGCGGTGAAGGTGGTGGCGGTGGGCAGCCAGAGCTACCTGGGAGCCATCCTGCAGTTCTTCGTCACCCAGCTCGCCAACAAGACGTCTGACTGGCTGAACCACATGCGCTTCCTGGTGGTGCCGCTGGGTGAGAGAGTCTGCTTTTGTCTCCTCTCCTCCTGCAGAGTCAGACTGCAGCAAGGTTTTATTACTTTGCAGGAAGCGATGTCTGGTACACACAGCCGCTTGTGTGCATGCTGATTGGATTTTGGCAAATGCTGTAGCTTGTTACCATGCCTTGATTGTTGAATTACATTAGCTCATTAAACTGACTTCAATTTATTTTTTATTTGTCCCTTCCACATTCTCACCTTCTCCCTCTCTCTCTGTTTGTCAGGCTCTCATCCTGTGGCTAAGCACCTCGGCGCCCTCGACAATCGCTACAGCTCCTCCTTCCTGGACGTGGCATGGAGGGACATGTTCAGCCGCTCAGAGCCACCTCAGACAGGTACCACACACGCCGTCTCCCCTCGCAAAGTAATTCTGGGTTTGATGCATTTATTCACTTCTGTGATTTTTATTTATTTTCTTTCTCCTGCAGATCAGTTGGATGTGGCAGGAAGAATTTCCCAATACATCAGCGGAGCTACGATCACACACCAGCTTCCCATCGCCGAGGCCATGCTCACCTGCAAACACAGAACGTGAGTGCCGATGCTCGCAAACACATGCCGGGTGTTTTATCTTTAAGGGCTTCATTAATGACCTCTGTCCTTTCTCCTTTTCACAGGCGAGATGAAGACTCCTACCAGAAGTTCATTCCTTTTATCGGGGTGAGATTCGTACTCTGAAGAAGCGAAATTTGACTCTTGCTGCTGTTCATCTTTAAGATTATTTTTTTTTGGCTGATGTCACTTGCTGTTTTCCAGGTGGTGAAGGTTGGTCTGATCGAGTCAGGTCAGTCTCCAACAGGTGAGTGATGGAAAAAGGACTGAGCACAGATTTAAACAAATAAAAAGAGGCTGAATTTGATTCAGGGTCTCACACTGTTATTTCCATTTGCGTATCCAGGAGATACAGAGGAGGGCATAGCAGTGAGCCTGGCTGTCCCCTCCACATCGCCCCCCTCCCACGGCTCACCCACTGGGATGATCAAAGAGGCAGCCACGCCTCCGTCCTCGCCCTCCATGGGCAGCGTCCTTACTGTTCAAGGGTAAGACTTCTTTCCTTTACAGTATCTTGATTTATCATTTTCCTTTTTATTCCCTTTTTTATTTCTTTGTCCTGATTTTCTCCTTTCTCATCGTCTTTTGCAGCAACATAAATAAAAAACGAAGAAAAAAACCTGATCATTAATAAGTTCTAAAGCTCTAAAATTACACTATAAAAATATTCAATATTCATGTTTTACTCATTTCACATTTAAGCTGGTGAAATGGATGGAGGACCGTGTGGTTGCTGGTGTAATGTCTACAGAGAACGTGGGGCATATTAAACTAGAACCTCAAACGCTGCTCGTGTGGTAACTGTACATTTACTCTGTGTATCTTTGATATAGTTTCTGCTGTCCTGTAGAACTAACAAGTGGCTACCAGGCATCATAATATGTCAGATAGTGTTTATTATAACATTTAACTTGGCATTGTGTGCTTGTATGAACCAGTTATAGTGTGTTAATCTGAGGATGAGCTTCCACTTCTCTGCTCTGATGGCTCCAAATCTTTCTTTCATTATTTTATTTTATTTTATTTTATATTATATTTTGATGAAGAGGATGTAAACAGATCATACAGTTCTGATATGCTATCTTTCTCAAACAGGCTGCAGTTATTTCAAAAGGTGTTTGTGAGGATTTAGTAAGTAAATGATGCTGAAGTGCTTTAACAGAACTCCTCAGATGTTGATATTTAAAGATATGTTTCTATTCAGGTTGATTTTATGCCTGGTGTATCAGCTGTCTACACGCGTGCTGATGAAGCTATCAGCGCTGAGCTGTGGCAGAGAGATTAATGCCTTTTAATCATCTGTCTGCTTGTTCTATAAGCAAACAGGCAGCGAGTTACTCATGTTTCTCTGAGTTCCTCATCCAAACGAGGGTCTCTTTGATAGTTCAGCCGCATTTTTATCTGACTGAATCAGATGTGTTTTGCTGTGCCTGCTGCAGTCCCTCTCCGCAGAGCTCACTGATCTAATCGTTTCCTTTTCGCCCTCTGCGGAAAGCTTTTGGGGAGCGTGTTGAACATCTATACGATAAACAAAATTCAGTGGAGGTCCGTCTGTTTTTGAAGCAGTTAAATCGACTGACAGATGTGTTTGGGAGGTCGGGTGCTGCAAGCTGGATAAAGAGAGGTTAAATGTGTGTCTGTCATAATTAAACCAGAGCAGACCCTCCCTGAATCTGTGTATTCTGCTGAGATCAAAAAAACCACAGATAATCTCAGCTAAAAATGTTAAATGGGGATCTAAATAGGTTCTTTACAATGTTGACATGGGTAACATGAATAGAGACAATGATAAGGCTGCACAGTTGTCACAAAGGGCCTCGTTTATCCTCTGAGATGTTGCTCATGCGCGCTCTCTGCCCACAGGAGCCCCAGCATGTCTCACGGGGTGGATGCCATCGGCCTGCAGGTGGATTATTGGCTGGCCTCTCTGGCGGAGAAGCGGCGGGAGGGAGAGCGACGTGACACGGGCTGCAAGAACACACTGAAGAGCGCCTTCCGCTCACTGCAGGTCAGCAGGCTACCAGGTGGGGGCAGCAGCGATCCACAGGCCCAGGTCAGCACCATGGCCATGACTGTGGTCACCAAGGAGAAGAACAAAAAAGGTGAGACCTGCTTTAAATCTGGCAGCATAGTTAACGCAGACTGGGTTAAGATTTTTAAGGCCAGAATATTTTTAAAAAGACATTTTTAATGCAAAGTCTACGTGTCAAAGATTCATTAGTGATCCTTCAATGGCAAGGTTATTTAAATGGATTCATAATGCATGGATACATGCTTATATCTATAATAAAAGAAGACAGAACTAAGTACAGTTTTTAACAAATTTATTAGATCACCACCCAGAGTAAGGATTATTATAATTTAATGTCCTAAATTATGACTCGAGCTGGCAAAATGAGTTGCAGGGGCTAATTTTTAGCCCAATAACATATGAATCAGGTCATTTCCCGGTTCACGGGATGTTCTTAGCGACAAGGGAGAGATTGCTTACATGTTTTGAGGGCTGGTATGCTACCAGTGCTGTCATTATTAAAAGTATTTTGCATATTAAATAAGCTATCTAATTTTAATAGCACTGGTATTTACAAAAATAATTTCTTATCCTTCTGTAATGGTTAATCCACCAGCATGAGCATGCTCTTTAATCTAAATGAGATTTTTAATGCTTAAATTGTTGTTATCCATGAATTTTCCAATTTACTGTTTCACAAAAAAAAAAGCAGAAGCAAATATTAAAGCACATTATTATTATTTTTGATTTAAAGATGCCAAATTATAGTTATTTCCTGAGCAGAAACATTCATTTTAGTGGTTGAGTGTTCTGCTTGAGTGATTTTCAGACTTCTCAGAAGTGCAGTGTGCTGGCTCAAATTTGGGTATAAAAACATGAAATCAGATTTCTATTTGCCTAATAAATAACAATATAATTTTTAGTTTTAAACAAGTTTTTGACAAATTTCTAAAGCATTTGTGTTTTGTTGTTTTTTATGACAGGCAGTCTAATAAGTTTAAGCACTGTAATAACTTCTGCTAAATAATGGCTTCTTTGGTCGCTGTGATGCTGATGGAATAATAGTCAAATTTACGGGCCTAGGTCGACCAAGGCTGCCACACAGTAACTGCTGAGCCTGATGAAACCACCAAATGTGCCGTCATCCTACTGCACAAAGTTTGGATGATGCTCGTAGGATCATCTTAGGGTTGAATTTGCTCTTTATAGCTATGGTCCTTCATACGGCGTAGTGGCATGAGTCCTGCTGAATTTGCAACCGACACACTGTCACACCCTTCCTCTGTAACTGACAACTCAGCAACTCTTGTGGAGGAAAGGGGCAGAAACACTAGACATCACAGAAATAAAGATTTAATCATTTTAACAGTATTATATTTAAACATAATTGACCTGTCTAAATCTAAATTCAGTGCATTGCCACACAGTCGACTTCCATCCCTCCCTTAATCACTCAGTCCTGTTGACATTGGTGTTCACCTCTCCCTTCAGTTCCCACCATCTTCTTGGGAAAGAAGCCCAAAGAGAAGGACGTAGACTCCAAGAGCCAGGTCATTGAAGGCATCAGCCGACTCATCTGCTCAGCCAAGCAGCAGCAGACCATCCTGAAAGGTAACCTGGCTGACTGGGATCAGTTTGTTTGTTTGTTTCCAGTTCATCTTGTAGTTTTGCCTCATTGTTTCTGTCACTGTGTTTCCCCCACCAGTGTCCATAGACGGTGTCGAGTGGAACGACGTTAAGTTCTTCCAGCTGGCCGCCCAGTGGCCCACTCACGTCAAATACCTACCTGTTGGACTTTTCGGCTACACCAAGCCTCCTTCTTAGGGCCGAGCGCGCCTCGATTCCCTGGACCCCCCCCCCCCCCACGATTTGACCTTCAGCTCCCCTCCATCCTGTCTCTGCACACAGACCCCTCGTCTCAGCCACCTGCAGAGCTGAGGGAAGACATAAAGCAGCTGCACTCCTTTCTTCAGTGTCATTTTGGCTTCAGTTGTCTTATTTGTCTTTAGGGAGAGGAGGAGGAGGGTGGGGGTAGTGTTGGGGGTACAGTGCTGTTACTAGTCACTTTATTAATGCCCCTTTCTGTGTGTGTTGGTGTGTTCTGTGAGTGTGCATGTACACATGAATGTACAGTATGTTTGTGTGTGTGTGTGTGTGTGTGTTTACAAGGGGACTACAGCACAAGTTTATTAGCTAACTGCCATTTATGTTTCCGTTCTATGGAATGCAGCAGCATGCAACGACTCACCAGTTTCAAGCCCTAAAAGTCCGACCCCTCAAAAGTTCCACTCACCGCAGAAGACCCCGATCCACACGTGCATGCTCTAAACTAACAGATACAACCACTCGTGTGCCAGAAACAGTAACTCAAATTAATACAACAGGGCTTCAGTGTTTGCATGAGTCAGCAAGGACATGCATTCAGATAACAAGGCTGGTGTTTAATGGGTTTTCTCTGTATCAACAGAAAAAAAAAGCCCTTCATAAAGTTCTGTACATTTATCTTTTCATTTCAAGGGCTTCCATATTATATATATATTTCCTCTGTAAGTGATTTGGATGTCTAATGGCAAATATTTCCTTTCAAAAAGAAAAAAAGGAGAAAAAAATCCCTGTAAATGGCAAGTGTCCTTTTTTTTAAAAAAAAAAAAAACGTGCAGTAGTGAGAAATATCCGACCCTCCCCCTGCAAAGCTGTTTCGTGATGCATAGTGTATGTTACTGTGAAGATTTCAGGGCAGGGGCTACCGTAGTGTGCATTTTTTTTAATCATTATTTGCTATGCACTTACCGTATAAATACACGTGGATCATTTGGGTGTTTGCAGCTGGTTAAAAAAAATACAGTTTAACGCTCTTTGACAGCAGACCCAAATACATATGCAACAGAAAGCAACAAAATGCATGTTTAAACAGTCTGAAACTCTGCAGCACTCACGGAAACGTAACGGGAAACGCTTTTGTTTTTGTTTTTTTGTTTCTTTCCTTTTTAGTATTCATGCTGTAAAAACGGGAGTTAATTACTCGCAGTGAAGCACAACGTTGTTGCCAGTTGTTCCCAAAAATGTCCTCACTTCATTGGCAGACTGGCAGCTTTGTTTGCAGTGGAAACAGCAGACCGGGTCCAAATGTAAAATCTGAGTGTTCCCATTTTCCTTAAACTCCTCACGGACCCTGTTCTTAAGAAAAAAAATTTAAAAAAAAGGGGGGGAGACGTGTTTTGTTTTGGCGCAGGTCTCTCCGCTACACGCTTTCTCTAGGATGTCGTGAGGTGATTAGTGAGTGTACAGTAACTGGTAACGTGTGTGTGCCTGTGTGTGTGTGCGTGGTGAAATAAATGTAATGTGGTCAGAAACTTTAAAGAAAAAAAAATCACTTAAGAAGAGAAATAGCTTTTTTTTTTTTTTTTTTTTTTTTTTTTTTTTAATACAGTGTGGTAGAGGGCATGCAATTGGTGTGCGCGTGTGCGTGTTGATGTCACTGACCCATCGATTAGGGCTGCAGATGCTGCAGTGGTCATCGTGTTCACGTTGTAGACTGGCACAAAGCGAATGCAGATTTTTCCTCTAGTAAATAGTAAAAATGAACAAGATTACAAATAAATTGGACTTTTAATGACAAAGGAGATCACTGAAATTAAAATGTGGTGCAAACCTAAGAGCTTGTGTGGGTTAGAAGTGTTTAACAGTCGTTTTTAATGACTCGGCTTTGTGTCACCTACATTGTAACAATCTCCATCTCCAGTGAAGTATTAGTAATGCTATTTTTTTTTTCTTTTCTTTTTTTAGTGTTAATGCCAACTTCTTGATTTAAAGGCTTTTTGTGTTTTGGTTGGTTGAATTTAGACCTGAACGTTTCCCCCTCCTGTGTCAGTGTTTAAAGTGTTACAGTTGTGATGTCGACAGCTCATTTTTCCTCTTCTGTTACACGAAGTTTGGGTTTCGTCTGTCACCGCTGAGTGAACGCTCAGCTCTGCGGATTGATTTTTAGAGTGATTTCAAAGATTTGAATGTATTGAATTTAGTTTACATGTGCTGTCTTGCATCTTTGTGAATGACTGATTTTTTTTTTTTTTTTTTCAATAAGATAAAAGTAGGGATCGGAGACTTTTAGAAATGAAGCTCCTCTATAAACCTGCAGGTTTTTGCCTCTTGCTGACAACCACTGAAGGGCCTGACAGACAGACAGACAGAGCGGGAGCCTCCTGGGCTTTAAGATGCCTGAATGATGTGCTGTACTGTACTTTAGAGGTTGCTCAATCCAAACTAAAAATATGAGGTTTCATTCCAGTATTAATTACCCTCAGAACATACTGGCTTAAAAGTAAAGCGCTGTGTTTGTTGTTATGAAAGGTAGATACATTTTTAGTACTACTGTAAAATAATCCACACATACTGAGAGTTTCTATTTTACTTACTTCATTCAAATGAGTCTAAGGTTCAGGATTGCTCTGCTATGATGCGTGAAAGAAACAACTTTTGGGTTGCCAGAGTTCATGCTTCTGTGACACATCTTTGAGGCTACATCTCATTTTTAAAGCTGCACTTATTAAGATTTTTATATAAGCAGTGGGTCATTTAAATGTGTCCCACAACTAAAAGCTAAAGCGCTGGATATTCCCCTCAAGATCTGCTGGAGACCAAAGCTGATAATGTTGCTGTACATTGGTCTGATCTTTAAATAGGAAACTGAGAACAAACTCAACTAAAACTGATTCCTTTTGCCACCAGTTTAACATAGCAAACTTATCCTGGGATGCTCCCCCTTTAAGAAACTTCAAAAAAAAAAATTCTCAATCCACAGTTTTTTTTTTTTTTCCTCAGTCATTCCCAGTAAAGTTGGCCCAAAGTTGAACTTTTGTACCATTAGGAACTGTTAACTAATTCCAATATAAAATGGACTATATGGACAAAAGTCCTTAGCCCCACCTACACAATACACCTATAGGAGCTGCTCAGTCATGGAAACTGCAGCCATGAAGCTCCCAGTTTCTGTGCTGTGCTGTACGCCTCAGCACTCGGCGACCCCGCTCTGAAACTTTACGTGGTTTGACACTTTGTGGCTGAGTTGCTGTGGTTCCTAAACGCTCCCACTCTGTAATAATACTGCTTACATCTGACTGTGGAATATCTAGGAGGGAAGAAAGGTCAGTGGTGGCATCCTGCTTTAAAACGGCCCATTCTTTCACAGACGTTTGCTGGATTTTTGTGGCAGTGGGACTGAAAACAGCAGAATTCAAAGATTAGCAGCTGTGGCCTTTTGTCCATAAAAGCTGAGACGCAGCAGGTGAGCCAGTGGTTCGTTCCCCGCTACATGGCAACCCAAAACTTGTATTACTTCATGTATTGTAAGCTTTTTGTTAAATGTATAAACTCATAGTGATGAACTAGTAGGTTTTTCTAACTTTAGTATAAAAGGGTACAGCATTTTTAAATTTGAGAAATTTCTATAATATTTGGAATGAAACCTTCAACTTTTTAACTTAAATTGTAGCTGTGCTCCAGAATCTGCTGAGACCCCTACTGAGTCAAAAATGCTCTTTGCCTCGTAGTATTGTTAGTCAAATTATTACAACAAATTCTCAGTGACCTCCCTCACGCGCTCGGAGGGAGGGAGGGAGGTCACTGAACGTGAACGGGAGGCATTAAAAATCACTGCCAAAACTAAAATGTGAAGAAATGGTGAAATATCCAAATAAATATGAGGGTTTTCAGGGTGCTGATAACTAAAAAAAAAAACCAAACAAACATTAACAGCAAAGTGATCCTTGTTGTGGAGTTGTCATTTGTCAACAGTCTCATTCCTGATGACCTAAAAACATTTGACCCTCGCTCCTCATTTACCCTGTTCTCCTGCCGTCTCTCTGAACATGCTGGTTGTTCTGTGTAAGTCCTGAACTTGTTGCTGTGTATTTATTTTTTTTTTTTACCTGTACCTCTGTACCTGTGTCGATGTGTTTGTGACGCTGTAACGATGGTTCCTCTGTCCTTGTCTCGTCGTGGTTAGAGAGTAGGAGCTGTTCGGTCCATTTATAAGCTGTCAGTGGTCAGCAGTGTCTTTTCCTCTCTGCCGTCCCTCTGATGATGATGAGAGAGTCTTCATCACCAAGCTTCCACAAGCTCACCTTTCTGACAACACGCCATCCCTCTCTCCCCATACTTTTTCTTTCTTTTTCTTGCTGCCACCTGTCTTCATGAGAAGGGGATTAACCCGTGAAAGCAGCAGATTTCTCCCTGACGAGGTTCTGCTCAGAACAGAGCGCCTGGAGCTTGTGGTGGTGAAGAGTAATTTGCACATGCCATTGTTTCTTCAGCAGCAGTCTTCAGCTTTTTTGCCTTTTGCCTATAACAATAACTATAATAAACTATGATGCTTGTACATATCAGATAGTACTTGTTATATTGTATTCTTTATTTTTGGTTCTTTTTCTTAATTTGACATGTTTTGTAGTACTGCTTTTTCATGATTACGTTTGTCTATCAGATGTGGGATGAAAAGTGGACGTGTTCATTGTTTCATTGGTTTTTTAAAATAAAGATATTCTTGATTTGTAGCCCTGTCTCCTGTTCTTGAAATAAGGATGTGTGCTTGTGCTACAGCTCGAAACTTTAGTGTAAAACTAAAATGTGTTTCTGAAGAGGAACAAACAAATGCGATCACTCTAGCCTCACAAATCTGATTTATCATGCAGAACAAAAACTGTCTGGATCTTTTATTTCTTTTATTAGCTGATTTTTTATTTATTTATTTTTTTTAAGGGTCACCACACTGGATCATTAGCTCTATCTCACCCTTTCCCTAGCATCCTTCTCTGTCCTCCTTTGCTACATTCATGAACTTTCTCTGTGGTCTTCCTCTTTTCCTCCTGCCTGGCAGCTCCATATTCAACATCCTTTGTCTCATATATCCACTGTCCATTCTCTGCACATGTTCAAGCCATCTCAGCCAGTGGCGCAAAAAGTGGGTATGCACAATATGCAATGCATAGGGGGGCCGCACAAAAGGGGGAGGGGCAAAGCGATGCGGGGAAATTATTTCTGTAGTTGCATTTTCTGTATTTAACAGCTGTGCGTATGATCTGATCAATAACAGAGGCACGGCGCTGATTAGGCCCCCCTGTGCTCCTTCACCCCCCCCCTCCCCACACACACACACACACACATACACACACATACACACGCAAAAGGCGCTCGATCGCGACTGTTTTCATTTGAGTCGTACTATCATCTGACGACAGGTAGTTAAAGATGGAGAGGCAAAAAAGAAAACAGAAAAGGGAAGAAGGAGAATGATTTAAAAAGGTTGTTGGGATGAAAAAAACTTTTCAAAATGTTTTATAGACAGTCGGTACTTTATGTCAGTGTATCAAGCGGGGCCGGCGGTAGCATAGGACAAGGGTGGGCTCAGCCCACCCAAATCTGATTCTTGCCCACCCAATCAAAACCTCCCATACAGCCTGCGGGCAGCGAAAGGTCCTCCCATCAAGCTACGCCTACAATAGTTTTTATTTTCCACACTTTGACTTTTGCAAGCCACTGCACGTTTATACTTGCCCACCTACATTTTCAGTCTGCCCACCCAACTACAGTGGGCTAGAACCGGGCCTGGTATCAAGAGGAGGCTTTTAAATACTCAGGTTAGCTTAAGTTACTAGTAGTAAAACAACAGGTCACTGTTCTGCAACTCTGTGCTGTAGTTACAATATATCAGATCATAACAAGAACAATAAAGGAACTTGTAATAATTTGTTTAACTAGATGGTGAATTACATTGTTATACTTTTTTTGTTTGTTTGTGATTGAGCTGATCATTTGCTGTAATATGTGACATATGCGACCCGACCCCGGATAAGCGGAAGAAAATGGATGGATGGATGGAAAATAAAAGCCTGTAATAACTCAGCCTTGCCTCTCTTTGTCTTCAAAACGCTCAACCTGAGCTGTCTCAGGTCTGAAGTTGAGACAGCTCAGGCTCCGTCCTCTCTGTCCTTTTCTTCATTCAGCAGCTCCTCTAAGTGCTCCTCAGCACACTCTTTAGTACATTTCCATCTCTGTCCTTAATCATCCGAACCTGTTGCACATCCTTTCCAGCTTTTCTAGCCAATCAATACAAGTCATTTTTTTCTTCCTTAGAACAAAAACTGTCTAGATAAACATCATTAAAGATGTGCTGCTCATCACATAAAATATAGAAATCTATAGGAACTTTAAGAATCGCAGTCCTTGTTGGAGATGAATAATGTCATGTTAAAGTTTGAGGGTAAAAGCAGATTTCTGATGCGTCTATAAAATTTAAAAGTGTAAATAAGCATTGATGATCCTTTTGAGGCACATCAGTGGTGAGCCCCCTTTGCGACTGTGGCTGGAGGATGCTGGTGACATCATCGCACAAAGAGTATGACCAAAGCAAGAGAGTTAATTTCCACTTGTTTTGTGAAAAATCTGATTTTATTCATTGTTTATATCTTTGTTGCTTTTGGTGTCCAGTATAATTTTTAAACTAGCCTTTATCAAAACTAATTATCTATATAAAGGTAATGTTGCTAAGTGAATATTTTACTTTCACATTTTTCTATTTTACCCTAACGCTGCTAAACAAAACAGTCCAGACAATTATATTGCCTTGTTTAAATTACATAATAATGTACAATGACAGTTTTGGTTAAAGTAGTCACTGAAATCTGAAAAGGAAAACAATTAAACGATAAAAATGAGAGGCTCGGATGCTCCTTCCTAGGAGCGGTAACGTCGACTATACGCACGCGCAACAGACATCACCTGCCCAGCTGAAAAAAATATTAAATGTGAATCATCTTGATGTTTACTTAATCTTTGGTCGGGGACTCTGGGAACTCAGCCATTTCGTTTTCTCAGTCACATTTTGAAGAACATCCGCAAAGGCATCATTTTTATACTTATTAAAAGTTCAGTCAGTTATGCTGTTGACACTGTTGGCACATTAGAGCTTTTTCCACTTGTCCTCTGCTGTCAAGTGACAGCTGGGTAAGTCAAAGTGAAGGAGAAAGCAAACAGCAGTTAGCCAAGGTCGCGTTTAGCTCCGTTAAACTTGTTGTAATAATCGCATTAAAGTACCCTCAGTAGTGTGTAGGAGCTATTTTGGTTTGCCTGCAAATAACCCGAGGCGTGCTACTTGAACAAAGCGGCTGTGCTAACGGTTATTATCGGCGCCCAGCGCTCTTCAAAATAAAGCAAATTAAACGGCTACTCTGCTAAATGAATTTTAGGAAAAAAAATAAGAGGACCATGTATTTGTGTAATACTAGAATTTGTTCAACATTGATGTCGTCCTTGGATGCCGTTATCGTCCCACTGCCCGCTTGTCTAACTGTAAATGAGGTGTATATTTTGAAAACTGGCACCGGAAGCTGGCTCGTACCCGTAGACTTCACGCGGGTCTGACCGGAGCATCACAACATTGTACCGCCGCTTTGTTCGAGGCTTGGAAATCGCTGTGCTTGTCTTCGATGAAGGTAAAAATATGGATAAATAATAATAATACTAGCACTGTGGTGCAGTTATATAGTTAGAATAGGTTGCAGTTTATCTTGTGTGGTGACTATTTGTCGGTATATATCTAGCACGCGAGCGAGGTCGATAAACTTGTCGCCAGAAATAAAGCGTCGCTCTTTTCGTGGCGATTGCTTTAGGATTCTGTGTGCATATTGTAAATATTGCAGCCCTGCGTGTGCTGATAGTGATTATAATGTGCATCTGTAAACACCTCAGAGCACCGGGCCTGCACTGTTTACAAACAGGTTGCGTGTCGGAACCTGGCACATCAACACGTTTTCGTTAATGGGTAGTGATTTATTTGCGCTTGTATTAATCGTGTGTTATAGCTTTATGCTTTTTGACAGTGCTCTCTATTGTCGGTCACCTTCACTGATCTGGTGCCAAGCTAAACGCTGCTCCCTGCCCAGCCTCAGGCCTCGGCCAGCCACCGGCTCCTGCCTTTATTTGTGGTTCAAAAGGGTTTAATTAAAATCTGATAGCTACGCGATAGCGTTAATTTCCTGCTGGAGCTTGTTCGAGCCCCTCATAGCAGCCCTGTTCTCCCGCATTTGTAAACGGTGGAGTTGAAGGGAATATTGGTGCATTGCAGTCAAGTGTATGAGGCGGATGGGAGGGGTGGGAGAGGAGACTGGGTGAAAGAGGAAGAGGGAGGAAGCGGGGGAGGGAGGGAGCAGGAAAGGAGAACAGGTGCACCTCCTCCATCAAAGATGGAAAGGAGAGAAAGTCACGATTTTGCACATTTGCCTCCTCTCACCACCACCTCCTGCTGCTGCTGCAACCCTTTCACTTACATCTGGTCAATATGGAGGCCCACAAAGCGCATGCTCAGGCAGGAAGGTCATCATTTACTCTGCTAGAATCAGTCTACAGTTTGGAGATATCAATATCCAGGTTAAGTGTAATCTTTTCCTGGTTGTAGGAATTAACAGTGCGCACATCCGTACCTGTTGGGCTCATCATGAAGATGGCTTGTAATGAGTAATGATTTAGAGCCCATATATCATCTACCTTTGATGGTTAATACTCCCAGAAGATCAGCCACAAATATTTAAAGATCTCCCTTTAGGCTGTGAGATATTTTAGAGTAATCAAACAAAATGTAAATGGGAAAAAAAACCAAAAACAGCTTTAATTCTGATCAATCTTAGGTTACTCTGTCTTTATTTTCTTCATATCTGGACATTATATATGTTTATATTTTGGACAGTTTAGTCCATCAGTGCTACTGGCTTGAACATTGAAAAGGTGTTAATAAAACTGATTAGGTTGTAAATGTATGAGTGCAAAATTAAAAGAAACAGGTTTAATATTCTTTGGGGTAAAAATAAATTTAGGAAATAACACAAATTTGCAGTAAAAAGTAATCTGAGATTAAAGCTGTAGATGTATGAGCAGGAAACAAAAGCAAACATTTACAAGAAAAGATGCATATTCCTTGATGTTAAAGTGGTAAACGTATTAGAAAAATCCCCATAAATTTACAGTTATTAAAGCTGTAAATGTATGAGGGGGAAAAAAACTAAAATTTCTGACACAAAAAGTTTAAAGTGGTGAGACAGTTGTGTTAGCTTGAAAGTAGCATTTCATTCAGACGTCCGTCTGGCTCTAAATACGACCCCCCCCACCCCCCCACCCCACCCGCTGTGAGCTCTTGCAAGGTTAGTCTTGTTCACTGATCACTTCTGCCTTTAATTGGATTTACTGGTCTTTGGGTGCTCCTGTGTTTGAAAGCTAAATTTGCCTTAATTACACACACACACACACCCACAGTATTCCCTCTCACAGGCACCTTTTCTCTTTCTGTCTAATGTAACCTTCCCCCAGGACACATGTTACGCAATGATGAAATGAGAAACTATTATTTGACCACTGACCTGGTTGACATTGTAGAGAAATGGGTCTAAATAAATGGAGATGTGAGGGGACGCTTTTCTACAGTGTGCATTCTGTCCATAATGAGACGTGTTTGTACTACATGCTTTTTGTTTTTCGTCCATCTCTTTTAACTCCATAATTTAGAGGTTGCTGTCAAGCAGTAAATGGATCTCAGGAACATTTGCTTCATTCCCGCTCTCTGTGTTTCTCATTTTGTTCTCTTCATTACTTTTGTTTCCTGCCATTTTCTTAGTTTACTCCACATTATATCCTTCTCATATGTGAGCAGGTGCTTAGTGAAACTTTTGGTGTTGCTAGGGTTTGACTCATAATGAAACCTTTTAAAATATATTAAGCTATTGTTTTTTTTTTTCTCATCTGCTGTCTCATTATGGCCTCACACCACAAAATGAATCATCCCTCCATTTACATTCGGTGCTTTCTTCTTTCATCTTGTCCACCTCCAGCTGACCTCAGTCACCAACAGATAAAGGATGTGGTTACACTGAGCAGCTAATGTTTTGAGGGTGTCGCACAGGACAGGATATGAATATAAAGGGAGTTTGGTTTTCTTTCCCTTTCTCCACAGTGTGTATGAAACCTGGCAATGTCCACCATGGTGTATCCACGTGAAGAAGCCCTGGAGCGACTGAGCCAGGATGAGATCGTCCTTAACACTAAAGCTGTCATGCAGGGTCTGGAGACGCTGCGCGGCGAGCATGCCCAGCTCCTAAACTCTCTCCTGGACTGCACCCAGCCACCTGTCGCACAAGAGAAGTCAGGGCTGCTACGCAAGAGTCTGGAAGCCATTGAACTGGGTCTGGGAGAGGCACAGGTGAGAGACGGGTTCTTTTTTTTTTTTATTGTTTGCTCTGACAGGTTTGTATCTAATAACAGGTAGTAAATTATATGTACTAGCACATGGTCATTGTATAGTATTGATTGGCCTCTTAAAGTGATACAGTGCTTTGATGAGATGTTTTAGTTGCATAAATTTAAAAAAAGTAGGTCATTTTAGCATGTTACTAGGTGGTTGCTAGGCAACACAGTGATTTAATAATATGTTGTGTGTAACTGAACTTTTGTGGATATAAATAATATGTTCTTGTCATGGAATTAAATTGATAGGATATTTTCATAAGGGGTTGTAGGTGCATGAATACAAAAAAATAGGTCATTTTAGCCCATTGCTAGGTGGTTGCTAGGCAGCCTGATGGCTTCATAGTATATCATGCGTGTTTGAAGTTTTGTGGATATAAATTAGATGTTGCTGTTGTGAATTTAAAATGATATGCTTTTATTAGGTGCTGTAGGTGTGTAAATCCTAAAAACGGGCCATTTTAGCCAATTGCTAGGCAACATGGCAACATAACAACATCATAATATCTGATATAGATAAGAACCTTCAGGAGCCTAAGATGTACCTGTGCACCAAGTTTGATTGTGTAGGAGGAGTTGGCGGACAAAGAAACAGGCAGACAGCTTTTGTGTATTATAGTAAAACTTTTTAAATTTCCCTTCACCTCAGGTGATCATCGCCCTGTCCAGCCACCTGAGTGCCGTGGAGTCGGAGAAGCAGAAGCTGCGCGCTCAGGTGCGTCGCCTCTGCCAGGAGAACCAGTGGCTGCGGGACGAGCTGGCGGGAACCCAGCACAAGCTGCAGCGCAGCGAGCAGAGCGTGGCCCAGCTGGAGGAGGAGAAAAAGCACCTGGAGTTCATGAACCAGATCAAGAAGTTTGACGATGATGTGTCGCCCTCCGACGAGAAGAACCAGAGCTCCGGCAGCACGGGCGGTGGTGGAAGTGGAGGCGGAGATGCTTCAAAGGACAGTCTGGATGACTTGTTCCCTAATGATGATGACCAGGGACCAGGTATGACATCAGCAGTGGTGATTAAATCTCAGAGAGGCCTTAGCAGCATGATTGAGTGTAAGGGGACTATAAAGGGGTTTTGCGAGTGTACCTGCCAGTCAACGCCTTAAATAAAGCTGAACTCTATAATTTAATACAAAATCTAGTCATGAGAGCTATAAACATTTATATATAGATTGTTTATTTGGGCCTCCATGTGGCCAAGACAGTTTGAATTAACTATAATATGACTTTTTTGCTGAGGTTAATCATCAGTTCAGAGTACACACTGTCCACATCCCATTTTACCAGAGAGAGTGCGCTATCTATGGTACACCACAAGAAGAGATAACTGGTGACTCACTGGGTATTGTCCTACACCCCAGTATTGATGACCAACCGCAAGCCACCATGTCTGATCTATTCATGTTGCAGCATGTGGTACTTTGTGGCACAAATACACTTTCACATTAGGAGTACCAGATAGATGATATTATTATTATTATTATAGTGCTGTAAACAGAGATGGTCTTAACTGTATCATTCCCACACACACAGCAAAGGAATCAATGCTGCTTTATTCAGTGTCAAAATCACATTGAAGTACTAGAAAAACTCAAAACTGCCATGAAGACAGAGCTGTAAGTCGTTTAAATGCTTAGGTTCAAGTTTTAGGCTTTAGAGTTTTCTTTATGCAAGCAGCTCTTTGTATAAATGGGAAGCCTGTAACATGCGGGGTAGTTTGGAAAGGATGCAAATCTGACTTGAAGTGGGAGCAAAAATGAGGGATTTTTTTTCTTTTTTCAGCTTCAACAAAACACATTAAAAGTAGATCAGTTATATCAGTATATGTAGCTACTTTAGCTTTCCTCCAGATGAACCGCACACTACATGCTGAACATTCGCTCTCTCTTACAGTCAAATATAAATTCAGCCATATTGCTAATGGCTAATGGCTTAGAGCAGCAGAGAGGGATTAATAAGCAGAGAAGAGGGTCGAGAGTACAACAAATGGCTTTTAAAAGGCTTTTCGGAGAACATCACGACCATCAAATTATATAAATGAAAAAAATCTCATTACAGAAGCTTCCTCTTTTTCCTGCTGGAGTGCCTATCACTATAGCAGATCTGACTTGATGTTTTTATCCATTACATGTCCTGCTTGGATCTGGCAGTGAATTTATTAACGATTTTGAAAACTGATGGATTGATTAAGTCCTTTTTGAAGCAAGCATGTCCTAGTTCGAGCTTGTCAAATGTGAATACTTAATTTTTTCCATACCTGTTAGGCAATATCAGCAAATTAAATTTTCTAGTTGGTATTTTTCCTTATTCCCACCCATGCTGTGTTACGTGTCACAGCCCAGCCCAGTGGAGAGGTGGCAGCTCAGCAGGGAGGCTACGAGATCCCAGCACGCCTCAGGACCCTGCACAACCTGGTGATCCAGTACGCCTCTCAGGGGAGATACGAGGTGGCTGTGCCTCTGTGCAAACAAGCCCTGGAGGACCTGGAGAAGACATCTGGGCATGACCATCCAGATGTGGCCACCATGCTTAACATCTTGGCTTTGGTGTACAGGTGGGAGGCTAGAGAGTAGGGAAATGTTCCCTAAACTATTCATATCAAATAAAAGATCTGAAAACAGTGCTATGGTTCTGTGTTTTGTGCTCCAGGGACCAGAATAAATACAAAGAAGCTGCTCATCTCCTGAATGATGCCCTAGCCATCAGGGAGAAGACACTGGGGAAGGACCACCCAGCTGTGGCTGCAACCCTCAATAATCTTGCTGTATTGTACGGCAAGAGGGGCAAATACAAGGAAGCTGAGCCTCTCTGTAAGAGAGCGCTGGAGATCAGAGAGAAGGTAAATGATGGATTTCAGTTTTGTTCATATTTGTTGCTTTGCAGCTGAACCATCTGTCCATGTAAAGGGTACATAGTCATGCAAGGTATCCTGACTGTCTCCATGTGGTTGTAGTTTGTCTTTCAAATGTGTGGTTGTCTCCCTGCTGTATCAGGTGTTGGGGAAGTACCATCCAGACGTGGCTAAGCAGCTAAACAACCTGGCTCTGCTGTGTCAGAACCAGGGCAAGTACGACGAGGTGGAGTACTACTACACACGAGCCCTGGAAATCTACGAATCCAAACTGGGAGCTGATGACCCCAATGTGGCCAAGACCAAAAATAACCTGGTGGGAGCTTGATTTGCACTGTTGACTGTTAAGGTGGATGTAGTGTCAGGGTCTAAAATGACCAGCAAGGGGCAGCGACTCTGGTTGTCAATGGGAAGCCAACCCCTTTGATTTAAGAGACACTAGTAAACACTGTCCTGATGAATTTACAGGCTCAGTCACAGGTTAAAGGAGGATAAAGGACGTGGTTTACATTTGATTGACAAGCTGCTAGCCTGTGAGTGTCCTGAGCCCTTCAGTTTCTCAGTCAGTTCCTCTCTTGTGACATCAAGAGGGCAACAGCTTAAGCCTCAGCTTGAGGCTTCACAGTGGGTCTTAACCAATGGATTACATCACATTGGCTACATCCATCTTTTATATACAGTCTATCTTTTGAACAAGTTTCTTTGACTTCTGCCATTTCACTGTTTAACTACCTTTGTGTGTTCTCTTGTTTTTGTAATTATCTTTTTGAGAATACATGTTCATATTTTACATATTTCTAAGCTGGTTTATTTAAGTTTAGATACACTGATCACTGATCAGGATTATTTACCCTTCCTGTTTCTCTTTAGGCCACATGCTACCTGAAGCAGGGGAAGTTTGCAGAGGCGGAAACCCTGTACAAAGAGATTTTGACCAGGGCTCATGAGAAGGAGTTTGGCTCTGTCAACAGTAAGTTGAGCCAACAGTCAAACAGCTGAGTCACCCTGAAGTCACTGTATCAAATCCTCCTGTTCACAGCGTTACTTAAAGTGCCAGCACTAGGCAGAGAGGGCCATTCTGCGAGTCAGACTTGGTTAATATCAGCAGTGTCTCTGTTAGTCCTTTCCTTCAACTGTGGTATTTTCAGATTCAGGCTTCACTTTGTCCACACCCTGACGGCTGCATCGGTCTGAGTTCTCAGCAGGTCAGAGGATTATTCTGTTACACTGAAGCTCGCAAAGCAGCTTAATGTTGATAGATTCCTCCCGCCTATCCTGCTAAGTCTATCAAACCCTTATGTGCTCACATGCTCAGCCCGAGAGCGGGCCTTAGCTGGGATTTGGCATTGCACGGGTTTGGTGAGTGACAGCCATGTGTTGGCACAGACAGAGAGGAGGCATTATCTTTGAAAATAGATCATTTCAGGATTTTGGACCTTTCATACTTGTATATAATTCCATGCTTTTATTCCAGCACTCTGGAGGGTTGCTTTGCATAATTCACAATACACAAATAATCCTTATTTGTGGTATACTCAGCCTTTGTGCAGCTACTGCAACTAGTTGTTTTAGCTCTTCTCCTTTAAGGTCTGTCTGTTGAGGTTCTCAGTCATCCAGGTCATTGTGGACTTAAGAGCTTGAAAAAGAAGGCAACTAGACTTCCTCTAAGTTTTTAATTATGTTTTATCTCTCATCCAAGGAGCTTCTTCAGTTCTAAAACCAAAAGGTGGAGAGTCCCAGCTATTTAAACTCTAGTCGGGGTTGTCCCTTTGGACGTGCTCCACTATTTCACTATTAATCATGTGCGCCATCACATGAGCCAAGGTGTGAAAAAAGGTATGGATCATTACCACCATGGGTTTCATGTGACCTATCGAGATCACATGATAGAGAGTAAGGTGTGAGTGGGGGTTTAGGCACCTGGGAAGGGATCTCAAGACTGGTGGCTTAAAGGGAGTCACGCTGAAGTGACGGCCCCTGTTTTTGAGGGGCAGGCAAACAAAATGTAATTGACTACAGAGCCAAGAGAAGGAAAAAATATCTGAAACTGAGCTTTCAGAGCCATGGGCCATGTTTATTATAAGCAGTCATGATTTTAGCATTATGTAACACATAGCTGTGTGGGCCACACATAATGTCCTTGTATACCAGAGAGTATTTATATGATTTTTTTTTTTTCTCTCTTTTGCAGATGATAATAAACCAATCTGGATGCATGCTGAGGAGAGAGAAGAGATCAAGGTAGGCAAGTGACACATTATACAGTGATCTAAAGGGCAACAGCAGAATGGGCATTGAAGACATTTCTAACTTGCTGCTACTGGACCAATATTTCATACTTTTCTCCTCTTGCTGTCTGACTGTTTTAATCTTAATCTCTGTATCTGTGTCTCAATCTTTCTCCCAGAACAAACGCAAAGACTCCGGCCCGTATGTAGAGTATGGGAGCTGGTACAAGGCCTGCAAGGTGGACAGGTTAGTCAGACATCATTCATGTGCCCCAAGTAACTGCGGACTTCTACTAGGAGATGCTTTTCTATTTTGATCACGTTTTGTCATTTGTACGCATTTTTAAATAGCAACACAGGGGAACAGAAAACGGGAACTGTCATCACCAAAAGGAAGTGAATAAAAGGGAACTAGCTCAGTACACATTTATGTTTGCAGCATTGAAAGAGTATTTAAACCACAGACTTCATCAGTATCTTGTTCATCTTGTACTCAATATTATAGTAGAAACACCACATTTCCATCGCTTTTGTCCGAGGAGCAAATACTTTTCAGACTGTAACAGTAAAAGTCACATAAAACATTGTAATGTCCTGAAAGCAACAGGAGAAAGTTTGCTTTGTGCACTCCGTCCTCGGTTCAGTTTGGGAAAGGTCTAATGCTTGATTGTTTAATCCTGATTGATGGAGTAAGTTACTTTAAAAGATCTAAAGAAAAAAAAAACAAAAAAACCCAACATTCCTGGCTGGATTTCTTTTTTTTTTCCTCAATAGCCCAACAGTGAACACAACTCTCAAAAGCTTGGGAGCGTTGTACCGTCGCCAGGGCAAACTGCAGGCAGCAGAAACTCTGGAGGAGTGCGCCAGCAAGTCGCGCAAACAGGTACAATAGAAACCCTCTCAGAGACTGCTGTTTGCTCGGTTGAATTACTGCCATTAGATTAGTCATCTGGGGTCTTTTAAGGGATACTTTTTTTTTTCTCAGTTGAGTAAGCTGATTTGTTCAGCGGGCTTTTAAGCTACGATTTACTGGCTCATAAACTGTGCCAAAGTGATTTAAAGATCAGTCGCCGTGCTAATGTTTGTACACTGCAATAAAGAACACATGCTGCGTGTGGTATTGTCTAATTTTTTTTTATTTTATTTTATTTTTTTAGTTCCTTACGTTAATCCCATCTTTGTTTTTCTCTCTCAGGGCATCGATGCCATTAACCAGAGTAAGGTGGTGGAGCTGCTGAAGGATGGAGGATCCGGAGGGAGCGACAGACGACACAGCAGGGAGGGAATGAACGGACCTGGTGGACAGAGAGGGGAGAACGACGGTGATGACTCCGCTGAGTGGAACGGGGTGAGTTAAGTTTTGAAGCTAATGAAAGTAGCAGCTTTACTGGACATCATAAAAACAGCACAACCACATTGAGAATAATTTCATGCAGTGATATAGAAATCCTCAGGTGGTAGCTGTGTCTCTATTCTAACATACTTTAAAGGAAATATTTTTTCATATTTACCGTTGCACGCATTTCCCTCAGGACGGTAACGGGTCTCTGCGCCGCAGCGGCTCCTTCGGTAAGATTCGTGATGCTCTGCGAAGGAGCAGCGAAATGCTGGTGAAGAAACTGCAGGGGAGTGGGCCTCAAGAACCCCGCAACCCTGGGTAAGACTACTCTAGGTGTGCAGTCATGGGTTGCAATGATTGTTGAAAATTTTATGACTATTTTTGTGACTTTTCATGCCACCAATCCAAATTAGATTTGTACTGCAGTTCTCATAGCAAAACCTACATCTTCAAAATGCTTCTGACCAGCAGCACTGTTCAAAACTGAAACATGCACTCACCAGCCACATTATTAGGTACACAACTTGTTTATCTGCTTGTTAACAGACAGGGAATTATCCAATCACATGGCAGTAACTTAATACATTTAGGCATTTAGAAATGGTTCAAACTGAGCATCAGAATCAGGAAGAAAAGGGATTTAAGTGAGGCTGAACAGGGCATGGTTGTTGGTACCAGACGGGTGTTTCAGAAACTCCTGATTTCCTGGGATTTTCCTACACAACCATGTGTAGAGTTTACAGAGAATGATGCAGAAAGAGAAACTATCCAGTGAGTGGTGAAAAGGCATTATTGATGTCAGAGGAAAATGTCCAGACTGCTTCAGTGTTAGCAGATGGACAATTCCCATCATGAATGTGCAGCGGACAAATCTGCAGCAACTGTGTGATGCTGTCATGTCAATATGGACCAAAATCTCTGAGGAATGTTTCCAGCACCTTGTTGAATCTGTGCCACGAAGAATTAAAGCAGCTCTGAGGGTAAAAGGGGGTCCAACCTGGTAGTAGCAAAGTGTCCAGTGAGTGTATAATTGAGTATAAAATTTACAATTGAGCATCCATGATGAAAACTGGGTATAGTTAAAAAAAGAATTGATCATGAATTAAATGGTAAAGGGGCTGTACATGCAGACTGGAGGAATCTGGGATTAATCCACCAGATTTCCAGTTGTTTACAGTGTCTGTGTTTAACTCATTACTAATCTGCTGTTTGTGGTTTGAGGTCATTGTTATTTGTGTGTTTCTACACAGAATGAAGAGAGCCAGCTCCCTCAACTTCCTCAATAAGAGCACTGAGGAAACCACACAGGTACATTATTCATCACAGCTGTCACTGCACATGATTCATCTCAGGAAAAGATATTTTCTGAATTAAATATCGAGTCCAGGTGTTTGTCTGTTACCTGACAGAATGTGTACAGTGTTTCCCAACCCCAATATTAACACTGGTCTGTTTGCAGGATGCCAACTCGGGACTCTCAGACAGCAGGGGGCTATCCGCCAGCAACGTGGACCTATCCAGACGCAGCTCTCTGCTCGGCTAGACAGACACGAGGTGGGATTCAGGAGGCACGAAGCGGCCTGAGGAGGAGGGGAGGTTGTTTGTAGCTCGGTTTGGTCAAACTACACACTTAAAGCTCAATGGCAGATCAAACACTTTGCACCTGCAGCATATTTTTTAAAGAACACTGGGGGGAAACAAAAGCATTAGTTCCACACTAAAGGTTGTCCTGTGAGACACTGCTGCTTCGCTGTATAAAATACTGCCATCGATCAAAAAAAGAGAATATTTAGATACACATTTACAAGCATGCTGCTTACTAGATCGTGGAATGTCTGCACCTGAACGCCTCGTGTTTTTTGACTCATAGCACCGTAGCAGAGCATCGCGCATTGTGACGTGCTGGTTGTTTCAGTCTCCTTCTCTCATGTGCAGACACTCAACCTTAGGTAGGCTTAATGTACTCCAGGTCCAATACAGTTTCACCAGTAGCATGAAGTAGTTACAGATTCTAACCATCCATTTAAAGCATATCACAGATGATAAAAGTGGTACTACCTGAAAGATAGAGCAGAGGTGTTAAAAAGAGAATACAAGCAATCTTTGGGGGAAATCGTTAGCACTAACCTTTTTCAACCTCACTTTTGCCTTCTTGGTTTTTTTTTTGTTTTTGTTTTTGTTTTTTTTATGTATATACAGTTTTAAATTATTTGATATTTGGTTCTCTGTATATAGTGCACTGATTTATTTTTTTTTGTTTGTTTACACTTTAGTTCTGGTAAAGAGGGTCTCAGCTGGGAGAAAAACTCTAAGTTTTTGAAGGGTGGAGACTGGAGATGAAAGAAAAGAAGGGAGGGAGCGATGTGAAGGGTTGAACGGGCATTTAGTTGATTGTATCAATGACAAAGTCAAAAATGCTGTTAAATGTATTACCTCAACCACTGAAATCCAGTACCAAGACGTCAAAGTTTCACTATAAACTAAAAGTATGTGCTTTAAATGCGACAGTACTGTATTTCCAGCAGCAGTCTTGCTATCTGCTGAGCATGCTTGGATGGTGATTGTCACTAATCTTCACTGGATGCTCTTGTGGCAACGTTTGGGGCAAAAACTGCACTTTGTCAAATGAACTTCCTCATGGGTCAAAAGAAAGAAAACAGATCAGAAAGTTCATTTGATGTAAAATTTTAGAAATGATTCACAATCTTTTCTTTTTTTTTTTTTTTGATGTATGTGCAGGGTTTTTTTTTTTTTTTTGGTAGGGTGGGGGTGGGGATCCTCTTCAATACTGTCATTGCATTCTCATGCCAAGATGTCAAATACTGCCTTTGTGTCAAATACCACTGGTGTCACAGACGTGTGTCTTGATGACTGAACTCTGATCAGCACTGAATTCTTTTAAAGACCTGCAAAGTCCACGTTCAGAGGCTCCGAGTGTAGCACGTCATACGTGATCCAGGAGACAGTGTTTCATGTCCCGTTTTGGATCTTCCTATTTTGGGCTGTTTCTCCGCTTGAATAGATTTAGGAAAAGGCCAAGTATTATCTTAAAAACGCTCTTTCATAACATTCACCTTGTGTGTTGAAAAATAACGCCTACTCATTGCATTTAAATGTGGCTCCTAGGGGTCCTTTACACACAAGTTTAAAGTGAGCAACACGTCTCACTAATGCCAACACGCGGTAACTCCAAAAGGACTCCTTGTGAGACGCTGGTTAATTTGACACAACGGCAGCGTTTGACACCCTGGGAATGAGAACCGAGCAATCCTACGTGGCTCAACAGGGAGTTTCATCAATACTATAATCAGAATTTTTTTTTTTTTGGGTACCTTTTTCCCGACATCCATGTGTCTAATAAATATTTTAAAAAAATGGATGTTTAAGAGATGTTTAAAAGTAATTTGTTTACAATCATTACAGCAGGATATTGAAGACACAATGAAAGCTGTGGGTAACCCTCTCATTTGTTGATGCAGAGTGTTATAATACGTTTACTGTTGTTATTTTTCCCATATTTCCTGTTGCTGAATGTGTATCATTTTGTACAAAACAATCCTCATTGTTAATTTTTTTTTTAAAGTTCGCCCGGGTGGGCTCCCATCAGTCGTAATCAAACCCTCACAGGAATCTGACTGATGGTGATCCATCCTCAGTGACTATTTTTGTGCTGATGTGAGTTATTGTTTTGGCGCTGAGCTTTTATGTCACAGGTACAAACAGCTGGTTATTTGAATGTTAATTTTAATGTTGATTGTGGTGAGGTCTGGTGGCATTTGCACTGGATGGTTGTTGTGTGTCCAGGAGACTACTATCAGGAGAACTATTCACCGAATGTACGTCTTATTCCTACACTCCACTTCATGGCTTAATAATGCGAGTTGATTTCAAAAAAAGGGAAAGACAGGTTTATTGTGAAGGCATTTTGTCAGTGTTGGTGTATACACACCATCACCACGTGCCTATATAAACTGAAGTCACCCTTTCTGCAATCAGTTCATCCTATCCTGTCCGCTTCTGAATGTGCAAGATGGTGCAACGAAGGAAAGGAGGAGCAAAGAAAGTGCAGGAAGGAGTTGAAAAGAAGTGACTGGAAGAACTTTGGAAAGACACCGGAAAACGTAAAGTGCTTTAAGTGTCGTTCACAGCAAATAATGTACAGAATTATCCGTGTATTACCTTTATATATGTGTTTACTGTTTGTCACTTGTTCACTCATAACAATGATGGAAGCTTCCTTTAATCATACACACAATCTCAACACTGTATTGGTGTGTATATATAAAAATAGTGAAACACCAGTTTGTAGCTGAAGATCCAATAAAGATCACCGCTCCTTTCCAGTATACACAACATCATATCAATACTTACTAGTACTGTACGGTATTAATACACCCTGGGTTGGTGCAGTGTAATAACTGGAGTTTCAGGAATTGCAGACTCCATAAATATGTGAACGCTAATGCACTATTTTTCTCGTGTGGGTGAAGAACAATACTGCTACGGTTGTAAGTATTTATCTGGGATCACAGCAACAAAATTTTGATCCAAAGCTTAAAAGTAAAATCTGATTTGTGTGTGCCGTCTGTCCAAATATTTATGGAGATCAGTGCATGTACTCGGAGCCACTGATGTGTGTGAGGGCCTTCTCTTTTGTTGCAGATGATTTCGTGCATCTTATTATGACGGGGCCAACCTTCAGTGTATTTTATCAAAGGTTCAATAAATACAAATTCCACTTTTCAGACCAAATCTTTGTCTTGTGTGTTTTCACATTCAAAACGTTTAAAAAAAAAAAAAAAAAACTACGCGTGGGGAATAGACGCTTTTGACCATTTCAAAGTACGTGTGTGTTTTGCTTTTAACAGCCTGGGTGTGGGGTGTTAACCGTACGCTGTGCTGTCGCAGCCGTCACAGAGGTGAGTGCCTCTCTGTTACTTCCTGTCTCAGACAGACGAGCCCCACAAAAAGGAAATCAAACCCACCAGAGCTCATGATGAGACTCGGCAGCACAATGATAGACTGATCAGCTGTTGGACCGCTGAGACGCAATCCTTCGATCAAAGTCAAAGACTGGACCCGGATTAGAAAGTAAGGTTGATGTTCATTGGGTTGTTTCATTTTCTGATTAAAAACTATATTGTATAGTAAATTATGTCCTATTATATCAATGTTTAACATCAGCTAAAAGGTGTTTACATCAGATGTCTTTTAAGGCAAAGAGTATTCGCTGCTTGAATTGTCGCTGCTATTCTGGGCAATGATGAGATTAAGATCTCACACCGAGATGTTGGGCTAATTTTTAGGCGCCTGAAACTTAAACAGGAACTATTTCAAACGAGCTGTAAGTGTGTTTGCAGTGTGCTTTGTTTTTGAGATCCACTTTGAACCTCAGCAGCTTTTCTCAGTTTTTTTCTTTCTCCAATCCCACATTATATGTTTTCTGTAACTGTATCCACGCTTCCTGCAGGCTTTCTCTCCATGTCTGCACTGACTCCCTCAAGTTGCAATAGTCTCACAACACCGGTTCTGGTCCAGTTCCAGCTGGGACTGTTCAGGGAGGTGGTTCGAGTCTCGGCTGGCAACCTGAGCTACCGTCATGCCCGGAGGTTGGCTGCTGAGGTCATAGAGCGCAAGGTAATCACACGGGGTGCCCTCGTTTCTTAGTTCAACAGTACTACGAAACGAGGTTGCGGAGGTGGTGTGCATCTGATGAGGAAAGTTCCTCATCAGTCGGGGGTCTTACAGAGTCACCGCACTGATTTTAAAGTGCAACTTTGGATGTTTTTTATTATACACACATACACTGGCACAGTGGTGGGTGCACATAGTTTCTCCTGCTCTTGGATCTGTTGATGCTGAAGAGAGGGGTTATGCTTAAAAGTGGACTTCTGAAGAACAGGACTGTGGGAGTGAGCAGATGTGCCCCGCCCACCAGCGATTCAAACTTGTTTCTGAGGGGCAGCCAATTGGAGGAAAAGTTGCTTAAACTGAAGGTGGGGAGAGGAGCTAAACCTGCTTGTTTGAGGGCAAAGGAGAAAGTAAGGGGCTACAAACAAGGGCCAGTATAAGCAGAACTATAAAAATATAGAGCTGGGTGTAATGGGGTCCCCTTTAAACAAGTTTAGCGCCATGCTAAACCAAAAGTCTGCATAACAAACTGCAGATGTGTGGCTTGAAGTTACCATTTAGGAAGCAGGAAGGGTCTCATAAAGGACATATAAATTGCATTGTGGGTACTGTGGTTATTCTGTTCTGTTGTTTTGGTTTTGTAGCTGGACCCATCCTAGACAAGTATTCTCATCATCCTCAGCTGAGTGATTTTTTTTCCCCTTCAGGTGCAGTTGGTGTTTGTTTTAATCTGCATAGAGCGCTTCAAAGAGAGCAGCTTTTTTCACTGTGCTCTTCAACTCTTTTTGTCTGGCAGGTGTGCAGTTTAAAGTCAAGTTTGTTTGATTTTTTTTTTTTTTTTTTAAGTGCCAATCATTAGTGGTTGAAACTAATGTGGCTTGTTCACATCCCACAGCTGCAGGAAAAAAAAAAAAACTCTGCAAAAACCCAGAAGTGCTTCATGCCAACATAATTAGTATGAAACACTCAGCAAACACTGAGCTGTCACAGCTGTGACTGTAAACATACCCTCACCCATAGCACAGTCCCACTTGGAAAATATTATGATGATGTTTCAAGGCTCTTTGGGCCTCTCTGAGCTGTCAGGAAGTGGATTTTGAAAGGTCACTGCATTTATGATAGGAAGATTGTGTAGGTTTTATGCATGAAGTGTGTTTTTTTTTTTTTTTTTGACTGAAGAATTTGGTGGTTTTCTGCTGTATGCAGTTTGCTAACATGTGATCTAACCAACATTTCATATTATAAAGTAGGTATGACAATTGGTTGTGTCATACCTACTTTATAATATAACTCAGAGTTTGGATCATTTGTGAATAACAATTAAAAAGGTATAATCTCTCCAGCTTTCACAGCTTTTCTTCCAGTAATGAGAGAACTTGTGTATTGAATAAAATCTAAAACTAGAGCCAGCACACAGATGGTGCAGCAGCATTGTAGTTGAGGTTAAACAAGGAAGGTTGTGAATTGCAGGTGTTGCAGGGGCTGGTCTGGTCTTTGTACTGCCTCGTTTACAGGGCCTGTGGTCACCACGAGCGCAGAAAACTTTCCGACCACAGCTTCTTCTCTCTGGTTCACACTCCAACACGCACACATGCATGCGGCGCAACTTTACAGTTTTTATCTTGAGTTTCCAAGCAGTAGGTCAGCACAACCGGAGTAGTGTGTTTCCGTGTGTGTAAGACTTGTGCACGTTGTGTATTCATTATATTGAGTATGTCACTAATGGTGAAACACCCTCATTTCCAACACAGGAACCTAACAGGTATTTTTTTTTTTACCTTTAGGGTCACGTAAAGCAGCTGAGTTTACAGTTTGAAAACAGAACTATTGCTTCTCGGGAATCACCCTCTCCAACTATCCACTGTGTATATTTGATTCTATACATTTGCTATAGTATAAATCTATAAATGTGTGTTAGTGATCTCATTGAGTAGCTGAGAATCCTTTCATTCATCATTTAAAAATATACAGCTTTTCTTTTAAAGTAAATTATACAGTTTACTGGAATAGATTTGGAAGAAAAGCTTCCAAAGAATATCTTAACCCTAACTCGATTTTAGGGGGTTTGGGCTGGTTTGGTGATGCCGACTGACTCAAACTGCTCCTCAGCTGGTTGGCTAATAAGCCAAGCTGTGCAGCAGCAGGAATGTTTGTTGCACCTGGAGAGAATTGAATGATTGCATGACAGATTTAATGCTAGAGCTGCTATAGAGAAATACATGTGGTTGTTTTATTAGTGTAAATGGTCCTTGTAATGATGCAATGTTTTGAGGATGTGCTGTTAGTCACAGTCCCTGTTGGAGAACCATCCTTTAAGTACTGAGTACTGCTGTTAGGAATGTTAATTTTGCTCAGTCTAAGAGAAGACGGTGGACTCCTACTGTTCCGAGCCCGGATAAATGTGAGAGTTGCATCAGGAAGGGCATAAAAATCTGTGCCAAATCAAACGGCGGATCCATCCGCTGTGGCGACCCCTTGGGAAATGAGAGAGCAGCTAAAAGTACCTTCTGAATACAATCACGAGCCACTTTATTAGGTACACCCTGCTAGTGCTGTGTTGGACCACTTTTGCCTTCAGAGCTGCTTAAAGTCTTCATGGCACAGATTCAGCAATGTACTGGAAACATTCCTCCGAGACTTTGGTCCATATTAACACGACAGCATCACACAGTTACCGCTCATTTCTTGCTGCACGTCCATGATGTGAATCTCCCGTTCCACCGCATCCCAAAGGTGCTCTATTGGACTGAGATCTGCTGACTGTGGAGGCCATCTGAGTTCAGTGAACTCATTGTCATGTTCAAGAAACCAGTTTGAGATGAGCTGAGCTTTGTGACATGGTGTGTTATCCTGCTGGAAGCAGCCATCAGAAGATGGGTACACTGCGGTCATAAAGGGATGGACGTGGTCAGCAACAATACTCAGGTGGGCTGTGGTGGTTAAATGATGCTCATGTAGGTACTAAGGGGCCCAAAGTGTGCCAAGAAAATAAGGCAGGATGGATATATGCTTTCATGTTGTGTGTGTCAAATTCTGGCTCTACCATTTGAATGTTGCAGCAGAAATTGGGACTAATCAGACGAAGTAACGTTTTTCCAATCTTTTGTTCACCAGTTTTGGTGAGTTTCCTGTTCTCAGTTGGCAGGATTGGTTTCCAGTGTGGTCTTATGTTGCTCCAGCCCCTCACAAATAAGTTTGGAGTCAGATGGGCTGGTCTGAATATTTCAGAAACTGCTGATCTGCTGGGATTTTCCCATCCGACTCCAACATTCATGCCATGTTTAAAGTCACTTAAATCACCTTTCTTCTGCATTCTGATGCTCAGTTTGTACTTCAACAGGCTGTCTTGACCATGCGTACATGCCTAAATGTACTGAGCTGCTGGCCTGTGATTGGCTAATGAGATATCTGAGTTACCAAACGGTTGAATGGGTGTACCTAATGAAGTGGCTAGTAGCGAATGCACCTTTGAGGCAAGTGATCATATCATCTCTGCAAAAATGATTCATTTAGAAAATCACTTGTTTTCACTAATTTTCCTGCCTTCTCTCTTCCTCTGTCTCAGTTCAGCGACATAAATATGCAGATTATTTATTTCTACAACTGTACACGGTGGAATCACAGTTTACCTGTGGTGCATCGCTTATAGTTTCTTCAGAGCCGTTCCTCATCTGTGCTGCTTACGTTAATGTGGTTTTGTTGTTTACCGCCGTGCAGATACGAAAAGGGAAAATTGCGACTGACAGATTGCAGGTTTTCTATTTGCTGTGTCCAGTTTTTCAAACCCAGATTATCTGAGGTTAAACGTTTTAATTACTGCCTTTGTGGTAAAATTGCCTTTTTTGTGCACATTGCTTATCACTTGCTTATTTAGTGATAAGGCAAATCATCACAATTACTGGAACCCTTTGGGGTTTTTTTTAAAACTTCAGTGACGAGTCAACCTGAGACTGTGGGTTTTGTTTGTTTGTGTGTATGTGTGTGGGTTCAGGCTCCAGATTGCAGCGTGGTGGGCGTTGGGGAGAAGATTCTGCTGTTCAGACATCAGCCCGCCTCCGAGCAGTTGCTGCAGCGGCTGACCGACTGCGACGAGCTGCAGGATGGCGACCTCATCGAGGTCATCATTGCAGGTTAGAGGCTGAGCTTTGAAATGCGTGGACCTTATTTGTTTGGATGATTTGTTGTTCAGTCATGCATGATGTGTATTTTAATCCGAAATGCTGCTTATCTTCAAATTCCAGGTGTTTGAAGGGAACCTCTTCAAAATAAATAATTTTACAAAGCAAAGACCAGGTGCTCTTTCAAGCAGCTTTATAAAAAGGTGCTTTATAAAATGTAAATGTATATTAAAATCAGCTGGTCCCTTCCCTTTATACTTACAACCATCACAAAGCTGCTAAACCCCAAAGTAAAGCTTGTGTATGAGGTGAACTTTCTTACTTAAGCCTCTGGCTCAGAGATTGTCCCAAAACTACAAGTCTGCTGCAGAAAAAAATCCATAAATATCAAGAAATCACATTCAAAAGTGTGATTGTTTTGATTGATGGATACATCAGGGAAACAGCTACTCTTCATTCCTGTTAGAGGGTGTCTGTACAAGCCCATTTCACATCCCATAATGCCATTTTTATTTTAACATATAGCAAATAGGAAATAATTAATTAATGGGATTGAGCTGCTTAATGTGTGATCTGTTCCTCTTCAAACTGGGCTGATTATTCCTTATTTTCTCTCATGTATATAGAGTTAGAGTGATGGATGTTCATATTAAACAAGGCCAAAGCTTTGGGTGCCGGTGTAGCTCACAGGTGCGGCGCTGAAGGCAGAAAGGCCCACAGATATTTTTAAAAAACATGGCCAAAGTTTTAAATAACGAAGTGCGAAAGCCCAGCCCTCCTACTGTCCAAACTTATTTTCACAAGGCCGATCAGAAGAAAGTGTGCTTAACGGGCAGGTGACGGGGGTTAAAACAGCTTGCTTCAGACAGTAGATGAGTCGAGGGCCTGCACTAAGGACCAGTATAAGATAGATAAAGATTATTTTCCACTGTGAATCATGCAAAGCTACTCTAGCAGAGTCTAACACTAAGTGCATGGAGTTGGAAATGAGCCTCTTTTATATCACATATCTATTGGTGTAATAAATACTGTCTGCAATTCAGGATCAGCCTCCGTGACACAGATGGCGATGCGTCCACACTCCCTGGTGGTGCAGTCATACCGGACCCCCACTTTCTGTCACCACTGTGGAGAGATGCTGTGGGGGCTCGTTCGACAGGGTTTAAAATGTGACGGTAAAGGCGCTTTCACACCTCACGATGATGTAGCTCAGCAGTATATTTTCTTCACTGATACCTGAGTGCTGTTAGAGGGTGTCGAATGTTAAAGAAAAACTTTGTCTCTTTGCAGGTTGTGGGTTAGACTTCCATAAACGTTGTGCTTTGCTGTTGCCCAATAACTGTAGTCGAGCACGGCGCCAGGTTAGCACCAGCTTTTCCCTGTTTCCACCCCGACGACCTCGCACACACTCGCTGTCCAATCAGGCAGGTGGCAGTCTAGAAGAGGTAAGGGGCTACTGTAACTGGAATTTTACCTGATGAGCTAACGTTTTTAGTCAGACAGAGTGCAGAAGTATGTTTGCAACCCTGGATTTGTTTTTTGGTTATTTAAAGATGTGTCCCATCGATGTCCTTCCCTTTAAATCCTTCACCAGATCAGCATGTCCAAGCCCACATCCAGGCCTCCTTCCTGGGGCGAGCCTCCAGTGTGGCTGGGAGTGGGGTATGGTGACTGGAGCAGAGCTCAGGTCCCTCACACCTTCCACATCCACAGCTACACCAAACCCACCGTCTGCCAGTACTGCCACCGGCTGCTCAAAGGCCTCTTCAGACAGGGGCTGCAGTGCTCAGGTGAGGGTGGAAGGGATTCTTTTCTTCTTCAACAAAGTGTGCTAACAGTGCATGTGAGTGAGTGTACATGTGCAGTCCTGTGAAAAAGAAAAGCACTAACTACATCCTAGGATTCAGCAGTTTGTAGAACCACTTTTAACAGCAGTAACATGAAGCAATCATTTCCTGTGTGGCTTTTTCAGCCTCTCACTTCATTGTGGAGTTCTTTACAGAGTTGTTTCAGTTCATTGAGGTTTGCAGGCATTCATTTATGCACGGATCTGTGACCCGACAGCATTTCGGTCAGGTTGAGGTCTGGACTGTGACTGATTCATTGCAGCACTTGGATTCTTTTCTTTTTCAGTCATTCTGTTGTAGATTTGCTGCTGTGCTTGGGATCATTGTCCTGTTGCATGAACATGTTTCACATCTAGAATACTTTGGTATTCAGAGGAGTTCATGGTTGACTCAGTGTCCAGATCCTGCGGATGCAAAACAAGCCCAAATCATCACCCCTCCACCACTGTGCTGACAGGTGGTATGAGGTGTTTGTGCTGATATGCTGTGCATTATGAGCAAACATCTCCACTTTGGTCTTGTCAAGTGCAAGTTTTTCACAGGACTACATAGAGTGCTGTGGAAACTTTCTTTATCACTTGACTGTATGTTGTATCCTTACGTCCTCTATGCAAGCTTCAGAGTGTTTATATTGTGATCAAAAACTTAAATGTATTGAAAGTTGATCTTGTTTATCTGGACTCAGCGTTTTCAGTGGGAGAAACATTTCATCACTCATCCAAGTGACTTCTTCAGCCTCATTTCCCCCCACCTTATAAACAACACAGCTGCATAATCATTGAAATGAGCCACAGTACCAAGAATTCACATTTGATAAAGTCATCAGTAATGTCTCTTGCTCATGCTCTGAGCCACAGACAGACATTGTAGATATTTTAATGTAGGAATCACCGTCTTTCTAACACACTGCACCGACCGGCCGTATCAGAAAAAAAGGAAGCGTGCATCTACTGCAATGAGACCCTCTTGCTTTGACACCATCACAGGATGTAAATATTAATGGTTTACACCTCAGCTGAGCTGCTATTTTAGCCAGCTGCACATTTCATTTTGGTAGAAGGAAATTAGTGCAAGTGCTAAGAAAAGGCAGACATTGCTGCAAAACTCACAGCAAACCTCTCAGTGCCAGGGGGTGGTAAATGTAGTCTGGGCCAGAATGGGAAAGCACATCACATTTAATGTCAGAGGCGTTTGGTCCACATGAAGCCCTCAACCAGTTCACAAAAAGGTTATTAGCCTTTATAACATTTAGTCTAGCAGTAAGCTTGAAACTGACAGTATGAGGCATTTCATAAAAGCAAACCTCACTCTGATATATAAATGTAATAGCTGTGTTTTTTTTTTTTAACCTGTTTTATAGGCCTAAACATGGCAACTCAACAGTTGTTGTAGCACGCTTCATTTAAAAGGAAAAGTGTTTGATCATGCAGTCTGCCTGTGCTTTATGCTCTCAAACTGGCTGCACACAAATATAAAACTTGCCTTTACAGCTCCATCACTTTGAAATTTGGCTCAAAGAAGCATCCCGTGATGTAGCGGGATTGCTTTTTTCATTTCTCCCTTTGGCTCCATGTCTTTGCAGAGGGCCTGATTTACTCTGCTGACCTTGATCTTGACACATGTGGTCTGAAGGAATAAAGAGCACAGCAGGACAGAAGAATATGTAAATGTGATTTTTTTTGGGGGGGTGACCCGGTCTTGTAAAAATTAAATGCTTTGCAGGTTCCCTTCTTTCCACACCGATAATGTTGTGCGTTTACATCCTGTGGCCATTTTTAGATGCTCTGTTCCTGCAGAGCTTTGACTTTGATTAGTAATGCTTGACTTAGAGGCTCATGAGCACACAGCAAACACTCGTTGTGTCAAGGAGCTTCTGTATCCCACATATTTACGTAAGCAGATTGGGTTGAATCTAATTTTACCTAAATGCCTGGATGTGTCTCAGACGGCTCAGTGAGGTTCATTTTAATTATTAAAAAAACTGACTATAATATTCTGACTCATGAATTCTGTACCTTTCCACACTCCAGCACTCTTCTTTTTCTGTCAGCTTTTAAGCCTCCCACAACTCCTCTGTGATCAATTCTTTCAGACTGCAGGTTTAACTGCCATCGGCGCTGTGAGCATTTAGTCCCGAGAGACTGTCCTGGAGAGAGGAGCGGCATGAACGGAGAAGGTGAGCAACAGTCCCTGGAGGTCTGGTTTTCATTTCGTATTCTGGGCCTGTAACTGTGTTAGATCATGGCTCTTTGAAAAAGGACTTCACTCTGATGCTGTCAGACTGAGTCAAAGCTGATTCACCCTGTTTCTGAGGAACATTTGATAGATTCAGGCCTCACTCTAAATTAGGATCTCAGAAACATCACAGTCCCCAGAGTAGGGATGATGATTAGCTGCATGATGAGTCAGGGAAACTCGATCGGAGCCTGATGAGATTTGAAATTGTTCCACCAGAGAAAATGTAATTTCCTGAAATTTGAAAAAAAGAAAAGACAGATAACTTTTCAGCAGTATTTCACATACATTACTGAGAAAAATCCACAACATTTTATTTGTTTTTCTCTTTCGGTCTTACTTTTAATTGCGTAGTGAATATCGTCATGTGTGGGCGATTTTAACTTGCTGTTTCTTCTCATTATTTGTTGGCATTTTATAGCTCTAATCATGAATAAAATAAATAAAATTGTGTGTGGATGTTCATTAGTTGCTGGTGTCACTTTTCCAGAAACCCTACCAGCTGATAACAGCTGCCCACCAGACCCAGAGGACAATGAGTCAGTGCTCACAAGTACGACAGACATCTGTGATGATGACATGCTCACCGAAGATGACTCACTGGCCGAGACTGGGGAAGTGGAGCAACTGCGAGAGCCGATGAGGTCAGAGGGTCATCAAGTTTTTCTGGTGATGTAATCCCAGCTAAAAGCTGTCTGGTGGGGCAGATGGTGTCCTGATGATGTCAGACATTTGAATCACGTGTCTTCTGAGCAAACACATTAAAAAAAAAAAAAATTTCTCTCTCCTGTCATTTATCTCTGAGTTTATCTGCGTTGTTTGTGGTTGCTGAGTTTTTGGCCCACACTGCCACCTAGAGGCAACCTCTGTAATTCACTGTGTAATTCACCAGTTTCCCCCCCCCCCCCCCACCATCCCTAAATGGGTCTTTGTTTTGTTCTCCTTTTCCTTTTGCCCTTTGTCCGTCCATCAGTCCGTGTTTCAGCAGCAACATCCCCCTGATGAGGCTCGTCCAGTCAGTGCATCACACTAAGAGGAGAGGTGGAGGAGTCCTGAGAGAGGGATGGCTGCTCCATCACACCAACACAGACACTCTGGTGAGAAACACAGTCGTCACACTCAGATCTTGAAATGCTCAAAAGGAAAAAAAAACAAAATCAAGAATGTGTAGCTCAGGTTTGTAATCATGAATTTATGTAGCAGAAGTGCATTTTCACTGGCTTTTAATGCAATCATATTTTTTAATTTCTTTACCCAGAGGAAACGTCATTACTGGATCTTGGACTGGAAGAGCATCACTCTGTACCAGAATGAAGGCACCACCAAGTACTACAAGGTATGATCTCTGCATGGCCTAAAAGCCAAACAGAAACCGACAAAGCAGTATCCTATATACTATACTACTCAGTCTCACTCACTTACTGGCCATGTGTGTAGAAATGTTCTTACAATGCGCAAAAAAAAAGTAAACATGGAAAATTACCACTGGATTCATGAAAAGGGCCAATTTTGTTTTTACCACTGTGCATATGTTAGTGAATCTGAAACACTGTAAATCAACAGGCTCACGCTCGTACCTGTGATGTGCATACTGCCTCGCCCCCTTTTCTCTAAATAAGGAAGCAAATTTGCCGTGAGGTGGATCACTGAGAAAGCAGTGGAGGTGTAACAGAAACCTGCACTGCTAAAGCAAAAAAAGCAGAATTACCATCTGAAGAAACTGAAAAAATAGTGTCCAGGGAGGAAGCCACAAAAGGCGCACCTTTCCAAAACATTTCCTCAGGAGTGACTGATGTGGTACCAAATCAGGATGGAGAAAGTAAGCACTCTCTCTCTGTGACAGCTCTGTAAAAATGGATCATACCTTCTATGACTGACTCCTGTATTTTCTGACCAGAGACAGTAGAGTCTCTGGTGGGTTTTACTAACAATTAGACTAATGTTTAAGTCCCATGATAAAGATTGGTGTATAGTGGTGGGAACCCTCTCAACAACCTGGCCATTGATGGAGAAGGGGAGATGTTGACCTGCCTTTCCTTCTTAAATCAACAATCACATACAGGGAGAGCAACAGCAAGTCTCCATACGACCGTGCCACCTTGTCAGCTGAACCTGATCTAGGATCACTATTGTTACTATTGTGAATGAAAGGTTCTCTGTTTTGACTGGTCTTTGTATTCCTCTTTAAACTTTCATCTTTAATTCATTAATAATTAATAATAATTAAATAGTAATTAATTAAAATCTTTAAGATGTGAGCAGTATTTGTATCTGTGATGTATTCTTGTGAAGAAGATTAAATCCTTCTCCTGCAGGAGATCTCACTGTCTGAGGTGCTCGGGGTCCGAGGCCCCACCCAGCTCGCCGTGCCCTCGTTGTCAGACAGCAGCTCTCACTCGTTTGAGCTGGTGACGGTGTTGCTGGTGTACTGCGTGATAGCCGGCGAGGATGGGGCAGCCTGGGAGGGCGCCATCCGTCAGGCTATGATGCCCGTGGAGAGCAGCAGAGGACATAAAGAGGAGAACCAGGGTACCTGTTAAACACTTACTACTCAGAATGTAATAATGGTGGTGGAGTATGCATCCACATTAATACTAATTCATTTAGATTGTAATAATGTAATGATGGAAACGGCCTTATTTATGTATGAATCTTCATTTACAAAATGGAACCTCTTAATGAGTCCTTGTTCTGATTACAGATCAATACCGACACAGACGCAGTACGGTAAGGTTTCAGTGTGTCTGCTCCTGAATTTATTGCACACACAGTAGGAGAGATCGTTGCACTGTGTTAATGTGTGTGTGTGTGTGTGTGTGTGTGTGTGTGTGTTTTAGGACATCAGCTCGGTGTACCAGATCTGTACAGACGAGGTGCTGGGGTCAGGACAGTTTGGTGTCGTGTATGGAGGTTAGCTGATGAAGACACAGTGTATATGAAACTATTATTTTCTGAGACTGATTGTAACTGTCTTTATGCAGTAAACCTGAAAATACACAGTAGAACCATCTTCAAAAGTCTAAACAGTCTTTGGTCGACAAAGAAGTAAAAGACAAGTAAGTGTTGCTAAACTACAAATGCTGAATCCCTCGTATCATTTCTGTTTTCAGGCACTCACAGGAAGTCAGGTCGACCGGTTGCCATCAAGGTCATCGACAAGACGCGTTTCCCCACCCAACAGGAGACGCAGCTGAGAAACGAAGTGGCCATCTTGCAGGTTTTGATGCGTTTTTTTGGCAACACTTTACAATAAGGGACAAAAAAAATCAAAAATTTACTTTAAAAAAAACAGCTGAAGAAGAAAACAGGAACAACCTGATGGTTAAGGAGCCATTCATCATTAGTTGGCTAATAAGTCCTGATCCATTACTTCATTGTAGAAGAACCAGCTGGGATATATTAGCAAATCATTATTAGGCAACAGTTAGTTCATAATTAATTGATTTAAATCATGATGTATTGACAAAATAGTATTCGGCATTAGTAATTTGTTTTGGTGTTTGGTATACTCAGTAGTTACACAGTCCATTATTACTTTAAGGTTACGCTGCCATTATCTTGTGTTTCTGTCTCCTCTCAAGTAAAGCAACATAATTACCTAGAGGGAACTTACACTCGCTTTATTAAGCAGACCTCTTCAACCACTCATTAACACAAATATCTAATCAGCCAACCACGTGGCAGCAATCAGTGCATTTATGCATGGAGGCATGGCCAAGACGACCTGCTGAAGTTCAAACTGAGCATCAGAATGGTTAAAAAAAGGTGCTTTAAGTGACTGAATGTGGCGTGGTTGTTGGTGACAGACGGGCTGGTGCGAGTATTCCCGAAACTGCTGATCTGCTGGGATTTTCCCACAAAACCATCTGTAGGGTTTACAGAGAATGGCCCGAAGAAGAGGAAATATCCAGTGAGCCCTGTAGAGGTCAGAGGACAATGGGCAGACTGCTTCGAGCTGATGAAGGCAACAGTAACTCAAATAGCCACTCACCGGGTGCCACTGCTGTCAGATAAGAACAGCAAACAAGGCTAAATGTGCAGCTACTGTGTGACACTGTGACATCAATGTGGACCAAAATCTTGCCACAAAGTATTAATGTGATTTTGAAGACAAGAGAGCGTGTGGGCCTGGTGTCTTGTTTTGTTTGTTTTGTAAATAATGCTTAGTTACTAACGAGTTATTAGCAAAGTACCAACGAATGACTCAACTATCAAATTGTTCCTGACTCCTTCCTCGCTTGTTCCTCATTAACTCAGCAAATTTTTAATGAAAAGTGTTACCCAATTATTGGCTGAGTTTTAGCGTTATAATTATGATCTGATTATTTCCTAATAATGCGCGCGGTGTCCAGAATCTGTCCCACCTCGGTGTGGTGCTGTTGGAGGGGATGTTCGAAACTGTCGAGCACGTGTTCGTTGTTATGGAGAAGCTGCACGGAGACATGCTGGAGATGATTCTGTCCAGTGAGAGAGGCCGACTCCCTGAACGCATCACTCGCTTCCTCGTCATGCAGGTACGAGATCCTGATCTCAGAAATGCTCTGGAGTTGTCTAGATGACGTCAGTCTCACGTTTTTTCCTTTAACAAAGGTGCACTAATCTTTACTGTTTGTGTGTATTCATAAGCATCTGTTATCTATCCTAAATGTGTTTATACCAAAATAAAATGTGAAATTCTCAAATATGTGCTTCAGATTCTTGAGGCTTTGCGGTATCTGCACTTGAAGCATATCGCTCACTGTGACCTGAAACCTGAGAATGTACTGCTGGCCACGGCAGACCCCTTACCTCAGGTGGGATTTCGCACTTCTGTTCCTGATATCTCTAACAGCATCTTATTTAATCAGCTGTGTCTGTGTTGTAGGTGAAGCTGTGCGACTTCGGCTTCGCCCGGATCATTGGGGAGAAGTCTTTCAGACGCTCCGTCGTGGGGACTCCAGCCTACTTGGCACCCGAGGTGATCAGCAGCAACGGTTACAACCGCTCTCTGGACATGTGGTCCGTTGGTGTCATCATGTACGTCAGCCTGAGCGGCACGTTTCCCTTTAATGAAGATGAGGACATTCGGCAGCAGATCACCAACGCCACCTTCATGTACCCACGCCAAACGTGGGCCACCATTTCACTGGAAGGTAAGAACGATTCTTTTGTTCTTTTGAGAACTTCTCCCATCGGCGTGCTTAAGAACACTTATCAGACTCTTTAAATGCAAGAGGAGCCAGCTGACACCGCATCATCCTCACAAAATAACAGTTTGATACTTCTTTGTCGTCTGGGTTTGCAGCTTGCGGTCAGCAAATTTACTGCAATTTACTGTCATTTAATGCATCATTAATGGGAGTTTAAATAGAGCTGCTCTGCTTTCCTTGATTTTGTGTCATACACACCGTTACAGGTTTCAGACTGTTCTAAACACTCCATAATGTGTTTTTTTTAAATATGTTTGGCTCTGTATAATGTCCTTGAGAGCAGATATCCCTAATATGGTCATGTCAGTTCTGGTTGTGCCACAGAAGCCCCACCCACCTGCTGTTCAAACCTTCTGTTTATGAGGTGCAGCCAGTCAAAAGAAAGTATGCTTCAACAGCCTCTTAATGATGGGAGAGCAGTAGGAAGTACTTGTTTCAGACACTGGATAAACTGAGGAGCTGCACCAAGGCTCAGTATAAGACAAAGAGTGATTATTTTGAATTGTAAATAATGCAAATCTACTTTCATGGAGTCTGAGAATAAAAATATGGAGCTGGAAACAAGTATTATAGGTCTGCTTTAAGATTTTACCTCCAAGACACTGTAGTAACTGTTTAAAGGAAATGAATGGCTGGATTTTCAACTACTTTTAAGAATCAATAATATTCATAGGGGTGTATCAAATTATTTTGACAATATCAAAAATATAGCTGCATTATTCAATCAGCAATGCTACTTTATTTTCTATTTCCCCTGACATGTTCTGGCATTTTCAGTAGTGAGTAGTGGAATGGAAGATTCCCGTTATTCTCCTGTTTTCCCACTGGATGGCTCCAGTGAGTAAATCCTTCCCATAGAAAATCATTCTCCATCTCTTTTCCTCCCCAGCTGTGAGCCTCATCAATAACCTGCTGCAGGTGTCAGTGAGACGGCGGTTCACTGTGGGGAAAGCGCTGGGACACAGCTGGCTGCAGGTCAGATATTTTATTATCCATGTTTAAGAATCATTTCATTTTGTAGTATGAAACAACAGGATTTCCTCAATCTGTTACTGAATTCATAGACGTTGACCAGGATGCTCAGATGCACCTGAACAGTTGTTCTGATTAAATTTGTAATATTTCTGCTCTGTAGATGTAACCCAGACTGTTATTTTTAATAACAGTAGTGCTCACTCGTCTCTCGCTCCTGCAGAACTTCCAGCTGTGGTGTGACCTCCGGGAGTTCGAGCTCAGGATGGGCTGCAGGTATCTGACGCATCGGGGGGACAAGGATCGATGGCACCGCTACGCTGTGGAGAGGGGGCTGGACTTCCCCTCCAACCTCTGCTGGGACCCCGACAACGAACTGGACACGTGACCTCAGCGCAGAGGTTACAGGTCGGACACTTTAGACTGTACAGCTACATAAAAACATTTCAGGCCGATCAAAATTCTGGACGCCAGCAGGAGACCACGGATCTAATATTGGATATTTTACATTAACACACCCAGAATGATTACTTGTATACTCGTAAACATAATGTAATAAAGGACACAAACACTTGTGGGTTTAATATAATTTTCCTTTTTTATTTTCAAGTTGAGGTTTTTAAAATGTGACCGTTTGAAAGTGTGGCATCAGTGATGAGACAGAATGAGTTAGGGGTGAGGGGAAGAGGAGAATGGAGCACAGATGAAATTAAGATACTGTGATCATGCACAGGGGGGAGCCTAAACACACTGATCACCACGGCTGGCCTGTCTTCTTCAAATGATACCCTAAACCCTGTGTGTGAGTAGGCCTGCGATGGTTCCACGTACAGTTTTGCTTCTTCCCATTTCATCCACAACTTTCCTGATGCCCTGTTATCTCTCGCTGTTTGACACCTCTCTCTCTGCCTGTGTCCCCCTTCTCTTCGCAATTTTACATTTAGCCAAAAATTAACTTAAAAAAAAAAGAAAGGAGAGAGGTGTGTGTGTGTGAGGGGGGGAGGGGGGGGGGTCACACTCTCTGCCCATTACAGCTCATCTTTCTGTATCCGTTCCCGAGTCACCGCCCAGTGTTTAGATTTATCCACAGTGCTCTCCTCCCATTCCCTCTGCCTGCATGTTACTACTCAGCGCTCACGTTTAGGCGCCCCCATTCATCCCCCCCCCGTGTGTTCCTGAGTTTCTTAAGGCTTTAAGAGCTCCAGGTTAAATTGCATGTTTGCTAACATTCAGGTTTCACAGTGCTGTGGTGAGAGTTTTCAGTAGCAACCTGACAGGCCTCGTTCCTCTGCTGACTGAACTGTGAACAGGCTCCTACTGGGTTTGTGTATGATTAAGGATGAGTCAGAGACTCAAAGACGGCGTTTTCTAAACTTCAACATAGCATGCATCTGCACAAATACACAACCAACCAAAGCCAACTGACCAACCAGCTTTTTTTTTTTAAAAATCACATTTTCTTCTTCGATCACCCTTCTGCCAAAAAAAAAAAAAAAAAAAAAAAAAGTCATCAGATGGAGAGGGGAAGAGCCACAAGGCTTTGCTCAAAAATAACTTTCTCTCTCGTTGCCGCCTTCTCCTTAAAGCCTTGTAAAGGCAGGTATGTCATTATGTATGCTGCTTACATAAGTTCAGTGCAATACCTGGTACGCCGGTTTTCCTTTAAATATGAGAGAGGAGCCGAGCAGCCCAAACATAGTTTCTAAGATTTGAGCAAAGTCTTCTTCTCTTCCCCTCTCTCAGCAGAGTTCCTGGACATGAAAAGATGGATGGGAGGACTAAGATGAGGGGGAAATAAAGTTAAGATTTGAGAGGGGGGGGAAATGATAAAGTATTTAAAGGGACAGTGGAAGGGTTTAAAACCACTCTCTCCATACAGGAGAAATAAGAGAAGCTGGGAAGAAGGGGTGAGGAGGAGGTGAAGAGAAGCAGCTGCGCTTATAAGTCGCTCTCTCCGTAGAGGGCACTGGAGAAGGAGATGTAGTCCAGGGCGCCGGTGGGGCTGTCGGGTCCAACGTACCTGGTCATGCGGCTGATGCAGTACTCTGCCTGCTCGGGAGGCAGCTCCCTGCGCAGCTCCTCCACTGTGATGTAATTCTGCAGGAGAGAGAGGGGGCGAGGTGTGATTCACAAAGAACTATTGTCTCCTGTTATGAATCTGATGCATCTGTGAGGATTTGGTAAGAATGATGACTAAAAGTTTACGTAAACAGTCCCACATTTGGACTGAGTGTTGGACTGTTAACCTAAAGCAGTACAAGATAAATCTTTAAAGGGAAATTTTGTAGCCTTATTCCAGGTTAGGAGCTGAGTGATCTGGGGAGGAGGATGTTTGTTTACATAGACTCCAGGTTATGCATGTAATCTTGGAAAACACTTGGATGCACTGAAGAAAGCTGATTAATGTGATGAACAGACTTCTCCATACTAGCTTTTCTAATGGGAGCATGGCTTTAAAACTACATTACTGATAAAGAGTGCATCCGTTTCATATCAGTGAGCTGGTCTCACTTTGGATGGAATTATTTTGGGCTGCAAGCATATATCTGTAGCCGAGTTCACCTCTTAGCTGCCACAGCATCATCTTTCCTTGTCAGAGGTGTTTTCCATGCATGTGCACTTTTTAAAAAAAGTCTTATCAACTTACAATTAATGCTCTCTAATGAGCAGACTGTGCTGTGGTGACAATATTTCAAAAATGACCACAAACCTGATTCTGATATTTCTTTTATGTCTGTAATTTGTATTTATAATTAGGCCAAGTCTAACTATGTTATAGATCTATTTTTGTTAGAAACCACAACCATCAACGAGAAAATGCACTGGCCTGAAGAAATCAGGTTTTCGTAATCCTTTACTTCAGAAGCAGGATTCTTGTTTTTATCGTTTAACAAAGCTTGTTTGTTTACAACCTGTCAGACATCTTGAAATTCTTGTGGCACAACCATGATCTTCCTGTGGTTAGCAAATACAAACTAAATACTATAAATATATACTGACTCAGTAGTGAAAAGACAAGATGTTAAATACCAGAAACTTCATGGTGTAGTCTGAGCTGTACTAACTAATCACATGTAAGGAGGCTTTGGTTGGATGCAGGTTAACAGTCCAAATTTGAAGGCACAGAGGGATTGTGTTTACTGAAATGCAATCTTAAAACCACTGGATATAGTCTGGCAACAATTTAGCTTTTCAAATTTATCTAGCAGAAGCCCAGATACACTATATGGCCCAAAGTGTTAGGCCACAGAGTCTTTTAATATTTGAATTCAGGTGTTTTCAGTCCCATTGCCAGAGGTGTACAAAATCAAGCTGACTCAGTAACTGCAGCGCTCCAAACCTCCTCTGTCATTAACACCAGCACTTCAAAGTGTGGGCTTCCATGTACGAGCAGCTCCTGTAATGTGGCCGAGTACTTTTGTCCATAGAGTGTATCCTAAAAAGAAATGACCTAAACCTGATCGTGCGCATATCGGATGTAAAGTAAGGAGATGCCGTATCTGTCTGCTCACCTTGTCTGAAGCCAGAATCTTGAAGGAGGCCATGACCTGTTCTGCAGTGTCGGTTTCAGCGGTCTCGCGGGTCATGAAGTCGATGAAGGCCTGGAAGGTCACAACGCCCGTGTTGTTTGGGTCCACCAGGGTCATGATGCGTGCAAACTCCACCTCACCCTGTCAGCAAAAGCATTCATTGCTTCAACATCATTACTGCATAAATGAATCACTTCATCCTTATACTTCACTTCAGATTTGAACAAGTCAAGCCTACGAGTTTCTGACCACTGACCAGATCGTAACCCATGGAGATGAGACAAGCACGGAAGTCGTCTGGGTCCATCATGCCGTTTCTCTTCTGCAAAGGAACAATACAGTGTATCCATGTTATTACTGTATCAGAGAGAGGAGATATAAAATGAGAAGGTGCAGCCCAGTAATAATGCCCAGGAATTAATTCCTCACATTAACTGAAGTGATGTATTGGAACTTTTTCAGCTTCTTAAGTAGGAGATGCCAAAAATAAGTTAAAAAACTACCGATTTATACGGTATGAGGGACCACACACACACACACACACACACACTTCTCCTTACCCTGTCGAAGTGGTTGAAGGAGGCCCTGAACTCGTTGAGCTGTTCCTGGCTGATGCCCTTGGCATCGCGGGTCAGGATCTGGTTCTCGACCTCGTTGATGGTTCTGGCGATAGTGGTGAGCAGCTGCTCCCAGCCCACACGGACGTGCTGCAGGGGGGGAGAAACAGAAGGAAATAAAATGGAGGTAACGTACACTCTAAATAAAGGAAAGCTGGAGGTTTGAACGCTGAGCCTGTTTGCGGGGCTGCGGTCTGCACGCACACCTCCATGGTGTAGTTGGTGTGCTTGTTGTCGAAGATGAGGGACTCCTGGATGAGCTGGTGGTCTCCCTCCAGCTTGTCGATGTTGGATTTGTAGTTGATGATGTTCTGCTCGTACTGCTTCAGGCTGTTCATCTGTTCCTCCAGGGAGCCGGCGATGTCCACAGACACGTGGCTGATCTCCTGCAGAGACGGGAAGCGATGAGGAAATGCAGCACTAACCATTTCTTTAAATGCAGCCCTGGCACTCTTCTATAATAGCTGCATAGATCCATTTGTTTATATGCTGAGTTCAAATGTATTTTTACATTTGAACTCAGTGCCTTATGGCACTATCATTTTTAGTGCCATAAGGCAAGAGGTTTGAGTATTTAAGAGAATTTCACATACGGTTTTCTGTTTCCCAGCTGAGCATTATTGTTAAAGTCTCAATATGTCCTGTTGATCTGACTGCACAGATTTACAGACAAAAAAAAACAAAAAAAAAACAGCACGACTGGTGCCGTGTTACAGAAACACCTCCATCTCGTACCTCCATCTTGGTTTGAATCCAGGGTCCAATGATGTTGGCCTGGGCGGCAAACTGGCGCCTCAGTCTCTCGTTGGCCTGCTGCCTGGCCACCTCCTCCTGAAGCATTTGGTCTCTGAGGGGCACGAGGTGCTTCACCTGCAGACACGGTTTAAAACTGGTCAAGAGTATGTGGACGTTTATGTGGATGTACTTGATAATTCTTATTCTGTAATTTTCAAACCTTTGTGTGACCATATTTTATTACATTTTAATTAAAGGCCTCACTGCCTCTTGCATTTCTAAGAACTCATTTTTAAATGAACCGATTATTATTATTGCCTTTGCCCAAATAAAGTCCATATTTTCTAAGTTTATATGCATAGTTTTTCAGTCCAGATTGTTTCTTCATGATTCCCCAAAGGAAAAGAAAGAAAAAAAATCTTGTTCTCGAGCACAGATGGTCTGATGCGTGTCACACTACGACTGCACTGACAGGCTGTCCTGTGGAGTTATTTTGATCTCCCCTGAGAGCTTGCAGCCAGCAGTGTTGAGTGTCACTCTAACCTACATGCACTGTACTATTCCTGACCGGTCGCTATGTTTGCACTGCACCATTATTAGCTGGATGACCAAATGCAGTGCACACACACAGAGAGAGAGAGAGAGGAGAGAGAGAGAGAGAGAGAGAGGAGAGAGAGAGAGAGAGAGCGAGAGAGCGAGAGAGAGCGAGAGAGAGCCAGGTTGACATTTGCTGCTTACATAATGGTAACTTGCACAGACCACAACTGAAAGCAGATTTAAAGAGCAACCACACTCCTCATCTCATTGTGTCTATAATACAATGACCAGTTTGCTACTTCCAACTGCTGCTGCTGGACTTTGAACTCATGATTCTGGGGTACGTTTGACTTGACTCACAGTGTCCCACTTAGTGCTGATGTCCTGGGGGCTGAGGTTGGTATACGGGTTGATTCCGGACAGCTTGATGCCGTAGGTCTGGGCAATCTTCAGGATCTCGTTGTGGATGCCCAAAGTGGCCATGCGCTCCTTGTCGGCCTCGGGCAGAGTGGCCTTGAACTGGTCATGAGCTGTGATGAGACTCTGTATGGGAGAAGAACACAGATGAGCAAATGTGATAGATGCCTCTAAAAGTCCTGCTACTTTTCTATGCTTTATTCATTTTTCTTTATTATCATTTACAATATTTCTGTTAGGTTCAAATCAAAGACCAATATGCATGAGACTTCAGGGTTATTGTCTGTGGAACTTCATAGAAATAAAAGTTTTTAGGGATGCTTAAAATGAGAGAAACATGATTGATGAGGGTCATTATTTGGAATTCTGTCAGGCACTGAAATCAGGAACCTGAGGGAGTTAAAAATGAAACAAAAAACTCATGAATAAATATGGACACACAACCCCCTCAAAAAAAACAGAGGGTACCTGGATCTCTTCAATGCTGTGGACAATGAACATATCCTGCAGGTCCTCCATGGCTCCATCCATCCAGTTGTTGAAGGGCGCCGCCCTCTTGGCGAACTCCAGGTACAACTGGTCAATGGTCTCCCACAGCTTCTCCACACGCTGCCGTCACAGAGACAAACACACTGATGATGCCAAAGCAGAGGTGTGGATACAAACAGCAGATGCTTTCAATCTGAGACAAGGAGAAAATCTGTTATTTGCACTGTTTATATTGTTTTTGCTGCTAGTTTGTGGACTGCTCACTGAGTGTCATAAAAACATTTGGCAATCAAAGAAATCATCACCCAAGCTTTGGCTGAGGGGAAGAAGTCTTCGCTCACGTTAGCCATATGTGTCCGCTGTCCTCACAGAACCTCACAGCTTCACTCAGTTGTAATTCTGAAATTGTGATCTTTCTGCCTGCGTTCTGCAACTCTGTCACTTCCTGTAATCACTGGAATTCTGCTTTTCAGTCCCTTCACATGCAACCCCTCCTAATCCAAGTTTCCATCAGTCGCTGCTGCATGTCATCAGCTTTCAGTCTCCTCTCTGTCCACTTTCCCTGCATCTCTCTGCTGGTTTCTGATCTCACAGAGCTGTCCACTGTTTGTCTGCTGCTTCCCTCCACCACCCCTCACTGAGGCATACAGCCACCCTCCCTGAACCTTATACTTCCCTCCACTGCCACCCTCTCCTCATAATATTTGAGTCTAATCACCAAAAATCAAATTCACATTAATTAGTGAAACTGTGTTTTTCATTATTACAGGCAAATCTAGTTTATAAGCTTTATTTGTAAGTTTATCTCTGCTTTCCCACAGGGTCAAAATAATTTCTGTCATTCCTCCTGTCCAATCATCTAAGCCTGACCACATTCTCCCAGCCAATCAGCCACTAATCCCAGCTACATAAATTAACCGCAATCAGCAATTTTAGGCCACCTGTCATCCATCCTGCGTCCTCCCCACATCACCATCTCATCCAAAGTCTGCATCAGTGTTCTGCTACTCATCCATCCATCCATCCATCCATCCATCCATCCATCCATCCAGTTCAGGATTATCCAGCTGTCCCAGTCTGGTATACCCTGGAGAGGTGTGTTCTGCTACTTTCCAGAGATAATCAGAGGGCTCCAGTCACTGTCCCCTACCGTTATGTGGGACTCCACTTTGTGCTGCTGCCTATCATCCGAGTCAGTTTTGCCCTTTCCCTCCAAATGTTTTTCCACATGCACCAGCTGATCGCTTTTTTAGGTTTACCTCCAGTGCGTCCCTCCTCTTCTGGGTGAGGGTGCCCAGATTGTCCCACTGGTCACAGATACCCTGGCAGCGGGTGTTGACTGTAGCAGCATCATGGTAGTCCAGCTCACTGGAGGGGGAGGGGCGGGGAACCGATTCAGTGACATCACATTTCCAAAAGATAAGCAGAAGAAAATAGATGGATGGACTTACAAAACTAATTCAAATAATAGCTGAAAGTCAGCGGAACTCACTGCATCTCTAATAAATCATCTACGGTACAGTAAACTCATGAGGAAACTCTTCTGTGAAGTGATCACATTTTTCAAAATCACTGTATTGGAATATTTAATGTCCTTTTTTTAATGCGTTGATATTTTACCCTTCTTTGAGTCAAGGGGTCATCTAAGAACTTTTTTGCTACTGAGGTCACGATTTGTGCTTTTGAAGTCCTCACTGATAAAATTATACTGTACGTTTTCAGCTTTACAGTGCTGATCAGCTCACATACTGTAACATCAAAGAAGTCATCTCAAGGCTATCTGGGAAAAAAAAAAAAAAAAGCCCAGAGGAAACTGGAGGATAAGGAAATGGTGAGATCAGAGGTTTCCGCTCTCTCGTGAACCACCCTTTCATCTTTTTAGCTCTCATTAATATGCTTTCCACTCATCTGTTGCATCTTTTGTTCTTGGCTCTCGACATCTCTCCCAGCACGACTCGTGAAACGCTTCAGTTACTCACTTTCTTCCCTGCTGTTCCTCCCGCAGTTTTTAAAATGAGCATTATCTCATTAAAAAAACTCATTATGTAGAAAAAAAAAATTGTAGAATAATAATTTCGCCACCCAATCACAGTTTCATTTCTCCATTTCTCCCCATGACCTTAACGCCCAACGTAGGCACGAATCTGTTCGAATGAGGTTCCCACACAGAATAAAATTCCAACCAGGAAGCCTCTAAAACTCCAGCTGTCCCCACGTACGACACTTTAAAACATCTGTCCATCTTCCGCTCTGTCCCTCTCCATCCCTGCCTCTTACTTCAGCTCCTGGGCGATGGCAGCAATCTGCTCCACTCTGTCCTGGTGTGCGGCGAGGTCGCTCTCGAAGGCCTCGTGCTTCCTCATCAGGGCTCTGATCTCCATCAGAGAGGCCGACTCATAGTCCTTCTGGGACAGCAGGTCCTCCTTACCTGAAACACACAATCATTTTAAAGTGACTCCTCTTCACAGTGAAAAGTCAGGCTGTAAAGTTTTACAGGTCTCACTTCAGCTCAGCCTCTGATTTTTATATCTTCACTGCAGTTCGTTCTTTTACTCTGACTCGCTGTAGCATTTCATCGTCCCCATGAATTATTAGATCGCTCTGTATAATTTTACTGTGAGATTTATAATACTTTGATGTGGTTTTAAGGGTTATTTGGCATTTTACCCTATTAGTGAAGTGGGAAGACTCTCAGTTCATGGAGGATAAAACACTACAAAAATAATAATTTGATCTCAAATATAAATCATAAAACTCAACAGAGCACGACAGCATCCTTTTGTATCTGATAACTGTTTCTTTTGCAGCTTCACATCTTCATTTGTCACTCTTTGTGATAGGAACAAAACACAAATTAATAATCCAGATCCTGCAGTCCATCTAATTTCCATTTACTCTGCCTCATTCCTACCTGCAGTCCAGGTCTCATGCATGCCGCACTTCTGCTTGAACTTCTCGGCCAGGTGGTCGAGTCTCTCCAGGCGGCGGATCTCTGTCAGCAGCCAGTCCTCGTAGCCCTTCTCCACCTGCTCCAGGCCCTTCCAGGCATTTGCAATATCCTGAAGGAGAGAGAGAGAGCTTTAATTATTACTGTATGCTAAGGATGAGGCTCTTTAGCTGTATTATCGGCATGTTTGAGGAGACTTGAGAGCTTGGAGACCTGCTTTACTCTGCCTTTGAAATTATTCAAGGCTGTAGACCTTGAGAGCATTTTAATATCTGTAAATTTCTCAGAAAGTAGATATGAACATTTTCTTTTTAGTAAATAAAAAAAAACAAAAAAACACACACACGTCTCTTTGAATTCGTGCTTTATGCAACAAAAGAAAGGAATGCAGTGATGATGAATACATCTTAATCTTCCTTTTCTTATTTAGGCCCTGAAAACACAGTTCTCGTTCTGGAAAGCTTGAGGTCCAGATTAATACAGTCTACAGCGTCATGAGCCACAACATTTAACCAAAACTACTATCTATCCCTAACCTTAACTAAAGTGCCCGTACCTAACCACCAATACGCGTCTGAATGTGTCCCCTTTTTCTACTCGTTTCCTCTTTGGAAACTGATGTTTTGCAGTGAGGATTTTGAAGCTAAGGGAACAGTTTTTGTTCACTTGGTTTGGGAATAATTTACAAACTCACCGACACCATCTTGCCCTCAGAGGGCATGAAGGCGGGCCTGTTGCTGAGCCTCAGCTTGGTCTGCAGGGTGTTGAAGTTGATCTCCAGCTGGCATTTCTCCTGCACGCGGGGCGGCTTGTGGACGCGACGGTAGTCACGGAAATCCTCCAACTTCTGCTGCATGGCGCGCATGGTCTGCTCCGCCGCGCGGTTCTCCAGCCAGGGGATGGTGCGGCGGATCCACTCGAGAAGCTGCAGAAAAGGGGAAATGCAAAGGTTACTCAGGGTGTTTGTTTTGTCTGCAGTTTATAGGCACACAGTAGGTCGGCTGTATCAAATGACCTGCTGACGGTATCAAAGTCTAAGGGGAATATTTTGTCTTTAGTGAAACAATGGCTTCATGTTTTATATAGGTAGGAAACATGATGCTAGCTGACTTTAGATATTGATATCGCTGATTATATATATTATATATCTGATTGATTGATTACCCTGCAAAAAATATGGTGCTGTGAAAAAGCCTCGAGTCACCCCTCATTTATTAATATGTTGTCAGGAAAATGGCAATGGTACAGTGAAACATGTGCAAACATACATGGAAATACAGTAAATAAAAGGCAAGAACAGAATTTGCACAGTTCTAACGAGCCTGAAATGAGTGAAAAAGCAGCCAGTGTCCAAAGGAGAACTTTAAAAATGATAAAGTCTGGCTCTTTGGAAGCAAAATACAAAGAAATGAGGGAAGGCTCAAGACTTCTGCACAGTACTGTAAGTAAAAATCAGATGAAGACACAGTTTTCAGAAACTGTCCGTCTCGGTCGGCTGCTGAATTTCTGTTAATCCTTCTTAACCCCACTGTGCTTTCTAAATGGTTGCCCTGCTAATCCGTAACTCTCCTGCCAACTAACCCTGACACCCGAGCCTGGAAAACAAACAAACAAACGACCTCCCCGATCTATAAATCTAAAGCCTTTTGTGCACTTTCCTGATATACTATAAATTCAACCCTGGGTCGTCTGACAAGTGCAATTAAATTTGAGGTCTAAATTGAATAAACGGAACCCCCACTGAACTGAAATCATATCACTGAAAATCATCAGAAGTAGCTGGGATTTCTTCAAAAACTAAAACAGCTACTTTGACATTTTTCAGTCAGGATTTTGGGTTTGCAGACTTTAAAGTGCTAAACTACAAGTTATCATTGTGATTGCTTCATATTTTCTGCACAATATAAAATGTGTTTAGTCCTCAGCTTTCCTTTTTAGGCTTCTATAGCAGTGAAAAATCAGTTTTCATGCAATGATGTTATTGAATTCAGTGGAAGGAGCAGAAAGAGTGAAGAGAAGTGTCGCTGCAGAGGAGGAAGTGCAGGACAGACTGAGAGTGGGAGTTCTGCGGTTGCAGCGGTTTCTCACCTCGCTGGCCAGCTTCTCGTACTCCTCCATCAGTTTCTCATTCTCCTGGTTGACGGCCAGCACCTTGCAGATACGGTTGGCAGCTGTCTCAGCCTGAGAGGGAGAGTAGCAACAGCTGATTACAGAGATTCACGCAGCTCTCACATTTACTCAGCGCTGCCGTTATGTCACAATGACAGTGTTTCACGTGTCATCTGATTTAATCAATTAGAATGGGAACGCTTGCTGGCACGTTTGCACTGTGAGGATCTCGATCCATGAAAAAAATTATACCGTAAAACTCAGACATGCAGCTCCATCTGCTGCTGCTCCCCCTTTATGGTAAGGGAGCAGCCAAAAGTACCTTACCTCCCAAAACACAATAACACCGGCTCACCTGTTCAGCACCGGCAAAGGCGTGGTAGAAGCAGGATACATAGGTCATGATGGCCTTCTCATCAGGTTTGGGTGTGTTCACGATATCTGAAGGTGCAAAATATCAATTTTTGCAACATTTTATTCTGAAAAGCTGCAAAAAGCATTTTTTAAATAGAAATTATATTAAATATATACTCAATTAAAATGTGGCCTTGAAAAGTAAAGAACATTATGATTTATTCTTGCATTAATCACTCACTTTGGGACATTTGCCGAGTAAGTAGTCATATTTCCAAGGTCAGAACCATCAGTGCCGGAGTGGATGCTTTTAAAGTGATTTAAATGCATTTGTGTTTTACTGCAGATGGTTGAATTTCCAAGTAAGAAAGAACCATCTGCCATCATGCATCTCGCTGCAGCGGAGGTCATCGCTGTGTGTGTGCGCGCGCGCGTGCGTGTCAGCATAAGGAAAGAAATGAGTTCCTGCACAGCTTTGTCACTTTGATTGACATTTCACGGCCTCACCTTCAGCGTCAAGCATCTTAGGGATGTCCAGGTACTTCTCAGCCACCTCGAAGGCGGTGTTCAGGTTACCGATGGGGTCGTCCTGAAGGCACAGACAATTAGTGTCACACGTGCACGCTAAGGAACACATAAGGAAGTGGGTTTGATGAGTATTTTGATCCACAATGTGATAAATAAACCTCATTAATAAATGTTTCAGTGCCAGTTCTGGCAAGCAAACGGTTTCCAGCTCTGTTTCTTTCCTACATCACATCCAAATTTAAAGGACACAATTTTGAATAAGAAAAACTGTTATTTATTAACACTCCTCTAATATAGCTTCAAATATCTGGACAGTACTTTGGGTTGGCAAGTTTACTGAAGATGTAAACAGGGTGTATTAATTATGATTCAGTATAAAGGTTGAAAATAGAGGGGAAAGTAGGGAAGGACAGGCCACCTTTCTCAGTTTGGAGTAGTCAATGAGGTCGGGTCTGTGTCTGTGGATGAGGGCACACAGGGCCAGGCCATCCTTCCAACTGAGCCATGAGAAGGGGGAGGGGGGCACGAGTGAAGAAACAGACAGAAAGGCAAGAAAAGTGAAGAGGCGTGGAGAGAGAGGTGGGTTAAAGGGAACCATGAAAAAGAAAAAAGCAGATGACATCAATTTAGGGAGGTGTCAAAATGACGAGTGGGTGACACGGAGGGAGACAAAAGTAACAGAAAGAAATCATCAGAACAGAATTATGAGCTGAATGACTGCAGTTCCCTGTCAGTGCCACAGTTCGGCATTGCTCACCCACCTAATGTGGAAGTTCTGTACATTGACGTTCCTGTAGGGGGCGGTCTTCCTCTGGCACCACAGCAGCAGACCCTCCTTAGCAGAGGTCTCTGGAAAAGTTGAGGAGAGGAAAGAGGAGGTCATTTTAGATGGGTTTATGTTATTTCAAATATTAAGAGAAGAAGAATGATGCTGAGGACCCCTGGACCGTCAGAAAAGAGGCGCAGGATGAGAGAGTGATGAAGAAAAAGGAGAGTCAGCTGTCAAAGGTGGAAATACTGCAGAAAGAAACCCTAAAAAGAGATGTTTAGAATCAAAATCTGGCATTAAAAAAAATGCTGTATGATTTCAGCACTCAATATATTTCTCAGGCTTGTCTGACAGGTGGCTTAAAGATAATTTCCTGCACTAGTGGAGGGAAGAGGAGTTATGAGAGGTTAGAGCGAGGTCGATGGCAAAGAAAGTCAAGCTGTATGACAGCAGAAGATGATTGAAGAGCAGGAGCAATAAAAGCAGAGTTAAAGGAGATGACTTGAAGGTAAGCGTGTGTGTGGTGGTGGTGGTGGTGGTGGTGGTGGTGGGGGGGGGGGGCAGATGCACAGGGAAGGACAGAGTGAACAAGGTCAGAGTCTTTGTAAACAAGAATTTATTGTGGGTTGACCTGCTGACAGCATTAAGGTTAAATAAAATGGCATGAGGCGCAAATGCAGCTCGGGGCTGGGATGGAAGGGATTACCAAACAAGTAAGCAACAAATCACACACACACACACACACACACACACACACACACACACACACACACACACACACACACACACACACACACACACACTGCATCAAAGCAGATCTATTATATTCATTTCCAGTGTGGATGCAGTTTTAATCTAAAACTGCATCCGCACTGAATGCAACGCACTCGTCGTGCAGCTTTGTGGCTATTCCAGGCTGCGGTTGTCTAGGTGACCCTTCTACTGTATTTGCTACCAGGTCACATGCATGATTCACAGTTCAAAATAAGCCTTATTAACTTGTATTAATTTGGTGCAGCCAAACTGTGTGAAACAGGACATTTTAGTTCCTCTTCCTCTTTGATTGGCAAACAGAACATTGCAAACAGAAGATTGTGCCTGAGATGACCATATTATGGATATCTGCTCTCAGTGACATCATACAGAGCTGAACGTAGAGATAACTGTCTAAAACGAAGTGCTTAGAAATCTGAAAAAGGTCGTTTAATATGAGCATCTACAGCTGCAACAGTATACACGTGTGTATGCGTGTCAGAGCCTAGTTTAAAGGAGACTCATTATGGGTTTCCTCATTTTCTAAGATAAAGGCGTTACTGACCCAAAATGCACTTCAAGCATTTAACCGACTCGTACATGTCCATGCTGCAGTGTCGTTTGGCCTGCTCGTGCTGTTGGTTTGCTTTCATAAGGTGTTGTAGGTGCATAAAGGCAAAAAAACAGGTCATTTTAGCCCACTGCTCGGTGCTTCAGGGGCCTAAGACGTACCTCTGTGCCAAGTTTGGTTGCTCAACTCCTGACTGTGTAGGAGGAGTTGGCGGCCAAACAAACACACAGAGATTTTGTGTATTATAGTAAGAAATGTGTAACTGTGCTTCTAAGTGATTTTAAGTAAGAAACCCAAACCAGCACAAAGAAAACTGTCCCTGTTTGTCGTACTCGTGCAGCAGGCACGCTGACCGCTCCAGTGGATTTCTGTGCACTCTCATAAAGTCTCATTATTAACGCATTATCAGCAGGACTATTTATTTCAGCATTTTACAGCTTCAATTTAAGCTCGTGGTTGATAAGATTCAGTGTTGCTTTACGGAAACGCACCTTCCACTGAGATGTCCTGGATGGCGAAACGCAGGATGATGGTCCAGATCATACCGAGAGTCATCTTCACGTTACCGTCGACGATTTCTGCAAAACCAAACACACGCAGATGCGACTTACTGTACTCGTGTCTGCAGATCCAGATTAATTTAGTCAGACTGTGTGCCTATAAACTTCTTTCTTCAGAATTGAAGTTATGGAGCAGACGTATTTCTCTGCTGCATGAGCTTCAGTCTTTTTTACTTTAGTGCACTCATTTTTTTTAGGTTATTTTTCTCTGTTTCTGTTTAATCTTAGTAAACAATAAAATTATTTAAAATGATGGCATCAATGTCACCTTTGGATTTAATGTTATTCTATCAGGGATCTATCATCTCTCTTATGTCAAGTCAATCAAACAACAGGAAAAAAAAAATTAACTGATTAAAAAAAAAAGCTTCACTTGCACTGAAGCTTCTGCTAAATTTAAGTATTTTTGCAGTTAATTCATCACGTTTGGTCCCAGTTGGGGGATGTGCAGTTTACTTTCTTGATGCCATTAAAGTGTCATCTCTAATGTGGGCTAAAGATGTGCAAAAATACTACAATGTGATATCTTTTTTTTTTTTTTAAGGGGGATAGTACAGTGGGTAGCAGACAACATAGAGATGGAGTCATCTGTCTCACCCTCAGCACCAATAGACACCAGCTTGACCCCCTTGCTGCAGATGAAGTCCAAAGCTTTGTTAACGTTGGCGATCTTGTGGAAACGCATCTTGCCTTTGTCGGGTTTGGGCAGCCTCTCGCCTGAAAGGACAAGAAAAAGATGGATTAGATCACCGGTTACTGTTTGAGTTGAGTGCCAAGGAAAAATATGATCTCACCAAGAACACGCCCTCTCCTGCTGTACAGATGTGAGACTTCATGGTTTTTTTTGGACTTTTTAATCAAACATAAGGTCTGGAGATAACTCATGAACATTCTGACTAGGCTGTCAGTTTATTAACACCAAAGAACACATTTATAAATCAGAAGAATATTTCTAGGTATTCACAAAAGCTCCAAGGTTGTACTTATGCTGGACAGCCGTAGCCACTGTTTTTGGTTTGTGGTCTACAGTTTTTAATATTCTAGCAGACCATTTTGATCATCACCATCTTAGTTTCTTTGTCTTCAAACCGGACGACACAAGAGAGGAGCAGATCTGACAGACATGCTGCACATGTACAACAAAGACTTTCCAAAGCCAAATACGACTCAGTATGACTCAATTTTCAAATGTGTACACATGCATGTGCGTGTCTGATGACATCCACCTGATATGACCTCGAGCAGCAGCATGAGTTTGAGGCCATTTCTGAAATCCTCTTCAATGTTCTCAATCTGTGTCCCGGCCTTCCTCAAGTGGGAGTTACACCAAGCTGTGAAGGTCTGAAGGAGAGAAGAGATGCAGGCTCACAGGTCATATTTCCACCCGCACCGCATATATGTTCACAGACTTTACCTGCTGCACATACACACAGAGCCAGAAAAACGTCCTTCAACAAACATGCATGCATGTACACACGCGCATATATCGCTTGATGCTTCCCCTTTGAGACCAGGGTCACAAAACGCTTAGGGAGGCCCGCGCTGTCCTCTTCGAATCGTGACCTTGCTGTGACTGCGGCTGCTGACGGAGAGCGGGAGCATCCACACGCTGACATTTATGCCAGTTTGACAGGCTGCTTGATCTTAGTTCAATCTGACTTTGGGCTCAGTTTGTTTTAAAGTGTGCTCTGAAGCTGTTGAACTTCCCAGATGAATTCACAGGAGTATGAAAGATATTCACTATAAATACATGTAACCGGCAGAACTTTAACATTTACAAATTACATGCAAAAGTATCAGTACTGCCCATTTCCTAAGCAGCTGGAAATCCCAGTATAGTAAAATGAGTCTGCTAGTGGTGTGAGTCTAATCTATCAAGGTACCTGCTATAAAAAAAAAAAAAAAAAAAAAAAAACCCACACGTTTTAGTCGGTGTTGCATCTTTCAACAGCTACAAATCTCCCGTTTTGGAAACCAAACTGCTCATTCAGTGATGGTGACGTGTGTAATAGACAGAAATGGCTCTTAAGCGCTGAGTGCTTGCTTTCAGTCTGTCTGGAAAACTGCCTAATGGCGTCAGGCGTGCATGCAGGGGACAATTCAGTGGGTTCCATCAGGCCATTCAATCAATCAATCAGCTGCTGAAAGGCATTTCTAAGAGGCTTTCCATGCTGTTTAGCTTAAATCTGAAAACAAGATGTGTGTTCAGACTCAGGAGCGTGAGCGTGCGTTAGGGCTTCTGCTGTAGAGCCAAAACTTTGCCAGGGTTTAGAGGATGCGGGGGTGTAGAAGCAGAATAAGTACATGAGCTGAATAACTAAACTACAGATGATAGTGTGGGTGGAGTGAGGAGAGACGGGGAGAGAGAGAGAGAGATGTATAAATTAGCAATGAAACAGGGTTTGTGCTCACTAGGTAAGAGCATAACATTATAGCGGAGCATATTAAATAAACTAAGAATAAAAATGCATATGTCCTTTAAAGTAAGTGGGTGTTTATGCCTATATGTGCTTCCGGGCTTCACGTCTGCATCCGCAAGTGTGGACAGAGAAGTAAAGTAGGAAACTGCCAGGGAGACAGCGAGAGGAGCTGAGGAAAGGAGCTTATTTGACAGGAAAAAAAAAAAAAGAGAAACCACACCAGTGTCTGAGAAAAAGCAGCAAATTAGAATGAGGACAAAATACAGACACCTCATCTCTGCATGTGCTCCAGAGCTGAAATGATTATCTAATTAGTTGATGGAGTGAAAATGAATTAACCTGATGACTAATTGAAGCAATTTTTCAAGCAAAGATGCTGCACATTTCCTTGTTCCTGTTTCACAGCTCTAATGATTTTCTGCCCCCCCATGTTATGTAAATGCAAACTGAATATATTCATCATTTTTAAGACATTTTATAGATAAACCATTACATAAAGAGTTTTCAGGGCTGGCTCTACCTCACTCAGGCCGATTTTCTCCTTTTCCTGGAGAAGATTTGTGATTGGCTGAATTTCCATTAATATAACAGATGTAATGTAAGCATGCAGGCAACCTTGTGTTCTTTTATTTATTTATTTATTTATTTTTGGTGTGACCACTTAAAATATAGTTAATACAGTAATGTGCAAAAGTCTTGAGCCACCCCTCATTTCTTTATATTTAGTATATAAGGCAAATACAGAGTTTATACTGATCTAAAGAGCTTGAAAGTCAATATTTGGTGTGACCACCTTTATTCTTCAGCACAGTCTGAACTCTCTCAGGCAGGTTTCTTGTTATTTCTTTAAGTAATCTTCAGGAATCGTTCCATTGTGTGCTTTTACTGCACTGGCAGTGTGTTTGGGATCATTGTCATGTTGAAAGATGAAGCTGCTGACAGTTAGATGCTTTCCAGATGGTATTCCATGGTGGATCGAAATTTTATGTTACTTTTCTGGATTCATAATTCTGTCAATTTAGACAAGATCTCCAGCACCACTGACTGAAATGCCCTGAACCATGACAGAGCCTCTACTGTGTTTTACAGATGGCTGTAGACCCTCACTGCTGTACCTCTCCTGACCTCCTCTGTACATACCGACAATGATTTGAACCAAAAACTTCAAATTTGGATTCATCACTCCATCAGACCTTTTTCAGTCCAGTTCTTTTGTAATTTAGCATACCAGTAGATGAATCAACTGAAGGATGAGCCATGACATGGTCTGACTTTCAGATACTACTCATCTGCAGTTTTTAGGCCTCACACTTCTTCTCTTGTCCTCCACTTGTCCACTTTCCTCAAATTATTTAAAGGACATGCTCTACACCATGCTGAGATATGCTAAGCTATAAGTCATCACCTAATAGCTCTTTGGGAAACACCTTGTTGGTGCAAAAACACAATTTTCTGTCTGTCAGACTGTGTTATCTTTAGTTGAATCTATGAAAAATGCCAGAGAAACAGGAACAAATGATATGTTTTTGATACAATCTGCTAGTAACAGAGTGCCTAAAGATACATTTTAAAATGGTTCTTTTCTAAGTTGCCTGTTATGTGTAGACACAACACTGGTTCATCCCTTGAGTTAAGTGACTTTTTAATGCTTTAATGATTCATGGGTCAGTGTTAAGCAGCTTAACAAACAAAACGCATTCCTCTGAAAATGGTCAGATAAAAGGAGTGGACTGAAAACAAGCGATAAAGCAGCCAAAGAAAGTAAAACCTGCAGAACTGTTGCTCAAGACCAATTTAAAAAAAAATTAGAAGAAAGTCTGACTGCTTGGAAGCTAAATATAAAGGTGAGGGGTGGATCAAGACTTTTGTCCAGTACTGTATTTATACCCAAAAAAACAAAAACCTCATATTTCACATTATTAGCAGAACATTGTGAGTTTGTGTGCATGTTTTTGCTCGCTAGCAAAACTCTTTTAAACTTTGAAAAGAACTCTTGATTATGTAATCATTTCGTCCTCTTCGTAAGTGGAAGTCCTTTATGTGAATGCAAATTAGAGGCATTTGTACTTTCTTTGCATAGGTGTTTCCATTTTCTGCTATTTTAAAAAATGGTTCCCATTACAGTGCATTGGAGTTTACTGGAAAGCTGTTTGTATTTTGCAGAATTTTGTATGATCAAGCCTAATTTGTAATCACACTTCAGAATGCAGGACTTTTTATACTGTAGTGCAAGTACTTTTTGTAGTCAAACAGTTGTGTTTTGCCAGAATTTGACATTTGAAAACTAGATTTTCACACCCATAAATCAAAATTTGATATAATCTGAATTTGAGATGGAAGGTCAAAGAAAAGGAGACTCGGAGACAAAGAAGCAACAAAGTGAAGGAGCGGAGAGGAGTGACAGGAATGCCCAAGCCCTGGTGTAATTTGATGTAAAGGTCTGGAGGGGAGAAGGGGACGCCTGTCCAACCAGCAGGTGCTCATCTCCTTTCCCAGGCATGACCAAATTTAGACAGACTCCTAATCCAGCACACACACACAGAACACTAGGCCAAACTGGAGAGGGGACAAGGAGGTGTGTGAAGGAGAATGGAGGACGGTGGCAGAGAGTTACAGGGAGCAGGGAGGTGGGGAAAGGCGTGTGAAGGGGAGGGGACAAGCAAGAAGTAAAGGGAGGTGGCGGAGGCTAAATTGGAATGCCATGGGACACCAGTGGACAGCTGAGAAGGCAGGATTCCTGAGGTGAACTGTAAGAGTCCAAGACAGAGAGGAGGAGGAGGAGACGGGGAGGAAGGAATGGATTTAAGAATATGATGAGATATAAAATAATAACTTGAGAAAGTGTGGGAAAGATGAGAGGGGTGACGCCTCACCTACATCAAAGGAGAGCTATTAGAAGCTGAAGTGGCGCTAAATGAAATCAAGGATTCACTTAACCTGGAGACACAAACATAATCACTGATTCATTAAATCCAAAACGCTTATATAAGGAGCCTTGGATAAAAAACAATTAACTGCCACACATGTGAAACTAAAGCTGCTGATACCTTTATTCCTCTGTACTGTAATGCTTCATTATCCCTCCCACCCCCACCGAGAGTCTGCTGTAATGCCTGTGGTGTCTACAAAGTCCACCGGCATGAAGTCACCCTCCATCCCAGCACCCCCACCCCCACCCCCTCTCCTCTTTCTTCTGTCTGCACCTGTTGGTCCATCCTGGCTCAGGGCCTTTTTACAGGTCCTTCTTGTAAAGTGTGGTCACAGTTTAGCCCAGCTGAATGCCTGTCATGACTACATCCCCCCAGGGGAACCAGGGCTGCAGGACCCCCCCCCCCCCCCCCCCCCCCCCAAAAAAAAAAAAAAAAAAATATCTGACACGCACACACACACACACACACATGCTCACACACACTCTTCTTCCCATCTGAACAGGCTCGGAGCTCTTAATAATGTCAGCCAGCCCGGCTGTCCATCAAAGTGCTGACGCAACTGCAGCGCTGCCTGCAGCTCAGAGCGTGCCAGCCTCAGAGCTGAAACCAAGAACATCGTGCTTTTTATGAACTGACATGTTCAATTATCTGCATTCCCCATTTCACACCAGGCCCTGCTGCTGAAAAAAAAAAAAAAAAAAAAAAAAAACACATCCTAGCAGAAGACAGACATGTTACTTTATTGGAGGGATAGGCACGACTAGTGTCGACTAGATGTTTAAAGGTTGTTGCCCTCACCAGCTGGCAGCAGAACTACTAGGTGATTAAAGTAAACATTCATACTTTCTGAATGCACAATGCCAGCTCACTGCTGTGACTAAGAGGTTAGCAGATAGCTGCTGCTAACTGGAGCTGCAGCCCTGCAGACGACAGCACCCCCCAGTTCTCTCCCTCGGTGAAAGGAAAAAATAAAAAAGTGACTCTGCGCCATCAAGTCAGCTACATGTAGCCATCCATCCATCCATCTTCTGATGGATCTTCCAGGAGGACACAAAGGTGTTCCCAAGCCAGCTGAGAGATGTAATCTCTCTGGAGTGTCCTGGGTCTGTCCCAGGCTCTCCTTCCAGAACACCTCACCTACGAGGTCGTCCTTATCAGATGCCTGAACCACCTCAACTGGGTCCTTTCAGTGTGGAGGAGAAGCTACCCTTGTGCTTGTGGTCATAGGTGAGGGTAGGACTGTAGATCGACCAGCGAATCGACACCTTCTCTTTCATGGTCGCACTTGGTCATGTTAAAAAAAAAAAAAAAAGATGGATGGATGAGTCTTTGAATCAATTAAAAAAAATAATAAAATCAATATAAAATTGATGGTAATTTGAAGATCAATGTGACAAATCCAAAAGCTTCAAAATAAATTCAAACTTTTTTCCATGTAGGTTTTGTTAATATCTTAAGCATCTTTGTACAAGGTGTGAACCTTTTTTGTTATTATGAAAAAAAATGTAGGTTAGTAATTACACACACACAAAAAAAACAAAAAAAACATTTAAAATGAACGATGACCTGGTCATTAATAAATCAAACATTATGAGATGCTTTTAGTAATGCTTCTTTTAATGAGGTTGCATTTAAAAGAAATCTTTCATCATAAAGTGGGTGCGATTTGACATGGGAGCCATAAACTGGGATTATATTGAGTTTACCTCGCACATAAATCTCAGCACCCTGTGTGCGCACAAAATGGCCTTCCACAGCTGACCATCCACACACACACACACACACACACACACACACACACACACACACACACACACACACACACACACACACACACACACACAGCTGTTTACTGTCGGCTGTGGCTGACTTGATTAGTCCAGAGTGAGTGCTGCTTCACATGTATCAAGGCTCTCTTTACACTTTCAGAGCTTCATTTCTCTGCGTCATACGTCCTAAGAAAAGATAAATAAGTAAATAAATATAAACACCACACTTCTGCTAACAAGAGGCATAATTACATAAACCTTCAGGACAAGCTTAAATTACACCTCACCTCTTTGCACTACTGCCTCACTGTTTACAGGCCTTTTTCCAAAGAGTGTGTAGATCTAATTACAAAAGTCTACAGTATCTGATTTCACTAATTAGTGCCGTTGATCAGACGAAGCTGATCTAATTACAGAAATATGTTTGCCTGGAATAAAAATGCGCACAGCGTTGTGGCTTACAGGAAACGCTGCCAGCACAGATAATCTCTGCGTGGCTTTACGTGTCTTAAGATTTGGTGCGTTTTAATCTGCTGACTGTAAAAAAAGGGAAATTATGAGGTCTGTGATACAGTGCAGAATTAGAAACAATAAGCGGGGCTTTAGAAAAATTGGCAGCACATGTGGTAGAAAAACCGTTGAATCTGTTATAAACCATTTTGTGAAGTCTGGTATTGTTTGTAGGTGCTGCTTTTCGAGCATCACACAGCATAGCTGCGATGAACTACGACAGGATTCTTTTGTTGCTGCGCTCATCTCTATGCCCATAACCTCATTCTTTCAATTTAGTTAGTTTAAATAAAGAGTAATGGTTAGGATGCACAGGAAGGTATTCCTTTTCATTCTCTGGCATTTTCTCCCCTCTGCTGTGTGGTTTTGTTTTGTCTTGTGGTTCATAACTGAAGCCTTTTGAGCCCAGTGTTCTACAAATTCAGGGTTTTCCATAGCACAGAAAGCACCTTAAAGCTGGGAAAGCAGCACGCTTGTTAAAAATCTATATCCTATTAATATATTGGAGTTGAAGTGGATTCTCTGGGCTGGATTTTTAGGCTTTGAGCTTGTGACGGGAGCCAATCAGAGGTCATCCCAGACCAGATCAGGTGAGAGAGGAGCAGTATAACAAGAGAAAAAAAGACACGGGAGCTAAGACACTGAGCTGAACTGGATTAAGTAGGACCTTCACCAGGGAGAGTGGGGTTTGAGTCATCTCCCAGGTCAAAGTCCTGAAGCCAAAAGTCAATAGTGACTTTATTTTAGCTGCAGACAGCATAAAACATGGCTGCAGTTACCATAATGTCACCCACTGGTTTCTGAAGTCTCATTTTGAAGCCTTTGAGGTGAGCTTTTCTGCCGTCTCCACCTTGGTTGCAAAAAACACAAATGTGATGAGCAGGGGCGGGTCTGACTGTGAAATCGCATGCTTATTGGCTAATGCCTTGTGACTGACAGATTGTTATCCAATGAGCGTTCAGTTTCATACTAACATAAGCTTCGATTTTGGACATAGCATAGACCAAGGTTTACACAATAGACTTTATCTAATGACGCAAAAGGAGTGACTGAGCCCATAAACAAAGCAGGAAAGTGTTGACAGAGGTCAAGTCAGAAAACTGGGTTCCCACCGACTTCGTTAGGACCTAAAAGTCTTTTTGCAAACACAGCTATCACCACCTGGTGGCTTTCAGACCAGAGCACAGGTGTCAGACACCTCTGCAATGGCTTTGGTTTTTTCTGACCCTGTATGAAGCACGATAACAAATCAGAACTGGTTTCATATGAAGTTACATCTGAATACCTGATGTGCTGCTATTAAGGGTTTTTAAAGGCAAAACCAGTCCCTTTAAAAAGGGTATGCATCATTCTGCAGCCGAGATGTAAAAGCTGCAGGCAACCTTAACCTCCCATTAAGAACGGTCACATGTCAGAAGATGAATTTAGCTAGCTCACATACGCCCAAGCTTCAGACTCGGAAAATATTGAGGAAATCCTCAAAAAAGGATAAATTAAATATAAACTTTTCATAAAATCCCAAAGTGCTTTTTGTGAAAAGGACACTAAGCATTACCAGATTAGTGTAAGTGGTAAAGTAAAGATAAGCTACTTTCAGCTGCTCCCTTATCACAACTGCTCTCCACAGTGGGTCACTCACATGTTTGATTGTTAGCTTTTTTATGCCGGAGGCCCTTCCTGACACAACCCCCCCCCCCCCCCCCCCACCAAAGGATTTGTGTCAGTATGTTGTATATAACAATGTGTACATCTAAATTGTTATAGATTTACTGTACAAAAAAAAAAATCTGTATAAATCAGTATACCTGCATGTGCCCAGCCTTCATTTAACCCAGGTTTGTATGTCAATGCCATGATAAAAATAGTCTTCCTGCAGGGTTGACATTGTGGACCCCGCTCACACCTGTCCACTACAGCTACCTTTGTCACACGCTGTTCGCCAGTCACGTGCTTCTCACACGCAAACCAGTCACAGCTCACCTCACATCCGCTCACAGTGGACACAACAACACACACGCATAAAAAAACCTGCACGCTTTTGTTTACGTTTGTGATGCGGGGCTAACATCAAATTCACATTGAAACTGTATTCAAAGGAAGACTTAATATATTTAAAAAATTTTTTAAAAATCATTAAAAAAATGCTGATTCAACACATACTATGGACACTAATCTCCCAAACCTACATTATGTAATTTATAGCTCTGAGAAACTACCTAAAGCCACAAATCTAATTATAGTCGCATCGATTTGGAGGTCCACCTGCCTGACAGTAATGCCTGTTTGCACAGAGAAGAGCGCATTGCAGGCCTTTCCACCTCTGCAACAAAACTGCAGCTTCCAGTGTCAACAAACCACAGGTCAGCAGTTATTAAAAACACACACACACACACACACACACACACACACACACACACACACACACACACACACACACACACACACACCACACACACCTGGTTCACATATCCCCAGAACTGCACCTGCATTTTTAAGCAACAATCATCATCACAGGACCACTGGATTGATTTTATATTATTCTCATTTAATTAACTTTTACTGATAGTAAAATAAGCATTGTGCACACAAAAAGCAACACAGATACATTTTAGCAAGACATTATTCCTATCTAAAATAGCATAACACACAGTATGTCCAGGAAAAGGGTTAATTTGCATTATAAAGAGGAAAATTATACAATAATATTAGGTCAGATGTTTTTTGCTGGGTGCTTCCCATTGAACAAGCTGCTGTAACTGAGCTACACTGACTGCAAGTGTAGGAAATGTAACAGGCTGTGTTCCTGTGTCAGTGCACTGCTGAGCTCTCCTCTTGAACTCTGCTCCTCACTCACACCAGTAAATTTCAAACGCATCAAAAAAAAAAAAAAAAAAAAAAAACTTGCATCAATGCAACGGTTCACATTAGTAAAATGCTTTTGAGAGCTGCTGACATGATGACATTTCCAGGATTTGCTCATAAATTGTGATGATGAAAACACTGACAGCACTTATGTAAGTCGTCAATCAGAGCACTTGTGACAGACTCGAACAGCCGCGGTTGAGCCATATGAGCTCTGAGTGGACAAACAACACTCACGTCAAGGCTCGTCATCTCAAAGAAGTGTCAAAGAAAAAAAAAAAAAAAAAAAAAAAACACCAAAAACCGCCAGCACTTCTGAAAAATGGGAATGTTTTCCATGCGTGTGGGACTGATGCTTGCAAACCCAAAATCCACACAAAAGCAGGTGGGAAAACTTGGGCTTTAAAATAAGAAAACTGTTTTCAGTGAATAAAACTCTCAACCTTTCATTTGCAGCAACTTGATTTTGCGGGCTTCACATCTGACATCACCTCCTTGCATCGAGGGTTCAGTAAACAACAACTGCACCGAGTTCCTTCACTGAGTTTTAAGAGTCGATAAAGTGACAGGACCGAAGTGGGGGGGGGGGGGGGGGGGGGGGGGGGGTTACAAAACTCAACAGGTGTCACCAATATTTAGGAACCACCAGCCCCCCCCCATCAAATGCTCTCCTTGTAGTCTTTAAATACCCCCACCCCTCAAAAACAGATCCAGAGCCCTGAACTTTGGTGCCACAGGGATGATTTTGGTCTATGACGCAAGAGCCAGGCATTTACCCTCCTGTACCCTAAGCACACCTCTAATAGGCCATCCGACCACCTTGGGGACTCACTTTTAACCCCCTCCTCATAATGTCTATAAACAACTACTATACCTCTAACCTGCCCACTGCTGTTTGTCTTACATCTTTGCTTCCATAAAGCCTTTGTAAAGGGGTCAAAGCAACACGGAATTATATGATGAGCTTAGAATAATTTGCATTTTTTTGGCATGTTTTCACTTAAAAAAGAAAGAAAAAAAAATTAAGCACCCAAAATTGAATTGACATCTGGAAAGAAAAGGAAAAATCTGGACAAAAACAGTTATTAACTGGCACTGGCTGAATTTAAAGTAAACTACAAAATCACCACATAAAGCTCAATCACTGAACTCATGTTTGCAGCCATACAAAAAGCAAATGGAAACAGAAATTTAAAAAGAAAGAATAAGAATTAAATTTCTCCTCATTGAATATCAGCAGGGCCAGGTAAACATGCCTGAAACATAAAACAAACAAACAAAAAACCCATCAGTGATAGTGAATGAGCAGTTTCAAGTTCCATCTTCAGGCTGAAGCAGTTCCCAACATGAATTTATCAGCCTTCCTTTCCACCGTTTCTCTGTGAAGGATTAACAGGCTAATACCCAGAGACCCTGCGGACAACAAGCCAGCGCTGGCCTCCAATGCAAGACCGGGTGTGTCCCAACCGTGGATTTATGCCTGCGTTTAGAGGATGAAAGGGACTAGGACACCTCTTCTAGTCAGTGTGTGTGTGCCAGGTGCCAGATGCCAGTGAGATATACAGTAGGCACAAGGGATTTTAACAGGTGAGAGAACAGGTGGAGAAAGACAACAGCCCTCCACCCACCAACACAGAGAGAACAATGGTTACGCTTTAAAGATTTAAGGATGAGTTTTGTATGAACAGGACATATTGGATATGCAGCATCATCATCTGCTGCATTTTGATGGGATTCAGAGCACGTTACCCACGTGCTTATAAGGTTACAAGAAAAAGCGCCTCACAGTGATTGGCAGCCGCTTCCAAATCAGGTACTCTGTTTATTTTCTGCCCATGTCTGAACACCACCCAAGGGACAGAATGGCTAACCTGGTTTAGTCAATCACTCGCACTGACACAACCATCTGTCTGAGTTGTCATATTAATTGCTTCGACTCCGCGCGGAGGGGGAGGAAACATTGTGTCCTGCCCGGCTCCATTATGCTGCCTCACATTGTGTCCTACTGCTGCGTGGCTGCAGGTTGCTGCACTACCAGAATGATGATGCCAACCACAAATGCCAGCCAGAATTTAACAGCGTGTCTATGTGAGAGTGTGCGATGCAAACTGCAATTTGTGTGTTGCTTTTCCAGAGGCACTGGAAATGCTGGCAGGTCCACAGACGCACATCTATCAAAATCTCGGATCGATGTAAGGAGACAAAAGAAAAGAAAGGACAGAAAAGCGAAGGCAATTATTTAGAGGGCACAGCTAGAAATCCTTGGCATTTTGTTTTGCTGTGCTGGACGTCATTTCAGTTCACCGTGGAACATCTTCAGGGGACAGATGATCTCAACTGTTTGGTAGTTTATGTGATTCATGATTTTATACAGGCTCCTCTGTCTGTCATGAAGTAACTCAGGCACAGCAGGTGAAATACAGTATTGATCACCATCATTGTTATCAACAGATTCTGCTGCCCAATTTGAATAACAGAGCAACTGAGTGAGGGTAAAGTTAACCAGAAGAAGAAACTTGCAAAGAGGGAAACCTAATAGAAAGGTAATAAATTCAACAGACAGAAAAACTTTACAATAATAATGACCCACACAGATGGGAACCACAATGAAGTAAACATATACAGACCATAGCTGCCTCTTTGCCCTTTAAGAGACATTTTTTCTCCTTAATGAGAAGATAATCGCAATATATTGTAGATGATTGTCTTGCGTTGTTAATGTGGGCACATGATCGGAGACCTTCTGGTCAGAAAAGGGCATTCTTACTAAAAGTCAGCAGGGGGCGACTTGTCTGGATGCAAAAATAAGCCTCTGAGAAAATATAGTGATGGTCAAAATGACAAACTCAAGGTTTTAAAACTAGATCCACACATGACTCAAGTGGCTAGCAGGGATATTACGACACCAGAAATGTTGCAGTCAGTACCAGTAGACGTGCACAGTTCTGTTTTTTTTTTTGTTTGTTTGTTTTTTGTTTTTTTTTAAAGAACTTGGGGATGTTTTTATTAGACAGCACCGTGAAGAGAGACGGGAATACAGACGGGTGGGAAGAGGCAAGAGGACTTAGGTTGGAAACCCCAGGCTGCTGCATGCAGCCTTGGGGCCAACTAGTCACCCTGCTCAACCTCTGAACTAATACGGTGCAGAAGTGCACAATTCTTGCTCCCAATACAAAATGGTTATCCCCCAAATAAACTCCTTTATTAAACAATTCATTTCAAATCACTAACATGGCGGCAGACTGCTTATTGTTGTTTATTATGTTAATATTTTGTTGACAGGACTCAGACTGAAATGTTGGAATGGTAGTTGATTGGCTTCCTAATGTTATAAAAGGTATAACATTAATTACATCAAGTTAAGCTAAGCATTTATTACAGTGCAGGAGTGTCACCAGAACCAGTACTTATGGTACCATTCGATACCAAAATTCTGAAAATGCAGCTGCTTGTTTGTCTTTTGTACCATAGGTACCTTAGGCACGGTGTGTAGAGGTGGCAGTTTCTTCTGCAGCTGAAGGGCACCAAACAGCTACAAGTGTCTTAGTCTATGCTTACATGCTGAAGAAGAATGAAGCCACACAAGGGATGATAACTAATTGCAAAAGGCAATATGCAAACGATGTTATTGGAGGGAAGAAATACTTCCAATTTAGCAAAGCATTTTAAAAGACTGGCATTCGGATCTGTTGAAAGAATTCAAGTTGGCAAAGTTTCAGTTTATATTAGAAAGATCCAAAGTATTATTCTTACATTAATCTGAAATGCACATTACCATTTTAGACTGAGACACTGCAGATGTGAAGTCAGCTTTGTTCCGTAGGCTGAAATGTTAGCAGTGGCTAGCACTGAATGCTAATGTATTCAATCTGTCTTTCCAACAAAATATATTGTTAACATTTTAAATAAATGATCTGCCACCACGTCAGTGTTTCAAAATACCTTTTTAATAAAGGAGTAGTTTGTGTTAAGTGCGTGGGATGATCATTTTGTTTTGTACTGGTACGAATACTAATCTTTCTGGTAACCCTAATACAGCGTTAGCCACTGCAAACCTTGTAGCTTGTGTAACACACTTGGCAGTTGTCTCAAACAAAAGAGAATGTGGTATTCAAGGCATAACATGAAAGTACTTCCATACTCAATTCTACGGTCTTCTTCCTTATTCAACCAAGTTTGGGGCATGGGCTATCACGTGCGGCTACACTAAATCACCGTGGTCCTGTACCATGTGTAGTTTCTGTCTCCTGTACTTTGTGAATGTTCAGCCGTCTTCAGGACCCAGACAAGAACACGTGTATCGTAGTGTTTGCTGCCCCCATCAGTTCCTGGGAAAGGCATTACAGGAACGCTGGCCCTACATTACTTTAAAAGTACCATTGCATTTTCAGGATTTTGTTTATCACATAGTTTTATAATTTCTGGTGACATCCCTTATGGGCCGCCCATCCATCTCCGGTATAACAGCTTGTGTCATTTGGCTCTAAGCTGAAAAAGTATTAAATTATTTCCAAACCAAAAACCTAATAAATTCCACTAAGGGGACGCCACAGAAAAACTGAATGAATCCTCCTGAAATTCATATGTACATTTTCATGCCAGATAATACAATAACCATCCAACAGTCTTGTAAAGCGGTCCCTGTACGTGTATGTGGAAACCCGCTGTAATTGTGTAATTTCTGATATACTGCTTCATTTAATTGCCTGAAAAACTACCCGTCAAAGTCAAAAGATATTGTTCACGACGCTGTTACTTTAAATTGTCAGCTGGGGTGTATGTAATAGCCCTTATTTTCTGCTGGCACTGCAGCACACACACGCACGCACACAAAATCCTTATCTTGCATTGTTCACACAGCTTTCAGCCTCTTTCTTGTTGCATGAGTGAGCAGATGAATTGACTCCGTGATTGATGGTGGAGAATAAAGGTGAGCGTACAGGTTCACGGTTGGCGGCAGCAGCATGTCGTCTCTTTTGTCGTTTAATGAGCTCTGGACTTGAAGACTGACGGTGGGGGAGATAAATTGGTGTAAGTGGTTGCAGAGGATTTATGACAGTGCGCCTGTGACTGAGGATGGGTGGGTGGGGGGGGTGTGTGAGGGCGGGTTGTTTCTAATTTCAGCAGGCAAGTCCTTTCTCTGTAATAAGAGGCAAAACTCTCAAGGCAGATCTGGGGTCAGCTAATTCCATCTTAACGGAAACCTTGACCATGAAAACCAATGTGTGAAACTGATCCAAGGCTGCCTCCGGTACCATGTAACCAGCTACATTTCTCAGCATTCATTTATCCAAACGAGCAAGTCACAGATGACCTTGTGATTTTGACTTCAGCCTCCACTGGAGAACCACAAAAAGGCTGTTAAATGCTCAGGTCAGATGATCGCACAACTCTGGTTTCATTTTGTTATTTGTGGGTTGTGAATCCAAAGCGAGCCCAGAATGAGCACACATGGCGGCTGCTTTGTCACTCCTTAGAGAGCTGCTGCCAATAGCATCAAACAGCTCAGACTATAGCTGAGTGTATAGTGTTTGAGCTGTTCAATGACCAAAGCGCCCCTGTCCCACATCTGTAACGAAATGAGGTAAACAAAAATCAAAATGAATTTTGCTTTCTTTTTCAGTTATTCCTTTATAATCTCTCTTTTATATGAGCTGCTAGATCTGTAATATTGTTTCCAAAGCATTAACCAATAAAATAGGTGGGCTATGTTATGGTTTTGGTATTTTAAATTGGAGCTGCCTTGGCAGAATAGTTTGCAGCTTTTTAAGCCATTATAAAGCTCATAATGATATCCCTGTGACCTCAGTCCTATCATAAGGCAGAGTTTCATCTCATCCTCTGCAACCTATAAATATCTAGTGCATGAAGCAAACACTCAGCCCTAGCATTATGAGCTTAGCTCACTTTTTATAAAGGCAGGTTCAGGTGTCTCATTTGTCTCATTACTACATGAAAACTGAATAGCATAAACACTGACTGGACCCGAGGTGACATTTTGCAGGTGTTTGGCCATCTGTCCTCTATGTGCATTTAGTTACTGAGGCACAGGCTTGGCAGGCTTTGTTGCCGTCTCCTTTCTCATGCAGCGTTTCTCCGTTTTCAACACCAGGAATGGGCCTGAGGAATAATAACAGCTGAAACTGGGAGGTTGTGAGACTCAGACGTACCTGCACGTTTGTTCGCATGTGTGCACAAAACTGCACGGCAGCAACACCGCAGTCAGTCAGTTTTCATGAACTATTTTAAACCTTTTATTCCATTTACAGACTAACTGCTGTGATTAGATCAAGATGGCGGCTCTCGCAGGCCATCAATCACCATTTCTTCTTTGGCTGCGTGGATTCTGACGCTGTGCCATGCTCGTATCATGTATCTGATTTTGCCATTACAACATTAGAACACAAGAACATGCCTGCATTCCTGTCCCCACGGGAATGCACTCGCAAAACATACAGTTATACAAAAAAATTTAAATTAAAATAAAAACACAATGTATGACCATAAAGAAGATGTCTCAAACACACAGACACGAGAGAGACAGAGAGAGACTCCTCAGCCATTCCTACAGCCTCCTTGGGCTCCTGCACTAAAGCAGTTTATAGAAGCCTCCCTACATGGACACAGCTTCTGGAATAGAAACTGCTATTTGATCTGACTGCCGGCTCTCTCACCTCTCCACTTATGTTGAACTCTCATACAGATGCTCTCTACATGCAACGCACAAAACAGATATAGTGAACTGTGATAAGTTAATTCCATTATTTTAACACAATTCACATTTGAGTGTTTCTTCTTCACTCACCTCTTTTCACTCTCTCTGTGTGTTTATACACCATCTGCATTTAATCATTAGTTATTATTAATCTCTGGTTCACTTCCAGTGCATGTCTTTTGCCCTGTCTCCCTCCCTTCACCCCAACCGGTCACGGCAGATGGCCTGAGCCTGGTTCTGCCGGAGGTAGGTAAAAGGTAGGTTTTTCCTCTCCACTGTCGCCAAGTGCTTGCTCACAGGCAGTTATAGGAGTGTTGGGGTTTTCTCTGTATTATTGTAGGGTCTTTACCTTACAGTATAAAGCACCTTGAGGCGACTGTTGTGATTTGGCATTATATAAATAAAATGAATTAAAACTGAATTGAATTTGGGAGCAAAACTGAAAAAATGTAGCAAAGTTTAAAGGCAGTTTGTAGTTTTACACAATGTCTTACTTGGTTTTGTAAATACAAACTGCGGTGAGACTGAACAAATGGAGGCAAATGATAAGTCAGTTATGCAATAAAAGATGCAGATGATGATGGAGTGGTCAGAAGAGGTCTCTAAAAAGACTCCTCTCTTCATTCTCTTACTTTCTTTTATAGCTTACATGATAATAAACAAGGCAAATGCATCATCAATGATACTGTGAGTTGTGTCAGCTTTCTTTAGACTTAACTCTAATATAAACATCTACATGCTGCTAAAGCCTGAGGAGGTCCAGTGCTTTAGTTCCATCGCTGAGCATCAGGTATGACACTGATGACCCTACCACGCTGGCGCTCACTTGTTAAAGTGTAACAAATGAGATTAGACAAGAATAGATTGGATTATTCAGCCTGCTAAGATCTCTCCTGGCCCACACAGAGAGACTTTACATTAGGCTGAGAGGGTAAATATCACATTACCAAATCTAACTTTATAACACTTGAATCTGAACGATGAACACTCTGTGGGCCACTTCTTTTTGCACCGTGTGAAATAAAAAGTAACGCAACAGAAAAGCAGAGAAATGAAAAAAAAAAAAAAAAAAAAAAAAAAAATCAAAATGTACGTTTTGTGAAACTAATATTTGATGAATCAGGGTTTCTTTGAATCCTAGAAACATAACTATGAGTTCATAATTATGTTGAAGGCCACTTAATGTGAGATGACTGGACAAATTTAATGCTACTGGGTGACAAGGACATACTGTACATAACAAAAAAAGAGGGAGAACGTATCCACGCTGTTAGGCTTCAGCATTCAGTAATTGAATTCTGCTTTAATTTAACCTGAACAGTGTGCAGATTTATCTTTTTCCCTAACATGTCTGACTGTCTGATTTTTCCCCCCAGGATAAGGAAGGTTTTTTTCCCCCTATGTGATCATTTTCTTTTTCCAATTATGTTTTTATCCACATGCAAACTCAGCTTGCAGGATGAGTGCATGATGTGTTGTGTTGATGTGCAGACAGGAGCGGATGGGATGGAAATGAAACGGACACCCACATCTGACTCCTGACTGGATCTCATCATTCACTGCATGTCTTCTTCACAACTCAGCAACCAACCCTCTGCTTCCTTTCCTTCACACCAGTGTACAGTATGGACAGTCCGGCTGATTTTTAGAGTAGAAAAAAAAAAAAACTAATGTCATTATAGCAGACAATGTTCTTTAGATTTAGTTATTTAGATTTATATTAATACAATATGTGGTGATACTGAAAATGGAAAAAATCATGGGGTCATTGTTCATAAACTTACTGGCTACACACCTCAAAAAACCCCCCAAAAAACTATTTAGCAACTTAATGTGAAGACCCAGCTCAGCTTGGCACCACTGCCATCTGTGACGGTGATATCATCTGAATATCGATCAGGGCAGAGAAACGCGCAGCTGTAAAGAGACAGGTCTGTGTGAGCACTCGGAAACGAAGCTGAAAACATCCGTACAACTTTAATTTTTGCATTTCTGATACTGCTGAACATCATAATGCTGCAGTATCAATTTAAACCATGTTACCTATCATACCTTAAACTGCATTACAACAATGCATTGCAGTGGGTAAAAATATAAGATGACTATTTTTATACTTTTCAGCTTAAACATTGTCAAGAGCCTAATTTCTTGTGTGTTTTATTTTTTTTAATATATATATATATATATATATATATATATATATATATATATATATATATATATACACACACACACATATATACACACACACACATACATACACACACACAGAACATTCATTGCTAACAGGTCAGCTAAGCACAAGGTCCCTGTTAACCCATCGTAATGGATATTTTAGGTTATTGCTAACATACGCATCGCAGGCAGCTTCACTTAGTGAGTTAGCAGCTGAACTCTAACAATGTGGAAACACAAGCTGCCGGGGTCAAAGCACTGATTTTTTTTTTTTTTTTAAACATATTGGCATTTTCTACAAGTATCAACTGTACAGGAGCATGGACCCATCATCTTCTAAAAAAATAAAAAATAAATAAAAAATTGCCATTACATGTGGTCTTGTGAGTACAGTCTTTTGCAGATCTCTGCAGAAAGAGTAAATCTTTAAACAGATATTGATTGCGCCCACAGCAATCACTACTTTTTGCAGATGTAGTGGAGATGGACCTCTCCGGGCTGTCAGCCCATCATCTGTTTGAGGCAGACATCAATGAGCTCCGAAAGCTCATGAAAAGAACTTCTGGTCCTAACTGGACTGGTTTCCTCATGGCTTGGATCAGCCCGACAAACCAGCCCTCCTTATTTCCAGGATTACAGTTGCTTTGAGCAAAGAAGCTCGCCAAGATGAGATGCAGCCAAATCTCATCACTCTGGCCTTTCATATCTCATATTTCCTTCCGACAGCTTTCCCTAGATGCAATATCTAACACAATTTTTGCCAGCTCCTATTAAATCACATCCCTTGTCCAAATCAAGTCATGAATCACTTAGTTAGCAAAGTGGGAGAGATGCTCTATGATAAATATAAACCAGTGTCAGCGTGTACAATTCAGACACGCACACACACCTGAGCACACACCATTTCTAATGTCCGGTATCAGATTCGGCATCACTGTGTGTTGACAAACACTTTACTACTGCACCAAGTGGTGAGCAGCTTTTTCCACTGAAATTTCAAGGATAGAGGAGACAACAGGTGTTACGAGGCTTCCCTTTCATATTCATAGCGCTGCAAAATGAAGCGCTGGCTATATTTATGGGCTGATATCAGCTCCTTAAGCTAGATTCTACATGCCGAGAAGTGCAGCGGAGTACCATGACCGGCTCCCCAGGGAGGATGAGGGGCGAAGACTGAAGGCTTACTTGGCTGTGGAGTCTCATTCGAGGCCTATTTTATGACCCAACATTTAAAAGGCTGGGTGACCGCATGAGGCAAAGTAAAAGATTAACTCATCTAATTGACAAAATACACAAACCAGGAGAAGATGTGCAAATATTTCAAGAACGGTGGTGAGGGAAGTGTTTGGCATAAGTGGAGAAAAGACAGAGCGATAAAGAGAAAGTAAGCAATGAAGGTGAGGGGCGGGGGAGGGACGTTGGAGCCAAGCAAGTTAAAAGGTATTTTTAGGAAGATGTTTATTTGTAGGCCTGTGAAACCAACCCGGGGTGTATATCTAACAGCCTTGCCATCCATCTCTCTCCCTCTCTTGCTCTCTGGTACCATCTGTTGAGGTCTCTCAGCCTGTCACTGCTCTGGGAGACATTTTGCAGTGAGAACAATTCTGCAGATTCACTGCAGCTGCTGCCATAAAATGTGACTGTTTTACTGATGAAGTCAGAAATAATGCAGATTAGGTGTTAGCTACAGGTTAGGTTAGATTTTGGGTTTAAGTAGGATATGGCAGCAACCAGTGGACTACAATAACTATCAGATGAGCCTAGGAACATAAAATACTCTCCAAACCAACTGCGTCAAAAATAACAGATTACACAAAGATTATTTTTCTTTTCAAACTCTTCAACTCAGCTAAACACAAATGGCAGCTGGAAGTTAGCGTCACATTTTAGAGGGTTTTATTGTTGATTTAAACCTAATTTGCCCAAATTTGTCTCTTTATCTTTAGAGCACAGTTTAAGAGATTTTGTGGGTCATTTCTGGCTGAAATCTTGGTTAGCCGAAGGCAAAGTCTCAACTTTTACTTTTCTTGTAACTGAATAGTTTTTGTTTGTTACAGCAATATAGGAAAACCCTTAAAATATATTAAAATTTTTACAATATAATGTTACCCGTCATAAAAAAAGGACTGCTTAGGCTTGAGTGTATCCTTGCTCACCCTGCCATTCAGACATGCCAGAGAGCTAATTATCCATTTAAAGTGCAATATCTATGACCTCGTGCTGTGTAAACAGCAGCTAATGTATTTCACTCATGGCATGGCAAACAGCTGAAACTTACTGTTGTATTTTAGGCACTTTTACTCATATTTAACATACTCCATTTCATCATGAGAAATGGCAAAAAATGATCTCCCTGAGAGCTATTTTCAGCCGGGGCTGTGGGGTTTCCTGGTAGATGAAGGCTGAGGTCATCCAACATGGCGACCAATTACCAACTCTTAACATCAGCTTGGGCCAGAAATACCAAACACGATGGATAATTTTTTCACTGAACTTAAACATCACAGCGGGTAATTTGTGTGTAAGGTGAACATTTCAAAGACAAAACTGCAGCTCATTAACCTCTGCTGGTGCTTTGTGGCAGACATCACCTGTGTCAGATGACTTTTGCGCCAGTAGCTCATTAAACACACCTGTCATGCTCTTTCTCCATGCAACCATAAAGCCCACCCACACCCCAGCTCAGTATGACTTTCAAAATAAGATTAAAGATCTAAATGTAAGAGTTATTTTTGTTGCTTTGCTTGCAAGTGTTCAAAGTAATATCCCTCTGAAACATGAAAAAACGTTTTAGATCAGACCTAGGCATACTTATGTTGGACTAAATTAGCCAAATAAACAGTAAATTTACCTTGGGTATTTCCCCTCCTCCTTTACAGCCAGCCTCTGCATTCCGTGTTTCAAATCTGCTCCAGGTTGGATTAACGTTACTATATCCCTATAAACTCGTGAGCATTTTAAAAGTTAAGTGATTAAAAGTAGGCCAAAGAAAAAAAAAAATTAAACTTGGGAGATTGGTAATATATTTAGACAGTCTGCAAGGCAATCGGGGGTAACTGAAAGACACAACTGAGAAAGTTCCACAGCCTAAAATATCTGCCCACGCAGCTTGAAGCAGAACTGAAGTGCCAGGTGTGAGGACAAGCTAAAGCGCAGTTTTCATATTAGACTTCAATTAGCCCAACAACACTGATTCCGAAATTAAATTCAGTCTGCGTTGGTTAACGTGTTAAATGCATTAAAAAGCGCCTCTCACCGACGCGAAATGTGACATGGGGTCAATCTGTGCGTAATTACGCACGCCGGCACAGCGCTGCTAGAGCCCCTTAAACCAAACCTACCTTCCGCTGCTGCTTCTCCCAGGCGGGGTCCAGCAGCAGATCCCTGTCCCAGTCCTCCTCCTGGGTCATGTACGCGTCTTCATGGTGGATCGTGAAGGAGTTGCTGTATGTTATTTGGGTTTCGACAGCTGTCATGGTTCCGCCTCAGTCAGGACTTTACGCGTCCCCCTCAGCTTATTGGTAAGAACAAAAATCAGCAATAGCAACGACGAATATGACGCCGTGAGGCCAAAAAACCTCCTTGAGAGTAGGGGTCTCGCTATCGTGGGGGGGAGAGACAGTTAGGGGCTGCAGAGACCAGACTCCACTGGTGCGAGGTGCCTGTGCAGAGGTGGTGCTCCCACTACCAGAAGACCCTGCTGGCCGGTGCTCCTTTCCTGGTCAAAAGTGGCACACGTGACCGCACCCCAATAAGTATGGGAACCGACAGCCTGGGTATCAGGTTTTGGGCCTAAAAAGGTGTAAAAGGCGGGGTAGTCTCCCGCGGGTAGGGATGAGGGGCTTGTGAATGGTGTGGAAGTATGTCAATTACGCCTCCTCTCACTAGAGAGAGGTTTTTATGGTCTGTGCAATGCACCTGTTGCTGTTAGTGATCCTCAATGGCAAACCCAAGCCTATGTGGTTTCAGCCTACCCACATCATAAAACAATTTCAAACAACTGAATCTAATATTCCTTAAAAACAAAACAAAACCCTGAGTCAATAAAATTAAGACAACCATTTAAGAGATTTTGACAACATCTCTCCTATGAATACGGCCAGATCTGACTCCAGGCAAAGTAGCGCCTGCACTGCTATCACTGCCAGCAGCTCACAACAATCTTATTACTCACTGCTAAAATTAGGTTGCAGGTAAATGCATAGTTTCTACTATCCTAATAATCTGTATTACTGTAGGGTCTTTGCCTTACAATATAAAGCACCTTGAGGTGACTGTTGTTGCGATTTTGCCCTATACGAATAAAACTGAATAAACTACACTGCAAAGGTCCAAACATCCATCAAGGTGCACTCAAAACAGCCTGCAGGAACTCCTTTGCAATAAAAACAAATTCAGGCAAATAATATTTGAGAAAAAAAAGAATTTATTCATGATTTTCATGCAGACTGAAAAATACCTCAACATCTTAAGAAATACAGGTTAAAAGGCATAAATATATGCATACACAACCGTACAATATAATTGTCTTTATTATCAGGATTTGTCATTCACAGTAAACATGTTGACGAAAACGTTTAATCTAACATTCATCATGTAAAATCCCCTCATTCAGCGTTGTGCTAGATTCAATTTCTTTGAAATGAGCAGATCCAGATTACAGTCCTCCTGAGATGACGCATTATTCGGTCACCCCTGATGTCTTTGGAAACTAGAATGATTAATATTGTAATTAATTGAGGCATTTTATTTAACTACACTAAGCTTGGTCCATTAACCTAATTAAAGCAGCTTAGCTACTGTGCGACTATTTGTGGTTACAACTGGGTATGTGACTGTACTAGTGCTGAGCTGAGGGAACTGAAATGGCTAAACACCACCGTGGGACTACTGACAATGAAATGGACCGTGGGGAAAAAAAAAAAAGACAGGCTTGGCCTTAGGTGGCTAATAATCATATAAGGGCAGAGGGGTGGACAAAATAACATGAACGCCTGTCACTGTAATGCCAGCCAACACACCGCTACTGCAGTTTAGAGGAAACAAAAGACATCTGATGGTATGAATGATCGATGCAGTGACGTCTGTATTGAGCTGCATTGCATTCTGCGGGTGTTCATATTGTGTCTGCCACCTCTAGACGAGGTAATGTCTGAGATAAGACACGTCTGACGGTGCCTTTATCTGAAGAGAGGATGAGCATCATTAAAGTGTGATATCTGTAATTCACATCTGTGCTAGATGACCTAGAAAAGTCATGTTAATTAAACCTGCTCAATTTCAGCTTCAACTCAAAAAGGCAATACGGTCTACAGTATAAGGGCTGCGCTCAAACCTAACTGAAGTGGGCTCTGTTCCCGATGTACATCTCTTCTGATGTCTGCTGTATCCTGTGGGATCTCATCAAAAACAACACAATACACAGATATATATATATATGTGTGTGTGTGTGTAGAGTATTTGAGTTCGTCAGCTGTTCAAACCACAGAAGGCAGGCGGAGTTTGTGTGAGGAAGTGGAAGTAGGGAGGAGGCTACAGCGAGTTGTCTGTCAAAACAGTGTGACTGTGAATTCAGAGTGTGTGTGTGTGGGGGGGGGGGGGGGGGGGAGGGGTGTTAGAGATGCGTGGCTGCATTCACCCAAGCACGGGAAGCCCAGACTCTCAAGCACCAGAAGAAGCCTTTAGTGAGGAGCTGGCAGAGTGGAGGGGCGGGGTGGGGATGAGGTGGCTGGAGGGGAAAAACTGGAGCACTGTGTGCCCTGATCATGGAGGCTGAGGAGGGTTTTTTTTTTCCAGCTGCACTGTTTAAAGGACCAGTGTGTAGGATTTAGGGGAGGCTCTACTTGTGGAAATGGAAAACAGTATTCATAATTGTTGCTTTGTTTTCATTAGAGCTCGTCATGGATTAGTCTGTGTGTACGCAGAGGTTTGACTATATGCTGTAGCTGTGTACTGTCACCAGGGGGCAGGGTCAGAAATGTGTGCAACATTTAGTAATGTGGGCTACTCTTGTTTATATGCTTTTGTTGGTCCTTTCGGTTCTCTGTGGTGAAGTGAAACCTGGAAACACTGCTTCCTCTTTGCAGCAAGCTTCCCTGTTTCTCCCTTTCTTGTTCAAGCCAACTTTCCAGCCGATTGCCATTAGTGTTGGGATATGTGCTTTTGGCTCTTTGGAAAAATGCATGCAAGTGCATCTCCACATCGCCTCTGCACTGGTTGAAATCCCACAATCCCTCTCTCTGTGCAGCCAAAGAGCTACACAAAAGGGCACCAATGTAGGACCCTGAATCCTGCATTGCACTTGCAATCCACACCTCAGTGACAAAGGTCACTAAATCTTACACACTGGTTCTTTAGAGAGAAATGGCTATAAAAATGGCTTCTAGATGCACCGAGTTTCCTAACTGCATTCACATTAGTGCTCTCAAACAATTAATGTATCATTTATCTGTGTAGCATGTGATGCACTGTGTTTAAAAAAAAAAGTTCATAAGTCTGTAAATGCAAAAATCAGTTTAACCAGATTTTTGCACTTTGCAGATTAAGTGTATCCAAGCAACAGAGACCTCAGAGTCCAGGGCTCATTATCAGGATACACTGCACAAGATTCTGGCCAGTGGATCTATTGTGGGGTCCTCCAAGATCAGAAAGGTGAGGTTAGGGAGCAGCTTTTGGACAAAGGATCCTTCCGCTATCAACTCACCTTATAAGTAACTCATCTATTCAATCCACTCCACCTCCTTTTAGTTTGTTAGGCAGACAGAAGGCAGCGCCACATTTGTCTCGACTCCCATCTCGCAGCTGTCAGAGCAAATGCGAGACAACTCATTTGACATACAGTGAGTGTGTGCAGGACTGTGTGTACAGGGATAATCTTAACAGGTAAGAATGCAGACGAGGAGTGGCTGTTAAACAACTGTACAGGGTTGACCCAGCCTTAGTCTCATTATTTAAAAGCCACACCTCATACAAGTCACTCATAGCACATATCCAACCAGTCCAGCTGATTCCAGTATTAGAGAAATAGATCTGCCGTACCAGAAAAGTCCTATAGGAGTCCTGAGATTGGTGAGAATCTACAGGTCAGACTGGCCTCATACCTGGGCCTATCTTATAGGACGTTTCTGATTGGCACACAGGCTGTGAGGGACCCAAGGCAAACCGCTATAAACATAAATGAGGTTGGTTTTATCACTTTAGATGCCATGGCTCTAAGGTCTTATGGGAGTTATGATCCCTTCCACAGCTGTGTGGTGCAAACCCATCATTAAACAGTTTCAGCAAAGCGACTCTTCCGACACTGAAGTCTCCCTGCGTCATGTTACTGAGTCCGGCGGCGGGCCACCACACATACACTGTCCGTTGGCACGCCCAGGCCACTATGGTAACAAAAGGAGGGTGGGTAGTTTGGGTTTAGGTGGGTGGTTCTGGGAAGTCTGAGTCCGAGCCAGAGCCACAAACCCAGATCCAAGGTGGCGGCGGCGGTGGCGGCGGGGGAAAAAAAAAAAAAAAAAAAAAAGCGCTGTGTGTGTGAACGGCGGAAAAGAGAGGCGCACAGGGACAGGAGGGTGGGGTTAAGGAGGAGGTGTGAGAGGGAAGGGGAAGGAGGAAGGGACGGGGGTAGGTAGGTGGGTGGGGAAGGGGCAAGGGCGGCGAACACGGCGGTGGCGAGGAGTTGACTAGCGGGGAGGGGGGAGGGTGTCCGCATATGCCAAGCCTCACCAATCAATGAAGTACCACCCACAGGGAAAAAAAAAATAAAATGCTGCTCTCTTTCTCTTAAGCACACCAACACACACACAGACACACACCATCACACACATTCATTCACACGCCCACACACCAGCAGGACAGAGAGGGCGTGCCAGTCGCCTCCTAATGCTGATTGCAAGACTTGACTCCTAACCCAACCCCACCCTGCTCACCAACCCCACCGAGTAGAAGCCCAAGGCTGTAGCTGTGGCACTTGCCACTGCAGCAAAGGAGGAGTTACGGACTGGGGAGGAGGGGTGGGGAAGGAAGGTGGTGATGGCAGTGTGGAGAGGAGAGGGAGGAGTGTTTGGTCAAGGCACAGTCAAAGGAGGGGGCGGCAGGTGGGGAGAGGAGAGGTCAGTGCTTTTATGATTTCTTTTGCTGCTGTTGTTGCTTTTTTTTTTTTTATTTACCTTGGTGGTGAAGAGAGAGAGAACAAGTTCCCGCTGCGTTGGCGTTGCGCTAAAAGTCGTCCCCATGGCTCACGCCGCCACGCTCACGCACGGCTGCACACTGGCCTTTCCAGGTGGCACGGTGACCTAATTCAGTTGAGATAGTTAGTCAAGAGCTGGACTGTCGTGGGGCTTCTTTTTTTTGCTTGTTTTTTTTTTTTTTTTTTTTTGCTTGTGCGGCAGAGTTACAGGTTATCACACATGCAGGTCTGAGAGTAGAGTGGACATAGAGACACACGAAGAGGGAGAATTTGGTGCAGCAGGGAAGAGACCAGACCAGACCAGACACACACCCATCAACCCCAGGAACAGGACTGCTCCACAGATCAAAATGCACCCAGGCCATTCTATCTGTGTGCCTCTCCCCAGCTCTCAATGTAATTTCAAAGTGTGCAAAAAATATTTCCGCAAGAAAAAAAAAAAAAAAAACGATTTTTGGGGACCACGGCGAGCGTTTCTCGCCGGAATTAAATACCAAAATGCATTTCGTCAAATGCAAACCCCTTAAAGATACAAGCTGGTTTGCACTGAGTTTTGAGAGGCTGGAGAGAGGAAGGAGCACGAACCCGCACTTACCCTGACCAAAGAGAGCAAAGCTGGGCCAGCATCTACACCTGTCTCCCCCTTGGGTCCCCAGTCAAATGGGTCTGGTGGTCATTTTACACAAGAGAAACAGATAGTGGAGAAGAATAACATAAACAGGAAGAAGGGGAAATGTCCAAACCCTTTGCTTTCTTTTACCACATTAGTCAGCCAAACATTCTTTATTATAATAAGGTTTATAGTATACATATTCTCAATAAAAAGCATGCTGATTTTTTTTTTCTTTTTTACTTTTGTTTTTTTGTCTTTTCTTAAAAAGAAGGCAAAAATTAAAATACTTCTCTAAAAAATACGGTCTCAAACATGGCAAACAAGACATTTCGCAAACCACAAAGTTCTACAAAGGATGCAACTGGTATGTGTTTGTATATACGACACAGAGAGAGATTACACTGTGAGATGCAAAAGTCACTTAACTGCTAAAAAACCATAGGGGGAGAGAGGAGGGGGACAATGAGGCAGTAAAAGTGATTTCAGAGGGTGTGTGTGCAGCAGACCGCCGTCGAATGGCAGTTGCAAAATACTTTGAAAGTGATCGTTTTAATTAAATGTAGAGCTCTATGGGTGGAATTTGCCACTCATGAGGAGGTATAAGTCCAGTTTTTTTTTAATGCTGCAAACTGCACTTACAAGCTCTAACAAATATATTAAAACAGACACAAAAATGTTCTTTTTTTTAAAAAAATCACAATCTAAAGCAGGTCTGGTATTCAGACGACTAAACAAGCAACTTGGAAGACACTGCCCCACCTCTCACTTCATTGGTGCTATCACTGTTGTTTCTGCTTCAACCAGCAGCTAATAATGAACCCGCGAGGCTCAGTTTGTGGCTTTTTGTTGTTGTTGTTAAGAACTGTAAAACAAATCTTACGCAGGAGTCCGAGAGAAAGCTTCACTGCTCTCTAGCCTTCTGGACACTAATGCTCTGGAGGGCTCCTGTTACCTGTTAATGATTAAAAAATAATGTCAAAAGCACTTAAAATGGGAGATCCCTCCACGTAATGCACTTCACTCAAGGCTTTATAGGCACACGATTGAGCTTCTCACATACGGTCACGGTTTCTAATAGGATGCAATTAAAAGATCCTTTTGTAAACAGCTCGTTCAGTAGTAACACATGCCCCCCCCCTTTCCCAGGCGGACTTCCATCACATGTAAACTACAGTAAAACAACAAAAAACATTTACGCTATTAAAAAAAGGCCTCTGAACATGAAGGACTCAACAAGGAATATCTACAAAAAGTCACTGTCAGTAACGTCTGGCTCCTCCCTCTCTAAACTACTGACCCTGTACCTTTACAAGGAGCGGAAACAGCTGACAATAGAAGAGAACAGAATAGGAAAGATTAGACACTGAAATTTGCTGTAAGAGGTAGGCAGCTGTAGTTAAAAAGAGCGAGAGAGGCGAAGCAGTGTCTTTCGTCGCTGTAGTTAGAGTAAGGGGGTGGGTGGGGAAGGACTCAGGGAAAAAAAAAAAGGGTCAAAGGGGAGATCCAAACATACGTTACAGTACGTTTATGTGTGCTTTACTTTTTTTTTGATTTTCTTTTTTTTTTTTTTTTTAGTTTTTCGGCAAGGCGCAGTTTTTGCTGCTGTGTTTGTGCGCTGCAAGGTCAAGAGCCCTCACCTCTCACTCGCTCACACGCTTCGCAGCCACGTCACATTCGAGACAAAACGTCCCCCCAAAAACAACACTTCAACCTTGGTTCGGCCGCACACGACGCGATGCAGCCAATACACGCAAAGTGTCCATCCGACTTCCCATCTGATTACATTACAAATTGAAGCTCTTCAACATAAGGCAAAAAAGGTTTCAAATTAGCTGCCCTAACCGATCATCTAGGCCTAAGGAGGATGGCTGATGTTGTCTATCGTAGGTTTGGCCTTAGAAAATCATAACTGGGTTGCAGAAATAAAGGCATATGAAACGGCTGACTGGGTCAGCCTAATACTGGCACAAGTGTGAGACTGGCACAATAAAAAAGTAAAACTGAGAAGCGCAAAGAATGCCCGTACAACAGATGAAAGCCTCCCTTTCATGGCTGCACTGTGTGCATGTGAACTGAACCAAGGCTGGCGTATCAGGTTTCTCATAAAGCAGGTTAATAAACCAAGGAGTCCCCAGTTTAATACCAAACACTCAAGAGTCCCCAGACACACACACACACACACACACACACACAAACATACACACACACATACATACAGCTGCTGTAAGGTGGTCAAGTTTGGGGTGGAAGAGGTTGAGGGGTAGGGGTGGGTTCAGGGCAAAGAGGGAGGGGCGGGCAGAGAGCTGTGTGCGACTATCGGAAGGGGGGCTCAGGCGTGTGAAGGGAGAGTTCGGGGCGGCGGAGGATGGCCTCCTTGCGCGTGGGCGGCGGCAACGGCGGCTCATACACCCTGGGCGCAGCCATGGCGGCTGCCACTGCCGCAGCGGTGGGGACCACTGGCCTGAGGGCGTCCAGCGTAGCGACGGACTGGGCGGACATCGTCGGTACAGCTGGAACTGCGGGGACTGCTTGCATGGCCTGCACTCCATGCATGCCGGGGATGGCTGTCACTGTGCTCGGTGATGGATAGGCATACTGGAACTGGGGGTACTGCTGTAGCTGCTGGTAGTACTCCGCATAGTACCTAAGACAGGTGAAGAAGGACGGAAATAGAGAGATGGCTGGGTTAAGGTAATACAGAGTCCGAATCATGAGAAAATTGCTTACAAGACTGTAAAACATGACTTAAAACCACGAGAAGAAAATTAGATTCCTAGTGGTAAGTGAGCAGCTTGAAAAAATAGTTTTAGAAAACCTGAAAGTCAAAACTCTCTAATTATTCCACATCTCCTGCTTAGCAAGTGGGAAACAGAATCAAAGATTATATCCTACCTGGCCATGGGGTCCTCTGCAGCCTCCACCGCCTCTTCAGCTGCTCGACCAGCTGGCGTGGGGAGCAGGGGTCGGCGCGGCTTGGCCCTCTGGTATATAAATGGCTTCATCACGGGGTCTGGTAGCAGAGGTGCCGACCTCCTTAGTGGACTACGATCCCTCTCTCCGGACTTTGCCACAGCTGCTGCTGTGGCGGCAGCCGCCGACTGCTGCTCTGCCACAACCTGCTGGCCCTGGGCAAAGTAATGTGCCTGCCTGGCAGCCTCAAAGATGGCTGTAGCTGGGTCCGCTGCCCCCATGGCGCTTAACTGAGCGTAGGCTGGTGTGGCAGCGCCGTAAATCGCAGGCGCTACAGTGTAAGCAGGATTAACCGCAGCCGCTGCTGTTGGCATTTCGATCCCATGAGCAGCAGCCAGATAGACGGGGGGGTTGGCCACAGTTGGGGTGTAAACCGGAGTCGTGTAAGCAGCAGCGGCGGCGGCGGCTGCAGCTGCGGCTGGAGATGCAGCCACCTGACCATAAATATTAGGTGCCATAGCGCTGTATACCTGTGTGGCGCCTGATGTAAGAGCAGCCTGATTCGCCACTGTTCCATAAAGCTGACTGGCAACATTGGCACCATACACTTGGCTGGCAAGGGCACCATAAACAGCTGGATTTACTGGATTCCCATCAGTGCGTGTCCCCGTCGTAATTCCTGTGAGAGCAGCGTATGTGGGATCAAAGGTGGAGGTGTTGTAGACTGAATTGTGCACGCTTTGTTGGACCTGTAGCGGTAGGCCGGCGGCTGCAGCAGCAGCAGCAGCCAGGACCGCTGCCTGACTCTGGTACTGCTCCAGAGAAGGTTTCCCCACGGGGCATTCTCCAGCATAGTGGCCCTGCTTCCCACAGTTAACACACGGGATTTTCCCTGTCGGTGCCTGCTTGCTGGGCTGGACCTTTGACAGCTCTACGGACAGGGGGCGGCCCTTGAAGGAGGTGCCGTGCAGGGCTTCGATGGCCTGTAGTGCATCTTCCTTGTTTTCCATGTGAACAAAAGCATAGCCTGTGGAAGAGCAATGCTTGGCTGTGATTAAGTGCACAGATAATAATAAGGAATACATTTGTTTACTAGGAAAATGAACTGCGACAAAAGAAACCACCCAGTCACATCTTTACAACATCGACATGATCTTGAACTTAGAACTTTGCATCATATCTTGTGGTGAGACATTTCCCATTGAGGGCACTCCCAGCAATTCCACAACTGTAATTAAACCATAAAACACAATCTCTCACCTGCACAAGTTCAACTTATACACTAACTTCAATTCAGGTGTGACTAAGGTCCTCGCTTACCTTTGACTTTGTCGCATTCGAGAACTTTCCCGAATGTCTGGAACAGCTGCTGGAGGTCCTCAGTGGTGCACATCCCACTCAGATTACCCACGAACACCTTGGTGGAGTGCAGCGGCCTCCCCCTCGACTCCTCGACCACCAAATTCCGGCCGCGAAACTCCCGCCCATTGAGCTCCCGGATGGCTCGCTCCGCAGCACCCTCACCCTGCAGATGCACAAAGGCAAACTGCCGCAGCACGCTGCAGCTGACCACCTGGCCGTAAGGTTCGAAGATGGCCGACAGTTCTTCCTGTGTGGTGTCTAATGCCAGGTTGCCCACGAAGAGCTTCACTGTGTGGCTCTTGTCCATGGCGCTGAAGAGAAACAGAGGAGCATTCAGTCTGACTGTTGTCTAGAGATAAGTGAAAGGATTAGCAACACGGTATGACTATCAGCTGCCCCAGACGTGACAGTTGCTGAGTGAGCATGAAGATACACCTTGGCTCTGTCTTAGTTTGACAAGGAGACGGAAGAGCTGGAGTGCAACTGCCTGACTTTAGGGGTGAAAAGCAGGACACAGCGTGTGAGCGTCGAGGCTTAGAGATGTCAGTGGGAAAGGGTGCTGCTGACTTTCAATTAAAATGTCAATATCTCCAGTGTGAAGCTGCTGCTCACTGTAAGATACACTGAATGACTAAACAAATAACAGATGAAAGAAGCTGTTAAGCTTTAGCATAAGGGTGGGGGGGGCAGAAACCTGTTATTTGGAGAAAATGTTACACACGCACTCTTGGTAAAGAACCTTTATGGATGAATGAGCAGACAGATTAACATTCAAATTCCTCAAATGAAATACAACACAGACCACAGATTTGCCTAAGAGCTGCCCACTGAGGTCAGATAAAGTCATATTATGTAAAAACAGAGCTGTGGAGATTATATTAGCGAATAACCACTAAACATTTTCAATAAGTGCCACAGATATCACAGAGTTCACTTGAGAAGACGTTGGTCGCACTCACAAGCAGGCTGTGACTACCCATGCAGCTATGAGTCACCCTCATACGGAGGAGACAGACGAGCAAATGGAGCATTTTGCACCAATCACCTCTAGAAACAGCACTGTTCTTCAACTCACGATGAATTTACAGTGACGATAATGCGACTTTTATGAAACAGGATGACACATTTGTGGCTGAAAATGCTGCTTTAAAGTGGATCTATCATGTTTTTCCATATTTTCTGTCACAGACGCCCACTGTAAAATGGTAGATGCTCATGTTGTGGTCAAAGTTTCATATAATGAGGCCGCCGTATGTATAAATAACCTCTATAAAATAAAGGTTCAGGCTTCACACTGCTCTAGATCCTCAGCCTGATGCAGTTTTTTTCGATTCTTGGTTCTTTCTGATGTCAGTGAGAGGGAATATCCCTAATATGGTTATCTCAGGCTCACAGCAAGTGTAGCTTCCAGTTTTTTGATAATTAAAGCCAATGCTGGAGAGCCTTAAACATGCAGTGTTTTTAATGGACAGCATGGGGCAACTTCTATGGTTTCTGGTTGCACAGGGGTCTATGGGAAAACGGCCCCTCGCTCCCTCACTCGGTGACCTCGGTAAATGCTCTCCAGATGACTAAGACCTCCATTACACTCCGCTGTGGACTCACCCACTATCTGATGATGAAATTTTACATCACACGGACCCGAATGGACCCTAGCAGACTCGCTGATACAAAAAGTATAATCCAGGCCTTAAGCTGCGTCCACACTGGAAACAATGTGGTGACCAGAGACCATATAAAGGGAACGAGGACAGCTGGCAACTTCAAGCAACTACAGGCAAAATAACCGCTGGCAACAAGGAGCAGGCAGGAACTTTTCTCAACTTCCAGGAACTACAAAAAGTCAGCGACTACCAGTGTGAGCGCAGGATACCACCGACTGACCTATGAGCTGGTAGGAAATACATTAGTGGGTTACCAAGGAAACTGGAGCCTGGATTGCCTGCAAGTGACGAATGAAATTGCTTCAAGTGGACGCAACTTAAATTGGCTCAGTCTCTAGTTTTAGGCCATACTGTATAGAAAATGATAGATAGATAGATACTTTATTGATCCTGCAAGGGAAATTACTGTTACATCATTACAAGTACCACATGCACAAACTTTTATATACGAAAGTCATAAAATAAGATAATAAAAAATGAAGATGAAGAAAAATAGGACTAAGATTGTGCAAAAGACAACTGTAGCAAATAGTAGTGCAAATTATGGTCATTCTGAGAGTCAGAAAAGAGGGTTACCCCGTGTATGCTCCTTGGATAATGACTCGTCAATCATTAGACAGCGCGCTTGCTGCGTCTCACAGTCGGTTTAAAAACATTAAATGGCAACAGCAACAAAAAAGCTCAGCTTGAGGTTTCGTATCGCGATTTGTGCATACAGCTGTGTGTGTGAGCGCAGAGGCTCCTCCCACCTTTGTTCAAAGCTTCTGTTTACTAGGGGCAGCCAATCAGAAGACAGTGGTTTCAGACAGCGGCTGAACTGAGGAGCTGCACCGAGGTCCATTATTAAAAGGTTTAACTTAACCGTGAATCAAGCAAACTCCTCTAAAAGAGTCCAAGAGCAGATACGTGGAACAGGAAATGAGCACAACAGGGTCCCCATTAAAGGTTCCAGTTCCCCTTCACTCCACATTGTGCACAGGACAAGCATCATAACAGCAGAGAACTGCACTTCTAGTTTTTGGTTAAAGCTGGCTGCATACACCTCCCTCTCCTCCTCCTGCTGCTTAAGCAGATGCGGGCTATGTGCTCCCCATACTGTACGCCGCGCTGCTGCCTGAACCCCGCTTACATATGGCTGCTGCACTAACACACTGGGTTCAAGTGAAGCATAACCGGGGGGAGCTGGTTTTCTGATGACGCAGCGCGGCGCTGAGTCAACACATTTTTACTGCTCGGCTTATTTACAAGCGCATAAATACCGAAAAGAGACGAGACGAGTCGGTTGGACTGGCCGGACTGCTAAACGCCTCGCCTGCTGTTTGCTCTAATATCTGTTTTTGTGAATGGAGACAGAGAGAGATGCTTGTTGGTTCCGCTCGGTGCTGTTCAAAGCAAAGCAAAACAAAGTCCCCCCCCAAAGCGAAAACAGGCACGGAGAGACATTAAACACACTTACTTTCACTCTGGATAGCCAGGCGTCAATGATCAATACTTAATATCTGATAAAACGCGTGCCTCTCGATACCAGATCGATACAATATAGCGACACATTTTTCCGCACAGGAATGAATACAGTGAAACAGCGAGGCATACCCGCGTAACAACGCGCTCTAATGCTCTCTGTCGCTACAACATACCCGCCGAAAACAGCCCGATCGGCTTTAACGAGCTCCCAGATGAGAATAATAGCCAAGAAAAAAGGCGATTAAATAAAAGGATCTACCATCTTACCTAAGCGGTGCTGTATTTCAAAATGGTAGCGCCTGCTTCCGTTTGAACGTCGGGCATACTGCTGGAGAGGCTGCAGAGGGGGAGGGCTGCTGCTGCTGCTGCTGCTGCACCGGGAGGATGCTGAATCCTCACAAAAGAAAACCTTCCAAAATGACTCAAGCACACACACAAAGCCCCGCATAAGCCTTTTTAATGTATTACAGCTACCACGGGGGACAAAGCCGCGGGCTCTTGGCCCAAAGCGACAAGCAACAAGTGAGTGAGTGAGTGAGTGGGGGTCAATTAATGATGACACATTTGCTTAACCACAGAGGACACCTCCAAGTGCGGAATTAATGTTTATGTGGGCTCGGTGGAGCAGAGATTAAAGAGACACACTAATGAACGGATCCATACTCAATTTATTTCACGGTAACTCAAACATCTGTGGATTTGGGATTCCTGCTTAGATATTAGACAATTTTAATACAAGTTTTTTTTTTTTACATGTCCACTTACAATAATCATTTGCAGACATCATTCTTCATTTAAAGCCCAGACACTTCAAATGGAGAGGGACAATCCCCGAACATTCACTGGGAAATTCAATAAGCTTATTCAGGCATCAGCAGAACAAGACAGAAGCTCGATTTGGGGGTGGAAAAAAAAAAAAAAAAAAATCAATCCAAAACTTGCTACACACACACAGTACAACATGTGGCAGTGTTGCTGGGGTATATGCAGAGGTAGCAGTTTGGAACGCTTCTATTTCAATCATCCAACTTTCCTACAAGCGAACAGAGGAAGTCTGAAAGATTGCCAGCTGTCCTCTCTGTGTGGCTCTAAAGCTGGCTGCAGCAGTAATATAGGAACACTAACCTCACTCTCCATGTTGGAGAGAAAAAAAACAGCTGAGCACACTGTCCTTCAAGGACTCCCTCTGTCATTTTTTAAACCCCCCTCTTGCCCCTTCACTCTGGAAGGAATTTCACTCTCCCTCCCAGGCTCTTTTTAGGTGCCGTTTACACGAAGCCGTTTTCACTGGAAACGGTGTCGTTTTGATGCGTTTCAGCCTTTCGTTTACACGATGGCGTTTCAGAAACGATCCGCGTTTACACGAGGACATGTGAAACGATGAAAACGATGTAGTTCCCATGCCAGGCCACAAGTTGGCGTTGGTTTTCTCTTTGCAGTTTGTTTACGCAAGACGCGCATGCGTGGAGTGACACAGTAGGTAGTGCGGCAAATTGTTCATTACTTACAAAACGGCCAATGTGAGAGGTTTTGTGTGGACCGATGATGAGGTTGGATCGCTGCTGCACACAACGCTGAATTACAAAACGGTAAAAACACAGGAAAAGCATAAGAAGCACTCGTGAATCCGCGAGTACTGTTTGTCAGTTTGCGCGTGCGCGAAAAACTGGCCGTCGCAACCATAGTGCGCATGTGCGAGTCGAGCGTTTTCAAATCACCCCGGTTTCAAGTGTTTACACGAAAACGCAAGCCGGTGCGTTTCTGAAACGCTCCACTCTGGACCCCGTTTCTGAAACACATCGTTTTCACTCTGTTGTCGTGTAAACAGAAGGGCGAAACGCATCAAAACGACACCGTTGTCGTGTAAACGCAAGGCCGAAACGCATCAAAACGACACCGTTTCAAAATGAAAACGGTCTCGTGTAAACGGCACCTTAAACTCTCCTACCGAGTCGCTCACACCACCTTACGGATTTAAGGCGAACAGACCGAGGGAGGGACGGATGGTTTTCACGTCTTCCTCAGATCCGGACAAACATTTTCAAAAATAAAAACACATCTACATCTTAGATCCTGGAATTTCAAGATTTGATCTGGTTTTCCAACCACCAGCTGTGCACTCACCTTAAAAAAAAAAAAAAAAAAAAAAAAAAAGCTACTATTCATGAGCAATCAGAATAATCTTCAGCATCACATCAGTTTTAATATTATTTGTGCGTCATAAAACTCTTATGTGGAGATAACATGCACCCCCAAAATATGTTTAAACCTCTTGTCCTTTAGGGAGGTTTATAATAATTAATTGATGCTTTTGTGTGTGCTAGCAGCTGTGTGGGTAACTCATATACTAAATCTTTAGCTGAGAACACTAATAACGGACATCTTACTAATGAGGCAACTTCAATGCATTTAAACCCCTCAGAGAACAATGAGAACAACTCCAAGAGTGTTTGATTATATCACAAAGAACATTTTCATACAGCTAAGGCCATTGATTTCTGTTTGGTCATCAGTGCGGCTATCTTCAGGACTTCAGGTCTTCCTCGCTTCAGCTCCGACCCCCCCGCTGAGAAACGTCATGTCCATTTCTCTCTGAGACACTCTTCCTCCTCCCATTCAAACTCCCATCAGAGTCTGTTTCCGAGGATTACAGGTGCGCTGCCAGTGTTTCTGGGTTTGTCTTGCTTCGACCTGTCCCGGCTATTGGCCGGTCTCTCTCCTCCCACAGCGTGACGCCGTCACAGGCACAAATCTGTTTGGGATTTTGGAAAAGGCCCGCCGACCGGGCGATGATCCCACAGGCCAGTCTGCAGAGGACGAAAGAAAGAAGCAGGAAACAATCAAGAACACCTGCAGAAGACCAACTCAGAGTGCTTGAATAAATAATTTCGACATCACAATTATCTGGCTTTTGCCTGCTTTGAGTGTTTGGTAAAGGATCATCTGCCTTTAATTTGCATATTTTCAAAGTTAATAAATGTTTAGTTGTTCACAAAAACATTGATTAACTGGTCTGGTTGTGACTGAAATGATAGGATTACTGGCCCGGAGCAGGCCTGTGCCAGTAATTAAAGATTAATCAGTTAGTGAAAACAAACATTTCCTGGTGTTGACCAAAGGTGAGGATGGCCTTTGTAAAGCTGACTCAGACTACAGGAGTTAGCTTTCCAATACTGTTAGTTTTGTTTATCATTAGAGAACTTTAATAAAATTAGCAGACATTAACGACATCGGTGGAAACTGCTCTACATGTGGCCGGGAAACGTACAGCAGTAACACTGCAATCTGATTCTTCTCTCATTACTAATAACAGAAATACACAGCTCTGTTCCTCCTACATACATATAACTTGGATAGGCAACCTTTTTTTAGGCCCATCATTCACACCACCATAGACATGTACTCTCTCCAGCTGGTTAGAAGGTCTTCTTAAAGGACACAATAACCTGCTAGTGTCTTTTTCTTTTAGAATCATAATCAGAATTATGCTTATTTCCAAGTTTTTACCCAACCAAGGACTCTGTCTTAGTGTAATAGAGCTAACAATGGTACAAAAGAAAAGGCAAATCCAGGCCCCTGCTGTCTTATGAATGGTGGAGATGGTGGAGCTATTGTTTGTCAATGGGACCACAGCAGAAGTTGTTCAGGCTGTTGGCTAGGTGTGAATTGTTGTTGGAATTTGGGGGGGGGGGGGGGGGGGGGGTCCCTTTAGGCTCACAGCTGGTTAACTGCTGAAGTCCTGCTCAGACAGAAGCAGTCATTAGCGGTGTACTCTGAAACTGCCTCCAGCTCCACTCTGAAACATTTCCTCCTCGTAGCCTCCTTATGATTAATTTATGCTACCACAGTTGTGTCTGTTTGCAGAGGTATTTGTCTGTGGAGAGCCTACAGAGAGGGGTTTTCAACCACCGCAAACATGCTTCCACACAGTCCTCCAAAAAAACACAACTGAACAGCTTCTGACATACTCAAGAGAAGATCAAAAATAATACAGCATGGAAAGTGCAGACAGTGGCTGCAGTGGATAAGCTGTATGTTAGAACTTCACTGATGGAACAACTGCAGCATGAGCAGCAGTGGCCACATATTTTTGACACTGCCCCCATCTGACAGGCAGACGGGCTGTCCGGAGCTTTCCACAGACTGCAAACGTACAACCGCCTCTGACGACAACTTCCCCATTAGCTTCGCTGTGAACGAGGGCTTGTCATTATAATAAGTCAACCCTGGTGCATCACGGTATGCAGTTGTCCTCACAGAAGCAAATACAGGACATCGCACCATCTGTATACTCGTCTATACTGTTGGTAGCAGTCCTGAAAGCCTCCCAGTCAGTGCCAACCCAGTATCACGGCAAAGCATGTAATAGACACGCTGGTGCACCGTGTAGATTTCAGACTTTGCCTGTCCTAGGTATAAAATGGACACGCATGCTTAAGTTGCAGTAACTTGCAGTGCCAGCAGGGTGCAACACTTTATTTTAAGGCAACAACTTTCTACCACCTTTGTGTTGAGTAACAGCCATTTAAACAATTCTAGATTACAAATATTGTTTAACAAAACAAAAGTTGACAGGATAGGTGAACGGAGGCCAAATTTACATAAATGTCAGCCATCTAGCTTGTTAGCTTTAAGTAAAATATCACACCCTGGTGGTACTGCAACTTCATCATGCATGTCCATTTCAGGCAAAGTGTGTCTGTTACACGCTTTTGCGTGATATCAGTTTGTCGGCGCAGCCCAGACAGGCCTGCAGAATCTACACAGCCTCGATGTCTTCCCCACACTTTAAGTTTTAGTTTCTGCCTGTATGCAGGGATCAAGTGAACACATGACATGGTCTGAGAATCCTAAAGCAGCGTGAGGGACCACGTCATAATCACTGCTGTAGTGTAACAGTGATCCACACGGCTGTCTTCTCTGATCTGGCATTTAATAAACTGTGTTTAATAAAATGGGGAGTTTGCAGATGAGGTTTCCTTTGTGTTAAAATCACCAAGAACAATAACCAAGGATTCTGGGTTTGTCTGCTCCACACACAGCATTTGTGAGGCAATGCTGTGCCTCATGCACACTAGCTTGCATGGAATATCACCCTGGATCTATCTGTGCTTCTTACCCACCATCACCTGAGGCTGTCAGTGTTGGGTGGTGGCTGGATGCGTGAGGTCACAGGTACAAGCAACAGAAATGAGCTTCCTCTGAAGGGTGTTTGGACTTTCCCTTACAGACAGGGTGAGGGACTCGCAGCAGAGGTGCTACTCCACATCAAAAGGAGACAGTTGAGGATATTGCTTCACCTGACTAGGACACCTCCTGGACGCTTCCTATGTAAGGTGTTTCGGGCTACCTGGGATGAGGCCCTGGGGCAGACCCAGGGCATGCTGGAGAGCTAGCTCGGGGATGCCTCGAGGGTCCTCCTGGAAGAGCTGGAGGAGGTGGCTGAGGAGAGGGAGGGCTCTGCTTCCCAAAGCCAGAACAAACAGACTCAAGAACAGCGCAATCACCACCCTGAACTCACACACTCTTTTTTACAATGCATATATTTTTTATACATTCTCTTATTTTCTGTACTTTTAATATATTTTATTTTCTGTATATTTTTAGATTATATTAGATTATTATATTTTTATTTTCGAAAGTTTGACTTTCTGTTGCATGGCACTGAAGAGGAGTGGCCCTCCAATCTCATTATACATCCTGTATAATGACAATAAAGGTATTCTATTCTATTCTGACCCGGACCCAGATAAATGCTGGAAATTGGTTGGATGGATGAGACTGGAAATTGAGTTTTGTGTCTCTTTATTTTCTCAAATTGGGGTTAAAAAAAAAAAAGAAAAAGAAAAAAAAGAAGTAAAATGTCTAATAAAATATTGTGAAAAAAAACCAAAACAAAACATCAGTAACATTTTTTATGTTAAATGCCTACATCATTTTTCATCAATAATGCCAACTATTTTCTTGCTCCATCCCTGTTGAATGTGGTGCTGGTTTATTGATCTTTTATTACAGTATAATGATTACTGCTGAGATTCAGATGATTAGTCACACAACCTGAATATTTATTTATTTTACAGACTAAATAATCAGTTATTAAAGAAAATCTGCTTCAATGATGATAAAAATCAAATGTGGGATAATTACAAAATTAATTTATATTAAATCTCTCCATGCATGTAGAAGTGCCCACAATGAATAGATGCCCTTTATGCAGATTTAAAAAAAAAAAAAAAAAAACGACTGAGGCACTAGGGCTGATAACGTATTGGCTGTAGTGTAACTGTATGCTGTGTAAGTGAGTGACTCCATGAATGAAACGAAAACCAAACTGAAGCCACACATCTTTAATACAAACCACCTTCACACCCACCTTTCACCAGAGTTTCCAGTCTGTTTGGAGAGAGGGTGACCGCCTCGACCCAGGTCGTCCTCCCCTGCATCCACAACCATGGATCGACCAATCACATCCCATACCTGCAGCAAGGGGACCAAGGCATGCTGTTAAGCTCTATATCCTGTAGCCAAGTACTGGTGACAAATATAACTCTGTGTGTGTGTGTGTTACCTTAAGCTGACTGTCCTCTAGTCTAAATGAGGCTCTCCCATCTGGTCCAGCGATGATATTTCCCAGATCACCTACATGCTGTATGTGATACAGTGCATGTGAACATTGCACTTAACCACACGACACAAGTATAAATCTATAAAAAAGAAGGCCTTTACAGCATAGAAGAGTTCCAACTCTTTCTCACACTCCACTTAAAATTTAGCACCTGGAGCAGAAGAGCCTAAAACGGCTCCTCTGGGACACATTTGGCAATCTGAGAGGGTTATCGCGCCTTGCATTTGGCCTCCGCTGACACTTTACTACAGCCAGAAGGGGTTCTGTCAGAATTTATCCGTTATTTTCTTCATGGTTTCATCCTCTTACTCTGAAAGTTCTGGCACAGCTGATCACAGTGTAGACGCTACTTATAAAAATTAATGATTTTATGGAGACCTTATTTTATAGAGCTCTAAAGAAGAAATGTAACTGTACCCTTTCAGGGTCCTCTGGACCGCCGTGTTGTCTCCCAAAGGGGTTATAGTGCTCTCCACAACTGCAGAAAAAGAAGAAGATGAATGTAATCAAATACGGAAAATGTAGTTTGTTAATGTTGCAGCTAATGAAGTAGCTGTCAACTGCAGGAAAAATGTTTCTTATTTGTTTCTGCATATGTTTTTCCTGAAACGTCATCAGATTTTCACACATGTTAAGAAGCTGCTTTCAGCCGCTCCCTTATTCACACCAGATCACCCCCCCCCCCCCCCCCCCTCCAGAATAAAAGGTTAAGATACTGGAGGGACTTTATTAAAGTAGCTCTGCATCATTCACAGTTGAAAATAATCATTATTTACCTCACACTAGGCCTTGATGCTACCCCTCAGTTTGAAATAACCACTTTCTCCCTTTAAGCCACCTTTCTAGTGTTTCACTCCCCCTCACCCCTGCAGCTAGGCGAGACTGTTTGTGCCACGACCATATTAGAGATCTCTGCTCTCTGTGACATCAAACAGATCCATGAGTAGTAAATAGACTCACAGAGATTTCTTGCACAAAAACTGACTTCATTATTTAAAATTCTGGCCATCTTTAATGTGGGCATCAACCACTGTAACAGCATCTACACTCTCCGGCCTCTTTGTTAGGTATACCTGTTCCACTCTTTGTTAATGCACAACCATCTGTAGGGTTTACAGAGAATGGTCTGAAAAAGAGAAAATATCCAGTGAGCTGCAGTTCTCTGGGTGAAAATGGCTTGTTGAGGTCAGAGGTCAGACTGCTTTGAGCTGATAGGAAGGCAACAGTAACCCAAATAACCATTCGTTACAACCCAGGTATGCAGAAAAGTATCAATAAACAAAAAATGCATCGAAACTTGAAGATGGGCTCCAGCAGCAGAAGACCACACTGACTGCCAGGAAGCTGAGGCTAAAATTTACAACAATACTGGACAACAGAAGACTGAAAAAAAAAGATGCCTGGTTTAATGAATCTTGATTTTCAGATGGCAGGGTCAGAGTTTGGTTGGAGTAACATGAAAACATGGATCCATCCTGCCTTGTATTAACAGCCCAGGCTACAAAATCTCCAAGGAATGTTTCCAGCACCTTTGTGAATCTATGCCATGAATAATTAGGGCAGTTCTTAAAGAAAAAAGGAGTCCGACCCGGTACTAACAAGGTGCACCTAATGAAGTGTCCAGTGAAAAGCATAACAGGTACAGCCCTGTGATTAGCTTGTGGATATATGGATGAATTTGTCCCCCAATTTTCTTATTTTTAATGAGTCAGCCGCCACATGAACATATTTGAATCCTCATGATTGACACATTTTGTATCCCTGCAGGAGAGCATCAACAAAAAATGTAAAAAAAAAAGAAGAAAAGCTACATGTACAAAAAAGAACACTTGTTAACTGGGGCTGTCGATATGCATTTGGTTAATTGAATTACCGAGCTTAAAATGGCAAGTGCAAGTTTAACATTACACATTGTCCTATTAACACATTAAATCTGCTGGATTCTAGATTAGTTTTAGATTAACGCAGCCAAAGCACTGTTTTTAATTAAAACCATAATTACATTACACAATAATTTCATCTCTTGCCGCTGCCTTCTCCAAAGCAATGGGAGCTGAGGCTCATGGGTACAGCAGTATACAATATTCCTCAGGGACAAGGATGAGATAATTAAAACTGAGGGCCTGTGTGTATGCGTGGGAGTTTTGAAGGTCACCACTGGTCTCTAGACCATAAACCCTGCTTTTTATTCTTTCAGATCACAGGCCAGATCACATATCACAGCATGGTAAAATGTATTCTGTGCATCCCTCTTAAAGAAAGAAAAACATTATGAAAGCGTTTTTCTAATCTGATTCTTACAGAAGTGCTAAAAGTAGAAAAAGAATCCAATTAAACAAGTGAGCAGAAAATACTGGACTTGTTTTAATTACAGAGGACAAAGATCCATCCTTTCATATCTGTGAGGGGGTAAAAAGTATCTAGTATGACTCCCTCGTGCTGCAACAGCGGCAACAAACTGACTGTAGATCAGTCTTGCACACTGAATTGGAGGAACTTTTGGAGGCATTTAGAAGGAGTGCTGCAGGTCCTCGTCTTGCTGCATGTCCCGCTTTCTCTTGAGATTCAGTTTTCAGACAGATGTCCTGACATTTTCCTTTAAAAACAGATTCTATAAATCAGAATTTATTGCTCCATCAGTGACTGTGAGCTATCCTGGCCTGGCAGTAAACAGGACCAGCCCATGACACTAATGCCTCTTTTCCACTTGCACCTACTCGGTTTGGGTCATTTTCCATTACAATTGACGACAGCCTCGTGTGGGTGGGGTCTTTATAGCAAGGTGGCCTGAAAAACTTGTGACATCATTTGTATGCGACACAAACAAACACAAACTAGCTCCCTCTGGATTCTGTCGTCAGACAACAAGCACAAAAACGTCTGCATCTTGTCGGTGGACCACGGTCTCAGTCAGTGTGGAGCCATTTCCATGGTTTGATTCTTGTGAAGGAGCTACTCCCTGGCCAATCAGTGGCAAGCTGTCTGTTGACAACACACTTTTGGCTCGACTCAGCTGGCTTGGAATCCCGGCTGAGTAGGTACTAAAAATGTACCTGGTGCCTAATGGAGAACCCTAAAAACAGAGTAGAGTCGAGTCGAGTAGGTAGTAGTGGAAAAGAGGCATAACAGCACCACGCTGAACAGATGGGATGGGGATCTGATGTGGGAATTCAGTGTTTTTCTTTCTTCAAACATAATGTTTCTCATTTAAACTACAGTGACTCATTTTGCTCTCATCTACATGATCTTTAGCAAACTGCAGATGGACAGCAGTATGGGAAAATAAACTGCCATGAAGCGTAGTGCCTTCTCTTGCAGCTGTGCTATGCACACTGCTGTCGCTAAGTGTTCTCCTGAGCCCATGAGAGAAAGACCTGTAGTTGCAGTTGAAGTGATCTTTGTTGGTTGATCTCTCCTGGGCAGGGTAACAATGGCCTTTAATTTCCTACATTTGTATGCAGTTTGACTCTGACTTTGCATTTGTGGCCTCCAAACTCTTTAGATATGACTCTTAAAAAGAAAATGTTTAATATTATGTTCCACAACATGTGTTGAGGTCAGCTAGCCTGCAGCTTTTAGCAGTTCTATGTTCCAGGCTGGCACATAAACCTACAGCCAGCCAGGATTTCTTACTTGCAGCTCTGAAACTCTGGAAAAACCTCTGCTTCCAGATCAGATCACAGGAATCACCACAGCATTCAAATCCTGACAGATGACACACTTTGCGTTCAGTCTAGCTTCAAATTACAAACATATCCTCTGTGTAAAGAATAAAATACCCTACTATATCATTACATTTTAACAGTTGCTTTTTATTGCTTTTTTTTTTAAATGTTTTATTATTCAGTTCTTATTATACTGGTTTAAATTATGTTTCAATAGATTGGGTTCTCTTCATCTACTTTTATAGCTGCTCCATAGTGCAGTGTTTTATTTTTTATTTTTTTTTTAATTTTTATTTATTTGGGACAATGCACATTAATAAAACAATCAATACTTAGTACAGATTGTAAATGAGCCAGATTATAGCATATTTGCTAATTTGCATCTGTAGTCCCTAGGCAGAAGGACAAACAACAGAAAACATCATGAATATACAATAGTAGTAAAAGACAACACATTGACAAACATTAAAACAATATACAAATGGAAAAAGAAAAAAGGAGAAAAAAAAATAAAATAAAATAAAATAAAAATAAAAATTAGTGAAAGTGCGAACATGTCTGGGAACTTTTAATGAACTGCTTAAGGTGCTTTTTAAAAGTACTGTAAGTGGAGCATTCTCTGATGTTAGTCGGTACAGTATTCCAGAAATGACCCCCTCTGACTGACAGAACCGTTTGTCCAAAGGTTGTTTTTCTACGGGGGATCTCAAGGTCTCCTCTGGAAGAGGCTCTGGTGCCAAAACCTCGGTCAGTTCTTGATTTAATGTATGTTGAAAGTGGAACTGGAGCTAGTCCATGAAGAACTTTATAGATCAAGCAGCTATTTTTAAATTTAATAAAATTTTCAAAATTGAGCATATTGTATTTTTCCAAAATATTACACTGATGATATGATAAGGGCTTTTGATCAAGGATTTTTATAGCCTTTTTAAATAATATTTCTATTGGTTTTAAGAACGTATCTCCAGTGAGTGACCAAGATGTAATGCAATAATCTATATGTGATAATATCATTGAATGTAGAAAAACCTTAGCTGAAATAATTGTCATTGATGGTCTAATTTGTTTGAAGTTATTTAAATTAAATTTAATTATGCTTGCTGTAAGTTTTATATGTTTTTTAAAAGACAGTGTGGGATCCAGTGTGACCCCAAGGTACCTGAAATCCTGCACAAGATCAAGCTCTTCGCCCCCCAGGAACACACTAGACCGCTCCAGTTTTATAGGTTTTTTTGTAAACATCATTGTAACTGTTTTTTTCTTATTCAGCAGTAAGGAGGACTGAAGGAGCCAGTGTTGTATATTCTCCAAGGCTAATGTGAGGATTGAAGATGCTTCCTGAGGACTTTTTGCAGGTGTAAAAATAACAGCATCATCAGCATACATTTGGAAGTGGACACTTTGACACACATTTGGCAAATCATTTATATACAAAGAAAACAGGACTGGTCCCAAAATAGAGCCCTGGGGAACCCCTGCTGGACAGTCAAGGTATGACGACATTGTGCCCCTGACAGACACAGACTGTCTCCTGTTGGATAAATAAGATTGAAACCAAGCTAATGCATCTTCGGCAAAGTTAAAATAAGTCAGTTTGGACAGAAGGACCTGATGGTCCACTGTATCAAATGCCTTCTTTAAATCTAGAAAGACTGCACCAACACAGGTGGTTTTATCGAGCAGGGATTTCACTGTTTCTATAAGGACACAATTTGCCGTCTCTGTGGAATGATGCTGGCGAAACCCGAACTGCATGGGGTGCAGAAGAGAATGGTGGCTGAGATGTTTGTTCAGCAGCTTGGCAATCCATTTTTCTGCAACCTTAGAAACAACAGGGAGGATGCTAATGGGACGATAGTTAGAAATATTTGATTTGTCTCCTGATTTAAAAATTGGTGAGACTATGGCAGCCTTCCAACTTGCTGGGACTGTTGCCATTCTGATGGATAAATTTATCAGATGTGTTATTGGACAAACCAGTGCATCTTTGTGTGTTTTTAAAAAGTGTGTGTCAAGCCCGTATGCATCTTTAGTTTTTGAAGCCCTCATTGATTGAATTATACTAGCGACTTCCATATCTGTAATTTGATCTAATCTAAAAAGAGGCTGTCCAGAGTCATTAGAATTGCAAACTGTCTCTGACTGACTAAACATATGTCTTATTTCATCAATAGACTTAATGAAAAAGTTATTGAACTCAGTTGCTAATTCTTTTGGATTAATCAACAACTTGTTATTAACTTTTATTTCCAATCTATCATTGATCATTTTATGTTCCTTACCTATCAGTTTATTTATGTTTTGCCATATGATTTTGACGTTTCCATTAGCACCTTTGATTACATCCAGAAAGAAATTTGCTTTGGCTTTACGTAGTGCATTAGTAGTTTTATTCCTCATGGAAGTAAATCTTTGCCTATCAACAGTCAACCCAGTTTTCAAAGAGGTTTTAAGCAAAATGTCTCTTTCTTTCATAAGTTTTTTACAGTAGTTATTTAGCCATGGCAGTTGTTTTTTCCTTATATTTTCTTTTCCCCTTTTAAGAAAAGGTTCCATAAGTTCTGTGATTTTTGAATTAAATATTTGAGAGTTGAGTTCAATATTATCTTCCAAAAACAATTCGGGCCAATTTACTTCGTTTATAATATCTTCAAGATTTGAATGTGAATGTTTTGGAATAAATTTATGATGATTATTAAAATTAGCGGTATTGAATCGTTTTTTACTTAATTTGCGGGAGAAAAGTACAATATTATGATCAGAAAGACCTGTAATGAGATTATATGTTTTAAGAATCCTCTCAGCATGATTTGTAAATAAAAGATCTATGAGAGTTTCAGAATGATTTGTTAATCTAGTTGGGTTTTCTATTATTTGTGTTAAATTAAAATAATCAGTAATTTAGACATTTGCCTGACAAGCAAACGATCCCCAGTTTGATCCGGGGGGATCAAATTCCTATGGGGCAGCATCAGGCGTCAATCAAATGTGTGATGCAACTCGCTGTGGTGATCTGGTGTGAATAAGGGAGCGGCTGAAAGCAGCTTCTTAACATGTGTGAAAATCTGATGACGTTTCAGGATAAACTTATGAAGAAACAAATAAGAAACATTTTTCCTGCAGTTGTAACTTTTCTTAACTGTACATTGCTAATGTGCTGTTCTTAGGAGAACAGTACATTAGCAATCAGACTCTGGCCTGATGAAACTGGTATGAAACATTGGTCTCACCTGAGGCAGTCCAGTGTGAGATCCCCCAGCGTGTGAACGTGGAGGCCGTGGGGTCCGGGCTCCAGCCCATCAACGGTCCCATCAATCAGGCAACGGTCCTCAGACAGCTGCAGGAAACGCACCACCCCCTGAATCGATCCCACGCCGGCTAACATGGCCACTGCTGCACCCAGATCTGCCACGGAAAGACAGAGAGAGTAAAGGCGCTTGCTTCGGCAGAAGTTTTGTCCCCTCTGCCACTGCAGAACTGAACAAACTAAGCACTGATTTAGAAAAATACAGAAAAGGAATAATTTGTATTCTTGTACATGGGTTGGGGTGGGAGCAATAAGGTTATATCTTGCAGTGTGGTTATATGTTTTGTGCCCATCTATATATAACACATATGCACATATATAGATCCAGACTCTTTATATCTGATAAGGACAAACTGGGGTTGAGATTAGAATGAAATACAAATACATCTCAGGCGGCTGGCTGTGATCAGACTGTTTGCAGTCTCACATTAGATGGTATCTGTAGGGAACTGTGAGCTTAATATAAAAGTATAACAACATATAGCTACAGAGTGGGGCAGACTGCAGTAGACTGTGGTTTCTTTATTATACACACTTCAAATCCTTGTCTGGTGCAGCTGCTGGGCAGCATATCTACCATATCACACTGTGCTTGACATGTAAAACAAAGCTGGCTTGGCTCCTCGCCAGCGTGATGACGATGATATTCACACTTTACAGCAGATTAACTGATAAGTTGTGTATTTTTTAAATCCTAATTGATCCTGAGTACACGCAGTCACACCTTCACTGGCCTGTGACTGCATAAGCAGAATGCATTTCACTGAAACGTGCGACCACAAACAGCAGCTCAACTAACAAAGCTCCATTTAGACTGTTTCATGAGGCATCTTTGCTCAGCAGGAAGTTCAATAAAAATCAACTGTACGGTTACCCCACTGTACTTAATACCTAAAAGGCCCAATTCCTGACTAAATCATCTGAATTCATTCTGTTTTTTTAATTTATCAAAAGGAGTGGGAACACATAATCAGTTGTATTTTGCTTACATAGTCTATAGTTTTGTAAATAGATTGCATCTTATAGAGCACTCGTTTAGTCTTTCCATTTTTACACACCAGTTTATACACTCCTGCATCAGGGATGTTACTGGGCTTCAGGCCCACTTCAACAGAAAGACCACAAGCCTTAAGAATTATGGACACCCTGCTCTGCCTCCTGAGGCAAAACCATTTAAGTTTGTCAAACATAAAATGATTAAACAAGACTATAAACCTAACTTAGCTCTGACACTGGAAAGCTTCTGATACTTCATTGCATTAAAGTACATTTCAGTTGCATTTAAACACAAGCACACAGGAGCGCTTCTGCTGCTGCTCCTCACCTTGCTCTGATCCTCCGATGCCCTTCAGCACAGCCCTCCGTCCGGTGCTCTCTATCAGGGCCTGCACTTCTGCACTGGTCAGAGCAGATTCCACCAGCACCTGCTCCTTACTGACATCAACACTGACTGACTTCACACCTGCAAACACATCAGCACCAGTGGACATGATCATCAGACAAACAGACGGGGAAACACAGCTGAGGTGAACATTCAGCGATGTGGGTAAAGTGAAAACGTTGAAGTCAAACACAGTTTGTGTAATTTTGATTTGATTTTCATCTTCTTAAATGTGAAGACTTGCTGCTTTTCGCTGAATTATAGCAATGAAAATATAGACCCACAAATATCTAATCAGCCAATCTCATGGGGGCAACTCAAGTCATTCAGGTATGTAGACATGGTCAAAACAACCTGCTGAACTGAGCATCAGAATGGGGAAGAAAGGTGATTTCAGTGACTGAACGTGGCATGGTTACAGAAACTGCTGATCTGTGGATATTTTCACACACAAACATCTCTAGGGTTTGCAGAGAACGGTCCGAAGAAGAGAAAATATCCAGTGAGCAGCAGTTTTCTGGGTGAAAATGGCATGTTTGTGTCAGAGGTGAGACTGCTTTGGACTGATAGGAAGCCAAAATCTGAGGAAATTTGAGGAATGTTTCCAGCATCTTGATGAATCTGTGCCATAAAGAATTAAAGCAGTTCTGAAGGTACAAGCAGGACCAACCCATTTCTAACAAAGGTGTACCTAACAAAGTGGCTGGTGAGTGTAAACAATAAATACAATACCTTCAAATTACAACTATACATTGTCTTGCTTTCTATGTTTAAAGCTTTATTGCTTTCTAATCACTTCCAAACACTCTTTAGAAAAAGAACCATGAATGTTGATTCTTGGTAAGATTTTTTAGTTGGGCTGAGAATTATAGCTGTTGTTTTCATTTCTTCAAAATCTCCTTCTTTCATCTGCTCCCTTTATGTCATCTGCTCCCTTTATGTCATATGTCATTCCCAAGACGAACTGACGCTGTATTGGCCGCAAAAGGAGGCCCTACACCATACTAATAAATTATTGTGGTCTAAAACCAGGTGTTTCAGTTTCATTGTCCAACCCCTGTATGTATGTATGTATGTATGTGTGTGTATATATATATATATATATATATATATATATATATATATATATATATATATATATAGTCCCTGTTAATAAACACTGCACTGAGAGTCAGCAGCTAATCCTATATGTGCGCCCTCACCTGCTTTGCCCTCCAGAGCAGCTCTGACTTTCTCCGCGCAGCTTTCACATGTCATCTGCACCGCAAACTCCAGCTGTGGAGGACAGAGCTGACATTAAACACTTGGAGCTAGCGCACACACAGATACCTGCGCGGCATAGGCAACGCTGCTTTACCAGTAACAGCTCGTTAAGTCATATTTACCAGAAACATACAAGATAATGTTGCGAAAGAACAAAACATGCGCTTATAAGAGGGACAAAAATCTGCTGTCAAACCTTAGTGGGTCTCTCCGAGTCCATTTTGTTGGCGCACTGCGCCGCTTGGGTAATAAACACGGAATTAAACAGAAAACTTCCCACTTTTCTAGAAACGGAAATACAATGTTTGCTAATGGGCGCCGCCATGTTTGTGAGGTCAGAGTGATGTTCCGCACGTTGCTGCCGCCAGGTGTTGAGCACCTGCTACTGCAGTTTCCTATATGTCTATATTGTCCTACGAAGAAAATTTTGAGCCTTTAGCTTTATTGAGCCAGAAGAAAGAAAAGAAAAAAAAAGAACGTTAGTCTTAAACCTATTTAAACTAGGCTACTTAAATATAAGAGGTATAAAGTACTTTTTATATATAATTATTATATTCTTTTTCCTTTTGCCTCAGCATGTTGGCTTACAAATAATGTCATCTACAGTGTTGTGAAAAATGATTTGCCCCTTTCCTGATTTCTTCTTCATATTTCTCACACTCAAATGTTTTAGATCTAACATATTTTAATATTAAACAAAGATAACCTGAGTAAATACAAAATGCAGTTTTTCAGTTATTTCATTTATTACGGGAAGAACGTTATCTAAACTTACCTGGCCTGGTGTGAAAAAAACTAATTGCCCCTAAACCTAATAACTAGATGTGCCACCTTTGGCGCGACAGCTGCAATCAAATGTTTGTGATAACTGGCAAGGAGTCTTTCACATCACTGTGGAGGAATTTTGGTCCGCTCTTCTTTGCAGAATTGTTGTAATTCAGCCACACTGGAGGGTTTTCCAGCATGAACGGCCTGTTTAAGGTCACGCCAAAGCATCTCAGTCAGATTTGAGTCCAGACTTTTTATTTTTTAGCCATTCAGAGGTAGATCTGCTGGTGTGTTTTGGATCATTGTCCTGCTGCATAAGCCAAGCGCCCTTGAGCTTCAGGGTATGAACTGATGGCCGGATGTTCTCCTTCAAGATTTTCTGGTAGAGAGCAGAATTCATGTTTCCATCAATTACAGCAAGACCTGCAGTTCTTTAGATGTTGTTTCGGCTTCTTTGTGACCTCCTGATGAGTCCTCGATGTGCTCTTGGAGTAACTTTGATAGGCTCCTGTGGAGGTGCATGGCGAAGGTTCTAAGGTTTTGGAGTCCCAAAGCCTTAGAAATGGCTTTGTAAACCTTTCCAGACTGATAAATGTCAGTGACTTTTTTTCTTAGCTGTTTCCTTAGATGTGTTATTTTTTGGGATCTTTTAGCCTCATTCATTTTGACAGATTCTATTTAAGTGATTGCAGGTCTGGTAGCAATCAGGCCTGTGTGTAGCTAGTAAAACTGAACTCAGCTTTCCAAAAGATGTGTTCCTGTTATGGGTGACATGTTCTCTAAATGAGTGGGGGCCCTCCCAACATAAGATAAAATGCAGCAGTAACAAAGGCACTTTTGACAGAGGTTGTTCCTAGATGGGGAATCCCTATAAAAATCAGCAGTGATAATGGCGCACCATTCAGGCAGCACTACTTTTATCATCCAGCTGGTGGAGGAGCTGTGGAATGGGAAAATTCCACGCTGAAGTTGAATCTGACCAAGTGTTGAGAGGAAACTGGCCTTTCATGGACAAAGGTCCTGCGAGATGTGTTAATGTACATGATGAGGAAATGGGAATGTACTAATCCCAGTCCTTTAGGAATCATGTTTGGGAGACCCCCAAAGATGGCAATGGGGCCTGCAGACAGGCCACCCCCTCCCACAGATATTGTGAAACCCTGTCTTCTGTGTTGTCTCAGGTTCACAGGCAGGTGAAGGGCACACTCCCTACTCCAGGGAATCACCATCTGCACGACATCAAGCCGGGAGACTACGTGCTGGTCAGGGACCTGCTGAGGAAGCATCGGAGGACCAAGAGGTGGAACAGCCCCTTCCAGGTGCTCCTGAAGACACACACAGTGGTTGCTGAGAGAGGGATTTGGATGCACTTCTACCTCCACCTGACACCCAGCAAGGGCAAGCGGCAAAGCACTCTGCTCCACCGAGCACCAGGTTGGGGAGGAAGGTTTCATCTCTGCTTCCGTGGTGAGGGAGGAGTGCAGACTGAACAGACTGAGTTATGTGTGGATCATGGAGGAAGTGACTGTTAATATCCTGATTGTTGCTTTGATATGGGTTTTTTTTTGTCAGTGCTTTAGCTTGATAAGTGTACACCCCACATAGAGTATGGAATCCTCATCCCAGTGAACCCAGTCACCATTATGAGGTGAATATGTGGTTCCAGTATGTTTGCTATCAAGCCAAGACCACAAACAGCACTGATAGCTATGTTTGCTCCCCCATGCCCCACTCTGTGAGTAGCAATAAACTGAGAGTTGGGAATTCGACCGACACCCTTATGAACCCCATTCTGCTAAGAATTATCGGGAATGGGTCCCTTTGCCAGGTGCTGCTCCCTTGGTTGAAGCTGTTGTCCTGCCTGCAATGGTTTTCAGTCACTGTGCACTGGCTGGATGTGTCCAGTTTTAGGGATTCCTGAAGAGACATCAGTGCAGGTCAGTCTATTCTTTCAAAGCAGGGAACTCTGGATGGGAGTGTCTCACAGTTTGATGCACTTCATTTGCCATTTTGCAGCTGCCCCTAGTTCAAAAGGTACCAGAGTCCTCAGTGACTACTACTGTCTTATATTCCAGATAATGATGCTGGTGGTCATGCTACTGATGAGGGAATTAGAAACATTACAAGAATGGTTAACCAACTTAGTTTCCACACATCTGGATCGTCTGACTGGTTATCTTCCCTATTTCCAGGCTGGGACTCTACCTAGGTGCGACTATGTGCCCCAGCATTTGTTGTGCTTATGACTTTGGCTCTTTCTCTGTAGTACCATGTTTTAGTTTGATGGTGATGAGACTGATTGATCGTTCTCTCTTGTGGCAGTTGGTTCAGAGTGCACCTGACCCTGAGCGGCAGCCTCAGAGTGACTGATCCTCAAAAACCTAATGGTTGCTATTTTGATTCTGATGAAGAATCAAAATAACAACGGTGTAAAATTGTTGCATGGTTTTAATTTTAGTGCCTGGGGTGTCTACGCCCTGCAAAAGCAGCTACATGCTTTCTGTATGACACACAGTGATGACTTTGATTGAACCTGTTGGAATTTTTAGGTCTGATGTTTGTGCCAAATTTGGAAATACAGTACCAGAATGGGTGTGTGTGTTCAAACCTTTGACTGGTACTGTACTTGTGTGACCAACAAATGCTCAAAAGGGGGAAACATGAAAATTGTTAAGTTTTTGACCTTCTCTAATCTTTTGTCTTTTGCTCTTATGGCTGCACAGAAGACTCTGTAGTATGGTTTAGTCAGGAATGTAAATAATAGTAAGGTCTGAATAGCATGAACCCTGAGGTTTGGGGCCTGAGTTTTGGATTCTTGTGTTGTTCTTTTACTTTTAGCTTTTATTCCTGATTGGTTCATTATGTTTGTATTCTCAGGTGTTCTAAGTTTTATATAGAATTTGGATTTTGCTCGTAGTAGGGTTGATATTTTAGTCCTTGGTTACCTCCCCTGTGTTCCTTGTATCCTGTTGTCCAGCTTGTATGTTAGAGTCTGTCATCTCTATTTCTTTCCTTCCTGTCTAACTTTGTCAGTCGTTAGTCTCTTGTGCTTGGTGTTTCATTTTACTCCCCCAGTGTCTTGTTATTCTGATTTTGTTCAGCTGTGTTCCCAGGTGTCTCCTCTCTGCCCCAATCACCCCTCTGTGTATTTATATATCTACAGTTTATTTATAGCAAATTATAGTTGCTGTCTTTCCCTTTGTCTTCATCAGTGCATCTGTTCCCTTCACCCAAGTGTGTTGCCTTACCTCGCCCACCCTGGCCTGTTGTGTTCCTCGGTGGTTAATGCACTTCAGTTCCCTGTGCCTGTTAGTTTACTTTTCTTTTGGTCTTGGTTTCCTGTTTTCCTGTTGGAATTGTGTTTTGCTTCATGGACAGTTTAATCAGCCTTAATAAATGGCTCGCCTTCTGTGAGATCCTGCCCGCCTGTGTTGTCTTCTTTCTGGGACCTCACACTCACACACTCTCTGTAAATGAAATTGTAATTTTAAAACTGCATTTTGTATTTACTCAAATTATACTTGTCTAATATTAAATTCCTGAATTTCAGGAACTTCGGGAATAGTTCTCCAGGCTTCTTGACCTGTCCTTCAAGAAGCCCAGAGAACTATTCCTGAAGTCTATTTGAAGAAATTATAAGACAGCCTGCCTAAGAGAGTTCAGGTTGTGTTGAAGAATAAAGGTGGTCATACCAAATACTGACTTTCAATACTGCATTTCCATGTATGTTTGCACGTTTCAATGAATCGTTGTGCCGATTTCCGATTTTCCCAGCAAAATATAAAGAAATGGCGGGTGGCTCAAGACTTTTGCACAACACTATAGGCCGATACTATACTATATGTGACTCCTGTGCATTGTGTTATACTGAAAAGTTTAATTGTTATTGTTTAATTATGACATCAATTAACAGGATTTTAAACTAAAAATGTTGGAAGCTGTAAACAGTTTTGAGATGTGATCACAGGTTAAATAACCAAAGTCAACATGTTCTATAGTATCAATGCAGAAATCCAGTATCGGCATAAACTGCCTGCTCTCCAGATTGATTTGCTGTAATGGAAATTTTAAGACTGCTCTTCTCTGTGTTACGCTGACCTGACTGTAATCTCATGTTTACATCATTATATCCTTCAAATCCATTTAAGCTGATTTTCATATTGAAACTGAATAAAAACCTATATCCACAGTGAGCTGCAGTCATCAGTAGCGGGCCATATTATGCAGCGCACTAATATGGTAATGAGATGAGAGCGCACTGAAACTGTCAAGGAACATGCAGATGTTGAGTCATTGTGGGAGGACAGGAACATCTGGCAGTGAGAAAATATAAGATTAGAGCATTGATTCTCAGAGTTTTATGTCCTCACGTTCAGTTTAACAGAGTGTTAATCGATTATTGCAGATTAAAGCAGCACGTTTGGCACCTGAGAGACCCCCACTAAGCCGGATGCACACTCCCCAGGTTTTAAGAGGCTCATAAGGAGGCCATTGTCTGTGTCTACACGTCCCTGCCATACCTCTCTGCATCTTTTTGATAGCACCGACGGGCCACGGGAGATTGCAGATAATGACGGAAAATCTGGGTCACGAGTCTAAAATAAAAGCTTTCAAAATGAAACTTCCTCCAACTAAGTTTGGGTGGATAAGTACAGACACCCTGTACACAGTACAGAGAGTGACACATAATCGCCACTGTGCACGTGAGCTCATCCACGCTGCCTGTCGATCCCAAAACGTGACCATCGCTATGTCAAAACAACACAGAGAGGCCGATGTTTTACACAGAAGAAAGTCGAGCTGCAGCTCAGCTAGAACAGAGCGTCTTCTGTATCTGGTGCCTCATTGGCTTTGACCTTTGACCCCATGCTGAATAATACGACCGTATCCTTTAAGAGGGCCGAGCCAATGTGCGCAAGGCTGAAAACACAAGCATAGTCATTTCTGTATGTGCTGAGCAGCCTTTTTTCTTACACACGCACTCACGCGCACACGCTGCCCACACAGCAGCAGCTAATTTATTCACTTAATGGGAAACTGGTTACAACCTTTGCCCTCATGTTGAGCCGCAGCACTGAGCTCGCCGTTCAAAGGAGTGCTCAGAGTGCTCCGGTGACACCTGAGCCCATTAACACACACATACAGAAACAGGCACAGGAGAGCTAGGAAGTGGCAGGAAACCTAATAACTACTCGAGCATCGTCCAGAGCAGATTTAGCGACAGGAACAAAGGAGGGAGGTAAGAGCAGAGGAGATGGTGAAATTAGCTGAAAAATGTGTTTACTGGAAGGAGCAAATGAGAAAAGGAAGAGGCAGGAGGAAGGCAGAGCAAATGTGAGAAGACAGCAATAGAAAAAAGAAGATGACAAAGATGAGTGTGGGAATGTATGTGTGTGTGCGCGCGCGCGCGTGTGTCTGTGTGTGTGTTTGGAGGGCAGTGCAAAGCAGTGCTGACAGGATGTGTTGACAGGCCCGTTTGGAACAGTAGAGGTTTTATCTGTGCTAATAAATGAGGCCCTATATCCCATCCTACACTGCCCTATTAAAAGCCAACCTGGAGTCTGTTATATTTTCTTATTAAATACTTCAAGTGGGTGAAGCAGCTCCCATTTCATTGATTACTGCAAAGAAGCAAAGCAAGCAAATCTTTATTTTTAGAGCCAGGAAGAAACGGTGCACTCCACAGAGAAGCACAGAGAACTCGCACACTCAGATCTAACAACGAATAAAACCAAACAGAGGTAATCAAAGGTGGAGGAGAAAAGGAATGTTTCTCTGTTGTTGGTGCACAATGCAGCTTCAGTAGGCTTGGCCAAGCTGAGACCATTAGTTATATTTTGGTGGCACAAAATCTGAGTTCTTTATTTTTTTAAAGTACACCCAAAAAAATTTACGGGTAACAAATTCAGTTTGGTTCACTTTTATTTAGACAGCACCAATTCACAACAACTATCACTTCAAAATGCTTTGTATTGTAAACTAAAGACCTTAAAATATTAGGAAAACCCCAGCAATCAGATGATCCCCAGTGAGGGAGCTCTTGGTGATGGTGGGAAACCTCTAGCAGAAGCTGACTCAGGGAGGGGCAGCTGTCTGTCACAACTGCACGTTTTTATGTAACTCTCCACTGGTTGAAACAATCTGGTTATCATTGTTTGCTGAAGCCTGTAAGATGGTTTACGCATTTGCCTAACGAGAAAAAGATCCTTCGTCTGATCCCTGGAGGAGACGCAAATCCCTCGGAGGTTGTGTCAGGAAGGGCAGGTGTAAAAATCTGCCTAATCAAACATGTGGACTCAGGGAGCAGCTGAATGTAGCTTATTGAGGTAACAGAAATGATTCTTTTAAAAACTTTCTGCTATAATAATAATAATAGTTAGTGTGCATGACTGACTAATAGGCTTCACCATCAGTTGTATTAGATGGGCTGACTTTAATCTGTTATGACCATATAATAATAATAATAATAATAATAATAATAATAATAATAATAATAATAATAATAATAATGATGATAATATTACAAAATTCTTTCTACCTGATCATTTTCAGTGCAGTGTGTCTTATCTGCAGCAGATGAACAGTATCTGAAAGCCATGTGCTTAAAAAAATAGGGAAAAAAATCCAGCAAAGACCTGACTCAGGACCTGAGAGACGCATCTGGACCTTCAGCTGATCCACCTGCTGTTCACTGACGCCTCATCAGAAATGGTCTCAGAGGAAGGGTGGCTGTCAAGAAGCCATTCTTATCCAAGGGAAACAGGGAGAAATGGCTGAGGTATGCTACATTACAAGAACTGGACTGAAAATCAGAGGCAAGAGCCTGCAGAACTATTCCTGAAGACTACTGAAAGAAATGACTAGAAAGCTGCCTCAGAGAGTTCAGGCTGTGTTGAAGAATAAAGGTGGTGATACCAGATATTGACTTTCAAGCTTGTCAGAATAGTATAAACTCTATTTTTTCACCAAATGTACAGGAACCTACAATTCCTGTATGTTTGCACATGTTTCAATAAATCACTGCACCTTTATCCAAGCAAAATATAAAGAAACGAGGGGTGAGCCTCAATACTTTTGCACACTACTGTAAATATTCAGCTCATTTTTCTATTCAGATAAGGCACATTCTAATCTTCTGTCAGCAGCTCAGCTTTCTGACCTTCCTGTGGATGCAGACACAAGTAAACATAATGTAGACAGAGGCCACAGAAACACTTGGAGGCCACCAACAGAATCCACTCATTATGCTGGAGAGCGGAGCAGGCTCGCCCCACTGGGACTGGCTTTAAAAAAAAAAAGGAAAGCTGTTATCTAAAATTCCTTATTGGTGTATAGGGTGTGTAGTGGGATTTTAGAGGTTTTGCTGAAAACAGCATCTGCTGCCAATGAAAAAAAAAATTGCTATGAAAGCATTAAGAGCAAACCCGAACAGTTGCAGTACAGACAGCCAATGACAAGCCGCGAGAGGAAAAAGATTCAAGTATGCAGATTTATCTAAGTTGAAGTGATGCATTAGGTAACAGTTCAACAGCAACTTGAACTCAGTGAGACTTTCAGGCATTCTTTATTGTGTTCAAATAAATATGATTTATTCTCCTGTCCTCTGATATGTTTTCTGTTTCCCTGCTTCCAGTTGTGAAAGTCATGGAGCTTAAAGCTGTATTTGTGGATGGCACAGTGAACTGTGCTCACACGCGGTGATTTGTGGAAGTGCTGTTGAGCCCACGCACCGATTTCCATGACAGAATCGTGTCGGTTTTTACTGCAGTGCTGCCTGAAGATCACAGACATCCAATACTTGTTACTTGTCCTGTGCGCACAGAGATTCCTCCTGGTTCTCTGAATCCTATGATGATATTATGTGCTGCAGATGATGCGATGTTCAAAGTCTTCACAATTTTACATTGAGGAGCATTATTCTGAAATTGTTCCACAATCCATAGATGCAGTTTTTTTTTTTTCAGATTGGTGAACCCCTGCCCATCTTTACTTCTGAGAAACTCTGCCTCTCTAAGGTGCTCTTTCTTTAAAATACCAATCATGTTGCTGATTAACCTGATTAGTTGTAAAATGTTCTTCCAGGCTTTTTCTTGTCAGTACCACTTACCTTTCCAGTTTGTTGCCCCGATCCCAAACTTTTCTGAGACGTGATGCTGTCATCAAATTCAAAATCAGCTGATGTTACTCATGAAGTAGTAAAACGTTTAAACACTTTGTATTGTTACTAAAATATGGTTTTATCAGATTTGCAAATCATTGCATTCTGGTTTGTTTGCATTTTACACAGCATCCCACACTTTTTTGGAATTGGGGTTGGATTTGTATACGACTCCGTGTAATCAGTGTATTTATGGCAGCATAAATCTCTAAAGCCCTCTGGCAGTTTCCATTACAGTGTCAATCATGAAGTTTGTTAGAGACGCCAGAAACAAAGCTCCTTCCTAAACAGATGGCTCTTTTTAAATATGTTAAGTGCAAAACTAGAAATTCCAAAATGATGAATGTTTTCCTTTTGCTTGGTTGTTGGTGATGGTGAGATATCTTTTGAGTACTGATGTTGAATCTACTATTATCCCATGAATCGGTGTTAGTTAGTATTAAGTCAGCTGCTCAAGGATAAACATTTCAACAGTTTTGCTGAAAAGCTGTAATTTATTTCTGAATCTTTATGTTGCAAAAGAAATCTGAATTATATTTTATTGGCTAAAGAAACAAAAAAATGAGTCATGAAACTGAGCGGATCTGTCCTTGCATGATCATAACTTATTTTTAGCCACAAACTTGCTATATTCAGCCTTTTGATTGCATAATTTCAAGTGTGAGGACACATTCTGAAGGTGTCCAACATGCTTTAAGACCATCTAGTAATATTAAAATGTAAAAAGTGACCAGAGATGACATTTGATTTTCAGATAGTATTCAAGGCTGTTGAAGGACAATAAGGACATTTAAACAAACAGTTCTTTGCTGTAACCTGTCAGATCAGTCAGTAAACACACCACAGCCACATATTTATTTATTTGCTATGTGGATCCACCGTGAAATCAGCCCATTGACCCTGCAAATGCTTTGTACCAGCAATACTGTCCACGACCTCATGATGCTGAATTATTCAGCTTCAGAACCGAGGAGTGGTGGGGCCTGTTAGTGGTGTGAGGGACCCTGCAGAGGTCAAAGTAATGTCACAGACAAGCTAGAGTGCCCTCCGTGTCTGCTGATTGCACCCTGACAGCTCAAATGAAAGATGAAGTGAGGCGTGTCCGGGGGATCTCTGCAAGTGGACAGTTTTTAAATACTTTTTTTTTTTTTTAAAGTACAGAGTGTGACTTTGACCTGCTTCAGTTCTTTTCAATCTTTTGTAGCTTTCACGCTCTGGAACAAGATGGATATTTGCTTTGGTTCTGAAGTACTAAACATTGGTAAGGTTGGCCAAGCTGGACAGGCTGTTGGTGAATACTTCGGTGTGCCTGATTCTCGTCTACGTAAATCAATAAATGTAAGTATAGGAACAGATAAAATAATACTTTCCCAATATCTCTTTTCTTAAAAAGATTCTTTTGGATCGTTTTGGGCATAAAAGACTTTTTATTCAAATCAATTTTTTTGCTCAAAAACAACTACTTGTATCAAAGAAAAGAGTCTGTGTAGTTTTAGAAACATCCATCTCTGCTTCTCGAATCACATCAACCACAAACTATAAAAAAGCTGGAGAGGGACCAGATCAAGGCGCCCAATCAATCAGAAAGCAGCCCATTAAACAAACAATATCCATTCAGCACAGAGGTGTCATGCATTCCTGCCGGTCCACAAACAAGCTAAAAACGATGAATTTATAATGCCAGCGGGGTGTTTAACAAGCTTCGGCCGATCTCTACAGCTCTTCACGAACACGATCAATAGGAAGAAGAGACGGTGTTGCCTAATCAAAGTCTGTACCGTTCCTCACAAGAATAATAACCCATATGGAGGCGGCAATATAATGCAGTGTGGGTACCAAACACAATAGCTCATTAACTTATTACACCCCTGAGTCCAGACTGTTACTCAATCTGTCTGTCATGATTCAGGAAGCAGCCTTAGCCCCTGCACAACAAAAGAAATCTATGAATTAAATAGGAACGTAATACTAATATAGGATCAAAGAGTGGTGGGATTTATTAGGAGGTAAAGGCCGGAAAGCACAAAGAGCCCAACTGTCTTTTAAATACAATACTCGTGGCTCATTATTATAGTCTACTGGAACGCTCTAAGAACAGGATAATATTATGGAAAATATAAAAACTACAAAGGCCTTTGAAACTTAGTTTTGCGTATTATCTCTGAAGGGACAACGCAACTCAAAATTAATTACAAAAAGGGTCACAATAAGCTGCCATATACAGTACAGTCAAAGCAAATATGATGCGAATACTAATTTATAAAGACAGAGTTTAAGAAGATGTTAATGAGCATAAACAAAAAAAAAAAAAGCATTTGTGTCTTTTAATAAATGGTGCTTAAAGCTGACTTCAAATGACGCAGGAGAGATGCTGGGTGATAAAAATCGACAAAGATCTTTAACCAGATGTGACTTGGAGACGATTAAGAGGACACTGAAGCAAATTAGGATTGCAGGATTCATGATAACACCATCTAAAAGAAGAAGAAGAGAAAAAAAAAAAGAAGAAGAAGAAGAAGAAGAGAAGAAGAAGAAGAAGAAGAAGAGAAGAAGAAGAAGAAGAAGAAGAAGAAAGAACTGCTATGACCCAGAATCACAGTTTTTATTATTCGTTAAAGAGGTGGAGTTCATGGTTCTTTGTCTGCTTCTGCAGGTCTTTAGCAATGCACAGCAAAAGATTTTGGGTTTGCAACATATGCAGATGTGCTTGCACGCAGCTCTCCTAAACAACAACACAGCATGTCGATGACGCTGTGCGTAGGTAGAGTGCTGAGTGACTGATTAGTTCACTTGGACTGCAAAGACTGGAAATTGTGGAGTTAACCACAAACAGGAAGAAACATGATAACATAAACAAAGTCTAAAAAAAGCAACCACAGGCAATGGACTCAGTGGAGAGCTGCCATTGTTTCTAACACAACAAAGAAGTTCTTTGTGTGACTTTTATGTTTCCCCAAGACCGGGGCTAAGCTAGAGGGCCAACATCAGCGTCCACATGTTTTAACACTGCCCCCTGGGTCACAGCACACAGCTACAACAGGATCCAATGCTCCATGCTGGTCCCTTGAGCTGCTTGCATTATGGCATTAGGTCCTGGCACTGGTCATCTGTGGGTTAGGTGGAAGGAGGGGAATCGCTTTTTATGTCACGTTCAGGCACAACTGGGAACTTGGCTGAGAGGCTTTCACTGAGATCCAGTATCTTAGCTTTCAGTTTCACCCATATCTTGACTGTGAGTCAAGATATGGGTGAAATTACACTGGCTCCAAGTTTGCCAGCAGCATCAACATGAACCTGATCTGCTTCTAAGAACGGCGCTATCGACTATGTTAGCAAATAATCAAAGCTTGTATTTGATAGTGTTCAAGAAACAAATGCATTTTTCAGTGGTGTGTTTTATAGTTCTGTAAAGAAGCAACAGGTCTGCTGATTGGGCCTTCAGATCAGAAAAAGCTCATGCTGATTCATGCTGGGGGCAGTTAAACTTAATAAGGGCACAATTGCATGAAAAATCAACTTGATTATCAAGACTGGGTTCATTCCATCATTACTCTTGATAATCAAGTTGATTATGTAATCTTGCAAACTCTTTTAATTCACTGAGTAAATAAAATTTCAAATTTGGTGAATTTTGAAAAATAAGTATATTAAAAAATGATTTTATCCCAAAGGAATAACAGCTAGAAGATGGAGCCTGGTATCAGATTGTAGCCCTTCCATGTGTGTTCACCTGTTTTGACCAGCCACCTAACCCACATGGTGATACTGAACATGATTTATTGATATAAAGAATCCAATTAAGCATAATTGTGAATTTCAGCAGGAATTAGTGCAGGAGCCCCCGTAGTCTGGACACTGGCGGGGGTGAAGATGAAGATGGAGGCTTGGATGGAGCACTGTGACTTGGGTAAGGTGGAGATGCGGGTGGGTGGGTTGCATGAATGAGTCTGCAAGGGAGAATGACAGGTAAGCAGTGAGATTTAAAGTATGCAGAGCGCAGGCTGATTGGCTTGAAGAAGGCGGGCAGAAGGTTGATTGGAGAGCAGCTCAACACCCTGGAAAGCAGATGAGTGACTACAAATTTTATTTTTTGAAGTTTTTTCCAGTGAGTAATCAGGAAAAAAACAGTAATCACTGCATTCTTACAGCAAATAAACCACAGTTTATATTCAAATACCCTCCAAATTATGATGTAACACATTTGCATTTCCTGTAATAGTGGTTTTTAAATGCTGCATGTTTAATGATTTTTCAGTTTTTATGTCCAAACAAAAGATAACACGTTAATACTGATATTTCTGCTTCTTCTGCAGACTGGAATGTGGCAATTAAGGGATTTCTACCTGCTCTGCGGCCATTTTTCACAATCCACACTAAATATATATATTTGTTTTAGCATTAAAATTTTTGTTAAATTAAAAAAACAAACAAAAAAAACACGATGGTTATGTTATTACATGTTACATACATGTAAGAAAATCAATTGACTGTAATGGTTTTTCTTCATGTCAGTTTATTATATGTGAAGTTATCAACTTTGTCTGAGAAACTGTCATGTGTATAACAGTATAACTGTTGCTGTCTTCTGTAACTTTTATGTATATGAAAATAAAGAAATTTGCCAACTTTTCCAAAAGAGAAAAAAAGGTTTATAGGGATAAACTGCAACAGCTGGTAACAGCCATGCCGTAAATGTCACAACAGGAAAATAATTCAGTGGTTTCCTTTAAAACCTCATATCTTATTTTATTCATCGTAAAAACTTCACAAAATTCTGCACCTTCTTTCACAAGATGATAAAGTTGCAGAAACAATTATAAAAACTAGCATTTAACAGGCCTGATTATTTTTTCTTATGTGCCAATCATGCACAGCTTTAAATCAGCTCATTTTGAGGGGTGTTAGGCAACAATATGTTAACTGATTTTTTGTTTGTTTTTTGAATATCACCAGAAACAGAATTTAATGCAGCAAGGGAAAGGTTTTAGGTGTTGAAATAATGAAAAAATAAATCTGGTAAATGCTTGCATCACGGCAATTAGTAACCTCGATCACACCAAAGTCTCTTTTGTTATGAAAATGATGTGAATAAAACATGAGGGAGGCCCCGTTCCTGCGGTTGCCTAAGGCCCGCGAATCACTAAACGCATCCCTGTTTGCTGTGGATTTACATACCAGCTCGCTGTCAAGCCCCAGTTCAGATTTAAATGAGCTTGTGTGGCATGACAAATGCGTTCATACCGAGGCACAAAACAGCTGCAAGAAGCAACTCTGCAACAAAGAACGTGTGTTTATTTAGGCACTCGGAGCCAGCGCGGCAGCAACACGGGAGGCACCCCGGACTACAATATTCGGGGAAACGTTACATAAGTATTACAATAATTTTATCGCCACAGTTGAATGAGTTTCCGTTAGGAGTGTCCATGCGCGTTAATGCGCTCGTGGCCTGCGTGAGGGCCATATGTGCTCGCTGTGAGTGTGCGAGCCGCCGTGGTGTGTTCCCTGCGCCTCACAAGCCCAGAACGCACGCGCAGCGGCCACGAGAGAGAGAGAGAGAGAGAGAGAGAGAGAGAGAGAGAGGGGCAACCGCCTCCCGTTATGTAGCACGAGGAGTCGCTCGCGAGGACCATCCTCTTGACAGACAGCAGATCTGCAGCCTCACTGACTGCTACACCTGAACACTCACCAAACAGTGCCGACAGCACACAAACGGAGAGCCAAGTGAAGGCGAGGAGGAGGAACGGCAGGGTCTCAAAAAATTAAAATAAAAAATAAAAACGCGGAAAAAGAAGAATAAAAAGGCGGGGGAGGAGGAGAGGGGAGAAGCGGCAGCCGGCTGGCCGGGACACGCAGCCCGTCTGAGGGGAGAAATCTCCGCCACGACCGTCACATCACATCACAGCTCGGAGATGACAAAGGTCGGTAACGGTGTAATAACAGCATCCCTGTCCTACATGGCGGCTCTAATCGCCCTAGTAGTGTAGTAGTAGACATGTCTGATGTGGTCTTTGAAAGAGAAAGGGGCTGGTGTGACACAAGCGGACATTTGTAAACGATTTATGTTTGTTTCTTTTGTGCCAGTGCTCCGCTTTTCTCGCTCTGTGCTCCTCTGTGGGGACAGTTACGCACCGATAGCCGCGCCGTTTCACTAAAACGGGATTTATGGACGCCTGCTGACACTTTTTCCGCAGGAAAAAAAAAAAAAGGAGAAAAATTAAAGGTATTCAGAACCGACATATGTGCCATTTGGAAATGCGCCGCGGAGGGATTTCACTCCGGCACGACCCTCAAATCTAATCGGATCTGGCCCACGTACATTTTGCTTTGCGAGACCTCTGGAGTAGATCTCTGTTTTATTGTTTATGCCCTCTAACAAGCGCCTGGTGTGTTACGCGTGTCCGTGTTGCGGGGAGGGAACAGGGCATTTATCTTCTCCTTGAGCGCCCGAAGCTTGTCGGGATGATTGATTTCTCTTGCTCAATCAGATGAGGATAGTGTGTACACCTATGCCGGCAAATTAATTAAACTTCACGCAGAGATTAACCGCGCGGGATTATCAGCCTGAACTCTTTTGTGCACCCGGAGCAGAAGAGGGCAACAGTTAATGACAGACTATTTATATCTTTATTGAATCGAGCACGATAGGATAGTGATCCCAACTGTTGCTTGAGCGTGTTCAATATTTTCCATAACGCAGATTTGTGTTCTCTTCCATTAGTTGATTAGTTTGTTGTTGGCTGAAGTTTTTCAGTCTGCCGCATCACTTGCTATTTTGACGTTTAAGTAGCCCTTTTTTGATATAAAATCTGCTTTGGGTATTTTGTGAATTTCATTCATCTGATAGCTGACATGCAGAAATCTGTTTTTTTATTGGGGGGGGGGGGGGGGGGGGGGTGAAGAATCAGGATTTTAAAGAAGCATGAGGAGCATCAGAGGAGGTGTCCCTATTTCAGCTCAGTCACACAATGAAATAGCTGCCACAACTGATGAATAATTCAAGTCATTTAGTAAGCTTCAAATGGAAAACATTTGGCTGGCTCCAGTCTTGTCAAAATGAGAACCCCACCCCCACCACCACCGTTTTCTCTTTTTTTTGGGGGGGGGGGGGGGGGGGGGGGCTTGTCTTTAGTACATCTTTGACTTTTGGACAGACAAAGCAAGCCACTTAAAGACATCAAGTGGCTTCAGGAAACTAAAAGGCCATTTTTCCCCCATTAAGCAAATCATCCATGACCGTGGGAATCCTTTGTAAATGCCTTACAAAACCGAAATCATTCCCAGATATTCTTATTTTCTTTTCTTTTAAAGGGATTTGACTGCCAACTTAAAATACCGAAAAAACTGTAATCTCATCAGCCCTGTCCCCCTTGTCTATCTGTCTCCTCTCTGTCCGTCTGTCTCTCTCCTCCTCTGTGGCTTCAGGAAGTAGGTTAGCAGAAAGGAGGCGAGGTGACTTAATAAACCCCTCTCGCGGCAGGTCATTTACAAGCACAGACCTAAAAAGGTTCCCTGCTCCTTTTTTTTTCTCTGGCGTGTCCACAAGAAAGGCACAAGACCGAGTGATGAATGTCCGCTCTGTTGGGAGAATAGCGATGCTGGGAATAACAATGGAGGTGAGGTGGGGGTGGTGCGTGTGTGTGTGTGGGATAGAACAGTGACACACAATTAAACGTTCACACAAACGCACAAAAAAGAAGAAAAAAAAAATTCAATATGATAAAGTGCGCTGACTAAGATTATCTGCATGGCTGTGTTAAACCTCATCACAAAAGTCTTTTTAGATGGAGGGCACCCTTTAAAAGGCTCTGAGAAAGGAGTTTATTTATACAGTAGCAGACTATGATATACTGCTCTGTGGCTGGATGCAGCACACTGTCCCCTCAAATGGTTGTTTTCAGGCCCTGAGCCAAAAGGCAGGAGTCTTTGTTTACAGGTTCCCGGGAAGCGGAAAGAGTCAGACATGTTGGTATGTAACATAAATTCCTCCATTTGTCTAAGATAGGAAGTTATTAAAAGAGGAGAGGAAAAGGCCCTTGAGAAGTAGGTTATGGAGTTCTTGTATATGACATAATGCGGTAATCTTTCATAAAATTAGTGCTGAATGACAGAAACACTTGTATTTAACCTGTCACGCCAACAAAGATGAAATTCTGGTGATGATGAGAGGTGATAAGGAGCCAGATGGTGATCTGGGGAAAATAAGGACAGGGTTTTGTGAAAAACGCAACAGTAGCAGCAAAGCTTTGATGGAAAGGGACAGTTAAGTAGCGCAGAGCTCAGCTGCACAGGATAACTTGCACATAGAGAAAAAAAAAAGAGCAGAGAAAATCATAGAGGAGCACAGATGGTGAGTGTTGTCTTTTTTTCCTCCTTCTCTCTACAGTTGGTATTGACAGGAAGGGCTTTACGTGCACGCAAGTTTCAGGGTGCGTGAGGATGTGGTGTCCAAGTCCGCCAGGGACCGGCAGGTCTTCTTTTATTGTGCATAAGTGGAGGTCATGACTGGGGTTTAAGACTGACTGTGAGCCTGTGTGATTAGAGTGCATGTGATTAAAAATTTACTTGTGGGCATCTCGGCTCACCGCGGAGAACTGAGGGAATGTGTGTGCATGTGCTGATTTTAGCCTAAGCGAGATTAATGCTCCATGTTAACAAACCTCTTGATTTGACCCTGGCCAGCCGGCAGCAGTGTGCGCACACACCACACACACACACACACACACAACACACACACACACACACACACACACACACACACACACACTCTCACGCACACACCATCCACTTGATCCCCTGTTAGGTTGATGATGGTGGCCTTGAGCAACCCTCCTTGCAGCAGCATACAAGTGTGTGCGCACGCATGCACACACACACGCGCACACACACACACACACACACACACACACACACACACACACACACACACACACACACATTGAAGACTGTCCAACTTTCAGCCACTTTGATGCATTTTAGTGCAAAGATGCATTTTCTCCTCATTGCGTCTTGGGAGCAAATAGATTTTGATGTGCAGGCGTGCACCTTATGTCAGATTAGAGACTATATTGGATACAAAAAAGGAAAGTGTAAAGTTGAAAATGCCCTCTAACACCCCACCCCACCCCACCCCCACGGTGCTGCATATCATTGATATCCCTGGGTCTGATTGATTCCTCAGAGAGCCCATCAGCCTCCCAGATAAAGAAGAAGAAGAAGAAGAAGAAGAAGAGGAGGCATCAGTAATTTCTTGTATAATTGTTAGAGAGCTAAGACTTCATAATGAAAATTGAATGCTAGGGTGCTCTTTATTCCTTGTCAAGAAATGAGAAAGGCTTTTATCCTAGTTCCCTGCTATGTGCGGTTCTGACTGTGGCTGCTGGTGCCAGATTAAGACAGATGGGCGAGGGTTTTGTCAGGGTTTGGGCCCGGCTCCAGGGAGCTGCCCTTGGTATGAACGTTTTCATCTACTTGTAGATGTCCAATAGCCAGATACCAGCAGACCCTGGATTAAAGCGGTCTGGGCAGAAAGATTATGGGAGCCTGTATCTGGATGGCCCTGCTGTTCCACACAACACGAAATGCATTATTCATATTAATACTGGGAGCTTCTCAGTCTGGCTGCTGTTGTTATTGTTGGGTAGACTTCTATATTGCAGAGTCGTCTCTTTTCCACCAAAACGCAAAGTCAAAGAGTTTTTTCATTGAGAGACTCTCTGCTCGTCAGAGTTTTGGAAAGTGTTTAAGTGAACCAAAGCCTAAGGTTGTTTTTACTCGTAACTCTGAATAGCACCATGACTAAACTGATTATGTGTAATAAAAGCAGTAAAGATTTAGTTGTTGGGTTAGTCTAGTCAGAGAAGATACAATGCAGGAGAACCTTGAAGGTTTATCAAGAAATATGCAGATTTTTATAGATTTACTCAAATATATAAAATTTCAAAATACAGTGAAATAACTGTTTTTTGTGACTCGCATAATGACGATAAGTGATGATAAGGCTTTCTTTATGATGAAAACGGCCTCTCCTAGAGTTTGACTCATATTAAATTATGCTTAATGCAGTTATCATAACAATAATTCTTTGTCAGAATATAAATTCGATCAATATTATTATAATGACAACAATTATTTATATTCTTGACTAGGAATAATTTGGGGTGGATTCCAGTTTAACTACTCCGTGACAAAACCCCTCATCTATCAGCTGCTGATGCCCCTTTAGGGGTGGCTGTAGCTCAGGAAGTAGAGCAGGGCACCTACCAATCGGAAAGTTGGCGGGTTGATTCCCGGCTGCTCCAGGCCGCATGCCACAGTATCCTTGGGCAAGATACTGAACCCCAAGTTGCTCTCCGACGCAAGCATTGGAGCACGAATGTGTGTGAATGTTAGACAATAAAAGCACTTAGCTTAGATACACATGGAAGTGCTTGTATGAATGAGTGTGAATGGGTAAATGTAAACGTATTGTATAAGCCCTTTGAGTGCTCAGACAGAGAAGAAAAGCGCTATATAAGAACTAGTCCATTTACTCTTTAAGCTAATTCCTGTGATCACATGGTAGTACTCCAATCAGCCACAACATTAAAACTTCTAATGTTGCATAACGCTGTGTAAGTCCCCCTCACACCTCTATAATCTCTGACTTAAGTCAGTGTATTTGTTTCCTTTGTGTCTGTGGTATTCTTGTATTGTCTGTACATAATATTCGTGGCCAGTGGCAACTGAGAGCCATTTCTTGTATGTTATGATTTGCAGAAAACTGAAGGCTGTACTACAAAGCAAGAATTAAGGGTTTGTGAGCTAAGCTGAGCTTAAAGTCAGTCAGTGCCATGAAAATGGCTCTCTTTTTACCTGGCTGTATTACCAAGGTAACTTGAACAGAAAGCCTGGTCAGGAGGTTATGGGTTCATTTGACTCTAGAATACTTTAGTACACAGAGGAGTTCAAGGTGATCAGCTCCTGTGGCTGCAAAACAAGCCTAAATCATCTGCCCACCACCGCCGTGCTTAACAGTTAATATGAGGTATTTTTATGCTGATATGCTGTGCTTGTTATTCTCTGAACGTAGCGCTGTGCATTATAGGCCAAACATCTCCACTTTGGTCTCATCTATCTAAAGGACATTGTTCCAGAAGGTGTGTGGTTTGTTTGCAGCTTTGGAAACTTAAGCTGTGCTGCCATGTTCTGTTTTAGAGAGAGGAGGCTTTCTTCTGGTAACCCTTCTAAACAATAAGGTCTGTAGAGTGGGAAATGTGGTTTGGGTTTTTTTTTGCCATTTCTCTGAGCATTGCACAGTCTGACCTTAGCCTCCTGAGACCTGAGCTCTTGTTTGTGATGCATTTTTAATTTCTCCCACATATTTGTGATTAGATGGACCTGATATGCGTATAAAATAAGCTTCCTCTTTGAACAGGAAGTTGTATTTTGTTAAATGGTTGTTACATAGTTTTGTGAAAACAAAAATGTCCTCAGATGTGGACATTTTATAGCATAACACAACAAAAAAACACAACACAACAAAAACAGACTTAACAAAGTATAAAACACTAATGAGCAGAATAAAGTATAAGGTGCAGCAAAGCCAAACTGTAATGTCCCCATATGTGGACGCAGGGGCTCAGGAGGTTAGGGTGAAATTGAACATTACTCCAGACCAGCAAACTCCCCACATTTCTGCTTTTATAGAGGTGCTCACACTTGCTGCTATTTAACCTCTTAATTCCTCATAATAATTTTATGAAAACTCTTTTTTCAAATGACTCTATTTATGGTCTCAACATTCATTGCAGTGAACGTACCACAGGATCACGCAAGCACATGGAAGATTCATTTTCATAAGATTATGTAGTTATAAGTTAATCCTTAATCTTGGGAACAACAATTTCACCACTGTGTCCATTTAGTTACTGCTCTGGAGCTTTCAATTCTTTTTTTTTTATATTACATGACCTTAACTAGCAAAAGCCAACGTGGATGTACAGTCTTAGTAAAATCCACTCAGTAAAAATGGATGTTTGCACGTATATAACCAAAATAAAACAAGTGATCAAACAAACAGCTACTAAATGGACCGTGGTGTACTTTTTTCCCCCCCAACAAACCACAACACTGACATAGCTGTAACTAGTTTTGCCCACCAAGTTATGATTAAACTTCTTATTCTGATCAAGATTATCAGATTAGAGTTTTTGCCATAATCGGATTATTTCTTCCAGTGGGATGAAAGTGAACTGTTGGCACAAACTTCTCTTTTTTTTTTCCTTTTTAAATTGATTTCTGTGGAACTGGACCCCACCTAAGGCACTGAAATGAAATAAGGACAGATTCAGTTGGCACGTTTGTTGTACCCTGGCATCTATTACAGTTCCAATCAAAACAGTCGGGCGGTGTATTTACATCTCATTGTTGCCCTCTGAGTAGTGTTGTTCCCATGACCCTGGATGAACACCTGGGGGTTAGAGAGACAGGGCTTACAGCACACATAAAGTCACATAAAACAAGCACAACAATGATAATGGTCAGTAAGAACACACTGTTGTTGCCATTCGATACGTTGTCTGAATCGCTGGCACAACTTCAGGCGGAAAACAGCTACTTCAAACTGAATATCACTTTTCCACACCGTGTTCAGTGCAGGGCTTCATCAGAAAGAACAAAAAAGTGTTGCAGCATGTAAGGGACTTGTATTGCCTTGCCTCAGTTTGAAAAAAAAGTGAGTCTCCTTTTAATATACTAAACCTCTTATTCATTAGATTCCAAGGAGCAAGATGAAGCGCATGGATCAATAGCGGACACCTCCAAGGCTGAACAGTGCTGACAAATGCGCTGCTATTTATGTTGAACACTGCAATAGTTCAATGATGATCATTTTAGGCTTAAGTCAAAGCAAATAATTATTTTACCAGCAGATTTATTTTACCCTTTAAGCATGTGGCGCTGTTTATTTTACCTAAGAGCTTGAATTATTGAAATTGGAGTATTTGTTGTAATTTTTATTCTCTGTGATGAGGGGGTGCAGAAAAAAACACAACACAGGTTGTGCTTTGATTTTTTTTTTTTTTGCCAGTTTCCTTGTGATTATTCTCCTTTCATTTTTACCACCCGCCTTGCACCTCTTTCATCCTAAAACAATATGTTTGGTCTAATAAAGAGGAGGAAGTGAGGGTGCTGAGCTGCCCGGGCAGGTGAGTAAAAACCTCTGTGAAGTGCTAAAGATGTTTCTTCCGGAGCCTGCCAGTGTCAGCTTAGAGACCCGTTTTACTCCCCTTTACTCCTTTCACCTGCGTCTGAATGTTTGCGATTGTAATTATGAGGTCTGCTTCCCTGTGCACGTGCATATGTGCTTTATTTATTCACAGCAGCATCTGTGCACTTATGTGTGTACTGGGTGGAGTTTTGGTGCACAGGGCTGCCCACCCCTGGGGGATTCTAGTCTGGCCCCTTAATTAATCCGTTTTCTGGCCGGAGGGCCTCTGTTATCAGGCCATTACAGAGAAGCTGGCTGAGTCTTAACAGCACGATCTCCAAGAGCAGAACACAGGTACACACACACACACACACACACACACACAGACACATACACAAAATTGTGCTTTTAGCCATGTGAGGACTCGCAGTTCACATGATAAAACGTTTTCCTTAACTCCTAATGAATACCGATTAAAAAAAGCAACTTCAATGGATCAACAACATGTTATCAGTTAACAGCCCTTTCATATGATCAAGCTTGCAAATATAGCTTAACTCATTTAAAAGAGAAAATCCTAAAATAATGCTAAAACTCTGGCTGTAAAAGATGCCTGGGTTTGCATCAGCTACTGTACACACCCCAGGTTGCACTACACTGCATGATGACACTCTGACTCTCGATCGTCCTCTTCTTTGACTTCAAAAGTCAACCTGTAGTCAAAAGTTAAGCTTTTGTCCTCAGTTTCCAGAAATGTCCTAACTTAACGTGTTCACAAACAGAATTGCAAGAGAACAGACACACAAATACAGATGCAAGAGTAAGCATGGCACAAGAGCACTGTAAATACAGGTGTGTAAGCAAAAGGATATGCACATGTGCACGCTTGCATACACAAAACTGTGCACATAAAAACAGATACCAGCATGCTCATAATCTCAAAAAAAATAAAAAATAAAAAATTCATACAAACACATTTTGTCAAAAACATTCTGTGGAAATTTTTGTGCCCTTGGCATTTACAAAAGTATTACACTTAAAAATGCATTACAAAAAAAAATGCTACACTTCAATGAAAATAAATTGTTTTCGTGTTAAAGTAAACAATGTACAATTTCAACAATTTTTAGAAAAAAAGTGTTTTTTTTGTTCTTGATATTTCCTGGATTAGTTCCTTGTTTATACTCTCAGTTTAGTCTTTATGTTTCTTTACTTCTGGTACATTTTGGAGGTAATATTATTGTGGTTATAGCTGTAGTTTATTTTCAGTTTCTAGTGTTTCACCTTCTACCCTCGTGTCGTGTCTTGTCATTATTCATCTTTGTGTTAGGTGTTTGTATGTCATGTTACTTCCTGTGTCCACTTCCCTTGATTACCTCAGTGTATTTAAGCCCTGTCGTTCCCTTTAGTAGTTGCCAGTGTCTGTTTTATCTTCCCTCTGTTTGCACGGCTGTTTAAGAGTTTGAATTTTTCTCCCTTTGTTTATAGACTTTTCCACTCAAACTAATTAAAGGTTAGTTTTTGAATTACCGGTTCTTCTGGGAGTCCTGCACCTGTGTCCTCTTGTGAAAAACTTTATTTCATGGCAGTCATTGGCATTACCTTCCTAACGGGTGATACGAGGGCCATTTCTCAGCGACTCTGTAACGCCAGCAACTCTCATGCATAAGCAAACTTTATAAATAGCTGTTCATTGAGTTGTTTTACATCAAATATTAATGGTTTATGCAAATTCTAACATTTATCACTATGAATCCTCCTGTTCTCAGATATTGCGTCACCCTCTTAAAATAATAGACCAAGTCATTTTTTTAATGAAAGTTTTATTTTTGCCTAAATCATATTTTCAGTGTTTGGTTCAGTTTTTTTGTCTTTTCTGAAAAACCTGAAAAAAATGGCTTGGGCCATTATTTTAAGAGGGTGAAGATGTTTGAAAATCAAAGTTGCTGTATGCGTGACAATGTTCGTTCAAAGTTTCAGCCGTTAACGAGCAAACAGGGTACATACAAACATAAGCTATGATCGTTATTGTAAGATTTAACTGTTCTTCAGATATTTTCATTGTTATTGCAAATAAATGTTTATGCAAATGAAAAAAATCATATAATTATACTTTTAACAAACCTGATTAAAACTGATAAAAGATAATCTCCTGATTGCAGTCTTTAAGTAATATCCAAAAAGATGGAAAAAAAAAATTTAGCTGTCATTTTTGTGAGTACATAAATCCAGAAGTGATGTAATAATGTGGTCTAAGTTTAAATGTTAGAAAAAGAAATACCTTTAAAAAAAATTAATTCTCATCATCCCAGAAGTGGACATTTCTGTAGAATGACTCAACACACTGCTTTTTATTTTACTTCTCCTGTAACACACATCACTTCAGCCACCTGACTGCAGCAGTGTTTGCTTGAGATGCTTGAGTGATGTGTGAAATCTGATTACAGTCTTGCACAGCTTCTCTCAGTGGCGGGAGGGCGATCACTGTTACTGCCGCCTCGCCTGTCCCATCTGGCTGCCCCCCCTCCTGATATTCCTCTTCCCCTCTGTGGGACTCTGTCTGCATCACTACTCTGTATAATGGTACTGTCTGGCCCAGTGGGTAGATCACATGTTTTTTCCTACAACAGCTGATGCAATCTGCTCAGGTGCTGTAGAAATAAAACTTCAAAGAAAAGGTGCAACTTTTTTGTGTTCATGTGGACATTGTTTTTGCACCACAGCAACAATTTGAGGGAAAATAACCTAATTTAAGAGCCACTGTCTCTAATATTATGGGATTCTTTTAAGACTAAGATTTATGCACTTATATAAAGCAGTGACACAGAGAACTCTACCACTAACAGCAGCGTCCTCAATACACAGCAATGAGGACGTAAATAATCTTGTGCTTTAAATATGAAAGCATTTTTTTTAAGAATTGCCACTTGGCTTTGATCTGATTCAGCAGTCTTAGTAAATTTTGGAAAGAAGTTAGGCTTTGCTAGATAATTATGGCCGTAGTCATACAGACCTAGAGACTGGTTAGCAACCATCTGGCAACCAACCGCTTGCCAGAGATAAATTATGTATTCCCCAAACGACTGCAAGTGGTTGCTAGAGGCTGCTTGCTGGACCTCAAATGTCCTTGCGATTGCTTTGGTTGCAAGCAGATTGCTGTGATCACCCAAAGTTTTTGTGGAAAATGCCTACTTGCCATTTTACTCTCCAAACTACAGTTAAGCTTAAGAACAGAGGATGTTTGTCTTCAAAGTAAAAGCTGTTCAAGAGGTACAACTTTTACTTTGAAGGTGACCATCTTCCTTTTCTGGTTTGCGGGGCACTTTTCACAGTCTCACTACCAGTTTCACCACTAGTTTGCAAGTATTTAAAGCCAATTCAGCGTCTGCCATGCAAATATGATGGCGGCAACCTGCTAGTGACCAAAGCAATCACAAGGTGGTTTTCAGTACAATACTGTATATGGTGACCCATATCATGCTAGCAACTGCCAGCAGCCTCCAGAAGCCACTCATCAGTGGTCTCAGAATACATACTTTTCCCTCTTGACTGTTGGTTGCCAGGAGGTCACTGACTGGTTTCTAGGCCTGTGTGACTGGGGCTTTAGCAACTGATTACACAAATACTGCCAGCAACCTCCAACAACCATTGGTCCACATTTTTCCCTTGCAACAGGTTGTTGCCGGATGGTTGCTAACCAGTCTCTAGGCCTTTATGAGTGAGACCCAAGATAAAGGAATATATTTTCTTATCAAGCAAATGTGTTAACTTGCTTGATAAGAAAATGCATATCACCTGGTTAAAGTTGTAGATAGGTATGAAATTGCAACTTTAACTTGGGAGAAGAGAGAGACCAATTTAAAACAAAATCTGAAAGAGCATTTGGACACAGAAATGAGCAATCCATCAGACTTAGCAAGCAGATTACGTTTGGGTCTGATAGAATAAGAAAAATACCATTCAGACATTTTTTTGCAATATAACTCATATGAATACAGTAACTGGGGTGTTTTTGGAAACTTTCAAATTTTTGCCCATACATATTTCAGAATTCATCCTGCTACCTGTATCAGCAGTCATCAATAAACACTAGTGGCCCAGTTCCACTGGCAGCCATACGTGCCCATATAAGTTAATCTTGGTTTCTTTAGTCCAAAGAAGTCATTGTTTTTTTTGTTTTTTTGTTTTTAACTGTACAGGCTCCTTTTTAGATGTTTTCTGTATTTACATCAATGAAGGTGTCTCTTGAGTGTAGACTTGATTGTAGACTCCTCAAGAGTGTTCTTGACTTGGTTAGATGTGAAGTTGGTTTTCTTTACCATGAAATTAATCCTGTCATCATGCATTTTAATTGTCTGCTGTGGTCTTTTAGGGTTTTGAATGTTGCTGAGCTGGTTAGTGCATTCATTCTTTCTTAGGGCCTCACTCTACTACTATTTGACCTATTACATTGTTTCCATGTTCTTATATTTTACTGAAAGAGATGGGCAGACAGACCAACCATTCATGCCAGGAGAAGGCTCTTCTGCTTTTCTGTGAAACTGGGAGGAAAAATTCAAACCACAAGGACTTTGTTCGACTTAGAAGCCTCGGACTTTTATCCTCCTCCATCTGCTCTGCAACTTGCCTTTATCTTTTCAGTGACTCTCTGCTTGCATATTTTCTCTCAGCTCAACACTTTTTCTCCATTTGTATCTCATCTGTGTGATCATCTGCATGGTGAATATCTCTGCTTATTCTCCTGCTTTGTTCCTGCCATCATTGTCTCTGCTTTATGTCCTGCCTGTAGTGATGCACTAATAAAAAAACATACCTCCGGCACTGTAAAGCAGTATCACAAAGGACAGTTGCATTTTTATAGCAGTATTACCTAAGAAACCCGGGTCAGTTGTTCTTCTTTCACTTGCCAAAACCCCCCCGGCCCTTCCGTGAGTTTTTTTCTGTGCTGCCTCCCTTTTTTCCCCCCCCTCCTCAGTCCATTCCCGCTCCTCTCCACACCAAAGTTTTGCCACAGGCAGCATGCCATCTGCTTTTGACATTTTCAGAATGAGGAGAACTTGTGAGAACAGCCTGTTTATTGTGGTTAATTATTCAAACTACGTCTCTCAGTTATCTGGAGGTACTGCCCGGCGCAAAACTGGACTGACACACTGTGGAGAATCCAGAATTTTGAATCCATCATTCCGATTCTGTTCTTCCCCAGTCTGGAAGTGACCGTTGGAGATGACAGCAGAATAAGACACTCCTATTGTGTGTCCAGCAATTAATCTTTGACCCCCCTGTGACACTGAGCGGAGAAACAGTAGTGTGAATGACTTAACAATGGGCCAACAATTTGCCTGTGAAAATTACAGCAGAGCACCTCTGTGGCATGCTGCCCATAGTGGGCAGATGTGTGGTGACCCACCAGTAAATGATTTTAAATGGGGTATTGGACTGATTTTACATATCAGTTTGTTTGATCAAGAACTATGAAATTTGCCTCAGTGTCATAAAAAGGCTGTGTGGATGGTGGATTAATTTGTGCACCCAGATGCACGGCATTAATAAATGTTTAGCGAAGATAATTTTAAGAACTCCGAAGTCCAGGGCTAAACCAGGGAATCCAAAAATCACTTAAGCACAGGGAATCCAGAATCAGAAAACACTCTGAACACCAACAGAGGGAGTACTCAGCTGAAAGGTCACACGCTACGCAGACAACACGACAAATTACAAAAGGCGATTGAGACAAAATATACACGGGATACCGAGGGGCAGGGTAACAGGTTGGGAACTAACACAGGTGAAGATGGTAAACATGATGAGACAGCGGAAGTTAAACTCGATACCAGACGATAAAGAGCCTGTAAATATCAGGAAAAATAAACAAGACCTGCAAACTGTGATCCTAAGAATAGAAAACTAAATTCTAAGTTTCAAAACAAAAGGACAAACCTCAAACATCAATAATTTCTCAAAATCAAAAGAAGCATAATCTCCCAAAAACTCAAAACCCAGGGACCATGACGAGGTTTAACTCTAACCTGCTCCTCATCTCCACTTCAGGCTATTGGCTCCAGGGTTGTTAAGTTGACTTGTGGGTAATGCAGGTTTCAGACTTCGATGGAAGAATGTGTCATATGAATCAGTCAGTCACTTTTAGTCATTCGGGAAAAGGAATTTAATAGGTTTATACTTTCTAAGCAATCTGATACCGCCTAGGGATGGTCTGATGGTCTCCATAGTCCAATCATCCTGTCATCTCTCTGGGAGATCACCAATAACTGACACCACCAGCTGAACAGCTAAAAGGATATTAAGCCATAACATGTGCCTGATTTACTTGCTCTTTCTGCATCTCACCTTTCTCCTCTGCTCTCCAGTGGGAACTCACTGCACACCTGTTGCAAGAGTCTGTTATATGTGGAGATGCCAACAAGTGTATCAAGTAACATTAAAATTTAATATCAAACTAATAATAGTGATAACGTAATGCATGAATGGAAACAAACTAAAAATACCAACTCAGCTAATTTTACAGAAGAATTTCCTTCCTGCTCACATCTAGCTGTACTATAGTAACCTTGTGGGACACACTTCCATGTAGCTTATTCCAGAATATTAGCCGTTGTCATCTGCAGTGAACCAGGTGGAAACAGTTCATTTGAAAATTGGGGTGTTAGGTAAATCTGTAGGCTGTTGAGACTACACTACAGTATGTACACTACTGCCTATTTGCATTTCTATAACTATCACAGAGGCTCTGGGTATTTAATTATTAAGCATCGCTGCTAGTGGGCGAGCAGAAGCCCTTGGTGCCTGTAACAGCTGCTAGTCCTCTTTAGACCTCATTTACATTATTCTGTCCACATCAGTTATCAGTACTGTGCTCCTATTAAAATATAGCAGTAATTTTAAACAAATTTCAGAAAATTGATCAAAAATAAAATGTGATTCAATGTATTTTCATCAGCAAAATGTACAACCCCAATTCCAAATAACTTTGGACGCTGTGTAAAATGCAAATAAAAGCAATGGTTTACAAATATCACAAACCCATATTTCAGATCAGATCAGATCAGATCAGAATACTTTATTGATCCCAAAGGGAAATTACTATTGTTACAGCTGCAACCGTTTCATTTAAACGAGTAAACCTAAAACACAATAACATACACTAAAGGCATAAAAGTATAAAGACTAAAGAGATATTTTGACTATGTACACATCTAAATCCATACACATATGAAAATTGTGAGTGCAAAAATTTTTAAATAGGTGTCATTATATATATATATATGCACAGTCCTTTTTTGTACAATGTATAAGTGTATGTACAATGTACAATGTATATAGTGTATGTACAATGTATATGGAAATTTAAACAATTTTATGTACAATTGAATACTGATAAGTGAATGACACTGATGAACCACAATGTCACCTATTAAGGGAGGAGTTATAGAGTCTGATGGCCACAGGTAGAAATGACCTCCTGTGGCGCTCTGTGGTACATTTTGGTGGGATGAGTCTTGCACTGAATGTGCTCCTGTGTCCCATCACTGTGTTGTAGAGTGGGTGGGAGCCATTGTTCATAATGGTTTATTCACAATAGAACATAGAAAACAGATCAAATGTTTGAACTTAGTCATTTAATATTTCATTCATTTTGGATTTGATGGCAGCTACACATCTAAAAAACTGAGACACGGGAACAAAAGACTGGAGAGATAAATGGTGTTAAAGAGAAACAGCTGGAGGAACATTTTGCAACTAATTAGGTTCATTGGCAACAGGTCAGTAACATGACTGGATATAAAAAGAGCATCTTAGAAGGGCAGAGTTTCTCAGAAGTAAAGATGGGCAGAGGTTCACCAAAAAACTGCATCTCTGATGGTATGAAGGTGCATTATAGACCTGGCAGCTTGCACGTTTGAAAAGGGAAGGCCTTGCATATTTCAGCAAGACAATGCTAAACCACAGCTATTACAGCAGCATGGCTTCATAGTAGAAGAGTCCGGGTGCTGAACTGACCTGCCTGCAGTCCAGACTTTTCACCAACTGAAAACATTTAGAGCATCATGAAATGAAATATACAACAAAGAAGCCCCAGGACTGTATCTATCAGACAAGAATGGGACAATAATCCTTTCCCAGAAGTCCAGCAGCTGCTCTCCTCAGTTCACAGACATTTACAGACTGTAGTTAAAAGAAGAGGGGATGCTATACAGTGGTAAACATGACCCTGTCCCAGTGGTTCTGAGATGTGTTGCTGCCATTAAATTCAAAATGAGCTGATAATTTTATTAAAATAGTTAATTTTCTCAATTTAATATATTTTCTGTTTTCTATTGTGAGAAAACTACGAGTTTATGAGATTTACAGATCATTGCATTCTGTTGTTATTTACATTTTACACAGCAGCCCAACTTCTTCTGAATTGGGGATGTATATGACTGTGTTACATATGTAATGAAGCATCGTAATTCCATCAATGATTGCATTAGTATTCATAGTAAGTGACATTTTTCATTTTCTTTGACTAATGAAATTTAAAATAACTTTTTCTAACCTCTGCTGTAGTTTCTGCATACTGCTAATTAGTCATTGCAAGCATCCTAAACATTATATTTGCTAAACATCAGCACTTTAGCTTAAAAACACTTTGAAAGTGCAGCATGGCTGTTGACTCTCATGCTAGTATGTACTCCAAGAGTATAATTTAAAACAAACAGGTGAGGAACAGCTTCACATACTAGCGAGCTTCCATATGATCCACAGCTTTGGTTTTAACAAGCTTTGTATGTTCATAAACTAGCAACAAAATGTAGTAGTTGTTGCCAAATTCTTCTCATTCTTTCTTTGTTTTGGATTACTGTTCAGTGCCAGTCCTTTGTGATAAGCTTCCGTTTGCCAGGTTTAATCAGAACTGGACATCCTTTCTGCCTGTTCCGCTCACTAATTACTCCACAAGTTATCCTGCAACGCTGACTGCAATATTATGGTTTATTTGCTTTTTAATTTCTCAATTATCACCGCAGACACAACCAGAATTAACCAGGGACCTCTTTTCTATCAGTATGATAAACTGTGTGATCCGCCGGCTTCACAAATAATCAACAAGCCAGACACCCAATTAAACCCATTTGACCCAATCATAATTGGGTTTGAATAAGGAAGGCGCCTTCCCCGGCGCTTTTTAATTGCGTGCAGGGATTTTCACTATAATGTTATTTTGATCTAGTATGTATTGATTGTTCCTATTGTTGCTTGCATGCTGATTATTGGCTCATTAGTCCATGTTATGCAAGGATGAAAGTTTAGCATCGGGGTAGTGGTATCCAACTGCAAGATCAGATTTTGTCTATATAATGTTGTTTTCCTGCATTTTCCTTTTTTAGTTTTGCTGTGTGGATAATACAGTTTTATGTGCAAACTACTACAACAAACAATGAAAACATTAGTTGCGTAATGTGTATAGTGCTACTTTACTTAAACTTTTAAAGTTGCACACTTCTACTTCACTGGCCTCCCTGACCAGATGAATTTTTAGGTAGGGCAGGTGAAATCCATGAAAAAAAATTCCTACTCATGACAACGTCTACATGAACAAAATTCAGGGATGTTTACCTGTGTGCTTCCTAGGTCTAGATTTCCTGTGCTTTCCAGTGTTCCCTGGATTCGTTTTGGGCTTGTAAATGTCGTCAACCTTCACCAGTAAAGACGCCACACAACACTTTATGAAGAGTGCTGATATATGCTGAGATTTCAGACTGCGAACACTTTGACTCTGATTCCATTTTGTTGATTATTCCCTGCTCTCCCCAGGGAAGCAAAGAAATCCTCATTATAAAAAAAGCATTTAAAAAATATTTCAGATGTTCATCACAGCATCTTGGGACAATTAGGCAGAGCAAAACTGATGTGACACAGTGGATAAACATTGGGTACTTTCATTACTACATGCCATCTTATTTGCTTATGCTCTATTATACCTGGGTTAACTAGCTGAGTTTTGGCATTGAAACTGAAGCAAGTGCCAATCATTTAGCTCTGACAATTACAAGCCAACTGAGGGTAAATGTCATTAGTTTTTTGCATTAAATCAAACAAATACATATTATATATATCACAACAATGGCTTTAGTGGCGTGTTGGGGGACTGAAAGTCATCAAACATCTGTATAAAATTTCACGAGAGACTGATAGTAGTAAAGATTCTGCTGGCATGGCTAAAAAAACCCACTGTAACTTGTGCAGCTGCTTAATATTAGTGTTTTGATGTGGAAATGGTGAAGATTTTTTCTCTGTAAGAGAAAATCCATTTCATGTTGAAGTACCTTTCAGTAACCGAACAAACAGAGAAGAGCAGGCCTTGGGCAGGAATGAACAATAAAGACGTTTCTACGTATTTTAGCAGGCCTCTACACTACAGGCCGCTTCCCTCTGAAAAATAAAAAAAGCAATTTAGATCATACACACTCGAAAGGCTGCTGTTTTTTGTCTGGGTGAGCAATAAGTGTCTATGTACATGCCTACAGTCCAATCCAGTGGGGCATGATGTATTTGTGTGTTTGTGTGTGTATGTTCAGGGGGAAACGCTCTTCCAAAATATCACTCCTTCCTCTTTCTGCATTCATATTCTGCTCAGGGAACTCAATGTGCCTTTTGCAACTCAGCTGTTCATTTACATAAGACACAGCCTTCTACTTTGCCAAATTAATTTGATGTTCTGAGGGAAAAGCCAGAAAGCATCTTCACAGGATGGAGCCGCAGCTTCCTGTTGGCCAGACTGGCCCTACCTGAGAAGTTCACGTGCGCTAAGCTTGCACAGTTTGTTTTGCTGCTGCTACAGAACTGCAATTGTAGGATTTACATAAAGCCCCCTGTGCCGCTGCTCTGTCTTTAAGCCCGGCACCAATTACTAGTGAGAGAGCAGAGTGATCCAGCAGGTTCGTTTGGACAAGAGCCTATTTTATATTCTTGGTTTACTGGATGACAGTTTATTCTGCTGCAGTGTGCCACTTTTTTTTCCCTCTACTCACTAAAGATGAAAGAGAGAGCTCCACTTCATCAGCATGACAAACAAGCAAGATTTGTGAATCTAAAACACACCAGCTTCTCTCATAATTACTATATATTTTCAGCAGAAATCCTTTACCAAATCCCTCAACTGGAGTATTTCAAACTGAAGAGCTTCGACTGTGCCAGCACCAGAGCAGAAAACCGAAAGAGCTGCCTGCACACTGCAATTAAGTTGAGACGCTGTCACAATAGGAGACAGAAGGAACATTAAAGACTCCTCTGCGCCGCAGTGGAATGTGTACAAGCTTGTTTAAAAAGCTTGTTGGCTTTTATCAGTGAGTTGCAAATGCTCCTGAAGTGGACAGACAGATGAGGTGGCCTTTGGTAATTAGTAAAAAGGAAAGTGTGTGGATTAAATCCAGAGCAGCCTAGAAGGCAGTGGGCAATCATTTTGTTTATGATGCAGATCAATTAAAGATGGGAGTATCAAGCCATGTTAAGATGCATACATGAACTTTAAAGCGACCACTTATGCAGTCGAATTTTGGCTGTGAGCCGCAACTAGCCTGCATATTTTAAATACATTAGAGCTTTCTAAAGTGGTGATGCAGTAGGAAAAAAATGAGCTGTTAGCTGAAAACTTGGCGTATCTCAGCAGAGTGTGCAATGTGTTCTTAAAAAATGAGGAAAGTGAACAAGTGAAGGACAAAAGAAGCTTCAGGCCTAAAAAACTATCTACAGCAGATGAACAGTATCTGAAAGTTAAGAAACAGGAAAAAAAAATCCAGCAAAGTCCTGACACAGGACCTGAAAGATGCATCTGGACCTTCATCTGATCTACTGTTCACTGAAGCCTCATCAGAAATGGTCTCAGTGGCTGTGGAGTCAGCTTCAAGTGGCCATTCAAGGAACTGCAGTTTTAGCAACCATTGCATCACTGCTTGAACTTCATGAACCCTTAAGTCTTAAAATTTTTAGGGCTGTGTTATACCATGTTGTAATGTGTTGTCTGATAAGAGTGGAAGACAAAGGCGTTCACAGTTGTTCTGAATGTTTCCTCAAGTGCAGAAGGGGAAAAAAAAAAAAAAAAGATCATCACAAAAGCTGCAAGATGTGCCATTATTGGTTTTTCAACATCCCGGTATGTTTCTGATGCCTGAAAGGTGTGGATGGAAAAGATAGGTGCAGAAAGGTTTCTGAGCCCTCTGAAAGCACCTTGGATAAAGCATACTGGAAGCTTCAGTAGTGTGTGTGTGTGTGTGTGTGTGTGTGTGTGTGTGTGTGTGTGTGTGTGTGTGTGTGTGTGTGTGTGTGTGTGTGTGTGTGTGTGTGTGTTTTTAAATAAAAAAGCTCTACTTGCTGCCGCTGTATTGTAGCGGTGAAAAGCTTTCTTCAGCCTTTGCCACTGTAATTCAGATGCTATCTCAAATCTGTTGTTGAGGCAAAAGGCAACACATTTCAGTGTGTGGATTAGGCCATAGATGATGTCTATACAAGAAGAAAAAAAAACAAAACAAAACAGAAGATGTGCCTGTCATTTGACTTTGCTGAAGGGAACATTGTGCTGCTGATGTTCTGTCTCTCTCTCGTTCTTTCCCTGGATTTGGCTTAAGGCTTTTGTTAGTAAGAAATGATCTAAAAGGCTTTCATCAACACGCACACGAGTACAAGGCCTGATGTTGATTCTGCCCGCTCATTTGGTCTAAGGCCTCTTTCATTTTCTCCTGACATGTTCTCTGGTTGTCTTTTGTCAAATCTCATCTTTCTCCCTTGCTGCCCCCCCGCCTCTCATCCTCCTGTCTCAGTCTCCCTGTCCTTCACTCACCCCACATTGCCCCCCCCCCCCCCCCCCACTCTCTTATCACTCTCTCTGGGGGGTCATTTGGGCCAAGATAAAGCCTGTATGTGTGGGTCCACGGGGAGTCTACCCTGCAGACAAGTAATGATCCAGACACGCTCTTAGGCGCAGTCATGCACAAACGCACGCACACAAAGGCAAGCAAACACCGCTGTGCGCTCACACAGACACACACCTACACATTACCTTACATGTTACAGTGTAATTCTGTCTTTATGTGTCTCTAACAGTTCCAGAAACAGGGTGGGGCACATTGTGAAAAAGCACTGTAGGGACACTGGCAAGAGAGCCCTCACTTCCTTTACTGTAAAGATAAAGGGCTGGAACATGGAGAGATGGGGAGAGGAAAAGCCCAGCAGAGGGGAGGCATGGAGGAGGACAAGGGTGGGTCAGTGAGGTGCAGCAAAGATTAAAGTAATGAGAATAGGAGAGAAGAGACTGTGGGGAGAGAGTGATAAAAGAAATAGTCTTTGGACAGGTGCAGATAGAAGCTGTGATCCTCTTCGGCTCAAGGCCTCCCCCCCAACAAAATAAGAAGTGTTTGATTTGCGCAGATTTAGCGCGGTGTTTATTGACTGACTCGTGTTGAGCCCCACCCTCCAAGTTCAGAGGGATTAACACTGCTTATCTCGTAACTAACAACGAATCTGACCTTTTAGCAAAATTCATAACAGGCAGCAGCTACTGTGAGCTTTTCAATCAACGGAACGGACGCCTGCACGAGTAAATTAAATTAATTTAGCGATTTCACTGGTTCGTATCTGCAGCGAGGAATGCAAATACATGATCCTGGTAGAAAAATCAAGGATTAAAGAGTAGTCAGATGTGAAGACACGGAGAGTCACCGAGGCTCCTGAAAGCTACCTCAGAGGCAGTTTTTTTAACCTCTGATGTGACAGTTTCGGGAAAGAAACAGTAAAACAGCAGCATGCATATTTAAAAATGTATTTTAATGCACATGTTTTACTGACCAAAGCTGGACCAGGTTTGGAAGCCTCCTATGTCAACACTGAAATAAAGTGCTTATCTGTCTCACAGTGCTATGTTTTAACTTCACAAAACTGTCAGTCATGCCCACTTTATGCAGCAGTATGTAGGGCTGTAGTTTACTCTTTCCCTTTCTTTCATTTTTCTTCCAGCTACTTCCATTATTTTTTATGTGCAGTGTAACACCGCGCCTTCCCCCGTTTTTTGCTTTGCTTTTAAGACCTTAAACTGATCTTAGTTTTTTGCTTAATGCTACAATCCTCTAAGTATGTGTACATTTTGATATCAATTATAATGGGGCAGCTGTGACTGCGGAGGTGGGGGGGTGGGGGTTCAATCCTTTTGGACGAGACACCAAACCCCAAATTACACTCAGTGCATCAATCAGTGTCACTGAATGCATGCGTGAGAGCTAGAAAGCACTTGAAGGTGTAGACTAAAGTGCTGTAATGAATACCTATTTCCCATTTTCCAACCAAAATGTAAGGAAATCAGGTGTGGCTTTTGCATGGTGATATATAGATATCAGTGTCAGGTAAAACAGAAATGAAAAAAAGTTGCTAAAAATGAAATAATTGTAATGGATGCAAATGCCTCTGTGAAGAAATTTCATACAGAAATGACAAAATTATCACATTTGTACATCTCACTCATTAGAAGAGAAAAGACATAAAGGACGATGCTGATCTCAAATCTCGTTCTAGTGCTTTTAATTCTGTCATAGTCTCATCACTGGTTGTACGCTGATACATCAAAAGGCACCTTTATCTTGCTGTCACTGGAGTGCATGACTTCCCAATATTGCCTTAAAGCACCCGTCTAACCCGAGTATGAAATGGGTTTAAAAATATCTCTGCTCTTGGAGATCTTTAGCTTCGCTCGGCGGCATTAAGTGAAAGGGTGGAGCAGTGGAGGCGTGGGCGAAGAGGTACAACTGTAGAAAATAACTTCAAGCTCAGATTGATTTTGAGGATTTCAGAGATAAGGGATCAGACATTAGCAAACAGCCTTCCTGGAAAATGAATGATTTCTTAGATTGTCCTGAAGCCTCTGAGGATTTCTGAGAACTTGATTAATACAGTAGCTCCGAATGGCATGCTTCATATTTTAAACAACAGTCTAAGCATTTCAGTGTCCTGCTCTCGAGTAAATCCCTTTGATCGTGAACAAAAAAAAAATCTTTGTCCTTAAGCAGCTGCAGATATTAATGGCAAGACACATGTCTGCATCAGGCTGCAGCTGTCAGCACAGCTTCGACTCCACTGCCGCTCATCCAAATATTGATTCATTCTTGTCCGACAAGGGCACCCCATGACATTCTACAATTTGAAAACAAAGTCAAACCTAAGTCACTGTACCTTGTAAACAAAAAATAATAATCAGATGTGATACTTATTGATTCCTGCAGGGCAGAAAATTGCTGGACTGTGTTGGGAGGTCAGATTGAAAGGCCAGGAACCCAAGGACTTTTCACCACCACAGGGGTTTCAGTACAAACCCTATTGATACACTATGTTCGTAAAAATATTCACTCGTCTGCCTTCACATGCTTATGGACTTGAATGACATCCCTCTAAAGAGTTTAATATGATCTGAGGCCACTCTTCTGGGAAGGCTTTCCACAAGGTTTAGGAGTGTTTATGAGAATTTTTGACCATTTGTGAGGTCAGACACTGATGTTGGATGAGAAGGCCTGGCTCACAGTTTCTGCTCTATTTCATCCCAAACGTGTTCTGTCAGGTTAAGGTCAGGACTCTGTGCAGGCCAGTCAAGTTGTTTCACACCAAACTCACTCATCCATGTCTTCATGGACCTTGCTTTGTGCACTGGTGTGCAGTCATGTTGGAACAGTAAGGGGCCATCCCCAAACTGTTCCCACAAAGTTGGGAGCATCAAATTGTCCAAAATGTATCTTAGTATGCTGAAGCATTAAAAGTTCCTTTCACTGGAACTAAGGGGCTGAGCCCAACTCCTGAAAAACAACCCCACACCATAATCCCCCCTCCACCAAACTTTACACTTGGAACAATGCAGTCAGACAAGTACTGTTCTCCTGGGAACCTCCAAACTCGTAAATCGGATTGCCAGATGGAGAATGAAACCCATTCCATTAAGCTCTCTATTAGCTCCTGAGAGCGACCTATTCTATAGGTGCTTGGTTTTACACACCTGTGGCCATGGAAGTGATTGGAACATCTGAATTTATTGATTTCAATGGGTGAGTGAAAACTTTTGTCAGCATAGTTATCTAGTCTTGGAGGTTCATGCAGTGGCCAGCATCTGATTGAAAACAATGTTTTTTAGCTCTTCAATTTTAATTTCATGATTTCAGCTTCTGTCAGTTTATAAAAAAGATGATCTAGAGAGGATGCTTTGTTAATTTTCACAATGGTGATCTCATCTTGTATTATAAATCCAGCAGACAGCTTTTCTTTACAGTTGGGAGCTTACACCTCTTCCTATGAGCTCAAACTGTTGCACAGATTAGTTTGGTTCAAGCAAGATGAGGAAAAGAGAGCCTTTGGTCCCCAAGTTCTGTCTAGAGGAAGTAAAAACTTTAATGGAAGGATTATTAGCAGTTGCCTGCTCCTTTTTTTTTTCTCCATTGCTCTCTCTGTGCTGGTCTCCTGAGGCCCAGAAGTCTGCTGCACTTAGAGGTGGGTGGGCAAAAACACCCCCTGGTCTGTGTTTAAGTCTGAACCAGACAAACCTGTGTCTTCTCCCACTAACTTCATCTCATTTTTGTTATATTTATTCCAAGTTCAAGTTCAATAAATGCATGATGTTTCTTGTGTTAAATAATGGCAATGGACCAAGAAAAAAAATCATTGTTATAATTTTATCATTGTCAAGCAGCACTGATAGTTTTTTTTAATTTTTTTTTATCTTGCAGTACACACACTGTGATAAAAATTCTCAGTTCGAGTTACTTATCTGTTTTACTGGCCCAGAGCATTATTCAGCAGATGGCACTTTATCACTGTTTTTTATGAAATGACCCTTTGACCCAGGTTTGCCGTTATGGTCACTGCAGCTCTCATTACCAATGCGAATGAAGCTTGAGATTGCCACTGGAACACGTGGCTCTTACACCAGGATCACTGGCTTGCTAGCTTCTTAAAATTTTCCACATGCAGTAGCTGTTGAAGGGCAATGCCAGCGTAACCTTTGATCGAGTGTGTGTGTATCTGCTCAGTTGTTTGATGCTTTTCCCCCCTGCAAACGTCATTCTGTTACTGGTGGCTGGGGCGGGAATGGCTGCACATGTGAGTGTGTGTTTCAGAAAGAAGTGGGGTGGCAAAGTTGATGCATGCTCACCGGCCACTGCATTATGGGCCCATTGTACCCACCAAAAGCGACATCACATCCGCTGGCAGTTTTGACTTCTTCTCTGCCCATATCAGCGCTAATGTGGAGGTTTAGAGTGAGTGGCAGTATCTATTGATCAGAAGAATACTGCATGAATACTTGCACCTTCAGTGCTGGTATAAAGGATGTGGTACTGTAGCAGTGTCTCTGTTGTTGGTGCGTGTGTGTGTATGTGTGTGTGTGTGTGTGTGTGTACTGTCATGCTAGATTCATGGCAAATGTTGTGTGTACCCTCATGTCTTATGCTGCTGGGCAATCATGTTGGCAGACTGATATGGTGCTTTTCAGGTCTCTTCGTGTCAACTGATGAGCTCTTCAGGGAAGATGATATGATAGAAGACAGGTAGCTCCTTAATAATAAAAAAGTTGTGTTTCTCTCTTTAGGTGAGGTGATACTGTAAGTGATTGTGTGCTCGTCCCATTTTAAACTTCCAGCTTAACTGTAAAATAACTGCAAGTGGTAGTGGAAATATATACTGTATATATTTCAGCTGCTTGTTGTATCTGTTGAACAGGATCTCAGAGATTAGAGATCAGACATTAGCAAACAGCCTTCCTGGAAAATGAATGATTTCTTAGATTGTCCAAAAGCCTCTGAGGATGTCTGAGAAATTGATTAGTACAGTAGCTCCAAATAGTAGTCTTAGCATTTCAGTGTCCTGCTCTTTTATTTTTGTATTTTTAAATTTTAATACAGCCATTTTTTTTTCCCAGTAAAGGTTTTAATGGTGATCACCGGAACAAACGCTGCTGTTTTGGACACTAGACACCTGAGCTCACCGTCTCAGTAACAGCTCTGCCTCTTTGCGCTCTGCCGTGTGTGTGTGTGTGTGTGTGTGTGTGTGTGTGTGTGTGTGCGTGTGTGTGTGTGTGTGTGTGTGTGTGGAGGGACTCCATATTAAACTGTGACAGCATCATCATCACTGCTGCAGTTGTGTTATTAGTGTTTTTGTTGAAAAAACTGGGGGCTGCATTGGCTTAATGTTGTAATGCTTTTTATTCACATGCATGCTCATAGATACTTTTCTACTGCAGGTCTATTTTTAGTTGCAAATGTGGGTGAAACGCTCACGTTTACATGGTGAAAACTGAGTGCTACGGAGTCGTGGATTAAATTAAGATTATAAAAAATCTTTTTTATAATTGACTTATTCGAGTTACTCAATGAATTGTACTTTGAGCTAATATGAAGGCAACAGTAACTCATATAACAACTTGTTAGAAACCAAGATATGCAGAATGGCATTCCTGAGCAGCAGCAGAAGACCATACCTGGTGCCACTCCTGCCAGTTAAGAACAGGAAGATGAAGCTACACTTCACACAGGTTCAGCAAAACGGGACGACTGGAAAAACTTGGCCAGGTCTGCTGCAACATTTGGATGGTAGGGACAGAATTTGACATAAACAACATGAAAGCATGAATCCACCCTGCCTTGTATCAATGGTTTAAGCCAGTGTTTCTCAAACTGTGGGGCATGCCCCACTGGTAGGGCACAGGGTCATTACAGGTGGGTCGCAAATGACCTGGGAGAGAAATCATATGGAACAAATATTGAACATTAGATTAATTCTGATAGTGGAACAAGGAAACATTAGCAAGTACATTAGCACAGCAACTAGCGAAACACTCCACCGTCACCATCTGCTGTGTACATAGAGCCGTCGTGCCACTGCCGCCCCATCGCTTCGCCACCCGGACCTCACGTCACGTGGGGCATGAAAACATTACATCTGGCAAAGTGGGGCATGAAGGAAAAAGTTTGAGAACCACTGTTTTAAGCTGGTGGTGTAATGGTGTGGGGCATACTTTCTTGGCACACTTTGACCCCTTAGTTCCAAGAGAACTTTATTTAAAGTCCACAGCCTACCTGAGTATTGTTGCTGACCATGTCCATCCTCAACTGTCCATCCTCAACCTCAAATGGCCTCCACAGTCACCAGATCTCAATCCAGTAGAGCACCTTTGGGATGTGGTGGAACAGGAGATTTTCATCATGGATGAATCTGTGCCATGAAGAATGAAAGTAGCTCTGAATGCAAAATGGGTCCAACCTGGTACTAGCGAGGTGTACCTAATAAAGTGTCCAAAGCCACAGCAGCTGTGTGTAATGCTGTCGTTACAAAATCTCTGATGAATGTTTCCAGCACCTTGTTGAATCTGTGCTATGAAGAATTAAAGCAGTTCTGAAGTCAAAGGGCATCCAACTTAGTACTAGCAAAGTGTAACTAATATAGTGCTGGTGACTGGGTGTGACTGTGTTATATTGGCTGGTTAGGTGCACATAGGCAGATGATATGATGATGATACGCTATATGAGAAAATATAAATTATGCATGTGGGCAATCAAAGTCTAGACTGATGTGTGTGAGTTTATTTCTTTGAAACATTAAAGGGCTTTGCATAGAGCTGTAAAAGTCCCTTCATGGTCAGAGATCATCATATGGCATCAGTGCAGATGACAAGATTATAGAGTGTAGCAGCTGCTGTTGCCCTGGAGTGAGGAAGCTACTTATATACGCTCGTTAGATAGAAGTCAGCTTTGTATTTGTGTGTGTGGGTCGAAAGTCTGCAGTGAACATCTGTTTAAGTGTGCATGGGAGTTTGAGAGGGTTTTTTTTTTTCCTGCTACTGGATCAAGTAGTGGCTGTTGAGTGTTACTCTGTGTGTTAGCTTCTCTCTCTCTGCACGTATTATGTGCCTTTGAATTGTAATTCTCTTGTGTCGCTGCTGGATTTCTGCAGAGCCGGGGTACTCTGACACTCACCCCTGGGTTCACACATAGCGAAAGAAAATATAACTTTTTAAGAGCTTCTCCCCTTTTGTTTTCACTGATTCATGAAGAGTTGACATTTTGTAGATATTTTATTTTCACATAACAGCAGCAGAGATGTAAAAAGAAGACCTCTGGGGGAAATGGAGGTACACTCTCTGAAAGATAGACGAGACAACAGGAGAGAGTTTGAATCACCTGCAGGGAAAGTTTTAAAGAGATCTCATTCCCTGACTTATCGCCATCTCAGATCAAATTGTGTTTGCAGGAAAAACACATCTAGTGCTCACACATTAGCTCTAATCCAACATGTCCCGAAAACAAAAACAGTTTAAATATTGCAACAAAGCAAATGCAGCTTAATCTGAAATGCCAGTTTTTGGAAAGGCATTTCAGTGACTTCAACAATTAGTTAACCAAAACTTCGCAAATCAATGCTTTCATTTTAAAAATCAGATAAAAATTTTAAACTCAAGCTTTGTTGGCTTGGTTTGCGTTATCATACATTCAGCTTGAACATCACTCTGAGCCTGGGAGTCTTTCTCTACTAGCTTTGTGTTAGTATGTTGCATTTGGAGTTGCTTGGGATGGGGTGGTGTGTTCACAGCAGTGGGTAGTTGTTTCTGATCTTTCTGTCCTTCAAAATTTCAAGTTCTTTGCTACTTTCATCCTTTCTACGGCACAAAGTCAGGTAAGTTTAGAGTCACACTTGTAAGTTGGTAAAGTTGGCAAATTGGTCACTGCAGCTATTTGCAGTCGGTTGTTGGATGCAAAAAAATTCAATGAAATCACCACAATTAACTTTTATTGTGAGTGTGAGCAGTAAACTATCCATTTGCAATTACACGCAGTCGATTTGTGACAGTCTGCAAAAATCTCTAATCTGTTGCCATCTGTCGTCGATGTACACAGAAATTCACATTAAACAGAAATTCACCTGAACTACCTACATTCAGAGTTCAGGCAGAACAACATAGATTTGAAGCAGAAATTCCTTCATAGCAGTGACGTAATTGCTGTAGGATGGTGATTTAACTGCAAAATGACAGAGGCAGCCGGCAACCATGCCGTGAATAAAACTGGAATACAACCAATTGGCAACTTGTTGTGTCGAGTCTCTGATTACAGAGAGACTCACTGCACTGCTCATCAGCGCAGACTGACTCAGATCGATGACAATATGTTGGCAATCTGTGTGCATTTATAAATTAGACAGCAATTATTTGCAAACTTTTACCAATCTGTCTGAGAGTGACTGCAGTCAGTCTGAGTCAGACTGTTTGCAGACAGGTTGCCTCCCACCAGGTGACCTGTGTAGTGAAGTGGTTGCCCAGAGGTTGAGGGTGTCGCACACTCAACCTCAGGCAAACCAGTTGGTCACTTCAGCTGTTTGCAATCAGTTGTCAAATGGAAAAAATGTGAAACAATTCAGTGCAATCACTGGGCAATCAATCAGTTTTTTTCCTAGTTGCAAGGACATTGCCACCCTACTCTAGTGTGACTGAAGCATTAGCCCATTCTGTGGACAATTAAAGAAATTATGTGATACAAGTAATGTCATAATTGTAGTGTGATTTTTTTTTTTAATTTAAGAGCAATATTATGTCACATGAAATTATTACAAACAAATATAACGTCACACTGGTGTTAAAGGATTAGATAAGGCAGCAGCACTTCACTTCCTGTGAAGTTTTTTTTTTTACATTAATGATATGTCACCTCTTAAAAAGAAGGATCATTATCATATGATTAAATCAATACACAAATAAGAGTCTTCTGTCTGCCCACTTTTCTAAAATAGAGGGATCGGGTGTCTTATGCTTTTGTATCTGAAGAAATCATTAGAGAAACCTAATCAGACTTTTTTAATTAAAGAGGGCAGAGTGTTTATGCCGAAGGAGGATAAAGAGGAGGAAGATGATTACGAGGTGAAGCGGCGAGAGGGTGGCAGCGGCTGAGGGTGGATGAAGGGGAAGAGGTCGAGTCTGCCTGCTGAAAGCCACTTAAATCCCTTTCTTATTAACTCTCTGTGACACATGATCTTCCTCCATTCCCTCACGCACATGCACACTCACACACACACATCCACTCTCGCAGGGGTACGAACCTGCTCTTCTTACCGCAGGAAACAGCCCCTGCATCTCTACTGCATGGCTTCATTGTGTCTTATCACTGCCTTGCATCAGCCTTGATCTCATTACTCACTGAACCAGGATGGATCGGTCTGTGTTCCTGTGTTTCATTCAAAACAGGTATTCCATTGACATTTTCTTATGCAAATGACATCCACCCTTGAGGTGAAGAATCCAGTGTAACTAAATGTAATTAATCAGCCTGGAGAAAGTAACATTTCTTAGTATAGTGATGAAAATTTCATGCAGCTCCACTTCACGCAGGTGTTTCTTAAAGCAATGCAGACATGTTATTGTTAAACACACAGCTGGTTTTTGCTTCACTTTGTGTGGTCACAGAAACCATACAGAAATGAACCATGAAATAGACTGTGCGGCGCACTATGAAACAGCTATCTCTTTCTATGAAATCTTATGTTCTTGAATGAGACATTACTTCTTGATGAAGGAGTTTTCATTTAACTTTTCAAAATGCTGCATTATCTTTACTTCAGCATCTGGTTTGGTGTTACGGGACTCATCGGACCAGGCAGCAGTTTTCCAATCTTCTGTTGTCCAGTTTTGAGCCCATGTGCGTTTCCTGTTCTTAGCTGACAGGAGGTGCACCCAGTGTGGTCTTCTGCTGCTGTAGGCCGTCTGCTTCAAGGTTCGACATGTTCTGCTCTTCTGCATACCTTGGTTGTAATGAATGCTTATTTGAGTTGATGTTGCCTTCACATCAAGTCAAAGCCATTTTCCTCTGACATAAACAGGACATGTTCATCCAGAGAACTACCATGCATTAACAAACAGTTGAACGGGTGTACCTAATGAATTAGCGAGTGTATATAAACCGTGAGTTAACTAATTAACCCTTTAGATGGTGTAAATTAACTGTCTAGGATTGCACTTGCCGTCATTCCCAAGATTTGATATCCATGACTGGAAGTTTACTGGCTCAAGGTCGCCCTCTCTCAGAGGTAGTAGATAATACCTAGACTACTACAGGTGTTGGCATTCCTGAGGTGTGGTGTTGAGCACACCACTGTGTACAAATAGTATGTCTTAATATCCGCGTGTCTGCCATATGAACCTATGCGCACTGTACTTTTAAAGTACAGAGTATTTTTTTTTTTGTCTCTGCAACCTTAATATCATTGGTATGAAAGCATTTTAATCATACAGAAATAAACATTAGCAGCAGCCCTGCTGTGCAGCTGTGTGGATCGTACGTTCAACCAAACTGACACCTCTCCTAAATTAGAAATGCTCAGATGGGACTTAAGGCTGTAAAACAGGAATGTGAAATTATGAATGCGTAATTGAGAGAAAAAAAAAAAGATTGAAATAAATAGATTCAGTTGTGGTCAGATGGCTGTGTCATCAGGAGCTCAGAGTGCAAGCTGTACAAATCAAACTGTGTGTCTGCACAGTCTGTGTCAATTAGTATGAGAGCATCGGTTCCTGTTTGGTATCGGAGCAGGCTTAAGGCTTTGTGCATTTGTGTGCCCACACATTTGTGTTTACGCACATTCCTGCAAAGCACAGCCAACAGCTGTTCAAGCCTTTTAAAGCTGAAAAAGAGAGAGAATGTCAGTATACCCTCAGCTCATTCTGTCTTAATCTTCTAGAAATCAACATGAGGTCAGCTGTTTTTTCTTCACTGAAAGCTTAATTACTTTTTGGGATACATTTTGAGATATGATTTTGAATTCGCGGCTTACTGTTCTCCACCAATTGTGCCTCATTTGCACAATAAAAAAAAAAAAAATCTTGTTTTTATTTATGAGCTTTGGATTTCGAGCAAAAGCCCGACTCTGTTCTGTATCGCTGCATTTATTGTCTTTTTACAGCAATCCATTATCTGACAGCTTTATTGAGTGCTCGCTGGTTTTCTCTGCTCTATTTTGTTATGAATTTAATATTTGAGGTGTATTTGGATTCTTGATCAGTTAAAAAAAGCTAAATGAAGTCATCACTATGGGATGATTCATTAAAAGAAAAACATCTAACCATCTTTTAAATCTAAATAAAATGATGTTTGACCAGATGTAATGCTTCTTTTACTCCTACATTCAAAATCTGCATCTGTGCAGCAAACCTTTAATGATCGTGTTTACTTGAGTGGGTGGCAGCAGCTCTGCCACGGTCAGTTGTTTCTCCCACTGGGGCCGCTGATGCTTGAAATTGATGCACTCATGCTCCTTCACCAAATGGCATATGCAGTGTAAAATCCAGCTGCTGGGAGTAATGCGAGCTGGCGTTCTCCTCTGCTGGCATCCATACAGATGGTAACATCACAGTGTAATCAAGGAGAGAGACATCAGCTATTGTTATACAAGTGAGATGCTGCCGAGAGAGGCTTGGACTCCTTCCCGGGTTCCACTGCTGTCATAGCTTTTCAGCGGCGTGGGTCAAGTGTCACGGGGAGTTTCGGCTGCAGAGCGATCTCACCGTGAAGTGCAGTTTTTTTTTTTTTTTCACATGTGCATGCTGCTCATTTCTAACAAGATCTAATGTACGAGGCCATCTGCCCAGTGTGTCAGTAAATGTGACTATTACAGCTGTGGAAGGTAATGAAGGTATCGTTCACTGTGTTATTAATGAGTGACAAAAGCCAAGCCACATCACTCTCTCCTGCTAATGGATCCCGGCAGTTATTGAATAAATCATCCTCGCTGTGTCCGTCTCTTGCTCTTATTCGCTTTCTCTATTCCCTTTTCTTTTTGTCCTTTCACTTTTCATTACTGCTTCCTTTCATCATTTCTTTCTCTTAACCTTCCCTTCTTCTTTGTTCTCCTCTTGTCCCCCAATTTCGCGTCGCCCATTTTCTCCGTCATCCTCTCTCCACCTCATCTTCGTATTTGCTTTCTCATTACACCTCCATCTGCTCTCGTTCTCGTCACCCTCCGCCTCTATCTTTGCTTAAGTTCTCACTCCTTCTCTTCTTTTCTCTGCCTCCCACAGTCCCAGTGAAGCAGAGAGAGATGTCGCAGAAGAAGATATTCCTGGTCGTCATTGCCATCAGTACTGTCAGTCTTCTGCTGCACCATGGGGGTCACTTGAACTGGTGAGTGGCCCACAATATGCAAACACATTAAATAGCCATTATTCCTCTATAAATCCATATGGTCCTCATTACAATGAAAAATCTGACAATGGCAGCTCTGCAATTTTGCTTCATAGACAAATTAATAGAAGGACTGGCTTATTATTAAAGTCAAACATGGAAACTGTGAGCGCCTGAGCACTGCCATGCTGATCGAGGGACCAATTATAAAAGTAGAGTACTGTAGATTTTTGACAGCCCAGTGTTCTGTTCTCTTTCAACTTGCCGTTCTCAGCGTCTTTACCGTCTCACTTCACTGAACGTTCTTGTTTCCACATCTTATCAATGAGTCTGCAGTGAATACTGCATTCTGTTATATTACTGTATTCAGTATAATTACCACACACCACACATCAGAGGACTTAGACAGGATTTAGAGCGGCTCTAACTTCTTTGTTTTTAGTACATTTGGTGCTGTTTGCAGCACATGTAGCAGCATCACAACTGGCCAGAGAGTGGTGCTGAGTCAAGCTGTGCTTTCATGTTAACTCCTAGCATATGGAATACATTGCTTAAAAGGTGTTTTCCATTATAATGGCTACATACATTTACATACACTCACTGGGCACTTTATTAGGTACACCTTGCTAGTACCAGGTTGGACCCATTTTGCATTCAGAGCTACCTTCATTCTTCATGGCACCGATTCAACAAGTTGCTGGAAGCATTCCTCAGAGATTTTGTTCCATTTTGACATGATAGCATCACACAGTTGCTGCAGATTTGTTGGCTGCAGATCCAAGATGAAAATCTCCTGTTCTACTATAATCGAAAGGTGTTCTATTAGACTGAGATCATGTTCAAGAAACCAGTTTGAGATCATTTGAGTTTTGTGACACCATGCTTTATCCTGCTGGAAGCAGCCATCGGAAGACGGGTACAATGTGGTCATGAAGGGATGGACATGGTCAGAAACACTCAGGTAGGCTGTGGTGTATAAACAATGCTCAGTTGGTTCTAAAGTGCCCAAAGTGTGCCAAGAAAATATCCTCCTACACATTACACCACCAGCAGCCTGAACCATTAATACAAGGCAGGATGGAGCCATACTTTCATGTTGTTTACACAAAATTCTGACCCTAAATTCTGTTGCAGGAGAAATTGAGACTCATCAGACCAGGCAATGTTTTTCTGATCTTCTGTTGTCCAATTTGGGTGAGCCAAACTGCAGCCTCAATTTCCTGCTGTTAGTTGAAAAAAGTAGAGCCCAGTGTGGTCTTCTGCAGCTTTAACCCATGTGTTTCAAGGTCTAATGCAGTGGTTCTCAAATCCAGGCCTCATGGCCCAGTGTCCTGCAGGTTTTAGATGTGTCCCTGATTCAACACACCTGAATCAAATGGCTGAATTACCTCCTCAGTATGCAGTCAGGTTCTCCAGAGTCCTGCTAATGACTTCTATATTTGACTCAGGTGTGTTGAAGCAGAGACACATCTAAAACCTGCAGGACACTGGGCCACGAGGCCTGGATTTGAGAACCACTGGTCTAATGTGGCTGTAGCTCAGTGGGGTGGCTGTAGCTCAGTAGGTAGAGCAGGTCACCTACTGATCGGAAGGTCAGTGGTTCGATTCCTGGCTACTCCGGGCTACATGCCAATGTATCCTTGGGCAAGATACTTAACCCCAAGTTGCTCTCCGACCGTCCCGTCGGAGTATGAATGTGTGTGAATGTTAGCTAATTAAAAGCACTTAGCTTAGTAAAACATGGAAGTGCTTGTATGAATGGGAGTGCATGGGTGAATGTAAAACGTGTTGTATAAGCGCTTTGAGTGCTCATACTGAGTAGAAAAGCGCTATATAAGAACTAGTCCATTTACCATTTAATGTATTGTGTGTTCAAAGATGCTCTTCTGCATACCTTGGTTATAATGAGAGGTTATTTGACTTACTGTTGTCTTCCTATAAGCTTGAAGCAGCCTGGCCATTCTCTTCTGAGCTCTGACTTCAACAAGTTATTTTCACCCAGTAAACTGATGCTCACAGGACAATTTCTCTTATTCAGACCATCCTCTGTGATTGTTGTGTGGGAAAATCCCACGAAATCAGCAGTTCTGAAATACACAGACCTGCCAACCTGACACAACGAGGCATGTTCAAAGTCACTTAAATCACCTTTCTTCCCTATTCTGATGCTCAGTTTGAGCCTCCACGGGCCGTCTTGACCATGTCGAAATGACTAATTGCACTGAGTTCCTGCCACGCGATTGGCTGATTAGATACTTGTGTTAACGAGCAGTTTAACAGGTGTACCTAATGAAGTGTCCACTGAGTTCCTGAGAAGGAATATCATCCAATATATGGATTTAGTAGGAACATTTTACTCATACTCTTTAATTGAAAATTGATATGCATCTCCCCCAAGATCCCTTTATAGTCTGAGGTAAGATCACATTTCATAAGAAATATTCCTGGTTATAGTTTAACAGGGCTGGAACATATAGTTCACGGTAAAAATAAGAATACACAAAAAAGGGAATGTGCAAGACACTTTGAAAAGTAATAGGCCATATAATCAGCTATATGTTGAGTGAAAGTCAGTAAACTATAATATTGTTTTCACTCTATTCTTTGCAGTACAAACAGACACACCAAATATCATATATTATATTTCCAGCCTCCTGTCCTCCCGTGGCTTTACCCTGCTTCTGTATCTTTCCTACTTTCCTGTTTCTCTTTTCAGTCCCATTTATGTTTACTATTTTTGCCTTCCTGTCGTGCCGTCTCTGTCCTGTTCTACACATTAGTCTCTTCCATTATCTGTCCAGTGTGTGCAGCTTTGCCTCTGTTATTATTTTATCTGCAACAGCTACAGTGCCTTAAAAAAAATATTTGCCCCCTTCCTGATTGGTTGACAAAGATAACCCGAGTAAATACAAAATGCAGTTTTTAAATGAAGATTTCATCTATTAAGAAAAAAAGCCATCTAAACCTACTTGGCCCTGGCCCTGTGTGAAAAAGTACACTATATTGCCAAAAGTATTCGCTTGTCTGCCTTAACATGCATATGAACTTGAGTAACATCCCATCTTAATCCATAGGGTTTAATATGATGTTGCCCCACCCTGTGAAGCTAAAACAGCTTTAACTCTTCTGGGAAGGCTTTCCAGAAGGGTAAGGAGTGTGTTAATGGTAATTTTTTACCATAATCCCCCCCTTGACCAAACTTTACACTTGGCACAATGCAGTTAAACAAGTACCGTTGTCCTGGCAACGGCCAAGCCCAGACTCATCCATCAGATTGCCAGACAGAGAAGCATGATTCATCATCCCAGAGAACACTTCTCCACTGCTCTGGAGTCCAATGACAGTTTGCTTTACACCACTGCATCTGACACTTTGCATTGAGCTTGGTGATGTAAGGCTTGGATGCAGCTGCTTGGCCCTAGAAACCCATTCCATGAAGCTCTCTAAACACTGTACTTGAGCTAATCTGAAGACCACATGTGGTTTGAAGGTCTGTGGTGACTGACTCTGCAGAAAGTTGGCAACCTCTGTGCACAATGTGCTTCAGCAGCTACTGACCTGGCTCTGTGATTTTACGTGGCCTACCGCTTCATGGTCGAAATTTCATGACTGGACTTGTTGCACAGGTGGCCTCACGGTACCACGCTGGAATTCACTGAGCTCCTGAGAGTGACCCATTCTTTCACAAAGCTTTGTAGATGCAGCTTGAATGCCTAGGGGCTTGGTTTTATACACCTGTGGCCATGGAAGTTATTGGAAGTGTGAGTGAATAATTTTGACAATATAGTGTAATCCATGCCCTTGTTAAATCCTGAATTATCTGTGATTAAACACATTTTTTTGGAAAGCTGAATTTCACTAACCATACCCAGGCCTGCTTACTGTCAGACCTGTTGAATCAAAAAAATCACTTAAATAGAACCTGTCTGACAATGTGAAGTAGGCTAAAAGATCTCAGAAAGTAACACATCATGCTAAAATCTAAAGAAACAGATGAGAAGCAAAGTCATTGACATTTATCAGTCTGGAAAGGGTTACAAAGCCATTTCTAAGGCTTTGGGACTCCAGTGAACCAAATGGTGAGAGTCATTTTCCACTAATGCTTAGAAGAGTACCCTTCCCAGGAGTGGCTGGCCTAACAAAATTACTCCAAAAGCACATTGATAACTCATCCAGAAGGTTACAAAAGAACCCAGAACATCTAAAGAACTACAGGCCTCACTTGCCTCAGTTAAGGTCAGTGTCCATGACTCAACAATAAGAAAGAGAATGGGCCAAAATGGCATCTATGCAGAGAAAACTAGACTTTTGGGAAAATATTTTGTGGACTGAAAAGACAAAAGTTGAACTTTTTGGAAGGTTTGAGTCCTGGTACGTCTGGTAGATAACTAACAGCATTTCATATAAAGAACATCATACCAACAGTCAAAAATTGTGGAGGTAGTGTGATGGTCTGGGGCTGCTTTGCTGCTTCAGGACGATTTGCTGTAATTGATGGAACCATGAATTTGGCTCTCTAGCAGAAAATCCTGAAGAAGCATGTCTGGCCATCAGTTCATGCCCTGAAGTTCAAGCTCACTTCAGTTATGCAGCAGGACAGTGATCTGAAACACACCAGCAAGTCCACCTCTGAATAGCTCAAAATAAACTAAATGAAGGTTTTGGAGTGACCTAGTCAAAGTCTGAACTTAAATCAGATTGAGATGCTTTGGGATGACCATAAACAGGCCGTTCATGCTGGAAAACCCTCCAATGTGGCTGGCTTAAAACAATTCTGCAAAGAAGAGTGGACCAAAATTCCTCCACAGTGTTGTGAAAGACTCATTGGCAGTTATCACAAACGTTTGATTGCAGTTGTTGCTGCCAAGGGTGGCACAACCAGTTATTAGGTTTAGGGGTCGTTTACTTTTCACACGGTTTGGATGGCTTGTTTCCTTAATAAATAAAATCTTAATTTCAAAACTGCATTTTGTATTTAGTCAGTTTATCCTTAATATTAAAATCTGTTTGATGATCTAAAACATGTTAAGGTTGACAAATATGTAAAAAAAAAAAAAACTAAGAAATCAGTAAGGAGGCAGCTACTTTTAGAGAACTGTACTCTTTGTAGTCTTTGAGCTAATTTAGCTTAAAATAAATTGTCATTTTTTTTCTTTACCTCTAGGCCCATGGAAGCCTTCCACCTTGGTTGTCCAGCCCTGCGCTCTCACCCAGCCCCAGGCCTGAAGCCTAAACACACCAATGTTGTTTTCCTGAAGACCCACAAAACAGCTAGCACCACCATGCAGAACCTGCTGTTCCGATTTGCAGAGCGCAACAACCTGACGGTGGCATTGCCCGTACAGGCCTGCAGTCACCAGTTTTGCTACCCGCGCTCCTTCACATCTCACTTTGTGCATCCGCACACGCTACCACCAAACATCATCACCAGCCACATGCGCTTCAATAAGGCTGAGCTGCAACGTCTGATGCCAAATGATACAATATACATCACAATCTTGAGAGAGCCCGGCTCCATGTTTGAGTCCTTGTTCAGTTACTACAACCAGTACTGTCAGAGTTTCAAGAGGGTTCCTAATGGCTCACTAGAGACGTTCTTAGAGGAGCCCTTGCGCTACTACAGGCCAGATGAGAAGGACTCCATGTATGCACGCAACACCTTGACCTTTGACTTGGGTGGAGACAAAGATCGTCCAGCGACAGATGTGGCTTATGCACGAGTCTTTGTGGCAGAGGTGGAGCGAGTGTTCTCCCTGGTGATGATTGCTGAGTACTTTGATGAGTCGCTGGTTCTACTTCGACATCTCCTATCCTGGGATCTGGATGACATTTTGTATGTTAAGCTCAACATGCGGACACCAAGTTCCAAGCGGAGCCTGACTCCTGGTCTTCGTGCAAAGATCCGGGCCTGGAATTCCTTAGATGCCCGTCTCTATGACCACTTTAATGCCTCATTGTGGCACCGACTCTCTGCTTTGGGCCCAGCCTGTGTGGCAAGGGAAGTGCGACTCCTTCGTCGGGCTCAGGAGAGGCTGATGAGAAGCTGTTTCGGTGGGCGGATGCCACTTCTCCGTTCAGCTGCTCAAATCAAAAACAAGGATCTCCGCCCCTGGCAGCCTAGTGGAAAAGTCGACATAGTGGGTTATGACCTCCCAGTAAATCTCAGCCACGGCTTCTCGAGCCAGGCTCAGGAGCTCTGCCTCAAGCTCATCATGCCAGAAGTCCAATACACACGGGTGCTCCTACGCTCCCAGTCTCTGCGATACCGTCGAGGCTATCAGCTTCGGCCTCAACAGCAGTCACATCCCCTCCAGCAGCCTGCTCGCACAGTCCTGCTTCGGCATCAAGTCCACCGCAGCCAGCCACCACCCGCTGCTGCTCCAGTCCCTGCCTCAGGAACGGGGTCCACCTCCACCTCAAAGGCTGTTTCAGGAACTCAAGGTCAGGCAACAAAGCAAGGGCCTAAATCCTCACAAATTCAGTCCTCATAGGCTGAAAAACAGACTTGAAAATAATCAGAGTGCCCAGCAGACTGCATTGTTCAACTCATCCTAACTCATGAAGCTATGATTGTTGGCTGGTGTGGGATTTTGGAAACAAGGCTGTCCTTGGGAAAATGTTGGATTTGTTCTTGAATTAGTGTCTCTTATGTTCCTTCCTGCCTTTGAGATGACAATAAATAAAGGAAAAAAGGGGTTGGACATATCTGGACTTGAACTTGAATCTCTCTCCTTTCTGGTCCGTCAGATGGTATCAGGGTTTGAAGGCACAAAAGCCGGAGGAACACTGGAACTAAACTGAAACCCTACTGCATGCCTCTGCACCCCTGACTGCGGTGAATGCGAGAGGGTTTTAGGTGAAAGTGGTCCTTTGAAGAAAATCTGTTATATGCGTCTGGGACTCAATAGGGAAGTGGCGATATCAGGCCTATTGTGCAGCACAGAGTGTGCTTTGTGTGTATCACACTGGGATAGTATTATGTTACTTGTATTTGTTCTCTGTTTCTCAAGCTCTCATTCGCTCTCTCCCTAACATATGCCACTTAAAGTCCATGAGGAGACGTAATGACATAAAGGGATCGGCTGTCAGGCCTCCGAAGAGCTTCCTAAGAGGCCAGACAGGCATTGAAATCAGCTCCAACCATTAATATGACAGCACAAAAACAACTCTTCTTTTTTTTTTTCTTACTAACTCTAGAACCTAAAGCAGTGGCGGGAGAGGGGATAAAAAGGCCAGAGAGATAGAGAAAGATGAAGACTTTATCCAAGGGGGCAAGCCTAAAAACTGCTGGATACTCAATTTAGCCACCCATTATCACTATAAATCCCACAGAGACTGAGCACACGTACAAAGCCTATGTCTCGTCAGCGTTTTGACCTCCCTCGCTTCCTCCTAACATCCTTCTCTCCATTCACCACCTTGTCATTGCTGCTGTTACCCTCTGGTCAGGCTCTCCATCCAGCGAGAAACACTAACATCGTTTTTCCTCACCCCGGTCTTCATCGAACAGCTAGACGAGATCACACCTCGCCTCGCGGAGACTTTATGTTAAAGGCGAAGCTTCTAGATGTGGGGATTCATTTTAAAGCTTGGGCGTTATTGCAATAAGATCTCCAGGCCTTCACCCTCATATGAAAGGTGTATATTTAATAACCTACCAGCAACCCCATGTCACACATACACTCAGACACACACTGGCACAAACAAAAACATAAAACTCCTTGACAGGACAAAGACTTGAAGCCTGTGGATCACAGTGTTTGAATATTTAATCACCTCCTCTCACAGCCCGTCTATGGCCCAGGTTCTAGGGTTACGCGGCTGTACATTTTAATTAAGGACATGTTCAACCAGGTGAAAGCTGCTCATTCTGGACCCTGAAGCACAGAAGGACAAAGAGAGAGTGAATCTTAAAGCCTCTTAAGGCAGCTGGGCCAGCTGGGATCTTAGAGAGTCTTCATTTATCTCGGCTGTGATCCATTTTTAATGCTTTCTGCTCATGTTTAATGTGTCATTTATTTTCTTTTATTACTCCAGTGATCAGTGAGGTTCTGTTGAGGAAGTGGAGGAACAATATAGTTGTGAGGCTGTGTGAGAGAATGTGTTTGAGCCAAGAAACGGTTTTCTCGGCTCCCGTTATTTTCTTTTTTCCTGTGGCCTGCAAGATTTATTAAACTATGTATTATTTATTATCGGGACTTAATGAGTCCCATTATTGTATTTTTAACTGTTATTTTTCATGAATCACTGGATAAAAACTGCTTTTCCATCGATTTGGTGGCCCATCGTGTGTGCAGCTTACCTCTTCAGGCAGCAGAGATGGAACAAGGCATGCGGAAACGGTTTAAAATATTAATTCTGTACATGTTTTACAAATGCAGAACTACAACAAACCGCACATCGAATCAACTTTAGTGGCTTCAGAGTTAATCTCCCATTCAGCAGCATTAAGTGCTTAACCACACTTTGCTTTTGTGGTTTGAGTGTGTCATACCACAGGTAACAATAATAAACACACACACACACACACGCTGCTGCTGCTGCTGCTGCTTTGACAGGGATAAAAAAAACAACGAAGCCATTGAGAAATAAACGCAAAGAGAGGACACAGTTTTCTGAAGTGGCTGTGAGTGTGAATGTGTGCATGCATGACATTTTTTATTTATTAGACATTTGAAATGTGTTCGGATATGTGTAAAAAAAATTCTTCAGGATATATACGCTGTAAATCGTGGGTAAACATGAAGAAGGCTGTGGTTTTGTATTTTCTTGCTCCCATGAAAAGACCCAAACCAGCAATATGTAAATTGGTCTGCCAACTTCCTGCTGTGAAAGCACACCATAAATTCCTAAAAAGGTTCACACATAAGGTACTGGGCGAAAGTCTTGAGTCACCATTCATTTCTTTTTATATCGTTAGAAAAAATGTTAAATAGGTACGTAGATTTATTGAAACATGGACACACATCCATGAAAATACATTATATAAGTTAAAAACAGAGTTTGTACAATTCTAGCAAGCTTGAAAGTGAATATTTGGTATGATCACCTTTGTTCTTCAGCCTGAACTCTCTGAGGCAGCTTTCTTGTCATTTCTTTAAGTAGTCTTCAGGCATAGTTCTTCAGGCTTCTTGAAGGTCATTTAAAGCTCTTCTTTGGATGTTGGCTGCATTTTGTTCTGTTCTCTGTCAACATGATCCCACACTGCTTCAGTAATGTGCAGGTCTGGGCTCTGTGGAGGCCAATCCATGACTGATGGTCTTCCACTGTGTGATTTTCTATCCAGGTATGCTTTTACTGCATTGGCAGCATGTTTTGGATTATTGTCATGAATCCACTACCAGTTAGACGCTTTCCAGATGGTATTGCATGGAGGATCAAAATCTGACGACACATTTCTGTGTTCGTAATCCCATCAGTTTTGACTGAACACCACTGGCTGAAATGCAGAGCCAAATCATGTTTTAAACACTGTAAACACTCACTGTTGTACCTCTCTGCTGACCTCTGTATATACTGATGATTTGAACAAAAATGTCAAATGTGGATTCATCCCTCCATAACACCTGTTGCCACTGATTTTCAGTCCAGTTCTTATGTAATTTGCATACTTCAGCTATCCTTCCACTGAAAGCATTTCTGATGAGGCTTCAGTGAATGATGATATATCTGAGTCTTCAGATCAACTGATGGTCCAGATGTATCTCTCAGGTCCTGTGTCAGATCTTTGATGGACTTTTTCTTAAGGACATGACTTTCAGATCCTGTTCATTTGCTGTGTGTGTGTGTGTGTGTGTGTGTGTGTGTGTGTATATATATATATATATATATATATATATATATATATATATATATATATATATATATATATATATATATATATATATATATATATATATAATTTTCAGGACACTGCATCAAAAATGGTCAGGTACAAGGACTGGACTGAAGATGAGTAAAAAATCAGCCAATGTCCAATGAAAAGCTTTGAAAGACCACCAGAAAGCCTGGAGAACCATTGCTCTTGCATTGTTGTAATGGTACAATAAAGTCTGTTGCATTGGAAGCAAACTATAAAGAAATGAGGGGTGGTGCAAGACCTTTGCACAGCACTGTATGGTACTGAAACAGTTTGACTCAGTGTGTTTCAGTGAGAGGAGCTGAACGGCACAGAGGACATATCAAACTTTGAGATCATTGATTATATACTGGAAGATCAATGTATCGTTAGGTTTTGTTGTGTCACAGGCTTTTTTTAGTAGCCTTTCCTTTATCAAAACAGGGCCTCACAAACCTTTGGGCTCCTGGGACTCCTTACAGAGTAGAATATTTCCAAGCATTCCCCTCCTCCCGTAGTCCTAACACTGATTGTTTCATTTGGATTAAGCATCATTTGAACATGAGCTGACTGACTCAAATGTTTGTCTACTAGATAGCTGCTAATAAATCCAGCTATACAACAGCAAGAACACTTTGCTGGATTTGTAATGTGTCAGTCTTATCAGGGTTTCCATTGGCCCAAAGATAATATGGGAGGGAGTAATGGAAAAATAACCTAACGACATAAATGGTACAAATTAAAGGATGCAATATTACAATTTTATTTATTTTAATTTATATGGCAATTTTTTTAGCACGCTGGACCTTGTGGTCCTCAGATCCCTCTTCTAAGAACACCACTGTAAAGGAGCTGGCAGCTGATGCTGATTTTCATCTTTATCAACTATGGTTTGTGAAAAGAAAAAAAAAAAAAGGTGACCTTGAATGCAACTCCTAAATTGCTTGAAGCACATTTCAATCTGCTATGGAATAACAGGAAGTGAACGTGCTGTTAGACACTAAATATGAATTTGTCCAACACTAATTAAGCATGTGTGTAGAGACCCAAAGTATTCAACATTAAATGATACATTGTCAATAAAAAATATTAACTAATATAAGCTAAATATATCTTTCAACCATATGAGACTTTGAATGCAATTTTCTAATTTTTAAAAAATGTATTTACTATTTTACAAATGCGAAAAAGGCTGTTAATACATAAAGATAAACTCACTTTGGAAGAAGGACAGTTTGGAATAGAAAAAGAAGTAAAAATATGAATTAGCCCGTATTTTCTTGGTCAAAATACAGATTTTTCCATATACAACCAAAGAGCACATATATATTGCTGCAATTTTGAACACTTTGGGTCTCCATAGAAGTTTCCAGTAGTCGAATGTATTCCTTTCTGCCAACTTGCAACTCATATTTGCTGCCAAAAAATAAACATATGGACACGAGCATTGCAAATGCTCTTCCTCAGACTTTAGCATCTGACTGGGATTCAGATGAAGAACGTCTGTTTCCCCTCAACTGTTCATTTAAGAGCCAGGCTCTGAGTCGCTGTAAGTGCTCTTTTGATTGTAGGAGACGTTTTCCTGCCTGTTCTGCTTCATGTCAGAGTGTTTCACTAATGGTCCTGCTGTCATGGCTAAAGTGTCTGCTATTCTTTCTCAGAATATGTCACAGGGCTGTGAAAATGGTATACTAAAATCTCCTCATCTCTACATTAGCTGCCCCTCCTTTTCTTGTGTGAGAGAAATGTGAAGCTGTTTTTTTTTTTTTTTTACATTATTTTCTGGAAAATGAAACCATTGTGGCATCAAATCCTTTTTTTTTTGGTCTCTTTCAAGCCACAGAGAAGTAAACAGGAACTTCATTGTTGTCCGCTGTCCTCTTTGATGTGCGCACCATTTATTTCCATTCTGTTTTTTGGGGCTTTATCTGTGAACTGAGAAAAATGAGAGATTTTTTTTCTTTAAATTTTATTTTGTGGATGGTTGGAAGAGTTTGGGTGGGTGACGGAGCTCTGAACAAATGGCTAGTGACAATCAGAGCTAGGGGCCCCAAAGCTTTGTAATGATGGTTGGTAAGAGTGATGAATAAAGTTTGAATGATTCCAGTTCATCTGCGAGTGAACGGCTTTGACTCTGCCATTACGCTTTTCTGTGCAGATTTATTCAGATATGCAGTGAGTTGAATTATTCTGGATATCACGCCAACACACACACACACACACACACACACACACACACACACACACACACACACACACACACACACACACACACACACACACACACACACACACACTCTTCATCAGCAGTGAAACATAACACACAATGACAGTCGCTCAATTAAGATTCAGATTCTAAACGGTTTCTATTTCCCTGAAGACTGAAACCAGACTTTTCAGCCTGCAATCAGTCTTTGGAAATTACCTCCATTTAGCATGGCTGCCTAAATGAATGAACAAATTGCTTCTCAGAGGGACAAAAACAAAATGCAGAGCGGCGTGTGTTTGATATGACTGTGATTGAAGCAATCACTATGCTGTGTCCCCCTCCGACGGCCTGCTGTTGCCATGGCGGTGCCTGCTAAGAGGTGGCCGCTGCCTCGTCACCCCTCAGCTTTTCTCTAACATGGTGGCACCCTTTCTGTTTATTGCTCTATCACGGGTATAATCAGGGTTCCAACCATGCACATAATTATAGCTATAATGCTAACTATAATAATAATAACATAGGATGAAATGATCAAAGGAGAAATATAGGTACTTTCTTTCATTTTTCTATCTACTTTCTCCTAAAAGAAACCTACTATGTGCGTGTCTGCAAGTCAGAGGATGTGCAGTGACAGCCTTCAACAGCTGTAAACAGCAGCTTAACAAATACTAGACAAGAATGTGGAGAATATGCGGGCCTCTCTGCTCTCGTTACGCGTCAGATATGTTCATGCCTGAGCAGTCTCTGACGCGTGAAATTCACTTCAGCTTATATAAATGACTGTATTAGTTGAGAATTTACTCTAATGTCTTTAGATTGTTTATTTCATTAGTTATTGGCTCTTCTGGCACACGTGTATTACCCAGGATGAATGCTAATAAAACTGGTCAACACTTTTTCAAAATTGTGGGGGAATCAAATGTCAGCACAACCAAGATGGTGACTGATTAATATCAGTATGTTATCATTTTAATTATGAGGTTTTCAGCATTTAGCACCATAGTGCTGCATGTCTACTATAAAAGTATTAATTACAATGTACAGTTAGTGCCATAATGTGTTGCACAAAGACACAATATAATATTTACAGTTTAACTCTGTGCTGACTTTGACAAAAATTTTGTGTTAACTTTTTAGGAATTGCAGCCATTTTTATGCACAGTCTGTCATTTTCACAGGCTCATAAGTAACATAATTTTAAATACAAAGACTGTTTTTAAATCTTGGATGAGTCTGTTCTCTGTTCGGTTCTCTGCCCGGACTTTACTGCATTTGCTGCTTGTTTTCAGTGTCTGTGCATTCAGTTTTTATTTAATAACTGAATGCATCCTCTCTCCTGGAGCATATGAGAGCACTGGATTCCAGGTGGAGGAACTACACAAAACAAGGAAGGAGACATGAGGAAAAGAAAATCAAGAAGGAGAATTAGTCATTCGGGAACATGTCAGAGACAGAAGTCAGAGATCAGGTTAGTGTTTGAGATACTTGTGACCATGTTTGCATGCATATCAACAGGTGTAGTTTGTAGTTCTTATTGGCGCAGTTATGCCTGTTGTAATAACTATGCTGCAGTAGCAGGATGAGCAGAAACAATAATAGCAACAAGTATGAAGGTATTTGACAAAGAGACAAAACAACAACAAAAAATTGTCTTACATTTAGGTCCATAATTTGTTGGACAAAGACATCTTAAATCTGGGCTGCACAGAGAAGCAGGAGAGTGTGACAGCAGTGCTTGCAGTGTGTGACATAAGCAGACTAGAGTGGAGGCACAATCAAACACACCTGCCTTTAATTAACCCAACCCAAGTGCAGCCACTGCCTTCAGAGCACATGTGAAACTCACCTGCACACACACACACACACACACACACAGACCCACTCTCAAATCAGTGCCAATTGCTCACTGCAAATGTGGAAGTGAATTAGTGTGCAGATGATACAAGCCCACCCAGTTACGCCCCCCCGCCAATTACTGCTTAAGGGTATGAATGTCAATTTTAGAAACTTACACAGACTTTACCTTTTTCTAAATTATGAAAGACCTCGTAGGAAGAGGCTTCTGCAGTGGATTGGCACTATTCAACCTCACAGAATGACCGATATGATTCGTTCATATTTTCTGAATATATAAACCTGTTAGCACACCTCCATATCATACACTTTGTAAATGATATGCTGGCATAAACAGGGTTGTCTCAAATTAAAACGTTAATTTGTGGATTCTGATTGTCACGCTAGTTTTTCTCCACTTCTGACCTCAAATCTAAAGCTTAGTTTATGGTTGCAGAGCATGCTAACAGTGATGTCACCACAGTTCTGTAACCCTTCATGCTGGTGCTGAAGTGCTGTCATAGGGCGAGAGGCACAGTTAAACACTAAACAACATAAGTAAAGCTAATACTTCATAAAAAAAAAAAAAAATGCCACTGTTAGCTAGCTAGCCTTGGCATTTTCATGAAGGCCGGCAGGCCCGCTGCTCCTCATGCACTTAATGTCAGTACTTGTCAGTGTGAGCACATATGTAATCAAAATCTTAAGTACGGAAGCACACAACTTCAGACAGAGTATACAGCGGGCTCATAGGCTGCAGCAACAAAGAATAGAATTACCTCACAAACTGAGTAAGGAGCAACAAGATTTATTTAACCCAACAATAAACATGATGTGTTCCAGCCAGAAACACAAATCCCCTTCGGGTTGTGTCAGGAAGGACATCCTCTCAAACCAAGCAGCAGCCGATACTACCTTCTTCTTAACGTGTGTAAATCCCTGTCAGTGGTGTAAAGCAGTGTATGGATGGGTTGGCAGGTGTATGGTGTTTGTTGTATGTGCCGATCCAAACTAAAATGCTAACACAAATAAAAACAACCAAATGAGGTGCCATGGCATGGATGCAGAGCTACAGGAGGAGAGTGGAACAAGAGTGGGGCTCCAGTCCATGCAAGGAAGGATTTAAAGAGTCCTGAAGAACACTGGACATGTTTTCTGCACTTCCATCCATCCATCCATCCATCCATCCATCCATCCATCCATCCATCCATCCATCCATCCATCCATCCATCCATCCATCCATCCACTTATCCTTTTCAGGGTTGCGGGGGTTCTTTAGTCTATCCCAGCTGTCATAGGGTGAGAGGCAGGATACACCCTGTACAGGTCTAACACAGAGAATTTCCTGCCATCTCCACATGGGAAACTTCTGCAACCCAACACACAGAGCACTGCCCAAGAAGGCCCAGGGCCATAACAATTAGCAGAACTAATAAGACGAGCCGCATGAACTAATTAAAACAAGCGAAGTACAGCTAGCACACCAGTTAATAATGACTGGTATGCAATATGCATGTAAAACACACAAAAACTGTTAATAACTTCTGTATTAACATCACTGGACTAGCACAGCCACATTATAGAGCAGTCTACTCAGTTTAAACGCTAACTGTCCAACATGACAAACTCTGTATATCACACAAATGGGGACAACATTTGGAATATTTCAGAATATTACATTCATTAATTATTGACAGGAGCTGTACTGTGGTGTGGACGGCTGAAAGTACCTGCCCATCCTGCGCTATAAGAACGTGAGCAAGGAGCAAAAGTAAAGCCTTTCTGTATGTACAAACAGCAAATGAGAGTGTCAGACAGAGTAATAGAGTGGGCAATAAAATGCCCCGCTCACAAGATCACATTTAACCCCATAATAACACAGCTGTGTGCTGTGCATCATGCACTCAAACCCATTAAATCACTTATTAATGTCTAAATGGGTTTTTACAAATGCACACAAGAGCCCGTCAGACACCATCAAACAAATTCCCTCGTGACACAAAACCAAAATTGGACCTCAAACACCAGCAGCGCAACAGCCACTGAGACAAACTGAAGAAAGTTCAAGGATAAATACACCACTGCATTGGATTTTATTAATGCCACGACCATGTATTTATGAGCTGTGCACATGCTGTTCAGTGCAGCGGTTTATTGGAATTATTCATTTGAAAGTGCACAAGTGGAATTCTGGGTAAATTGCAGGCACTGAATTGTCATAGCTTAGCTCAAGTGCTTTGCCTTGATTACCCTGTGATTGGGTCTAAAATGTCAGGCACCTATTCATCATCGAGTTTAAAGTGCATTTTCTTCTCTTATGTATTCCAACTCTGTAACTCAAGTTGTATTTGAAGAAAAAAGGAACAGAGGTAGAAACTCAGATAGTAGCCACAGGGTGAATTTAGTTATTGTATGAAAAACTAAAACTTTGTGATTTACAGAATTAAAACAATGTTTAGGAATGAAATGCTTGTTGATATGTTGCCTTATAAGAAGGCTTTTCCTGGCTGTGTTTTCATCTTTATGCCTGCTGCTTACTGGTAGTAAGTATATCAAGAAGGAGAGCTGCAGCCTGGAGAATTCAACTTAACTCACAGCAATTCGATTTACAAAGGATTTTGCCCTCTAAAGACTTTGTTTGGATTGGAAGTGGAGCCTCAGTCAGAGAGTCAAAAGACTTGATTTGGACTTGCTGGGAATGTCTCTCAAGGCTGGTGATAAACATCAATAAAGCAGAAGTGCAAACTTTCAAACTGGACTTGAGACAAAGTCAAAAACCCCCAAAATTGAACATAAAAATAACTCCTGCTAACGACCCAGTTCTTAACAATATTATTGTCTGTACCAAAGTAAAAAGTAAAAACTAAAACACAGAAGAAGAGAAGCTCTGAAAAACACGATGATTCAAATATGTTTTAAAATTATTATTCATTTTTTAAAAATCCTGGAAATTGCCCTGATTTGCATGGCCCCATGCACATATCTTTAATAAAAATGACTGATTTTGCTGATGGAAGGTCACCTATGACATTAGCTTACTGTAACTGACAGATTTGAATATCTGGTGTGGACTTTAAACAATCTCATTCTTCTATTTGACATTAATTTATTTCACATATACAGCTTCAAAGCTCAATTACAAGCTATCTGCCTTCAAATTTGATCAAGTGTTGAGGATCTCAGGACAGATTCAGACGTATGTGCAGAATGTCCTGAATGTATTTTTGGGAACGTAAAATATTACTGGTACTTGTATCAATAAATTCAATCCATACTGACCAAATTTACCAGTGAGTGCTACTGAGAACAAAGGGAACATTCAAGGAACTCATTGCAGATCGGTGTAAGAATGAGACTTGTAGATTTACACAAGTTGTGAAAGTCTCTTGGAGCCATTTTTAAACAACTGCAGATTCCTGTACTGTACATAAGTACAAGTCATTCTGATGTTTCACCACTTTGCCAAAGTCTGGAAGAAGACCCAAGCTGTCACACTCAGAGGGAGAGGGAATTGGTTAGGATGTTCAGGAACAACCCAGGAACAACCAAGGCTCAGTTCTGCCATGAACTGGAAACTACTGCCCACATTGAAGCAAGTTTCACATTGTCACGGACTGAGAGTGTGCTGACCAAGAAAGAAACCTTCTGAAGACAAGTTTGATGGTAAAACGAGACAAAGACTGAGCTATTTGGCTACAATGACAAGAGGTATGTTTGGAGGAGTAACCGTGAGGCTTTCAAACCTAAGACCACTGTACCAACTGTCAAGCATGGTGGTGTTAGCATCGTACTCTGGGGCTGTTTTGCTGCCAGTGGTACAGGTACACTGCACAAAGTGGATGGAATAATGAAGGAGGAGGTTTACCTCCAAATTCTTCAACTTTACCTCAAATCAACAGCTAAATGGTTGAAATATGGACATGGTTGGGCATTCCAGCAGGACAAGGATCTCAAACACACATCAATGCTGGGTTGAAAGGGATGAAACAAGCTAACACTGAGTTTCTGCAATAGCCTTCCCAAAGCCCTGACTTCAGCCCTAGTGAAAATTTGTGGACTACGCTTAAAAGCTGGCTCTGTGCCAGAAAACCAACCAATTCTGCCAGGAAGAGTGGTCAAATATCTGCCAGACACTTGTTGATGGCTACAGAAAGTGTCTGGTTGAGGTGCAACTTGCTAAGATTTAACCAAATATTGGTATATTTGACACTCAGTGAATCTGAGAAAAATCCAAAAAGATGTATGCTGCACATCACAACAGTTCAAAGAAATCATTAAAAGCACAGAATTACCATGACATTCATGCCCGTGATGAGTGTATGCAAACTTCTGACCACAACTGTATCTTGATCTCTTAGATAAAGCAAAGCCTGAAGGTGAAATTCCCTTTCAAAATGCTTAACTGGGCCATATTGAGTCCTGTGAAAGCTTTCTTTGTCACATGATTGTACAAGTTCATGAATGAGCAACACTGAAATGTTCCTTTGAAATCGGGGAATGTAACTCTGTAGTTCACAGTTTTCAAAAAATCTAAAATGAATGAAAGGTACAGTTAAAATGTTCTGTGATCATCGGACTGTAAGGATTGTGTTTAAATGTAACAAGGCATCAGAGGGTAATTTTTGAAGTAAAGCTTTATAAAATCACTCTCTCTTCTAATTGCAAAGGACAGCCATCCCAAAGACCATCATCTCATCACTGTACCACAGTGCTGTATCATATTGTAAACAATATCACCATAATTAAGCACACACAAAATTGTAGATTGTGCAATGATCTAGTGACTAGATCAGAAGAGAAACATGATTTGTTTCTGTACAAAACTCCAGTTTTCACCCTCATTAATATGAGCCTCCTCCACTGTAATAGGATGACAGAAAAAATAGGCACTGTAATTATGCTTTTCTTACATTTCAAAGCCGTCTTTTCATAATGACATTTCTTTTCTTGAAGTTTGAATTTCCGCTTGAGTTGTCAGCCGCTCTTATTAGCACTGCCTTAACATTTCGGCTTTGCGGCACCCCAGCTCGCCAAGGCTGTGTTGGCGGCAGATGTTGCAGGCTAAATGTAGTCCAGCTTTGTGAGTCACAGAGAGCAAGGAGGCACCGCAGCACAGAGGTTTCTGTGTATTTTTGCCTTTTGTGAGTCAGAGTGTGTTGGAACAATGCAGGAGCGCAGGAGGCTGGCTGGGTGGGCTGTTAGAGCAGCTTATCCCTGATAATGTGAGCTCATCCCTGCTCTGAATAAGCGCTCTTCTGGGCTCAGGGTGCCACTGACATCAAATCTACCATTTGTTCTTGCTTTTACTCTCTCCTCTGCAGAGGAAGAATTTATAGTTTAACATGTGTTTCTCTCAGGCAGATATTATATAACTGAGTAAGTTAAACCTCAACTGATGAAGCCAAAGAACTGGAGTTTTTTTTTTTTCTCAGTTTTCAAACTCCAGTTCAGAGGAAAAAGCAAAGAGGTGACTAATTTTTCAGCTGTGCTAGTCCAATGTTTGCATGCTGCTGTTTGTTCAAACAATGCTGGTCACGACTGAACAAATTAAAGAAATATGTGACTTCCTTTTTTTGCCAATTACTTAGCAAATGACATTTCCATAAAAGAATTTCTTATGTTTTCTTAACAAAAACATCAAATGCAATCATAGATTTACAGTGTCTTAACTGAACCATATCTTTAGTTGCTTAAGTCTAAATGTTTTCAGGAGATTAGGGTGCTGACTCAAAGATGATTAAACTGCCTCTATGATTGTCTTTGTTGGGTGTAATTAGCCACAGAGCAACGTGTTACTGTAATCACATACATTTTTCAGTAATGCAGTAATCTAATGAATTGTAGTCACACATTACAGTTACAAGTACAACCTCAAGTTCCCAAAAAAGTGGGACAATGTAAACTGTAAATAAAAACACAACGGAATGAATCAAATCTCATAAACATACACATTTATTCACAACAGAACACAAAAAACAAATCAAATGTTTCAAGTGAGAAAATCTGGAGGAATCTCTGTGCGCCAGGGACAAGGCTGAAAATGAAGATTGCCTGTCTTGTTCCTGTGATCTTCGGGCCCTCAGGTGACACTGGAAAAAAAAACAGACTGATTCTGTCATGAATTGTTAATTGTTAAAGCTCTATCATGCAAAGAAGAAGCCAAAGTTAATTTAAAATAGACTCAGTCTGGAAAACTGTTTTGTTGTCAGATGAATTGAAATTTGAAATTCTTTTTTCTAAAACATGGACCGTGCATCCTCCAGACTAAAAAGAAGAGAGACCATCTAGTTTGTTATAAGCACTCAGTTCAAAAGCATATTTAAAAAATTTTTTTTGCTTCAGCTCCTCAGCGGAGATGGATGCACTTTTCTTCTCTCCCCAGCCCTTCCTTTTTATCCTGCTTTGCTGCTTTAGAGCCTCTCTTCACAAAGCTTCCGAACTAGAATTTATAATTATGGATCTGGTCAGCTGGTCTCTCAACGCCATTATTTTGATCAAATATTCACCATGGGGAGATTGAGGAAAGGAGAACCCTATTCCCTCTTATCCAATTGACATTCCCGGCTGGCTACGTTATGGATTCCTGTGTGGGTGGAAGGTGACGTGCCTGGTCGTACTGATGATGGAGGACATACACATTCGGCTCATTGACACTAGGATTTCTCCGAATTGGACCTGGAGACACCTGGCTTGTTACAAATCAGGAAGCCTGGGCAGCTGTTGGGGCGTGGTAAGGCTGCTTATGATGGGTTATGCAGAAAGGTACAGAATCAAACTCAGACTCAGTATATCTGGAGCTGATTGGAGGGATTAGATCTTGGAGAGGTACCTGTTTCTGCATGGCGAAGGATGGAACAAGAGGATTCGGATGATTGGATTGGATTTTTTTTTTTCACCACTGAGAGGTTCCAGAAAGACTGAAGGCTGTCAACAAATTAATAAGTACAGCCGTACCAAAACAAGTCATTGAATCAGGAATTTGGCTCCCTGGCAGCCTTGGACAGTTTTTCTCCTGGATGTTTTGTAAACAGATGCTCTACACCCCCGCTGTCCTTCTTCTGATCTGTGTTGGACTGATCTCCCTTGACCTAGCTGCTGATGAACTCCACATCTTATCAGAACTATTAGCTGAGGAGGGGAGTTTGAGTCACCAACTGAAAACATTTAGAGAATGAAATGAAAAAAAGAACAAAGCAGACCCAGGACTGTTGAGCAGCTAGATTCCTCTATCAGATAAGAACGGGACAACATTCCTCTCCTAAAAGTCCAGCAGCTGCTCTCCTCAGTTCCCAGATGTTTACAGATTGTTGTTAAAAGAAGAGAGGAAGCTACACAGTGGTAAACATGACCCTGTCCCAAATTTATTGAGCTGCTGCCATCAAATTCAAAATGAGCTAAAAGATTTTCTTTAAATGGTCTATTTTCTCAGTTGTGTTCTATTATGAATCTGTGTTCTATTGTGAATGAAATACGGGTTTATGAGATTTGCAAATCTGCATTCTGTTTTTATTTTAATTTTATACAGCATCCTGGCTTTTCTGGAATTGGTGTTGTTTGCCGCAACTGGTGTTACAAAGGTTCTTCAGGTATTTGACACCCCCCCCCCCCCCCCCCCCCCCCCCCCCCCCCCCCCAGACACACACACACACAAACATTTTCACACTCAGCTGATATAAAAAAAATGATGGAATGATCTATAACTTTTGAGGAATGGACATATGGATATTACTTTTATTTTTATTACACAAAGGAACAAGAGCATGCTGGTAAAGTGCAGTCTGCATCCAGGACAGAAACTACTGATAAAAAACATCAGCTCTTTGCAGACATCTCCTCACGCAAAGCTAGAGTGACGTTAAAGCTGAGTGCATGCCGACCCCAGCCCAGCAGCCAGAGCCTGATCTTCAGCAGGTAACAAAGGCAGTGATGAGCAGTCGGGTTTGCAGCACTGCAGCATTCATTCTACCTGTGCATGTTTCTACAGTTGACTTGCCGTGGTGATCACTTTGAAGTCTCTTTGGACTGCTTCTCAACTTTGCTTTGTGTTGTCGGCTTTGTGTTTGTACTTAAACGCTAAAAGAAAGATAGTTTGTCCTCATTAATGACAAGGATATGTGTCAGTGTGTGGGACTGTAGCCTCAGGTTTATTTTGTTAGCTTGTAATTATGTTGTAACACATTTCAGGTCATGCTACACAAAAATAATGTAATAACTGGTGTATCAAATTTCTTTCTTCAGCAAGCAATTTAGTAACATAATGCATAACAAAAAAAAACTAACAAAAACAATTAAAGTGCAATCCATTATTTAATTTTTTTTTTTTTTTAGTAATGACCCCATTCTGATCAGGCATCAAAGTTCAGCAGACCAAATCCCTTAAAGGCAGGCTGATAACAGAAGAAGACTGAAACTAAAACAAACATTGTGGGTGGAAGAAACAACCACCAAAGGGCTGGGGACTAATGAGGCAACTGGGAGCAAGTTAGAGTCGCACAATTTATAGCCACAAAATGACATCTGTCATGCAAATCTGTGTTGAAACATTGGATCAGTTTCCTTTTCTGGTACGTTTTGTATTCTCCCTCCATGATAACAGTTTCACCAGCACACCCTCATATTCATCTCTCTCTCTCTCTGAATGGTCTGCAGCCTTTCACAGAAAAAGTGGATAGGAGGTGGACAGATGATATGCAGAAGGGATGCAGAGACAAGAGGATCGGGGATCAGAGGAAAGCCCGATTCTCCATGCAGTGGACTGTTGTCGGCTCTCATATCCCACAGCAGATGGCTGGAGCTGTGATCAAGACTTTCGCCAGAGGCACAGACGGATGGACGGCCATGAGCTCTTGTTATTTTTGCTGTTGTTTATGTTCACTTGAGCCAGGATGGGCGTTGTGTCCTGATTTCTGTGATTTAATTACTCCCCATTCTTCAGTGTGTGTGCGTGTGTGTGCATGTGTGTGTGTGTGTGTGCGTGCGCGCGCGCGCGTGTGTGTGTGTGTGTGTGTGTGTGTGTGTGTGTGTGTGTGTGTGTGTGTGTGTGTGTGTGTGTGTGTGTGTGTGTTTTCTACTATCTAAATGAGGCCCAGTTTTAGTTTTAGACTAAGCTGGACCTCACAGGAAAAGTGAAGACATCCTGACATTTTCACCAGCAGGCATCAAAAGCAAAGTTCTGTTTGCTTGGGATGTGCAGACGTGCCCGAGGAAGAGAAGGAAAATGTGAAATCCGCTCTGCATAAACATAACATGAATAAATACTTCAGGACTTTGCACACTTGTAAAGGCATGGCAGAAAAATAGCTGCTTTGCAAATGCCTTAATATAAAGTGACATGCACAGATATTCATATTCACAAATACTCGGGGGTGTGAGGATCAACTGGCTGCTTTTTATCATCTAGCTACATAGAACCAAAGTCGCTATGCTAGGCTTTGTTTCACACACAGACCCCATTTTAAAAATGCACGCAGCCACCATGGTGTCACTGACTGCTTTGCAGACTCTTGGTTTGAGGCTTCATGTTGAACATTGTAGTCGTTTCCATTTTTTTTTTTTTAAACCGGACTTGACTAGCGAGGGGGTGGATCAGACAGAGACACTGGCATGCATACTGTGCTTTATTTTATTCTAATGGGGACCATAATTTGCAAAATGAACATTGTATTAAATAAGAGTTGAAACTGGCAGGGGACAGTCTAATCTCATCAGGAAAATGTATACTGAGGTCATAAATCATGTGAGAAGTGAAGTCCTTTTCTCATTGATTTCTATACACTCCGACTTCTTTCTGCACCCATACGAGTCAAAAAACACAAGTAAAATTGAAGGTACATCTGCCTTTCCACATCTCATATTTCTTTGGTTTGGTTTGAAATACAGCATGTTGTTGGGATTTATCTTCTATATTCTATTACAAATCTGTGTCTACTAGAACTATCCCCCCCCCCCCCCCCCCCACACACACAAAAAAGAAAGAAATTGTGATTTACACCAAAAAGCAGAAAGCTTTTTCAAGAACACTGTTACTTTGTGATACAGAAAACCAAAGGTACTCTAGACTGATTACGTATTTCGCCGGGGGTCACCACAGCACATGGATCCACATATTTGGTTTGGCACCCTTCCCCTTCCCCTTCCTCTCCCAACCCTCCCATTTATCTGGGCTTGGGAGTGGCACAAGGAGTACACTAGCTTGTTCCCACCCACCCTCCCCAGAGGTTGGGTTTGTGTCTGTGTACAGAAACCTGTGAGACACTGAGTCAGAAAGTATGCTGCTGTTGCACTTATCTATAGACTTGCCTCTTCTTCTGTGTCATATTTAGACAGTGAGCATACAGGACTTAAGGGAAATTCACAAAAGGCCAAGAAATTTGCAGTATTATTGAATTTTTGCTATTGAATATGTTGCTCAGGAGTTTTAGTTATTAGTTGCAAATGTCAGCGAGCTTTTGAATGAAGTTTTCTTATTTGAGGAAAAGAAACCTTAAGGCTGTAGTCTCGCTTCAGCTCTCTGTGGCATTGAGAAAATTTACTCAGATTATTAATGGAAGTTTGTTAGCTGTCATGAACAGAGATAGTTTACACTGTGACTGTGCACTAACTACTGGAGCATTATCTCAGTGGGTGCAGTGGCTCGATGAGTCAAGCTTTTGGAGAGCAACTGAAGCTTTATAGGTGAAAGAAAGAGTTTAAAGTGCTGAAAATGATGAGGACTGGTGATTTTAGATGATGAGAAACATGAGAAATGACAGGAAACACTGAGAAATCATATGCTATCAAGCCATTTGTTGGCTGTGTGCCGGATGCTCGTGCTGATTGCAGATCGCATGCCCCTACCAACGTGTCCTTCTACTCCCTGCTTGTACTGTACCCTTTTTACCCAGACCGAGTCTGCACAACAAAAAACACACACAGCCTTCATCTTCGTCAGCCACGGGCGGCTCCAGCAGCTGAATCCACCACAGACCTAAAGCTTCCACCTACAGGCCAGTTGTTTACAAAGACTCATAAAGACTCATACTTAAACCCTCTGCAGAGCACCGCTCTCTGACCCTGTGCCCACACAGGAGCTGTAATCAAAAATAAAACAAGCACTTTGTTATCTGCAGAGTGAAGCCCAGTCAATATCCTGGAGAGGAAGAGAGGGCTAAAAGAGGAGAAATCTCCAGGGGTAAATGTGTGCTCCTTTACAACTGGGCGAACGTGGGTAGGGGCAGGAAACTTCAAGGTGTGCAGCATCCATAGCAAATATGAGTATATTTGTTTGCTGCAGTGGCTTCAAAGCAGTGAGCTGAAATGTGTGTATGTACTCATGTACACGTGTGAAGACGCATAGGCTACATGCTCTACATTCCTGTAGTGTGTTTCTCTGCTTTGTTCAGTGTACATTTCAATCTGTGTGTGTTTTGTCTGTAATGCTGAGCTCTGAAGCAAATTTTGTGTATATATGAATGCATGCATGAGGTTTGTGCCACTATTATTGGCTTGTTTGTGGAAACTCCTCCATAAACATTCATTAGCTCCAAACATCAAGCAAGGAAAAGCAAGACCACAGCAGCAAACAGAGTGAGTAGGTGTGCAGCGCAACAAAGAGCATAAGAAATGCCGCAGACTAAAGTTTGGAGGTTTCTTTTGAAGTTTTTTTCTCTTTCCATCTAAAGTTTAGGCAGATATAATTCCATAGTGCTCCTTTACTCTAGGTAAAGCTTGTGTGTATGGATTTATGTCAAATTTGAAGGATGCCTGAATATCTGCGGACACAGATATCCCACGAAGACATCGATTTTTAGTTAAAAAGGTTCTGAAAATGTTTTCTCAAAAGCGGACAGAGATGTGTTTTTGATTTGGTCTTCGTGAAAGTTAGATCTACATATTCTATGTTAATGAAAGACTCCCCCCCCCCCCCCCCAACCAGCTGACTGAGCTCAAGCTGCTCAGCTCTTTACTTTTTACTGTAGCAGTGAAATTCAGTAATGAGACAGCGGCCCTCCACAATAAGAAGCAGATTTCCTGGGGATTTCTGCTGCGTCTAAAAAGTTTTCTTTCTCGACAACTTACATGCTAAACAATTCATAAAGGAACCTTCAAACAGAGTTATGTTTGTTCCATCGTGTACAGTTGTCAGCAGATGGCATAATAGAAAGTCAGCTTTCAGCTCGGAGACAGCCTGGAGGCAGACTGGCCTCCCACTCAGGTGTCTTCACTTATCTTGCTTGATTGGACCCCTCTCTGTGGGTGTGCACAGACAGAACTGACATATACTTCATTTTCATGTTAGTTACACCTGGTAGGCGTGCGACAAATTATACCTTCATCAGTCTTAATTAGTGCTGTCAGTTTAAGAAAATCACATCATTAATAAATCCTCGGTCTGAATTGTTGTTACTTGTTGTGTAAGGAAATCTAAACTTCAATAGAACAGTTGAGTGTGGGCGTTTTCCTTGTTTTCTCATTTTCCATTTTTAGCAACACTGGTGGCTCTGCAGATATGCCAGTCTGTCAGTTGGTCCACCATTTTGCTTCTGCAATATCTTAATCGTCATGCTTCATTTATTCACACTTTATGTACAGTTTCCAGAGGATTAATGACATTTACTTTAAAGATCTGTTTTCTTTTCCACAATGTGTTCAAAGCCAAGATTTCACCCAGGAGACTGGGGTTTATTCCCCTTGATGAAGCTGGAGATGACTTTGGCCCCGTTTGCACTTGAAAGTTTTCAGTGGAAACGGTGTTGTTTTACTGTTTTCGCTTTTGGATGGAAACGTTTCAGAAACAGAAATGCAGGACATTGAAAACGCTGTAGTTCCCATTGCCAGGCCACAAGTGGCAGTACCCGCATTTTCAAAAAGTACCGTTTTTGCCCGTTTACACGGAAGCAGACACAGGAGTGTTTCAAAAACGCTCCACTTTGGAACCTGCTTCTGAAACAGCCAGTTTTAATCTGCAGTACCCCTCAAAAGTTTTGAGGGGTACTGCAGATTACCTCTTAAAATCTGCAGACATGACTTGGCATGGTAGTAGTAACATTCAGTAACTTCCCCATTGTGGGATCAATAAAGTATCATCATCATCATCATCATCATCATCATCATAACTCACACAAGAGAAACACAAAAATTATTTATAATGATCCACATTATCCTCAATAAAGGTATGAGAGGGTTTGCCCAGGTAGTCTACATGTTTGTTGTGTAAGTTCGAACGTGTCCTTCAGAGGATCCTTTGGGAGGTGCTTTGGGAGTTTGGGATAATCTAGCCTATTGCTATGAGCCATTCATTCCCTGCACAGCTGCAGTGGAGCGCTTGGTTGACATTGCCAGAAGTAAGTCAGGCCTGTTCCCGGTGGGTACTGGACTCCGCCAGGGCTGCCCTTCGTCACCAATTCTGTTCATAGTTTTAATGACAGATTTGTGGAAGAGAGTTTCTGATTTCACCTCACTGCCTTTTGTGGGTGCTGAGGTGCTGCTGGCTTCATCAGGCAGTGGCCTCCAGCTTGCACTGAGGTGGTTTGCAGACAAGTGAAAAGCTGTTGAGAATTAGCACCTCCAAGTCCACGGCCATTGTACTGAGCCAGGAAAGGGTGGAGTGCTCATCCCTGGTTGGGAACGAGTTGTTGCCCCAAGTGGAGGAGTTCAAGTATCTCAGTATCTTTCTACTATACAGAATAGCTCAGAGCGTCTATTGAAAAAGGTTTTACGGCTTGTCAACATAGTTTCAAATCAACAAATTCTAAATGCAGTTCATTTTAATCTGTGTGACTGAGGCAGCTCTGAAATCTGAAACTACACAACACTATAGTGGGTTTACTCTGAAAACACTGTAATGTGCACACATATATATATATATATGACATAAGGATGTGATATATAAAAACTATTTTTCATGAATTTTCTCATCTGAAATCCTGAAATCATATATATATATATATATATATATATATATATATATATATATATATATATATATATATGATTTCAGGATTTCAGATGAGAAAATTCATGAAAAATAGTATATATATATATATATATATATATATATATATATATATATATATATATATATATATATACCAAATGTGGACCATGCAGAACCCAAAGGTTTTCTCTTGCATGTCTGACAGGAGTTTTTTGTTTCTTAATCATTCCAGCTTTTATTACTTTGTCAGTTTGCTTCTAATGAAGTGACATTGTTTCTATTTCTGCTCTGATTAGTGCTTTTATCAAAAATACAATGTTTTGGGGTGCCAGGAGAGCCGAATCAAAAGCACCCAATGCTGCCTGTGCAGTTTTAATAAATTGAACTGTTTATTCAGTTATTGTTTGCCATGAGTACTAAATTAAATCATCACACAGTATCAAGAGGAGTGAGGGTTCTCTTTCAGTTGTTTTAAAGAAGAAAGATGCCACTGCTGCCTTCATCGTCTGGATGGGATCTTCCCAGTCAGAACATTGGAGGCAAATCTAGCCCCACACAGCTGGGGCATGCCCTGATCATGCTACAGAAGGAGAGCTGATGGTGCTACAGCCCCAACATGTACAGCAATGACCCTCCTTGGAGGGAGGAAAACTCCACTTCTAATGTGGCTGTCCAATACTTGGCTGTAAAATCTACTTGAAAAAGGTGTTACCTTGGCTAATGAAACAAAAACAGGAAGGCAGCAGTTGTTTATTCCTCCTGTCACATGCCCTGAGCATAGCACAAGGAGAACTGTGCACTATAAGTGCCTGTGTGTTTAGCTTTAGCTGTTTTTAGTTGTTTCCCGTTCCTGTACAACTGTAGAGATAGCTTCACTTGGCAGCAGTGAGTCAAACTTGTTTCTGGTGGGTGTCTCTGCCAGTGTTAATCCTATATTACCAATTCTGTTCATAATTTTTAGCTGCAGTGTGGAGGGTGTCGGTTCAGTGATCTCAGGATCTCATGTCTGTTTTTACGGGTGATGTGGTCCTGTTTGTTTCATCATTATGGTTTGATCATGAGTGAGAGGGATAGGAGAGTGGGAGATTGACAGACCGATTACAGTGATGCAAACGAGGTATCGGGCTGTTGTGTTGGCCGAAGGGGCAACCGGGGGCAGACCCAGGCTATACTGGATAGATTACATCTCTTGGCTGGCTGGTTTGAAAGCTGGAGGTGGAGAGGGAGGTTAAGGCTTCTCTGCTTAGACCTCTGGGCACCTCCTAGGTGAGCTGTGCTGGGCACGAGGATTAGACCCCTGCAGCCCGGATGCGGATAAGCAGCAGAAAAATGAATGAGTGATCCAGAGTCTTCATCTGACTTTACCTAAGCAGACAAGTAAAAGCACATGCATGCTTAAAGGCCCTTTAAACCGAGTCTGTATTTATGAGAAACCTTTCATACAACCAAAAATGAGTCATGCTTTTGTAAAATGCTTTTGCTTGTTTTCATTTTTGTTGCACAAGTACACAAATTGGTTTAAACAGTATATCATATAAATAAAATGTGAGCACTGTTCTCACCGGGTTGTGAAGCCAGTGCTTCGTTTTTGGACATTCAGTTTGGATTTAACTACTTCTATTGAGCAAAACTGTAAAATCAAACTTCATCTTTACATTTTGCCTTCAGTATAATTATTTATTGGTTGGAAATTCTTCTAAATGTGAAAAAAGTCTGTGTGTTGAATGCAGCCTATTGGCAATTTATATGTAAATTGTACTTTGATCGATTGTACGCTGTTTTTGCTCCTCTGGCCTCACACCAAAGATCTTTGTTTTTTTCCCTGTTTTTCCTGTAATACTTTCATTAAACCTGCCTTCACCTGCAGATAAACGAGCAGAAGAGGAAGACAAAGGGATAATTAGAACAGCAATATATGCAAATATTTAGCCATTTAGATGATTTGGGATGTCTGTGTGTGTGGAAATGGCGGGTTGTTAGGCTTGTGTGTGTGTGTGTGTGTGTGTGTGTGTGTGTGTGTGTGTGTGTGTGTGTGTGTGTGTGTGTGTGTGTGTGTGTGCCTGCACGCTCTTGTACAGGATGCTTTAATGTGTGTCTTCTCCCTAAGCGGCTGATGTCACTCAGTAGCTGGGCAGAGGAGCATCTCTGGTTTCCTGGGCTCACAAAGAAAATAACGGCCGCTCTGTTGCAGCGCTGCATTCTTTGAGAGGTCTGCAGAGACCCGGTGAGCCTTACGGGGGATCCATCGCCCCCTCATTATCAGCCCCTCTTCTGCCCTCTCTCTCTTTCAGTCTCTGATTTTCTCAGCCATTTCGATGTCTCATTCTCCTCCTCCATCCCACCCGTTTTCTCACATTCTCTTCTTTTCAGTCCTCAGATCTTCACTGACATTTTCTGTTCTCAAAGAAGCTTAAAAATGATTTCAAAAACAGATTAAAGTGTAAATGCATCGCCCTTTCTTTTTCTCACACCACCTTTGCATGTGCTCTCTGACTTATACACCTGTCTGTGACAAACACAGGTAAAGAATTACAGCTATTGTTGTGTTTCAATACAAAAAAGATGTGTTGCTGCCTGAATGCAGCAACACATGCTCCATCAAAGATGCAGTCACTGCATCTTTGATGGAGCATACTTCTCTGTTGCCTTGTTTTAATAATGCAGCAGTCCAAAGCACCCTTCCATACATCATTCAAGAGATTGGACTCCACTTTCTACCCTTCTTCTTCTTTCTCCTGAATTTCCCACAAAAAAAAATTTTCTAAACAAGGCTTTTTTATTTGTGGGGGGGGTTACAGATTTCAAATGAAAAATGCACTTTCTTTTTGAGGAGCAGATTATTTGAACAGATTTTAACTTTAGTGTTATGTTCCAGAGCATTAAGCAGCTGATTTGCAGCCTTTTTGGCCGTGACCGGTGACCGGCCGGTCAGTCTCATTTATGTGCGATTACAAGCCAGTCTGTTTCATACATGGACAAAATGTGTACAACAGCGCAGGCACACAGCAACATGCTAACATAGTAGCATGGAAGTTGCAAAGTTTGCCAAAAGATGCTGCGTGGAGATCACCATGAAAAGGTTTGCAACAACAAAACTAATCAGAATCTTAAATCATCGTCACCCAGCCGAACACGAACATTTTAAAGAAGCTAACAAACGCAAAGTGGCTAAAGCTGTCCGGCGCTCAGTGCCAGCCACAAGCTAGCAGCCTCGGTATGAGCAAAGGATCAAAGCAGTTAGAAGGAAACTTACAGAGATGAGTGAAAAAGAGAAAAGGGTGGATTGTCCTGTTATCTGGTGAATTTATGAACATACTGGAAAATTATGTGCGCATCTGACATTTTTTTCTGTAAATCTGCTGCTTTTGTTTGGTAAAATATGTCAGGCAAAGGTGGGTGTACAGCTGTGCATTTTCAGGCTATTATTGGTACCTCTTTCCAGCAGCAGAGCACTTTATTTTCAGAAGATCCTGTAACTTAGTGCAGTTTGGGGAAAATTGTAAAATTCAGTAATTTATTGTATTGTAAAAATATTTCTTTACATTGAAGTTGATTTTCTTCTTTTTTATTCTGTGAATTATAGTTCTTAGAAAGAAAGTCGTAATCAGACAAGAACATTGCTATCAGTACAACTCTAAAAAAACCCCCACATTTTAACGCATAAATATTTGCATGATTTCTAACTGTATCCTTCAAGTCCGAAAAGAGCCAGCAACATCTGCAACAAATCTGCAATACCACATAGAGTTGAAGCCTTCAATCCTCGGAAACATCCATGAATGATTGATGGTAACAGGAAGGGTCAGTGACAGCTGCAAAAGTTCTTACAGAAATATGTTGCATCTGTGTTTTGAGTTGTCCTATTTAATGGCATGCTGTATGTGTAAAACATCTATTACATTGTCTTTTCTTCACATTTAGTGTTGGGTGTAATCCATTGCAAAGTAGCGAATTAGAGTACTTTTTAAAAAATTTTTAACCACTATTACTGTTCAAAATATGTCTCCGTCTGACTTCTTGGCTTGCAGCTGCATGGTGGAATGTGCATTTGCATTATTTTATGGGCAAAAATAAAAGAAGAAAAGGAAAATTTTGATGAAGCACCTTTGCTGCTCTGAAACTGCATTGACTTGCTTTTAGTTCAGCTAAAGCTGTCACTCTGAGTGAAATTAACAAGCTGTGTGGAGAAAATACTATCAATGCTAAAATACTGTGCAGCGAGGTTTGCAGGAGGGCTTTTTTGGCATCTGCACATGTGTGGTTCATCAGTGCCTTATCCAATGAGACAACATCCTCATGTTTGGGAAGAAAATTAAAGAATGTTGCACACCACTGAGAACTTAGTGGTTCTAGTTTTGACTGAAGTCACCAAATGTTTCTCTCCCTTTTTTCTTTTCAGTCTCTCTCCTGTCATGTTTAAGATCCCCAGACAGGGAGAGGGTGAAACTTGAGCCTCAAATAAAAGGACTCGGTTATTGGGTTATCAGACATAAGGACACAGAGCTTGCTCATGGGTGTGGTGAAGGCAGGGGGGTGGGTGAAGCAGTGTGGTTGTAGCTGTCTGCAGTGGTCCTCTTGAGGGTGGGAGTCATGGATTAAAAAAACAAAACAAATGAATGGTTACAAGAGGAGAGTGGAGAGGAGTAATCTGACCCCTCCCCTGCTTTTTAATTCACATTAAAGAACTACTCCCTGCTACCACTACCACCACCCATCACCTCCCCCCACCCAGTCTGGTCTGAACACACACACACACACACACACACACACACACACACACACACACACACACACACACACACACACACACAGCTCCTCTGAAAGACAGCTTTCAGAATTGGATTACCAGCTCTGAATGGGGTCGGTTCCCCTCCGCTGGGCTCCGTCTCCATCCCCTGCCGGGACTAGTGGTCTGCACACACACACACACACACACACACACACACACACACACACACACACACACACACACACACACACACACATGCACCAATCCTCCTTAATTGGTGGGCTGTGCCCTCATTACAAGTCCAAATATATTCATGTGCTGCTGTTTTCTCTCCCTGAAGACTCTCTCCTTCTCAAAGTGTGTACCATACTCTATGTGTGTGTGTGTGCGCGCATGTGTCCTTGATGGTGGTGAACTTGAATCTCATTGTGACCCTATTCTTCTCTGTGGGGGCTCGGTGACAAAGCTTCACAATGTCTACAGAGACGTGTTGAACAGTCTTTTACAAAACAACCTTCACCCGCACATGCACACCCACACATGCACACACACACACACACACACACACACACACACACACACACACATGCTGGTGAGCTCGGTGGGAGAACTGGAGATCTGGTGCCTTGTTATTGGCTCCAGGCTATTGCTCTCACTGCTTCTCGGATAAATACCTCGGCATAATTACCATAAAAGTAACAAGATAGTAAATTGGGAAACTCTCTTTAGCAAAAAAAACACAGTTGCCTCCCAAGCAAACTGCACATTGTGGCTGCACATAAACTAACACACTGTATGCACTCTCTTTTTTTTTTTGGCACTCTAAAACCAGCTGCTTGCTGCTGAATATGTTGGAATTAATACACCGTCAGACAAGAATCTATGCCTCTCTTAGTTAACCTATTTATCTTTCTCTGGTAACAGTACACACAGAATCTGTCAGGCTAACAGGGACTGAGTCAACAAACTGTAAAGTAATATATAAATAAAAGTACAGCTAAATGGCAGTCTCCTTTGCATTAAAAAATCTGTTTCTTTCTCCGCTTTTTTCTCTCAGTACATCAATCACAATGTTTGTTTTATCCCTGCCGGTTATCAGGATAACAGATATTTCAAACAGTATGAAGGGGAACACATTTCTGCCTTCCTTCAAGGAGTTCAGGCTGTATTTGTGCATGAATTATGGGCAAAAGGCTCAAAGGCAAGTGGCCACCTTCAGGGCTTAAAAATCAGAATCTGCTCAAATGGCCACTTGAGGCTGGCTTGAAAAGCTCAGTATTTCTCCACAGACTCCTGTGTTAAAAATGCCCAACTTTACATCAGATGTAGCGAATAAAAGACAAAAAGAAGTTTTGATCTCTAAATTCTTTCTTCGTGACAGCTGTAGGGGTGGTACATTTTTGTATAACTCACTAGTTTAAAGTTTGCATTATTACAGGTACTATGAACAATAACTGAATGCTGACTAGGTTGATACCTGTTTGCAAGGCTCCACCTCAGCTAATTTGATTCAATGAACTGGACCTCTCAACCATGTTTTTGGTGTTGGTGTATAATATTATATTTCCTGCTGTGCAGGGAATAGTACCAACAGCACATCCAAGAAGCCTGCCCTCCAGTTTTGCATGGTACATTGCACTAATTAGCGGGTGTCTGTCTCTGGGGGATGCACCCATACACTGTATTTATTCACTTTGCTAACAAAGCAAGATAGTGACTGAGAACTGCTACAGTAACGTAGCACTGGTCCAAATATGGTCACCACTGGCTAAAAAAACCCAGATAGCAATTGCCATGATTAAAGACTTTATACTGAAGTTTCTCGGACGATGCCATGCATCCATTGTTTGAGAGTTATCCACCATATTGGAAGTGATACAACCACTAGTCATAAGAGAAAAATGTTGGTTCTTGGAGGTTGCTGCCTGTTGCCTGGTGAGGTCAGTTGCAAAGAGGGTGCCTCACAAAAACCTCCTTGTGATTGCTTTCTTTTGCAGCAGATTGCTGTGGCTGTCAGCAGCTCTCATGGAAGACTTGTCTGCAAACATTAACTATCAGCCGACCATAGTAAGTACTTGAGAAAGTGAAATCAGAAATGGAGAACATTGTAGAAGCTGTGCCTCACCACTGCAACAACATGTTTAAAAAGGTGCAACTTTTACTTTAAAGCTGCTGTCGCACTTTTCACAGTTTCAGTATTGCTGACAAGTGTTTGCATCTTCTATGCAAACTACAGGCAAAACACGGCAATCTGCTAGCGACCAAAGCTACCGCAAGGAAGTTTACACCAGCTGGTTGGGAGATACATGTTTTTTTTACCCTCATGAACGCTAGAAGCCGTGGAACCGTGGTTTCTAGGCCTTTGTGACTGAGGTCTTTTTCAGTGACTGGGGTCACTTGTTGTTACAGGGTCACATGTCCAAAATGGCAGACAAGTTATCACGTGGTTATGAAGGAATTTTAAATAATACCAAGAAGAGTGTCTGTGCTGTTGCTGTTTAAGCCTTTAGGTTTCTGCGTGTTCGTTTCATCGAACAGGAATGACAAAACAAACAAACGGAATAAGGAGTCCTAATATTAAATTTAATAAAGCCATTTTCAAACAGTTTACAGATTAATCCGGGTCAGAACTGCATACCATACTCGTGTGAGATGGCATGAACTACTGGCGCTTTCTAATTCAAGTTACAGTTGTCATATAGTCAGAGCATATCAGTCTTGATTACATCATTTACAAAACAGAATGTGGAAAACAGAAAATTTCAACAACAGGGTGACCTCGAAGTCTCCATTTCTATCATTGTGTAGTCTTCATCAGTGTGGCTCATTGTACAGTCAGAACACAAAGTTCATGATGACACAGAACATTATAAGCTTCTGTATTTTTAATCAGTTAAGTTATTTTCAAGACAAATTTCTCAGGGAAGTAAACGTACATAAGATATATAGGTGGCATATACTATGAATATTCCAACAGCAGTCATCTGACTGCTAACATAGTTAAGCCAATGTGGAAGTTCCTTATTGTCTGTGGGAAAATGGCTCTTGGTTCCCTCGCTTTGTGTAAACACTCCTGATGAGTGCTCAGCTAATTTCATACTGAATGCAAACATGAGGTTCATTTTGCAAACTATAAAAAAGGGAGAGAGGACACAGCTGGGGAAACAGAACACAGGTGAACAGAGTCAAACTCACAAGACAAGGAGAAGCAAAACTAAACACGATGCACACGAGACAAGAGACTAGCAAAATAAAATAAGAAATGACTAAACATGACAGAAACAGAGATTTGATGCAGAACACCGGGAAACAAAGAATTGCAGTATAACCCAGAAAAGAACTCACATAACTAAACTAAGAAAGCCTGAGGATCAAGAAACCAACCAGGAATTAGTAAAATAAGAAACAACACTCAAATCTGAAAAAAAAAAAAAAAAAAAAATCACAATAAGAAGACATATCAAAATATCTGAATTTGAAAGTCCATAATATAAAACACTGGGACACAGACCCAGGATCATGGTAACTGACTAATGTCTTCTCAGTTATAATTTATGATATCCTAAATGTGCTCTAATCAATATTTGGACAGATCAAATGAAGTCACCAGGGTAACTTGTAACAGTCTCAGGCTCAGAGTGTTTAAATCAACTTTATAAATAGATATAATACAGTATATCAATGTTGTGTTTACAGCTGCCCGAAGTGGCCAAAAAAATTTAATAAGCTTTAAGACTGAAAATTAATACAAGTTGAAGCACTCGCTGACATTTAATTTCTCACGGAATGAAGCACAGAACCTGATTTCATCTGAGCAGAGTGCAAATAGCAATTATGAATGCACCGCAGATTAGATTTTGATGTGTTTACTACCAGCTGATGAATAAAAGATAAGACTTACCTTTTAAGGGATTTCTAAAAGGTAGTGATTTGCACTTAAAATGTCATTTCATTTCATAATGTCACAGTATCTATGTGTAGATTTACACACATATTAGTACAGATTTTCTTATCGTTCGTCTTCCTTGTCCTGCATTCAGCAACCACCTGTCAATCATCCAGGCCTCTCATCGTTTCACAGATTAATTTGCCAGTGGCAGAGGAGGCATAAGTCAGCCAGGGGTGTGATTGTCACGCCTGTCATCGCTCACTTTACACATCCCTCGCTTCACATCGCCTCCTCAATAAAAAGAAGACCCCCTCCCCCCCCCCTCCACACACACACACACACACACACACACACACACACACACACACACACACACACACACACACACACACACACACACACACACACACACACACCTGTTTGATGTCTCCATCACTCCCTCTGTCTGCATCTCTGTCTGGAAGACTTTCTGTAAGATGACCCGATGGTGCCGGCAGTGACGTGCTTATGCAATACATGTCAGAGCTTCTGGTGACACAGACAAAGAGGAGAGGACTGGAGGTGGAGTGTGTTTATGTGCTTTGTGTGGGACGCTTGTGTGTGAGAGGATAGCTATGGATCATTTTTATATCCCGTCTTTGCTTGGGACTAAAATGTGACCTACTGACAACAACAGGCTGTGTGAGTCAGGAAAAAAATCTATTTTATTTCAGTACTGTGTGTCTTAGCAGAACAATTTAGCAGACACTTTCTTATCGTTACATAACACACAGCTACCAGTAAATGGAAATCATTACCAGTCACTTGAAATTGCTGAGACTGTAACATCACTTTTCCTCCAACAAATGTAAAATCACATTTTTAGCCAGTGCCTTCCTGCTTGACGTGTATGACTACTACCTATTACCTGATAAGACTAATGAGGGGAGGGGCTCATTGTAGTACTTACAATGGGTCAAATAATTCTGTATATTGTAAAAATGATTCCTTCTGCTGTTAAAACCTCAGACAGCTATCATCCCACTGTGGCATCCTCCGGATTATGGAGCCTTAAGTGTGTTCTGTCTTTATAGCCGCACTGTCATCAACACATTCTTATCAGCTCCTCACACATCGATCCACAGTCAGGACCTGTAGGCATGTCATTTTGAGGAAGATGAGGAAAAATAATATCTGACATATGCCCTCATATACAGTAACGAGGCAGATGGGGTAACACAATTTGGAAGCAGAAGGCCAGAGTTTGAGTCCCATCTGGGAAAGCTATTTTTACACACTCGTTTGTGAGTTTTCTTGACTTTTCCTCTGCTCTTCGGTTCAGGAGGGAAAAAGGCCTACTTGGTGATGAAAAGCAAAGTTTATGGTATGGGTTAAAATAATGAACAGACAAGATTTATTTATTCCAAATTTGGGGAAATTCCTCTGTCACAGCAGTTGGACTGCACAATCTGCAGACAGAAGGAAAAGAAACATCAAACGTGTCTTTTTCCTCCTGCGCTCGCTCTACAATCGGCTGATTCACATGCAGGGAGGAGGAAAAACGTGGAGCATCTCCAACTGTTCAGGCGGCCATGGGCATTACTCTTATTTTCATTGCCTGAAAGGACGGGAGCGTGATAGTTTAGTGCAGCTGCATCATACTGCTAACACAAACAGACAGCATGCTAACACAAAGCTAGCAAACAACCTGGAGTGATGTTAAAGCTGAGTGCATGCTGACTCCAGCCCAGCAGCCAGAGTCTGATCTTCAGCAAGTAGCAAAGAGATGCTCGGTCAGGCTCACAGCACTGAAGCGTCACAGCGGTGATGACTCTGAGTCTCTTTGGGCTGGTTTTCAACTTTGCTTCGTGTTCATATTCGAACACATATGTGTCGTCATTAGGATAGAGATTTGTGTCAGTGTGTGGGACTATAGTCTAAGGTTTATATTGGTAATTATGTGACAGTGCATCTCAGGCCTTATTAGAGAGTAACCCAATAATGTAGTGTAGTGGTGTACCAAATTACTTTCTCTGAGGAGTAATTAAGTAACACAATGTGTAACACACTCCTTTTTACAATAAGGCCACCAACACTGGTAATAATAATATATAACAAATAAAATTTAAAAATATTATAAAAATTATTGCCAGACTGATGCATCATATTATAAATAATTACATTACATGTGGTTTGACTGATTTCCTGTGTTTGTCCTTGTGGCAGCAGATAACAGTAAGTGGATAACAGTTTGTTCAGTGACCTCCACCACAGCTTCAGAAGTGTCCAATTTGCAGCCAATCACAAAGCCAGCCTTCCTGACCAGTTTATCCAGCTGGTGATGGTGTCACAACTTCCGATGCTGCTGCCCCAGCAGACCAGAGCAAAGTGCACTTCACTCACCACAACCGAGTGACAGAAAATCTCCAACATTTTGCTGCACACACTGAAGGATCTCAGCTTCCTGAGAAAATAGAGCCTGCTGATCCCCTCCTTGTATACAGCCTTGATCTTCCAGCTCAGCTTGTTGTGGATGCCCAGGAACCAGCACTCATTCTCTGCCTCAGCATCCTCCAGGACAAACGTGGATCGTGGAACCGTCCTCTTTCCTGTCGATCTTTCAAGTCTTTCTGGCCTCTTTCACATTCAGAAGCAGATGATTCCTCCTGAACCACTTCACAAAATCATCCTCCGTCCTCCGTGCTCCGTCCTCCTCCTCCAGCCCATCAATATTACAGCCAACCACTGCAGAATAGAGAGAGTATTTCTGCAGGTGTCATGACCCGGAGTTGTACTGAAAGTCTGAAGTATACAGGATGAACAGTCCCCCTGTGGAGCTCTTGTACTGAAGATTACCAAATCTGACAAAGCACTGCCCGATCTCACATGCTGTGACCTGTCTGTCAGGTTGTCAGTAATCCAGTAAAGATGGCGGACGTGCTTACTGACATTTCCTGTAGCGTCTCTCTGAATGACAGTCAGAGAAGGTGATCCTCACTGTGTAAAATGCAGCCTTTAACAAGATTAGCCAAACATTAAAAGGCTAAACTCTCCCCGGCGCCTTCCTTATTAAGGCCATATGTGATCACTCAGACTGCCCTGCATGCTGAAGAAGCTAAAGGGGGACTGCCAGCCTTAAAATATGAGCCACACAGACTGTAGTCTACATTACCTGTGCTGTAACAAACAGCAGACAGATACAGTTAGCAACTAGCTTGTGAAATATTGCTTGTTTAGATGTTAAAAAGATAAATAAACTGAGTGATTTTCTTTTTAATTTTTGGCAGTATATTAATTCTATGCACACACACACACACACACACCTGCAGACTGATGGCGAGCAGTTTTGACACCATCACAGATTTTTCCTGGTACAGGGAGTTTTTTTTTTATATATATATTGTGTGATTTCACCTCAGTCTCTGTGTTTCAAACGCAGCGAAACTCTGTGATGACGGCAGCGAGAGGGAGAACAGCTGCAGGAGATCAGGAGATGTCAGCTGACATGAGGCGTCTCTAACAGATGTTGGTGTCAAAACATTTTTATGAAGTGTCTGTTCCAGTGGATGGGCTCTGATCTGGGAGTTTTCTCTGTCCCTTTCTACTCCTTTTCCTTCTGTCTTCCTTTAAGACACACTCAACGGCACACAACGCAAACCCTCTTCCACCGTATGCTGTGTTAAATTAAACTAAGCCTTTATTGCAATTTATTACAGCAATTTCATATGTATTTAATACACTGAATACATATGTATTAAGAGCTTTTTTACTAGCTTTCTCTGGTCTTTTGGTCTTTGAAACAGTATTCAAAGCATCTAATGCCCCTATAACCTTCATACAGCAGCCATTTTTAGCAGCATGGTAGTTTTAATTGAATAATCTTATTCATCTAGTGGTAAATCATAACATAGGTTATGAAAAGGGGCTTTACATTACAAAGGTAAGACCTCGCAATATCCAACAAATTCCTTTGAGCAAGAGGATGTGGGCTTGTTAAGGCGTTCATTAAAGAACTACTGGAAATTTGAATGAAATTAATAAATGACAAGTTCTTTGCACTTATTTATGTGCTTCTGGACAGAAGCCAGTCATGCACCAAAATTTTATACATATTTGTAATACAAAAGCAAGCAAACACATTATGGGTGTCATGCAGTGACTACATTGAGATAAGTGCAAATCATTTTCTGGGCGTTCAGTTTAGTTTCGAGTGATAGCATCCTTCCACAATGAGCGAATTCAAAGTGCCCCACATAAGACATAAAACGGTGGGGATTAAAGTAGTACAGAGTATAAAAAAGTAAGAATGCAATGCGTTTTCATTGAAGCAAAACACTTCAATTGTACTATAGCAACTGTCACGGCTGGCTGCTGTGCAGGCAGGAAGGAGGACCCCAATTTGCAGACTCAGGACAGGTGTAATTCACACACACACATACACGTTTATTTACACAATGTACAAAAGATAACCCTAAGCTCTCACCAGACGGGGGAGAGACGCAAAACAGACCAGATTTCATACACTAACAGGACTAGGCACGGGACAGTGGACAACAACCATCATCAATGACGCCACAACTAGCATGGAAAACAATGGGCTTAAATATACAACGAGATGGGTGGGAACACAGGTGAAACATATTACACAGATGAGACAAGAGGAAGCAGAACAGGGCATGACAGAACCGATGACTTATCAAAATAAAACAGGAAGAACTCTAACATAGTACACACTGGCTTGACACCCGGAGACACTGACACAGAGGGACAACAGGAACAGAACACAGGGAGACAGAAACAGAGACAGAGAAACAGAGAGTAAATAATGTGCAGACCTGTAACTGAGAGTGCACTGATATGAGATCAGAGTGATGGCGCTAAAAGCAGATTATACCCAGAGCTAGTCTGAGCTGCAAAGCCTGCTGTTTGACACCATAAACACAATTAAAGACTCACTCACCAGCTTTCTGCAGCTTTTAACTGTAGTAATTAAACAAGAGACTTAAGTCATAGTCTTGGAAACAGCAGTACAATGATTGGGTCGTAAGAATTTTGAGGAAAAAAAGATTTTATGAGAAAAAAAAAGTCAGAAAAATATGATCAATAACTCATACGGAACGTTATTAGAAGACCAACAGCACCGCTTTCTTTCTTAAATCATTAGGAGAGGAAATAAACTACAAGCTTGTTTTCATTGAAACTTGTGTTCCTCCAACAAGGGTGCAGGTGGCTGTGACAGGAGTGTGCAGCCCCCGTGTACAAAGTGCAACAGTGAAAACAAACAGTCGTGCTTCACCAAAATCACTTCACACAGCAGAGGTATCCTGCTGATTGTACTGCCATACCATATAGAAATAAAAGCTACTTTCAGCTGCTCATTTATCACGAGGGGCCGCCGCAGCAGGTAGCTCCACATGTTTAATTTGGCAGATTTTTACTGGATGCCCTTCGTGACACAATTCCCAAAGGATTTGTGTCTCCTCCTGTGACTGAACCGGGGATGGAGCCCCTCCATACCCTATAAAAATATGCTTCTGAACCATAGGGGTATTTTTTCACTCCAATTATAAAAATGATTAAATAGCTTTCAGCTTATACAGTGAACATTTGCTAGCATTTTGCCGTATAACATTAATAACATTTCAGTTTACAATCATGGACTACACAGAATCTCAGAGAAATTTAATTGGATTAGATCTCTATCTGAAAATGCAGCAATCAAATTTATGCCGTGTGCCACACGATGCACAAAGTTATTACTGAATATGTTTTCTTTGTGTTGCACTTTGTAGACAGAGGATGCCTCATTTGAATGCAGTTTGTCTTCTGCCTTTAATAATATGATTGGAAAGAGGTGTTTTTGGTCTTTGAATGACATTACATTATATATGAGCATGAATCTCACTCCAGAGTGATGCTTTGACATTGTTTTGCCTTTTGGCGAGTTTGGCAGTTTCACACGTTATGTTGCTAATGAAGAGGATGACGAGCTTTTGACCGTCTACCCAGAGGACGGCTCCCTCACCCACAGAGACAAAGAGACCCTCAAGTTTGTCAAACAAATCAACCACAAAAGTGCCTCCGAGTCTGCCGGCATCTCCACCTGCAGTTTTGTGACTTTTCATCTGTCTGCTATGAATAAATATGTAAATGATTGCAATAAATAAATAAAATAGGCTCCTGCCTTTGATCACAGCAACAATCCCACTACAATTTGTCACAAATTGCATAGTCTAGGAGTTATTTATTCTTGTGACCATATTTGGACAAGAGGATCCTTCTCAGGAGTGTTGAGCTAACACTAACACCAGCCAGCTCACTCGGTTAGTAAGATGCTTCCGCAAGTCCCCAAAGTACTAAATTGGACGCCACCTTTGGCAAGCAAAAAACATGCTGAGACCTTCTTTAGAGTGTCTTTGAGTACACAAGCAAAAAGCAGCCACCTATTACTCAAAGCAGCCCATCACCTAATAAGGTATAAATCTAATCCTTAATGTGATTTAAATTGGAGGCTTATTTCTGTATTTGTGCTGCTAAGCTGGACTCACTTTTGGAGACACCTTTATGTAACTATTCCAGGTTGGCTTCATTTTTTTAAACTCTGAAAGTTGCCACTTGGCTTAAACCTAACCAAACAGTGGCAAAATGTGTCCCTTCTCTCTGCTGTTCTTAGCAGAGAGAAGGGACACATTTGGGGGGGTCAGGTTTAGAAAGTGAAAGCAGAAAAGCTGCTAAACCTGAAGGTTTATCTTCATGACAACTGAGGAAAATACATTTGCTGGGCATTCTTTTACAGTCTACCTATTTACTAGGTCAAATTCTTTGTGCATCCTGTACAACTGGCCCTCACTGTGAAAAGCAGATGCATGCTGGGTTTTGCTAAATTGAGAAATGCCCATGCAATACAGACTATCCCTCTGCCTTCACTCGTTAACTCACTTGTCAGATTCCGGAGTCCAGGGGATGTGAACAAGGTGTCAGCTTGATTGCGTCACTGAGCCATGCTGAGGCCTGATCTGTGATGAAGACGAGGAAACAGACAGGATACAGGGGACGAGGAAAACCAAGTCAACTCTTCTGCCTGCTGTCGTATGCTGCTGGGCCCTGAGGCACTGGGAGCCCAGCAGCGTACGAGTGCACGCGAGTGTCTTGGCACGTTTGTTTTTGCATGTCTGTGTGTGCATACAGGCTCGTACTACTTTTTTTAAAATGGTGATTCTTCTAAATAAAGACAATATCTATCTGTTTTTGTTAATTATCTTAGTTGCATCATCAGAGCACAGGCTTTTCTTTCTTTCTGATTATCAAAATAAAAACAAATTTCCTGCCCATGAACATTAAGTAATCAGTTTAATTGTTGCTGGACCATTCTTGATGGTTCAAGCATTTATGTCTTGTTGTTTATTGCTGCTCTGCATGTCTACAAGTATCAAATTATGGTTATAATGAATTGGTTGTGTTTTTTTTTTGTTTCATGGATGTTGCTGCTATGTTTTGGGCTTCAGAGTTTAAACTTTTTCTGCTGCTGTGCACAGTTTATGTAGTGTCTCAAGTACTCATTTTGCTGTATTTATGGTGTCTTCTTATCTTAAACAGCGTGCTAGCTAACAGTGAAAGATTGCAACAAAGGTGAATCTACCTGTATCCTGTAAACATATAAAGTTAGAATTATGTAGCTGGCTGAGGTCGAGTTAATAGTTTAGCCCACAAAAAAAGGTGAATTTTAACCATTTTATAAAATGGCCAGTAAGTATTTGATTTAAAATGTACAGGTGAAAGTTTGAAATAACTTAATCTTGCACGAGTAATATAGACTCACCAGCCAATTCATTAGGTACACCTTGCTAGTACTGGGTTGACATGCCAGCATCACACAGCTGCTGCAGATTTGTCAGCTGCACATCCATGATGTGAATCTCCCATTCCACCACATCCCAAAGGTGCTGTATTGGACTCAGATCTGGTGACTGTGGAGGCCATTTGAGTGCAGTGAACTCATTGTCATGTTTGAGGTGATCTGAACTTTGTGACATTGTGCGTTATCCTGCTGGAAGCAACCACCAGCAGATGGGTACACTGTGGTCATAAAGGGATGAACATGTTCAGCAAAAATACTCAGGTAGGCTGTGGCATTTAAATGATGCTCAGTTGATACTAAAAGGCCTGAAGTGTGCCAAGAAAATATTCCCCACACTATTACACTACCAGCAGCCTGAACTGCTGATACAAGGCAGGATTGATCCATTATTTCATGCTGTCATAAACAACATGTGTATACTCTTCTGCATACCTTGGCTGTAACAACTGCATATTTCAGTCACTGTTGCTTTCCTATAAGCTTGCAACACCGTGACCATTCTGACATCAACAAGGCATTTTCACCCAGAGAACTGCTGCTCACTGGATATTTTCTTTTTCTGACCATTCTGACCTTCAACCTGGAGATGACTATGTGGGAAAATCCCAGCAGCTCAGCAGTTTGTGAAACACTCAGACCAGCCCGATGACCATGTCTCATTCAAAGTCATTTAAATCACCTTTCTTCCACATTCTGATCGTCAGTTTGAACTTCAGCAGGTCATCTTGACCACGTCCACATGCCTAACTGCACTGAGCTCGTGTCATGTGATTGGCTGATATTTGAGACAGTGAGCAGTTGAACAGGTGTAACTAATAAAGTGCCCAGTGAGTGTATATTTCCACCACCTAAACCTTCAGGTAGAAGTTAAAAATGGATTGAACACAGAGTCACTTATGGTATCTCCTAAAGACAAAAATACAAAACACACGACTTTTCTGAGCTCTACAACTGGCTGCTTATTACTACGCAGCCACCTGTCTTTTGTCTGTCATGTTACTGAAGAGCTCTTGAATTGACACAAAGAGGCTTGAACAGCACCGCATCCATCTGCCAACATGATCACCAAACAGCATAAGATATGAGGCTACACACAATATTTGCCATGAATCGAGCATGATGGCGTGCACGCACACACACACACGCACACACACACACACACACACACACACACTGACAGTATCTCACATGACCAGTGCCCATGTCCCTGCTCATTTATCTCTCGGTGAGTCAGAGATGCTTTTTTGCCGCGTTGAGACCGCAACACATCACTTCCATTTTAGTTCACACTCTGAAGGGCTGTGGGCGGCATGAGTGTGTGTTTGTGCAGGGAGAGAAAGCAAGAGGGCAAAAGGGAAAGGGAGAGAACTTGTGCGTGTGTGTGTGTGTGTGTGTGTGTGTGCGCGCACGTGTGTATATGTGTGTTCCAATAAATTAGCATTAGCTGGATGCCGTTGGTTTCCGAGTGCCTGCAGATTGCCACACCGGAGGTTTTTCCACTCGGTGGATGGAGGAACTGGCCCACAGTGATCTGGCGTGTGAAAGCTGCTGGATAGACAAGGATGTCCTAACAAGGCAAACACCGAGCAGTGAAACACTGAGAGCTACACAACATCTGAAGCAGAGTTTCCCTCCTGAAGGCGTTCAGCGGACTGCAGCTTGAGAAAATGGGGCATTAAAAAAAAAACCAAAAAAAAAAACCATCCTGACCTTGAAGTGATAGTTTCATGTGCCAGTTTGGTTGGATTAAGTTATTCACATGAAGCAGGCACAGCACAGCACAGCAGGCACATATGAGTTATTAAAGATCGTGTCAGCTGCACTCGATAATAAAGCAAAAACAGGCAGCAAAATTTAGGAGCATATTGGTTTGGCTATCTAAGATATCTACATTTCTCTCATGGCATATGTTGCTGTATTCTTAAAGCATTCTTCTAGCAACTGTATAATTTATCTCTAAGGTCCCCATGTAGCAACCTGAAAACAAAGCCAACACTAAAGTGCCAAAAACTGCAGCTACTCAAACGGCTACCTGAAGCACAAGATGGAGGTCAAGGGGAATCAACCTATTTATCCATCCATCCATCCATCCATCCATCCAATTTCTTCTGCTTATCTAGTTCAGGGTTATAGGCAGAGGGCTGTAGGCTATCCCGTGGGGCGAGAAGCGGGGTGCACCCTGGACAGGTCACCACTCTGTCACAAGACCAACAAAGAGTGACAGACAACCATAGTGGTAATTTAGAATGACCAGTTAACCTAACCCCACAAACTGCATTCTCTCCTGGAGTCCCTGGAGAGAATCCACACAGACACAGGGAGAACATACGAATTCCATGAAGAAAGGCCCGGGCCAGATGGTGGATTCAAATCCAGGACCTTTTTGCTGTGGGATAATAGTACTAACCACTGCACCACTGTGGTGCCCAGATCATATTTATAAAGAGTAAAAAAGATAGATATAGCCACTATGAGGAGTAGTGGTTCTACTCTGAGCCCCTCCCGAATGGCTGAACTTCTCACCTTTTCTCCAAGGGAGAGGCCAGCCACCCTTCGAAGGAAGCTCATTTCTGCCCATTGTATCCACAATCTCATTCTTTTGGTCTCTACCCAGAGCTTGTGACCATAAGTTAGGGTAGGCACGTAGCTAAATCGACAGATTCTCTTTTACACTCAGCTCTCTCTTCAGCATGACGAACTGTTGTAGTGGCTGCATCACTGCAGACCCGGAAAAATCCATCTGATGGTCTCCTGCTCCCCCCCTTCCCTCACTCACGAACAAGCCCAGAAATATTTAAAGTCCTCCACTCGGGGCAGCAACTCACCCCTGAGAACCACGGCCTCAGACTTGGAGGCCGCCTCACACTTGGCTGCAAACTGCTCCAGTGAGAGCCGGAGGCCACCATCTAACAAAGCCAAGAGAATCACATCATCCACAAAAAGCTGAGGTATTGCTCAGATCCTGAGACCACCAAAGTAGAAACCTTCTGCTTCTTGGCTATGCCTAGAAATTCTGTCCATAAAAATGATGAACACAATTGGTGACAAAGAGCAGCCCTGGAGGAGTCCAACACCCACCGGGAACGAGTCTGACTTATTGCCGGACCGAGCTCTCACTGCAGTTGTACGGGGACCGAATGAGAAAATATAGAATTCAGTATTTCTCCACCGGGGCTTTATTCTTGGCAGCACAGCTGAGCCTTTGAAAAAAAAATACTGCTCTAGTAATGCTGCATGTGTGAGGAAATAACTCAAACACATGGTCCACTCGGTAGCTTCTGTTGGATCTTTGAACCACATCTCACAGCCTATTTTATCAGCGTGTCACACTTCATTTTACAGGTCAGTAATTTCTTGGAAATTTTTTGTGGCCACATTTATATAACATGGTGCTATTCCAAAGAAAACAGACAATGATGCAGTTATTCAGACTTAAGTCAGGCATGTAGAGCTCACTGGCATAAACAGTCATCTGAAATAAATATGAAAAAGGTGAGTAATTAAAATTTTTTAAAGGCACTATTTAGGGACTCTTAACAGCAATTCTAAAATTGTGGCTACAGCCCTGAATGATGAAATGCATGCATGAAATGCATGAAATGCACCTCTGTTAACAAAAAAGATCATTTTAGGGCCCATGACCAAATTAAATGTTGCAGAAGAAGAAAATAAGAACTGCAAACACACCAAGTCCCACATGCCAGCCGTCACTTTGTAAATGTCATTGTCATCATTTTTTAAATGGCTGAGCTTCAAAGTTACACCCGTCAAAGATGGGTCCAGGGAGGCATGAAGATGACAAGAAAACAAGTCATATTGGGAGAAACAAGAAAACAATCCTAATTAGATTAAAGAGTGTGCAGAGGGATGAATGTGAACACAAGCTACATGGCAGAGGCCCAGAGAATAATGATGTGATGCCAGACTTCAAATAACATCTGGAGCTGGCAGAGCACCAGCAAACACTGCATTCAGAAAGACAAATAATGAGGAGTGTGGGCAGGCAGGCACATTATCATGTTTGAACTGATCTGAGAAACATTATAGAGACAGGCATGAGGTTAGAATAAAAAACACCTAGAGCAGACATTTTCCTGATGAATTGCAGAGAAATGTGTGGACACGAAAGCATCACTGTGACGTGATTGAATCTCGAATCCCTTACTCTAATTATTCTGCTGCTACATCAGCCTCTCGTTAACCATATGAGCAAACCTGAGGTCCAGTTGTTTCATATATGCAGCACGTACTGCGCACATAGCATTTTCTGTCAGGCAGTTCGTTTACATGTTCAAAGCAGCTTATTACATCTGCACATCTGACAGTGAAAGCAAAGGCGTAACTCATAACATTCATGTTGGCTTTGTTCCACAACAAGGTGAGAGTGTATATGGATAATAGTGCCCTGAAACTGCAGCAAAAGAAAGTTTTCAACTCTCATGCAGTCCAGTGAAAGTCCAGATTTCTGTGGGGCTTTATCAGTCTCTCACATCATTGTGGAAAAACTCTTTTTTTACAGGTCGTTGAGGTTTTTTCACAGCTCTCTGAAGGTCCCACCACAGCATTTCAGCCAGGCTGAGGTCTGAACTTTGACTGGTCCATTGCAGCACTTTGAGTCTTTTATTTTTCAGTCAGTCTGTTGTAGATTTGCTGCTGTGCTTGTGATCATTGTCCTGTTGCATGACCCAGTTTAAGCCCAGCTTTAGCTGTCAGACAGACGGTCTCATCATCGTGCTTCACAGTTGGTGCTGTGCATTATGGCCAGACATCTCCACTTTGGTCTCGACTGTCCAAAGGACATTGTTCCAGAAGTCTTTTGGCTTATTGAGATGTAACTCTGCAGTCCTAAGCTGTGCTGCCGTGTTCTTTTTAGAGAGAAGAGGCTTTTTCCTGGCAACCCTTCCAAACAAGCCATACTTGTTCAGTCTTTCTCTAATTGTTCTGTCATGAACTTTAACATTTAACATGCTAAATGAGGCCTGTAGACTCTGAGCTGTAGCTCTTGGGTTTTTTTTTTTTTTTTTTTTTACACAGTCTGATCTTGGGGTGAATTTGTGAGACTTCCACATTGTGTTAACACACACCTGATTGCTTCAGACCAGCAAACTGCCAAAACTTTTATAGAGCTGCTGATGATCAAATAATCAAGTGCATTTGATTATCAGCCCCTGGCTGCTACTTACCATCTTATTTCCTATGGAAGCAGTAATGATGTACTTAGTTTTTATTCTGGTGAGTAATAGTTTTTTTTTTGTACTCCAACATATCTGGACAAAATAAAAATTGGGTTTATATAAAGTCATATATGACCAACGGTAACAAGCATTTTGTGGCACAGCGGTTAGCCCTTTTGCCTCACGGCAAGAGGGTTTGTGGTTCAAACCTCCTGCTTGACTCTGGCCTTTCTGTGTGGAGTTTGCTTGTTATCCCCTGTGCCTGTGTAGGCTTCCTCTGGGCGCTCCTTCCTCCCACAGAGGAAAGACATGCTTGTTAGGTTAATGGATGATTCTAAAGTGGCCGTAGGTGGATGTGACAGTGTGTGGTTGTCTGACACTTCTCTTTGTGTTTACCCTGTGACGGACTAGCAAATTATTCAGAATTTTTATCATTTAATCGCGCTCTTTCCACATTCTTAACCCTTTATAGGGCACTCATTGAAATACTTTGAAATTCAGAATTTCAACCATACAGTGTTATTGGGGAACATAACAAAACTTAATTGCTGGTGTGACATTTTTCAAAATGTTTCATTTTCATGCAGAAAATCAAGGTCGATAAAGTTAACATATTTGGTTCCCTGCCTGTCTGTGGTTAAAAAAAAACATTCCAAGAAATGCATATATAAAAGAATACAAGAAAAACAAATATATGGTGAAAGGAGCATGTATTTTAGAACATTACAACAGATTCATTACAACATCACTGCTCCCATGTCACTTGGGCCTGGAATGTCCTGGAGGGACAATGTCAGTGTCTGCCACATGATCAGTTTTCTTCTCATCATTATCACTTACAGCAAGGTGGGCTAGCATAACCATAGTCTCCCTGCTCTTGCCATAAACTATCTAAACAGAATTAATTAATACACAAGCAATAAAACAACTGGTATAATGTCAAAAACTGACAAAAATCACCAATCTTCACTTTTATAGCTTTAAAAGGTCTAGAAATGGGTTAAATTTCTCTCTGAAGAATTATATTATTTTTCAGTGCTAATGTTCTAAGCTTTATTCCCTCATTTGTAAAAGAAATACACTTAGTATGATTTGTTAGATGCATCAGGCATATGTCCAAATATGGTCAGCCCTAGTGTATATTTGAACAGGGCGTGTGATCAAATATGGTGCTGCATTTTTCATGCCATAATTTCACTCATTTCACTTCACAAAAAACACATATACCATTACTTAGCACAGCTATTCAACAGTAAATTGCATGAGTTTTATCAACTTTATCAAGTTTTGATGTTTTAACATAAATGTACAGCGAGCCGTGCCCTGTAAGCATCTGTTTTTTTTTTTCAGTTTTCCAGTGTTCCAGGTCTCTGCTGATTGGTCGAATGCTACAGTGAGGTGTTCAGTGATGTAGCGTGATCTTTGCTGATTGGCTGGATGAAAACCATATCCAGACTGAGATGCGATACTGTCATCATTTATCAAGTGTGTGGAAATTACCAAATATGGTCACTTGGCCTATACCATCCTTATTATTACATTACTACTACTACTTTATTTATAAAGGACTTTAAAACAACAGCAGTTGCAACAAAGTGCTGTACAGATACAAATCAAATAAGCCAATACACATAACAATGACAACAACAACAATAAGAAAACCAATACAAATAAAACGAGTCTCAGCATGTATTAAAAGCCAGGGAATAAAAATGTGTCTTAAGAGCAGTTTTAAAGGTCGACAATAAAGGAGCGCTCCTAATATGCAACGGCAAGTTGTTCCATAATTTAAGAGCAGCAACACTAAAAGCTCTGTCACCCCTGAGCTTCAACTTTGACCTTGGTACCTCCAGGAGCAGGTGATCAGCTGACCTGAGGCAACGAGCTGGGAGGTATGGGTTTAATAGCTCACAGAGATAAGATGGGGCAAGACCTTTAAACATTTAAAAACAAATAAGAGAATCTTAAAATGAACTCTAAAATGCACTGGCAACCAGTGTAGTGAAGCCAGAATAAGAGTGATATGCTCTCTCCTTCTGGCCCCCATCAGAAGCCGCGCAGCAGCATTCTGGATGAGCTGAAGGTGCTTAAGGGAGGATTGACTAATTCCAAGGTAAAGAGCATTACAGTAGTCAAGCTGAGATGCAATGAAGGCATGGATCACTGTTTCAAAATGTGGTTTTGAAAGTATCGGTTTAATCTTTGCCAATTGCCTAGGATGGTAAAAACAGGACTTAACCACTGCCCTGACCTGGAAATCCAATTTAAGATCGCTATCAATTTTTACACCTAAGTTTGAGACGGTCTGCCTTAAATAAGATGCCAAGGGCCCCAGGTCAATGGAAGATGTTGCGTAGGAGCCACTGGGACAAAACACCATTACCTCAGTCTTCTTATCATTAAAATTTAGGAAATTTAAGGCCAACCATGCCTTAATGTCTTCAAGACACAGCAATAGTGGCTTAATTGAGTGTGTACCTTTTTTTAAAGGCATGTATATCTGGCTATCGTCCGCTTAATAATGAAAGGAGATCCCATGTTTTCTAAGTATTGAGCCCAGTGGGAGCAAGTAAAGTGAGAAAAGCAGGGGACCGAGGATTGAGCCTTGAGGGACCCCATAAAGTAGGGGAGCAGATGAGGATTCAAAATCTGCTAACCTTACAGACATGGTTCTGTCTGCCAGATAAGACCTGAACCATTCTAATACGGTGCCACTGAAGCCAAACTGGGTCTGTAAACGAGCTAATAAAATACTGTGGTCCACCGTGTCGAATGCTGCAGTTAGGTCAAGGAGAACAAGAACAACATGCTCCCCAGCATCATTTGCCCTAAAAATATCATTAAAAACTCTCACTGACGCAGACTTAAAACCTGACTGAAAAACTTCCTTAATGTTATGTTTATCTAAATAGGACATAACCTGAGAGGAAACAACTTTCTCTAAAACTTTGGAGATAAAAGGAAACTTAGAAATAGGTCTAAAATGAGCTAAAACTGTTTGATCAAGTTTGATGAGGTTGCACCACAGCGTGCTTAAAACTCACAGGAACTGTACCTGACAGCAGGCTGTTGTTTCCAATGGCAAGAATAATCTGTCCTATGCTGGAAAATGCCTCCTTAAGAAACCGAGGGGGAGCAGGGTCACGAGGAGAACCCGATGGCTTGATATGTTCGACTACATCCTTTAAAAAGGTCAGATTCACTGTTTCAAATTTTTCAAACACGGCTGGATAAGGAGCCATACAGGAAGGATCATAACTGGGTGGTAAAATAAGGGCTCTTGCAGCAGCTACCCTATCTTTAAAAAAGTGCAGAAAATCATCACATGTTTTTGGACATGGCTCTACACAGACAGGCTGCGGGGCATTAAGGGCACTGTCAATCATTTTAAACAACATACGTGAATTATCACGATGGGACACAATAATCTTGGATTCCCTTTTTTCATCCTTGACGGTGTTCTGATAGTGTCGCCAACAGTTTTTGAGGATCTGGAAGGAAACTTGCAAATTGTCCTTCTTCCATTTACGTTCAGCTTTACGGCATTCCCGTCTGGTGGTGCGAGTTTTGTCATTAAACCATGGATCAGTTTTTACTTTGGACTGCATGATTTTCTTAGGTGCTACAGTATCCAAAATACTCTTACAAGATCCATCCAACCAGAAACTTAGTTGCTCTGTTTCTAAGTCAGAGGGAACGTTAAGCTGCTCAAAGGCAGCGGAAAACTGTGCAAGAGTAGAAGAGTTAAAAACTCGACGCCAACCAGCGGGAAGGAGAGGTTTAACTGTGGCAGCAGATAGAACAACATTTAACAGAACAGGCATATGATCAGAGATAATATTATCACCTATTTCTAGATCAGTCACAGGCAAGCCATAAGAGAGAATAAGGTCTAATGTATGACCATGTTCATGTGTGGGGCCAGTCACCCACTGCACCAAATTAAAAGAGTCGATAAGAGTACTTCGAGAGTCCTTCGCCATCGGTTTCACAGGACAACATACATGAATATTAAAATCTCCAAGTATAAGCACATGATCATACTTAGTCATTATTCCTGATTAAAAAATCAGAAAATTCACTGAGGATTAGATGCATTATAACATTAACATTATAACATAATGTAATGCTTTATTGTATTACAAGAGGGGAAACATAATTTAAGTAGTCAAATGTCATTTTAGGGGGCTCAAACATGTTTATTGTTTTTTTTGTATGTACATGATTTGTGAAAAATTTATTTTAAGCTAAGCTTTGTGTTAATTCTTTATTTATACCACAAAATATCACAAATAAAGTTTGTTCAAAGTCACACGTGATTAAACAGAACACCGCCTTCTCTTAAATCTTTACCTATTAAACTTTTCACCCACATTCCTCATTTCAGGAATATCTTTGGCGGGGTTTTTTTTTTGGCCACGCAAGTGATTTAAACCGCGGGCTCTGGCGCCCTCCGGTGGGCATATGCAGAACCACACACCCTCACCTGTAAGAGAGAAAAAAAAAAGGAAAAAAAAAAAGGATGGATGCAGCAGTCCAGAAATAGCTCCCACAAAAAGCGCACAGTGCGTCAAAGTCCAGTTCCGGTTATGTGACGCTCCTAACAGCTTTGCCATGGTCACACACACACGCGCGCAGTTTTATAGAGGACTGTGATATTTCTGATCATTTAGTCTCAGTGGGAAAATGCTAATTGTTTCAATTAGCATTTTCAGGATCTTTATGTGCTCATCTCCTCCACCAGAACAGAGCGTTATATGCACAAGGGTTTCATTAGTGGATATAGAAGTGGGATGATTAGGCGGATTTTACTGCCTTTCTGCAGTAGTCTCTTGTCAACATTTGCGCAGTATTTTCGTGTTAATATCACAGCTTATAGTTTAATTTAGTTTTTTTAATGTGTCACCTGTCTCTATAAGAAAATTGGATTCTCTAAACAATCGTCTTTGTCGTCTTTTATAGTTCATATTAGTGCTGTCTTCCTGCCTGGAGTCCGTCAACTTCATGGTAACATTATAAGGGGCTTAAAGTTTTGAGAGGCTTCAGTGTTATTTAAACGGGAAACGCCCTTTTATCGTGTCCACTGTGTCAAAAAAGAAAAAAAAGTGGTCTCACAAGCAGAAGATTTTTCACTGGCATGATGTGGTTTGGATTGGTGTGTGTGAGTGAGTGAGTGTCAGAGTCAGGAGGCGGGAGGGGGGCACACACTGTGTCTCTGCTGTGACTGTGTATCACTTCAGATGCTCAGACAGAATTAAAAATGCGCTTCTCCGCCTTGTCGCCGGTGTTATGCGCATTTTCTTGACAAGCCCGTGTTCCCACAGCATGGTGCTCGGACTCGGAGGCTCGGCACTCCTCTTCATACAAAACCATCAAACTCTCACGGACGCTTAATTAGACAGCAGACCGCGCACAGCGCCCCGCAGCACCTGTTCCCACCTTCAGAGAGAAGGTAAGTTTTTTTTTTTTTTGGCAGCGGAGTTTGCGTTAAAAAAAAGAAAGAAAAAAAAAGAGAAGACAGGTGTGACTGGCTGCGAAGATTAAAAAAATAAGACTGCGTGAGGTAAAAAAAAAAAAAAAAAAAAAAATGCAGAGGTAGTTCCTGGAGACTTGGCACATGCTGCATGGCTCCAGGCTCCAGTATCTGTATTAATATTTTCTCCTCCCTTTGAAGGTCTCTTTCTCTTCTCAAGTTCAAAGCGCGTCGGCGTTTGTTGTTTAACGTAGTTTCCGGTCAGCAGGGGACGTCTTGGTAAACAATGCAGCTCGATGATTCATGTGTATGCGTCCTCTCGACATTAAAGTTCTGCCAATTAATCAATTAGCGATCAGGACGAGTCTAAATCCTTGCTTAGGGAGGGAAGAGGGATGAAAGTGAGGCTGATGCACAATCCGATGCTCAAGTGGAGGTTTAATGCAATTAGTGGGGATGTTTTTAATCCCCAGAAAATAATAGCAACAGTTTCAGGCTGGCATTTAGGAGACCAAGTGTAGGTGTTCATTATTCTCAGCCACTGCAGTCTGTCTCACTGTGTGGACTGACAGCTGTTTTTCCTTCAACTTTATTGATGATTTTTCTTCTTTATCAGTGCTGTGCTGCAGCTTTCTCTGCGGAAAGCCTTAAAATTCCAAATTATCATATTACCTCAGACAAACAGAAGTTGAGGGTGTTTTTTTTTTTTTCCGTCCACCCAATCAAACCCACCACCCACAAGAAATAATGCAAATTTTCATCTCTGCAGGTTTTGGAGGCGAACTAATGGCTTTCCATCAGCCTTTTTTTTTTTTTTGGCTGAGCTGCACCTCCATGAGGCAGGACAGTGTTCAATTAGCCACTCAGACTTTTATTTTTGAAGTATCTTGATCTCCTGTCTCCCCTCTGAGGGCAAAGTGAATGTAATCTCACACCAATGGACTGTTACATAACTTTAAAACTGAAGTGCCATCCTGCCTGCGTAGGAGTAGATGTGATGTTCCCACTTCCTTGCTGTTGTTTTGCTCGTTAATTCTGAGAGGCACATTACTGTAAGTGGTGTTTTGTGACTTTACATGTCTGCTGTTTTTTTTTGTTTGTTTTTTTTTTAGGATTTCTTATTTTCTTTTTTTTTTTTTGCTCTCCTTTTAAATGCAGATGCAGATGAGGCCACAAGTATTACTGATTGCTTTGCAAGTCCTCACCCTGTGATTATGTCGTCTACCTACATGAAGTCTGTGATTGCTGAATAGTGGACTGACATGTTGATTTTCACCAAATACGCGCGTGTATATTTATGTGTGTGTGTGTGTGTGTGTTGGGGGGGTGGGGGTGGGGGGCTGCTTTCTGCCCTGTGTTGTGTAGGAGGAGTGCGATCGCAGAGCGCCCAGGCATGACGCTCAGAGCCGTTGGACAGAGTTCAGTCCTTTGCTGAGCAGCCTGTGCTCTGTGCTGGAAACGGTGCACATACATTACAGTAACCTGACTCATGTATATGGCAGGCTTCCCCCTTCACTGCTAAGAAATTGTGTCATCACCTTGAAACACAAGACAGAAAGAAAAAAAAAGGAGTGTTCACTCCTGAAGCAAATGTCCACCATTTTGAGAAGTCTGGCAGAGATAACGATTGCTGGCAGAGAAAAAAAGTCTCTCCGCTGAGAGCGTTTCTTACTGTTCAGTCAGAGGCTATTTTGGGCACAGACTCAAAACTTTATTAAAGACATAATTAGTTTTTAAAATATCAACCATTTCCCTTCAGTGGGTCTCAGCAGTATAATCAAGTTGTGCTGCATTAACTCAGGATCTAAGACATTCACTTCCCACCACTAACACCTTACTAACAGGAGGCTGCATTATGACGGGGGGCACTTTAACAGGAAAACTAATTCTAAGTAGCACTTAAAGCAGCACGTGATGGGATAAAAGTAAAGAGGGTTATGGCTTGTTTTACGTGTATATAAAACTGGAGAAATTGATTCATATTCCATCTTATCCAACGTGATGGTGCTGCTGAAGCTGTCTTTTTTATTTCAGAGGTGGGGCATGCTACGAAGAGCTCACCGGTCCAACATCCTCAAGTTTGAACAAAGGGAACTTCACTGTCACTGTCAAATAAAGCCAAAACACACAACTGGAATAATCATTTGCATGAAAACAGCAGCTATTTATGATGCCGTCTCTTCTGTGTCATTAATATGTGGATACAATGTCACAAAGATCACCAATACTCTCTATTACAACAAGATTTACTTGGTTAACAAGAGGAAGAAATTTAGCTGCATATGAACCAGAATAATGAGCACACAAACAAAAACACCGCTTCCAATTTCTTCATAATAATTAGTGCCAATCATTTCTGGGAAACTGCAACATTTCAAGCTAACTTGGCTGATAGTTCTTACAATATTGTTGAGTTTCACATTTGATTTAATGCAGTTTCATTTTTAGCTGTTTTCCCAGATTTGTCTCTTTAACGTTTATTCACAGTTTGGAGAGTTTCATGTTTGTGTCGCTGGGATTTTACCTTTGCTGTTGTTGGTCAGTGAACACAAAGCACACATTGCAGCACCCTGTGTGAAAACGTCCTGAATCATGTCATCAAAATTTGACAAATGATGAGCACAAAATGCCAGCTCTTTATAATTGGATCTGTTGATTTGATACGTCAGGTATTTGTGGCACTTTATTGGCTCTGTTTGTGAAACACAAAGATTGGTAATTGCAACATTTCCGATGTTTGGCTTTTTCCCTCAGTGAAAGCTTTTTACATCTCCTTTATTTCACCTTTCATTAAATGATTTTAATTGTCATCAGAGCAGCGCTGCACTTTAAAAACACAAAAATCTGACAGTTTCCTTTCTAGATATTTCCTTACCTTACCTTGCTTTATGGAAGCTTGCTTCTGCCACTGAAAAAACAAAAACAAAAATTTTTGCCATCTCTGAAAAAGCAAAACATTTTTTGCCGTCCATAAATCAAAACTTTGTGCTATTCTTACAAAATTTCAAGTCGTTTTCTCAATTTTGAGTTATGTTCTCAGAAATGTAAGTTACTAAGTCAAACAATTTTGAGATAATAACCCAAAATGTTGACTTATGGATGGCAAAAAAAAATTATTTTTCCAGTGGCAGAAACAAGCTTCCATAGACAGTCCATGATTTAACTAGTTAAAATAGTAGACACGATCAGACTGCATCAAATAATGCCATATAATGGCACATTTACAGGATTTACCTCGTCTGAACACCTGTTGTGTCATTTTTAATACATGTAATATGTGTAATATTAAGTAATTTCTAGTTGTTATACTGCAGTAAATCTTCATGTTTAGGTATCAGTAGAAATATAATGTTGTTCTTGTAGCAGCACTAAATCAGCAAAAATTCTGCTGGCATCAACTAACAAGTCACTCCATGAAAGCAGCCATTTTGGATCATTACTGATGGCAGCGCAGAGACTTTCATCCAGTGTGCTTCATGTAAATCTGGCAAATAGTTTCTCTTTATTCTCGCTGACAGAGTACTGAAAAAAATAACTTCTGTGTTTAACGCACAAATACTCCAAAAATAGATGCGACATGATGTCATTATAAGTAATATTTCACTGCCTCATTTTCTTGCTGCCAGGTTAAGTCCACTGATTGCAGCCACATGTTGCCCAACTGTTACTGAAGTACTGTACGCAGCACAGCGCTGATGGAGTGGTGGCACAGGGACAGAATTTGGATGATACCATTCAGTTATTACTTTAAGTTGCTCTTAATATGGGCTTATGTTAGTATTGAGAACCTCAGACTAGAAATGACAGGCTTACTGTTTCCACCTGTGGTTACACCATGTGGCAGAATTAAATTAGGAGGTATGTTGTTAGAGTCTTAATATAGGCATGTTTCTTAGGCAACCAGACAGATATTTTTTCCCAGGCTTTGGCACATCTGGTGGATAAATGCTCCAAGGTAGACATTCAAGATGAGACGTTTAGAGCTTATGTGCACCGACTCAACAAAACAGCATAAAATTAAATATTTGAATCTGGTTCTAGGATTAAAGAGGAAGAGGTTAAATCTAAGTCCTTAAATGGGTTAAAAAAATGCTGTGAGAGATCTTTTAAAAATAAAAATCAGCAGGCGTTGTTTAGTAGAGCAAAACTTGAAAGCGAACAGATCTGGTTTGTCATCCTATTTCTCCGGCTTCTTCACAGAGTACAATATTAATGCAGGCTTTTGTCCTCTTGTGGTCACTCTAACACAATCTGAAAATGGAAGATGAAAGTGATCCCTCTTTGTCATTGTCAAGGCCACGCTCATGAGATTAAATCCAGGGTGGAAATCCCCGAAAAGCCGAGGAATTTAACTGTAATCCAAATGTAGGGACAAACATCAGCAAAATAATCCAGTTTATGAAGCAATATATTTTTTTTTGTCTCAGCCTTTGTAATGTGTAATGATCTTCCCAGTTGGACTTTTCTTTCAGGGGAAAAAAAGTGTTAATTTTTTTTTTTTTAAGTGATTGATAGAAAAAATCTTTAATGTTCTTAATCAAAGTCTTGAAAAGCTGCTAAAGCTGAAATTACCACAAAGTCTGGGAGAGCGAGATCTGCTCAGAAGACCCCTGACAAAACTGAGGTAGAGGTATTGTTCACTCGTGCTTATGGAAAAACCTCTGACATTACCTAACAGTCCTTTACAAAAATACCATTTTGAATGAAGTGCTCCTCATGCGTCATTAGTCACACTGTGAATCACTCAGTCGTCCAGAGGTCAAGCTGGACCAGAAAAAGGAGGAACTGTGGTGTTGAAAAGCCTTTGGAAGGGTATGGATCCGATTGTTTCCCAGCACATTTTGGCAGTTTTAACTGGAGTCATGATCAACAGAAATTAGGAAAGAGAAGAGAGACGCTGAGGCTCGTGTTCTGTCTTGTTTTTACTGAAAGCGGTGTGAGAAAATCTGGCAGTGGCACGGTGAGATTCCAGTTGTTATGTGTTTTGAGAAGTGACAACAGCAAGTGACAGCATCTTGAAGAAAGTTGGTTTCCAGTTTTCGTGGGAGACAAGTGAATAGACTGCAGCTAGGCTGTTATTCTGGCAAGTTTTTTTGCCTCTTATTATGAGAAAAATGCAAGATCGACCAACTTGTTCAGATGGACAACTTTGGCAAATAAGCTCCAAAACGTGGGAAAAAGACACAGTAAATAACATTTGTAATAAATTAAAATCACCTTCAAACCTCAGTCAAAAACTTTATCCAGTAATTAATAGTATAAAAATAATAACAGTCACTGCTCACCTATAGTCCATCCTCACTTTTTTTGTCTGATTGGACTTTTTCTCAAAGCTGTTGCTGATTCTCTGCTTAGTTGTGTTGTGTTGTGGTACCACAGACTGTACAGAAAACACAAAAATGGATGAAACCACTGTGATGTCATCCACTGGCTTGTGAACTACTCCCAAAGTCGCCATCTAGTTTTCTGCGGGGCTAGGTGTTACAATTTGTGATGCAACATGCAAAAACCCGGCTAAAATCCCAAATGTAAAGATTTTACTCTTTCATGTTTTCTAAAATTTCTTCTTCTAGATTAACATGCAACAAAAACAGATTTCTTTTATCTAGCTCTGTTTGTTTTCTCTGAACTTTTAACGTGAGGATGTCAAACTGTGTCAGTTCTTTGAATTATTGTGGTTTAGTTATGATGCAGGGCGTGGGGTGGGGGTGGGGGTCGTACCCCCGGGGCATGTGTGGCTATGCTGAGTGGGGGGGGGCTCCACCCTCACAGCTGAGAGGTTTGCTGGATGAGGCTCTGGGGCAAAGCAATGCATTGATTATTTGCTAGTTATGCATCAGAAACTGATCAATAAATGAGATAGTTCTGAGAGATATTTGCAGACAGTGAATTTAAGATAACAAACATGGGAAATACTGGAAAATCTGCTTGTTCTCAGTTGCATCATTGCTTGCCCGTTTTTGTGTGCAGCCGGGATTGTCAGTTTGGATCCTTGGCCGGCTCGTCCCGTGCTGCATCACATATTTGGACGGGAGGTTTAGATGTTAATTTATCAGCTAATACTGCCCAGCTTAGTGTTACCAAGGCGCATCCCTAAGGTTTATGGATAGTTCATGATTCACTTAGAAATAAGTAGCATGAATGTCTATTGTGAGCTCTAGCAGAGTTTCTTTGTGGACAGGCTGTGGTCAGCTGACTTTTGCGGCTACAGGCTCTGAGGTTTCCTGCTCTGGCTGGATTCAGCCAACTGCATCCTACACTATATGAGCTGATGTTACATGAGTCATCATGGCGGCTTTCCAAACCCTAGCCAGTAAAAAGACAATAAAAACATGGAATTTGGCAAGATCATCAGCTGCAATTCACATTGATGACTCTACCAAAGTCCTTCTGGAAGCAGATCCTCTTACTCAGCAGCCCCACCGAAACACATTTGGACACTTATTTTGAAGGATTAACAAAATAAACTTTCAATTTAAAACAACATAAATGACATTTACCTAATCAAATCAGAGTAAAAAAAAAGAAAAAACTTTTAAAAGTTTGCTGACTTTGCCCACAAATGGTTTTAAAAGCTTTTTCCAAAGGCTGAACCTCTACTGTTGAAAATGCCTTCAACAAGGGTCGATTTTATTGGTTTAGTGCGGAGCTCTCTGATTGGTCCTTCTTGAGTTTATTGACTAATAGTTGTTCTTCTACAGCAATGTGCAGCACGGTAAAGACCCTCATGGGCAGTGCAGCAGCTTAGTGGATTTGTAGTTGCTGTTGTCTGTGCTGAGCATATATAAATGAACTCCTGATATTCCAAACCCAAATTTATTTATAAAGCACATTTATAACAACAAGGTTGACCAAAGTGCTGGACATGAAAAAAAAGGATAACACAATAAAATAAATACCCCCATACACACACATGCACACAAACACACATATATAAACAAATCTAAGACATCACAAAAATATAAAAGATAGTACAACAGCCTAAATAGCTCTCACTCCGGTTTGAAAGCCAAAGAATAAAAATGAATTTTAGGCATACTTGAAAAACAAGTAAAGTGAAAGCTGACCTAACATGAGGGGGCAGCATTTCATAGTTTAGGGCAAAGGTCATCAACTACATTTGTCCAGCTGGACGTGAGGGACGGATGCTCTCGTAAAGTAAAATAAATTTAATATTGTGTCCTAAGTGATATATTATCATTTGATATATTAAATTTTCTTTTAGATTTATGCTATTTTTAACGATGTGATGTGCAAGTCTTGCACTTACATGTTATTCTCTGTTATGTTAATGGTTGTTATGGAGACGCCACAATTGTGTGCAGTTGTGCTCATTATAGATATGATGTATGCCGTCGAGCCACCTACCCACCCGGCGTAGGCTCCGCCCATGAGCAGACCGTGAGCAGCCAGTAACGATCCTTCCGCAGGTTCACTGACGGAAATCTCGTTACGACTTTTACTTCCTCTGGTCAAGTTTGATCACCGAACGTTTCTACACAAAACAACGCCAGACTCACCTAGAGCTGTGTTTACAGTCTGATCTCTACCAGCAAAAGCCAGCTCCTCAGTGCAGCGCAGTGCGGAAAATACTTGTCACATGATCCAATCTTGCATTCTGACTGGTTCTGGGGATATAGAGGCTTTTGACAGTCAGAGACGGGTATTTAACAGATTATGATGTGACATAATTTGATTGGCAAATAGTACGCGTGGAAAGGATTCCGTAAATATCGTTATGTCATTTTTGACGGAGGTGGTGTTCAGCGGCTTTTGTATCTGAACTCATATTTTTTCCTCCTCACTAGGCTAGTCTTGATTTCAGTAATATTCGGGGGGCGGATGGTAATCTCTGGCTGGGCGGATGTGGTCCGCAGACCGCCAGTTGATGTTCACTGATTTAGGGGCTATAGCTGAAAAAGTTTGATTCCCCCGTACTTAAGTCTAGTTTTAGGAAAACTGAGGAGTAGCTGGTCAGCAGATCTCAGGGACTTACAGGGAACATAAGGTGTTAGGAGTTTAGCAAGATATGATGGGGCCAACCCAGTAAGGGATTTAAAAACCTAGAATAAAATCCTAAAATCAATCCTAAAAATGCACAGGAAGCCAGTGAAGGGAGGCCAGAAGATATGTTTCATTTTGTGATATTAGAGAATATTAATAGATATGAAGAGTTGGATTTGTTGTATATGTTGTCTCTTAAATTGTTAACGTCTAGACCAGCTAATCATGGTGTTATGTGAACCACCAGTCACTGAAATTAATGCATACAACTTTGAAGAATATTTATATATATGTTAATATTCTATAAATGCTGTTGACATGTGGAGTGTTGCAGTTATGAAATTACATATGATCAAAGTTTATTAGTATTTAGAAAAGGCTTTTTTCTGGTCCTTTGGTACCCTATAGTGACTCGTGAAAAATAGAACGTTAATCTGGGAAACTGATGTTGTACTTTTCTGTTTAATCATTTGTGTTATCTTTATTGGTAAACCACACTCAGCCAGAGTGTAAATAAAGATTTAAAGGGGACCTTAAGACTTTTAGCCATCCTGTATCAGATGCCTATGGTGGCCATAGTTACTCGAACCTTCAACACATCTACAAGCCATACATGCTGTTGCTAAATTCTCCCATAAAATTCAATTTATAATTTTTTGGAGTGGCAAATGTCTCTCGTATAATGTCTCTGGTGTTAGCCAGGATCTGAACTAGCAGTGGCCATGGATACCACAGCCTGCCCTGCAGCCATCCATCACTGTAAACTGTACCACAAAACTCCAAACTGCCCATTTTAGCTCATATTTTCTCTATAGTATAACTTTTGATTAACATTATTTTCATTTAATTTGTTGTCAGAAACATTTCACAATATGAAAGAAAAAAATCTAAAATGAATTAGGACATTAAATTTCCAGTTTATCGAATGTCATTTCCTGAGGAGTTCTTACTTTTGAAAATAATCTACCTCTCCTGTCCCCTTTTTTTCTACATCTTTTTCCATCTCTGACAATTTCACACATTAATATTTGTTGTTTTTTTCTGTCCCTGGAAAATAAAGCAACTGTACCTTTACCTAGCAGGCACAGCATGCCAAACTGCACAGAAACATTAATACTTACTTGACAGTATTTTGTATTAAACTGTCTGTAAGATTTGAGTACTCATTAACTGAAGGTTCTGGAACATTGTTCTGGATGGTTCCTGTCCACTTTAACCCCTGGGTGTGTCCCACAGACACGGATACCTTCTAATCAGTGCTAAGTCTACTTTCAGCTGGTCCCTTATTAGCAAGCAGTGATGGGTCGATACTGTTACTTAATTTGTCCCCGGAGAAAGTAATTTCTTACACAACTTGTTACATTATTTTCGCATTACTCTGTAACTTGCCCTAAGATCACATAACTATCAGTTAACAGTATAAACCTGAGGCTACAATCCCACACACCAACACAAATCCCAATCCTAATGAGGACACACATATCATCTTTCTTTAAGTTCTAACACAGTTGAAATCCAGCCCAATGAGCCTTTAGTGATCACCACAGTGATTCTGCTGTAGAAACATGTAGAAATTGAGTCTACAAGGCTGTAAACCTGACTGCTCATCACTGCCTTTGTTACCTGCTGAAGTTCAGGCTCTGGCTGCTGGGCTGAGGTCAGCTGACACTCTCAGCATGCTGTCTGTGCAGACGATAGTTACATTAGTAGCATAACGCAGTTGTTTCCATGCTTGATGCAGTTTGCACTTTACCGTTGCACTCTTGTCCTTGCGTGCAATGAAATAAAAGTAATCTCAGTATCTCCACTCCTCAAAAGTTGTAGACCCCTCCACAATTTTCCTCCTCCCTGTACAGGAACGGAAAACAGGTGATTGTAAGCGCAGGAAGAAAATTTATTGATGCTTCTTTTTTCTTTCTATCAGCCTTGCTGCAGATAACTGAAGAATGCAAGTAACAACTTATTCTAACAGGAATGTAATTAGTAAAGTTAGTACAGTAACACGTTATTGAAAAATGTGGTTATGGTAATGTGAGTTGGGATCGCATTGGATGGATCCACATATTTGATTTGGTAGATTTTTATGCCCTTCCTGACGCAGCATTCCCGGGGATTTGTGTTCTGATCTCGAACCGGGGATCTAAGTAAGACAGAAATTTAAAAAAAACTAGAACGTCACTCACCACAGACTTCTTGAACCTGCTTTAACTGCACAGTAAGGTATGTTATTTGTAAGATAATAGCATAGAAAATATTCCTAAAGGCACCAGCACCGAAAACAATGGAAAGATCCTGTTAAGTGACTTAAAATAGCGTAGGGAAATGGAGCCTAGCAGAGAGCTAGCAGAATAGCCCCCTTGTGCCTGTTATGGAGGGGAAATTAGTAATAGAGACTAACTTTGTTATTTCTGCTGTAAAGTTTGGCACTTTAACATGACAATCAGCCTTAAGTGGTTGGTTTCAAAAGTGAACTGCAGTTTTGGCACCTCCACGCTGGCTTTGTTTTTCAGCTCCAGAAGCTGCTTCCTGGCACGGGCGTGTGAGTTAGTACAGTTAAAGGATTAGCTAACACATGTGTTTACTCCAACCAGCAGTAAGCTCTATCATTCATGTGGAGTTTCTGTCCATCTGTTGAATATAGCTCCAACATTCACACGCTTTCAACTCTGCTTTTGGTCACTACAACTCCTGAGAAAAGTATCTGTCTCTTTAGCTGCTGGATTGTCCAGTTTGTTCATAAGCAAGCAGCTATTTGATGTTCGGTAGGTGAGTTTTAGAGGGTTTGTTTTTTTTTTTTTTTTTTTGCTAGGGCTGATGACAGCAGTAACTGTGTACTGTAAAACAAAAATTATAGCCAGAAAAAACAAAATGTCTGTCCATTCTACTTCTGCTTGTATGTGAAGTTTTAATAGGGGGAATTTTAAAAATACTTGCATTTTTTCATTTTTCATGTTTAAATTATGTTTAATTTTATAGTTCTCTGTGAATGTGTATACATTTACCAGTTTGGGATCTGTACCATATCTGAAAATAGCCAGATAATATCCAATATTGTATTGATGCTTCATGATAACTATTAACTGATAACTGAAATTTCCTTATTTCAGTGCCAAACACCCAATTATTCACGTCAAATTATCCTGAATTCAAATCATCACAAGAATTTATCATGCATCATATCCTTAAAGCTGCCACCAACAAAACTCTGAATGATTACAGGTTACAGGCTGACCTCTGTGTCGCACCATGGACCAAAAATGGAACAGTTAAATGATCTGACATCATAAGGGATTACATTTAGCTTTTCACTCATTTCACACACACACACGCATGCATGCACACACAGCTCTGGTCTGACAGAACTATTTGTGATAATGCTTCTTCTGAATCACCACATCAGTTAACCGATATGCTTCTAAAATTATGAAAATTCACAGTTATGCTAACAGGCCTTCTTCTCTCCTACAGCCCAAGTGTTGCTTCTGACTCATACTAATGCCTTTGTACTACTTCGTCACACACACAACACACAGCTCTCGCTTCCTTGTCACTGGCCCTGAGTGCCTTTGCTATGCCGCTTATGCAGCAGGCATCAAAACAGACACCTGTCATCAGTCAGCAGGCCCCCGTGCCCACTGTTGCCCCCTGTGGATACTTATAGCCCACTGCAATTATGTTGTTCCATTAGTCATCCTACGCATGCAGTGATGGGTTGCTGGCTATACTTATCCACTGTCATGGTCACTCTTATGCAAATGAGAGATTTTACAGACTGATGCAAGTGGCTGGCGTCAAACAAAGAATTTCTGATGAGCGTTAAGTACGCAGGTGTTATTCTGACTTGTGCTTTTGATATAGTTTAGAGTTACCTCAGCTTGTCACGCAAAAGACAATTCCCTTATAAGGTTAAAGCTGATATACAGTTTAAATACCAGCTTAGTGCATAGGCGCACTAATCTAGATACACCACTGGCCACATATCAAGCGTCACTTAATTAAAAGCTCACACTAAACCTCAAACAATCACATTTTTGTTTTGTTGTTCATGCATTTTCAGATACTTTAAGTCACACGTTATTTACAAAAGTTATATACAATTTTGGGGTGTCATCACATCAGTTATCACCCTGATAAATCAATGCAACAGTTTTAGACAAGTAAGAACAAATTCACCAGTAAAACCTTATCATTTGAGTCTTCTTCTTTCGGCTGCTCCCTTTAAGCCTTGATTGTACTGTCTGATTCCAAGTCCGCTAGGGTTTACTCGGGTCCAAGTAATGCAAATTTCATCATCAGATGGTGAGCACAAGGGTTCATGTGGACATCCATGTGCCTGCCTGTTTTCCTGTTTTTTGTGACCACATGGACTCGTTTGGAGAGAATTTACATTGCAATGCACCAACTACGCATGCATCACAGGCGGAAAACTTCAAACTGACTTAAGAGAAGTAGGAATGACTACTCACCTGTCAGGTCTCCAGCTGTATGTACCCTCAGTGAAGTAAAATCTAGGCTTCAGGAGTCACCACAGTGGATCATCTGCCTCCCTTTCCCTGCCATCCTCCTGTCACACCAACCCTCTGCATGTCACTACATCCATGAGTCTTCTCTCTGGTCTTCCTGTTTTCCTCCTGCCTGGCAGCTCCATCTTTAACATTATTTGTCTAATATATCCACTATCCCTCCTCTGCACACGTCCACCCTTATCTCTCTAACTTTGTCTCCCAACCGCTTGACCTGAGCAGTCCCTCTGATATCCTCACTTATAATCCTGTCCATCCATCCCAGTGAAAACCTTAGCATATCAGCTAGCCCTACATTTACAGCCCCTACTATCACCTCCACATTCCTACTTTCTCTCTCACTGCCTCTTCCTTTCTCTTTGGCCAACAGTAGAATAGTTTCCCCTGGCACCCTGCTGGTGGCCATCATTGTTAACTGGGAATCTTGAGCAATCCAGTACAGAAATCTTATTGATCATTTGCGTGTTTTATTTGGCAGTTGCACTATAGCACATCTATAGTATAAAGCAGTGGTCCTCAAACTTTTTCCATCATTCCCCACTTCGCAGGAAGAAATATTTTTATGCCCCACCTCAATACCTCAATAACTTCTGTGGTGCTCGCAGCTGTTCCGGGGGGAGGGGGTCCCCTCGGTGGCAAAGCTACAAACTACATGATTAACTAGGTAAAAAGTTTAATCTAATCTAATCTCTAATCTGATTTAAAGTGGTTAGTGTTAGGAGAGAATTTAATGTGGGACAGAGAAGCACCCCAGAGGCTGGGGGCAGCGACAGCTTTGGTTTCAAGGTGTGAGTGGAGGGACTGAGGGAAGTTGATGGGAGGGTAACATGAGTGACATAAGTAACATAATTTGTAGCCTTAACCTGGTCTGGAGCAGGTTAGGTTCCAGATTTCAGGTATGAAAGACCGGCAAATGACCAATCAGATCTCCAGAAAACAGCATCACCATTCCTGGAAGATCCCTCTGTCCTCTGTGCAAGGACAATAAGAGGATATGAAGTTTTTCAATAGCATCTGAAGTCTTTCTGTTTCCCTGATGAGCATCAGTAATAAATAGAGATTCTTAGAAGCAACTAGTCCGTCAATTCTTTTCTGTTGATTGAAAACACTTACAGCAGTTATAGTTCTATAAGCATTAATATGTGATCCTTAAATAGGACATTGATTTGTAGCCTACTTTATTACCTAATGTCAAATTTGCACGTAAAAGCTACATTTGAATTCTGTTTTTATGTTTATTCTTTACTCTCAGACCATTAAACACCATTGAGGCTGCGGGGAATAAAAACTAAAACTGTCCTTTAAACATTAATTTAATGAAATACTCAATTATAATCCCTCAGATTCTCCTGCATCTCAACGATAGAGCTTTGATATCGACGAGTCTGTTAACTTACAGTCGGCATTTTTGCCAGCTTTTTTCCTTCCTTCAAAGAGCTAAATTTTATGCATATAGTAGCTCTTTTACAGTGTTATTGACCAAAACACTTAAATTGCTTACACATTCATACAGCCTTTTTAACACTGAAGTACTGTACAGAGGTCTCTGGAGCTTGAGAAAAGACATTTCACCTCTCCTCCCAAAGGCTTCTCTCAGCTGAGAGATGAAGCTCCAGAGACCACAATGACCTGGATGACTGAGAACCAACACAGACCTACTGCACAGTGATTTTCCTCTTACAGACCCTCATGCTGCCGCTGCGTTATCTGCAGCAGCTTTGTTCCTTTCAATCTGCGTTATGTGTTTAACCTTTTCATATTTAAGATTTGTAAAATCAGACACTTCTCCATGTTTGTGATTGGTCACATACTTTCACCGCTACCTTTTTCATGTGAACGAGCAGAGGAAACCTTGGGTTAACTCATCAAGTTGATTTGCTTCATGTGATTGCTTAGCCTGATTGCTGATGAATATGCTGGGGATGCTGAACTCGCTTTGTAGTTCAGGGTCTTGGCTGATGTCATATACAGTAAATATAAGCAGAAGTGCCTTTCAAACAATAGTTTTTTCCTCCTAAATTGTTAATTTAACTTTTGTGCTACATGTCACTCTAAATTTGCACTTTGCAGGAAGTTACACAATATGGCTTTGAGAGTTGAAAGTTTGGATTTCACTTTCACTCAGTTTGCCTTTGTCATAAAGTTAACTGAATTGTGAGAGCTGTTTTTGTTCTGAACTGGTGTTGACAGTTTCATTAAATGTGTGAGTCATTTCTTTGAGCATCATATGAAATTTTTTTTTACAACCAAATATATTTTGTAACTCCCTGAATATGAGCACGTAAGTAAAGATCAGTCGGGACCACAATCCTGCCCTTCAGGGAGAACAGCAGCAAGATATTCCAATACAAAACACTGATTGTCAGAAACAGCATGAAAATGAGGAGTTGGGGTCAAGGTGGGTTGCAAAGAGGCTTGCAGATAAGCAGCAGTTTAGATGTGGGCTAAAAAATGCATGCTGTATATTACATTCGCCAACTGTAGCCTGACCTGCCAGAACTAATGCAATATGTAATTAATAAGTGTGCATAGTGACCTGTTAAAATTTGGGTTATTGATCATTTGTCCACAGTAAAGGGTAGGCTGTTATAAACATGCAGAAATGTGTGCATCATGCAGATTTCTAAGAGCTGTGACAACATCAGCATATGTCCATGAAATGTAATGCCTTTGCTAAATGTAAAAAATCTATAACAGATTATTTTTTTAAAAAAGCGAATTTCCAGCTCCTGCTTATCAAAGACTCCAGATGGAAATACCGTATGTAGGATGTAACAATGAGCAAAGTGCACGACACTGCTATCTGCTTTGGATATCAGTGCATGTTTATTGGCTGGAATTTAGTTTTGTGAAAAATCTGTGCTGTCCTTCGGATGATGAGGCAGAGGATGAAGACGGTGTAGCCACATCAGCTCAGTGAAAAGTGGGTGGCGTTGTTGAGATTTAAGTTTCCGCCTCTTCCTCCTCTGCTGCTGTCTCGGAAGCCTTTCTAACTTTCTCTGGACTTGTTGTGTTATGCTTTGTGTGTGTGTGCGCGTGTGTTTTTCCTGTGAATCACTGGCAAAATGTGAAGTATTATATGATGATTTTGAATTTTCCTTGACATTTATGACAATGCATCAACATAAACACCAGCAGCATTTCTCATCGCATTATTTGGGATAAATTATCGAGCTTGCAGATGTGTTAAGTGTGGGGGTTTTTGCTTAACTGGAAGCCTGCGCTGCTTTGCCATTACTACCTCTGTCATTATATGGCTACAACCACCTACACAGAAAACTCAGCTGAAAACAAGTTCATGAGTGGCTCTCCGCAGGCTGCTGAAATGCATACTGGGAAATGCAGGAATCCACTGTGTGAAGGAGGGAGAACAAAGGGAGGGCCATAAACAAGCTGGGACAGACTGATTTCACATTTCAGTTTAACTTCAAATTGTGCATATTGGCTTTTTTTCGCAATACTGTGAATAATTTTTCATCTAATTTCGAGTATTTTAAAAAATTTATAGACTAGTTAATCCTAACAGTTAGTTAGGATTACGGTTACATGACCGTATTCAGCTACAGAAGTATTTATTAAACATTTCGTTTTTTTTAATTAATACTTTTGGATGTGACTGTTTCAAAAACCAAAACTAACCTGTTTTTCACAAAAGTACTTTTTTTTTTGCTATTACAGAACTTAATTTTAAATGTTCTCCCTCCTCATTACTGCAAAACATGCAGTAACTTCATTAGGGACACCTTTCTAGTACCATTACTTGCTGTGTCTTGGGTAGGTCTAACATTTTGTCATCCATTGACCCACAATATCATCCACTGTGGAAAGTGGAAAGTGTAAAACATACTCAACAGTTATGTTTGCAGTTATGACTGCAGCTTTGGCACAGTACTGGACTGTTTTTCTTGCAATGAACAGCAACCCAAACATCAGCTGTTCACCACTAATGAGACTATAGATGTACCAGGTAAGGTGTGTGTAGCTCAGGAGGTTGGTGGTTCAGTTACAGGCTCCTTCAGTCTGCAAGTCAAAGTATCCATGGGCAGGATGCTGAACCCAGAGTTGCCCTGATACATCCAAAGTGTGAGTGTGTCTGTAATAGTTAGAAAGGACTTAAAGGCAAAGAATCAAGCACTGTATGGGTGTGTGAATGGGTGAATGTGGCGTGTAGTTAAAAAAAGCACTTTGAGTGCTCAGAGTAGCAAAGTGCTATGTGAATGAAATTTTTCCATTAAGTTTTATTTGCCCCTTTAAAAATGAAACCAGTGTCTGATATCAGGAACAACTTTATCAGAGTGAACAAGTTTAGTTCTATGGAGATAAAATGAAACCAGCCAGTCATCTACACTCAGAGGACACTTCATTAGGGACACCTTGCTAGTACCAGGTTGGACTCCCTTTTTTATTTCAGTACTGCCTTAATTCTTTGTGACAGATTCAACAAGGTGCTGGAAACATTGCTCAGAGATTTTGGTCCATATTGACATGATAGCATCACACAGTTGCTGCAGATTTATTGGCTACACATCAATGATGTGAATCTCCTGTTCCACCACATCCCAAAGGTGCTCTGCTGGATTGAGATCTGGTGACTGTGGAGGCCATTTGAGAGCCCAAAATGTGCCAAGAAAATATCCCCCAGACCACTATACCATCGGTCACTCTCCTCTGACATCAAAAAGGCATTTTCACGAAAACTGCCAATCACTGGATATTTTCTCTTTCTGGGAAAATCCCAGCAGATCAACAGTTTCTGAAATACTCAGACCACACGGTCTGGCACCAGCCACCGTGCCATGTTCAAAGTCACTTAAATCACCTTTTTCCCACATTCTGATGCTCAGTTTGAACTTCAGCAGGTAGCTCTACAGTCCTTTAATCCCTTTAACCTGTTTGCCCTTTCTACACTGGAACAATTAAGAAAAAATAAAGCTAAATCTGAACATTATTGCTCATCTCAGAATTTTGATCATATGCTGTATGTAATTTTTGCTTACAGTGCACATTTAGTGAACTTACTTTATATAGCTTCATCTGTAATGATATAACATTATTTTATTTTTAGATTTATATTTCATATTAACATAAATCTGGGTGAATGGGTGAATGTGACTTGTAGTAAAAAAGTGCTTTGAGTGCTCAGTACTATGCAAGTACCAGATGAGCTTTTGGGTTATTGGTGTGTGAATTCTTCAAACAAGCTTGAGCCCTTGGGGGGGCGCCACTGTGCTTCTTTGCAGCCTGAGAGGACACTGCTGTGGAGGCGGACAAATCTGGACACCACGATGTTGACCATCTGCACGAGGCTGAGCTTCTTGCCCAGCAGCTGATCACTGTTAGTGATCTCTTTCATCCCCCACAATGTAACTTACTCACATTCAGCTCTGAAAGCCATTTTTTTTTTTTTTTTTGTTGAGTCCTCAGTTGCTGTCCAATGAGTGACAGGCGGTGATGTAATCTCTGCTTGTCAGATGTACACCATTTATGATGCACTGGTACCAATGCCTTTAAAATCTAAACAAAACACTGATACCTATTGCACCTGCTGCATTTTCTCAGATCTGTTGGAAAATCATCTTTTGTAAGGGTTTGAGTCACTCCATCAGTCCGTCATCGCTCGCAGTCCTTCTGTACAGCGTTGCAGTCATGTTTGGATTTCTCTCCAAATTTCTCCTCTCCTCTCCAAAAGGTGTAAAGTAGACAGGTTTTCTCCAGCAGTCAGTCATTATTTGCACAATAAAATCTGATGTTTTCTGCTCAAAATTATCCACCAACAGCCTGCTGCTTCCCCCCCCCTCCATAGCACTCACTCCACTTTTAACTGTACAAGCTCTTCTCCCCTCTGTGTTTTTCCCAGAAGAGGGAACATAATTTAGGGTTCTCTAAAAATCCTCTACAACCCCCCACAGAACTGCACTACTGGGCTCAGCACTCCTTTCCTCCTCCTCCTCCTCCTCCTACTCTCCCTCTTCCCGCTTCAGACAAGTCTTGGCCTAACTGTCTCTTCATCTACTTGTTAAGTGCTGAGTGCGATCCAGGAGCATCAGACTTTATGCTCTGCCCCACTGGGCTCCCACTGCTCCTGCTTATGCTGCAGCTGCTGCCCTCAGGTGCAAAAACACCTTGTTAGATATACAGTGTGCGTCGTCCCCTTCTGCTTATTACATTTCCAGTCTGCCAGCTTGCAGCGCTGCAGGCCCACCGATGTTGTGATTTCCTTATCCAAGCTTTAATTTACAGGGTTTTCTCTCCTCTCTCTTCATCATTTTATCTTTTATCTTTCTTTTGTGTTTCTCCCTCCCTCTTTCTCTGAGGGAATTACATAAGACTTTCTGTGTGTGTGTGTGTGTGTGTGTGTGTGTGTGTGTGTGTGTGTGTGTGTGTGTGTGTGTGTGTGTGTGTGTGTGTGTGTGTGTGTGTGTGTGTGGGCAGCATAGCATTTTATGTAAGGTGGACCTGGAAATGGCTAGCAAACACTTGTCTTGCTCTGTATTTTTTTTCCTCTCTCTCACTGCTCGTCTTGTGGCCTTGTGTGGATGTGTGTGCGGTTGGGTCATCGGACTGTGGATCTGCGTGGTAGTTGACTCCAGATATACAATGAGGTGACTCTCCAAGCCCACTCAGAGTCATACACACACACTCATTAACACACAGCTTCTTTTTTTTAAGCTGCTTAAAATCAAAAATATTTGACTTTAAGTTTTACAGTGACGCAGCTTGTTGATGTGAAGTGTGTGATTTATTTATTTTTTTTCTGAAGGATAAAACATTCATCTTTTGTTTTATTCATTTAAAACTGCCTATTGTGAGGCTTGCCAAGATAACAGAAAGATAACAGTGGCAGATTTGCAGCTCACAATTCAGTATTTTCTGAAACAATGCCTCCTCGAAGTAAACAAAAGCGGACTTCTCATTTCAAGCCAACAAAATGGGATTTTCTTTATTGAAATCATGTTAGAGGCAGCTCTGTGGTTCAGTGGTTGGCACTGTTGCCTCACAGCAAGAAGGTCCTGGCCGGGGGCCTTTCTGTGCATGTTTTCTCTGGCTTCTCCTGTGTACTTCCTCTGACTGTTTAAAGACAAGTTGTTAGCGGGGTTAGGTTAATTGGTGATTCTAAATTGGTCGTGGGTGTGAATGTGAGTATGAATGGTTGTCTATCTCTCTGTGTTGGCCCTGTGGTAGTTAGGAGAGGCTCCAGCCCCCACAACCCTGAAAAGAATAAATGGAAGAAAATGGATGGATGGAAATTTCTGACAGCAGACATTTAGGCAGCAAAAGCACAGGTGTGTTAATGGTGGCTGACCACCGTTGTGAACAACTGGGACCCTCGATAAAACAGAGGCAACATCACCAAATTTATCAGCTTGAGCTTCAGCTAATGATGGTAACTCTTAAGTGAAGTGCCATCCATCCATCCATCCATCCATCCATCCATCTTCTGCCCAGAACTCCTTCTCCCTGGGTACCTCGTCCAACTCATCCAGGGGAACACAGAGGCGTTCCTAGGCCAGCCGAGAGCCATAATTTCTCCAGCCTGTCCTCGGTCCCCTCGATGTGTCCGAGCTAACATCATAGCCCCTTTGGTCCCTCCCATTTGGCTCCACTGTCCCAAATTGTTTTTCAGTCACAGATCATTGTAGCCCCCTTTCAATCATTCCCATCTGCTCTAAACCATGAAATCCTGAGAGAATGCATGTTTTGTTAAATGCAGTACTTTACTCTTTTTCATTCTCACTGTCTTCTTTATGACAGAGAACAGCTGAGGTGCTGCTGCAATATTAAATCTTGGCATTACTGGTCAGCAGTTGCATTTCGGAAATATTAACCATCATGAAACACGAGGGAAAACACCACTTTTTGTGTGTCCACGTGGAAGCAATTTCCTCTTTCCATGTGTCACTGTGAAAAGGTCTTTTTAAATGACAAACACAGAGAGGAAGATGTCTGTATGTTTAAGGTAGTTGAGATATTAAAGCTTTTTTTTTTTTCATTTTAAGGTCAGCAGCTCAACTCTTGAACCAGACCTCTCCAGAAAGTGCCATCTCTATTTTGTTGAATATAATTTGTAACCCTACAAAAACTTTGTAAATCAGCTAATGTCACATTCCTTTGGAAGTAATAGTTACCAGCATTGGAAAACTAGCATTTCTGGGTTTGTAAATGGCTAAAGAAGAATGACATTTTTCAGACTCTCTCTTCTCACATACAGAGAAAGCATCTTATATAGTTGACCGCTCAAGTGGTTATTATCATAAAACACAGACCCTCGTTACACTGATATCTGCTGCACTTGTTTCCTAACCTCTCCAGTGCTGTTTACTGTTAATGGACCTACAGGGTGCATGCTGGAAGCTGGTTTCTCCAGGAGCTGGAGGGAGGGGGGGGGTTGGGTGGGTTATGTAATAGGTGACAGGAGGTGATGAAAAATGTGAAAATTTCAAATGTGATATTGAAAGGAAACGATATTCCTAATGCTTCTACTAATATCACGGAAACAGGTTGCTGCGTGCGAGCTCTGTGGCGGTCTGATGTGAGGGAGGAAGCAACTGGAAATATACTGATTATAAATGGCGTCATTTCTTCATTTTCCTTAAAAATAAAAGTCACATTTAAAAAGGAAAGAAATGCTTCCTAGAAATAAAACACCTCTGCTCCCCGGAAAAACCTGTCACCCACTGGCCAAAAGTGTGTGTGTGTGTGTCTGTGTGTGTATGTGTATGTGTGTGTGTGTGTGTGTGTGTGTGTGTGTGTGTGTGGGTGGGTGGGTGGGTGTGTGTGTGTGCACGCACGCTCACGTGTGTGTGTGTGTGTGTGCTGTGCAAATGCCTACGTTTGTGTCTCTGCGTGTTCGTGCAGGAGCGCGCATCTCCAACTTGTTAGAGAAAGGGTGTTTCACTGAGTGGGAATGCCTGGTAGGATGTGTAGGCTCAGGTTGCCATGGCAACCATCTGCTGCTACGCTCGCAAGCGTTCGCCGGCAGCCCACACAGTGTGACATCCAGCAGCAAGCTAGTCTTACAGAGAAAGTAACACTGTGACTGAAAGCTTACATTAAAGAGCCAAAAATAAGCAAAAAGGAAAAAAAAAAACTGTTGAATTGTTTTCATTTCAGGTCCATATAAAGGTGAATTTGTTTAGAAAGTGTACGTGCAATAAATTCTGTAGGAATGCTGTTTTTTTTTTTTTTTCCTGGTATAGTGATGACAGAAGGAGGAGAGGTGTGCGGCATGTGAAGCACAGCAGACTTTGGCAGATTATAGAAGGAACAGAAGGATGTAAAGCGGCTTTAAATGTTCAGGAACTGTGAACTGAAGTTTGGCGAAGGATGAGTTGGTTAAAGCCGCTCACAGGCAGCAGGTAAAAGTCAGAATGTGATGTGGGGCTGAAGAAGCCACAATGTCATCACTGAAAATCTGTCTGGAAACAAAGGTAGGGCCATGGAGTCAACACTGGGGTGGTGGGAGTCTGAGTTAGAAAAAAAAAAGAAAGCATGGCAGGAAAGTGGTGGTATTTCTGCCACAAAGGTCAGGAATGGATTACTAATGTGAGCTAAATCGAATGATGAATATTCTATCAAGAAACATTGACTCATCGCTTCAATCTCTTGACTCTCTCTTGACTAATAATGCTATCTATCACAAGCAAGTACAGTTTTACAGCACGCTATAAAATATGCAATAAATGAAAATGAATGCAGTCTCCATAAATCACACATGCAGCATGACAAATGACACTTTGCTGAGACTTTCTGTGGGCTTTCTGACAAATCTAAAACACCTCTTGTGGGGGGGTTGTGGGGAAGGACCCACAGGAGGCAGAATATTTCTTTTTCTTCTTCCGGCTGCTCCCTACTGCAGCAGGTAGCCCTGCATGGTTTCATTTGGTAGATCTTTACATCATTCCCGACAACCCCAAAGGAATTTCTGTCTCCTCCTGGGATCAAACTGAGAATGTTTCACTTGTTGGGCAAATGTATAAACCAATCTAATCTTTAATCCAAAAACAGGTGATGGTCATACACAGGAGATCAGTCAGTGTGGCAAACAATCCAAATGAGGAGCAGGCATGAGTCTTGGCCCATTTAAACAGTCCAAAAGATCATAAACAGCAATTTAACAAGTAGTAAGCAGAGGCAGCTAGAGGCATACACCAAGGAGACTGATGACTAATTGGAAACAGATGTGGCAGACGAAACACGGGTCACACTAATGAGGGCAAACAATCACAGAAGGAGGGACAGGAAGTAAAACTGACCACAGTGTAAACATACTGAGACTGGTTAACTTTCCAGATGACTTAAATATAAAAGCTAACACCGCTCCAGGCACCTAACATTGTTATTTATACTCATAGTTCAGAAGAAAAAAACATAGAATATTAGCCTGTCCTGCTGAACTGAAGCGTTATAGTTCGTGTGGCGTTACATTGATAAGTGTCCCATCAACAGTGTTGGATCCTAATGTCATGCTAAGCTAGCAGGTAGAAGTTGCAGACGATTCTGCAGTCATGCTACAGTTTGTGTTGGTCCACACTACGTGAACAGACCACACAGAGAATTGCAGTACATTTTAGAACTGGTAGTAGTATTAATTTGGTTGGTTACAACATGATGCAGTCTACAGGGCTAAACAAATTTATTAGACCACCTGTCATAAAAACAAGAAAACACAAATATTTCAGAAATCTGTCTAAAACCTGTTTAACAAACAAACAGAATTCATGTTTTTATACCTAAAGTTGACTTCTGAGAAGTCAGAAAATAATGGAGCATAACATTCAACCACTAAAACCACTAAAAATGATTGTTATTCTTATTTTTTTTATTGTTTCATTATTTTTCTTATTTTTATTGTTTTCTTATTTTATTTTTATTTTCTTGTTTTTTTGTTTAAAGGTCTTTGTTCTTGTTGTTGTTTGGCCTGTTCATGTTATTGGCTGTGAAATTTAAATGACACAATGCTTTTATAAGGTATGGTGGGTGCATAAATGCTACTAATGGGTCATTTTAGCCTGTTGCCAGGCAACACAATGATGTCATAATATCTGATATAGATAAGAACCTTCAGGTGCTAAAGATGTACTTGTGTGCTAATTTTGGTTGCTCAACTCTTGATTGTGTAGAAGAATTTCACAGGCAAACAAACAAAGTGAGATTTTGTGTGTTGTAGTAAGATTATTATCATTATTATTATTATTATTATTATTATTATTATTATTATTAGTAGTAGTAGTAGTAGTAGTAGTAGTAGTAGGAGGAGGAGGAGTTGTCTAGAATGTGTATATTTTGCGTACTTGACCCTAAAGCCAACAAAATGCTTCATGACTCTTTAGTAAAAGTGATGTAAAGACATTTCAAAGCTGCTCGCTGAGTACAAAATGCTTACAAGAGCAAAAAAATATGAAATGTAATCACTTTTTATGGAGGCAAAGAGTAAAAGTAGTTTCCAGCTACCTCAAATCGTCTTCCCTGTTTGCAATCAAATCTACTACCTGAAATTTAACTTTTACTTAAAATAAATAAATACTTTTGCATTTGAAGCTGAAATAATTGACAGGAACAGCTCATCTGATTTTTTTTTTTTCCCCTATGGCTGCATCTGTCTTGCAGATGCAGGAGGTGGGCAGTTCCCAGCGAGGCTCTCAGCGGGCCTTCAGCGTCCTGGATCGTCTGCTGCTCACACATCCTGTGTGGCTGCAGCTGTCACTCAACCAAGAAGCTGCCCTCTACATCCTGCTCAGAGAACCTGTTGGGGTGAGGACAAATCAATCATATTAGTCATATCATTTAATCAGGTAAAACAATAAATGAGAAAGCTTTTGGGCCTAACAATGAAATGAATGGTAACGCGACATCAGTGCCTTTACCTGAAAATATAAAGTCCTTTATTCTTATTATGTGATGTTTTTTCGTGCTTACAGACATTTTTAGTGCGCAAATGCAGCTCCAGCCAGAGGAAGGTGCTGTGTTTCAGGGTGACAGCGGACAGAAGTGCCTCCTCTGTTAAGGAGTGCTTCATCTGCGAGGAGGACTCCAGTGAGTATAAAACAAGCTAAATTAGCATCCACCTGCAGTTAGAGCAATACACATAACACTCAGCACATCCACAGCTGCCAACTGACAGAGTGAGATCAGGGGTGAGGGGATGTGGGGGAGAGGGCTTGTGTTGGATGCAGCTGGCTGAATGAATAGCGCATGTAAACTACACTACCAGAGTGGTTTACTTGTATTTGTTTATTTATTTGAGAAATTATCCACACAGCCATTAAGTTGTCATCTTCATACCTCTAAAACAGGCCATGTAAGACATTCATAAAGATATGCACAAACAAATTTAAAGATTAATTATTCTGCTTGTACATCAGCTTCATACAGCCAGTAATTACTACATGCAATATTGAATATTAGCCCTTTTACAGGACATTGTGAACTGTAGAGAAAGGTGGAAGAGAACCTGGAGAGGTGGAGGTATACACTGGAGAGAAGAGGACTGAAAGTCAGAATACATGTGTGTGAATGAGAGGGAGACAGGTGGAAAGGTGAACATGCAAGAAGTAGAGAAAGTGAAGGTGGGAGTTTCCAAATCCAAAACAACAGTTCATAAGAGAGGTGAAAAAGAGAGCGCGTGCAGGGTGGAGACGAGTGTCTGGGTGATTTGTAACAGAAGGAGAGCAGCAAGAGTGACGGTTGAAAGGTTTACAAGATGGTAATGAGACCTGCTCTGATGTGTGGTTTGGAGTCAGTGGCACTGACAAAAAAGACAGGAAGCCGAGTCGAAGATGTTAAGATTTTCACCAAGAGTGACCAGAATGGACAGGATTAGAAATGAGTGCATCAGAGGGACAGCTCAGGTTGAGCGGTTTGGAGACAAAGTTAGAGAGGCGAGGCTGAGATGGTTTGGACATGTGCGGAGGAGGGAGAGTGGATATACTGGACAAGAGATGCTGAGTATGAAGCTGACAGGCAGGAGGAAAAGAGGAAGACCTCAGAGGAGGTTCATGGATGTAGTGAAGGAGGACATGCAGAGGGCTGGTGTGACAGAAGATAAGGATAGGGTGAGAGGGAGGCAGATGATCCACTGTAGTGAACCATTAAAGGGAGCAGCTGTAAGATGAAGAGGTGGTACAGCCTTGCACACAATAATGATACAAATAATTTCTACTGCAAAAATTTTGAAATCAAGCAGAAAATTAAAGACAAAAAGCAGAAAACTTTTGACTTCATACATCAGACTATTAGTAACTACAAAATAAAGAGCCTAATTAGAAGATGGTCATTATGTGACGGCTCAAATGTCTGAAGTATAGCAAAGCACAGATTATGATTTACCATTTGGTCCTGTTCAATCCTTCTCTGTGTTGGAAATAATAATTAATGAAACTACTGCTGTTGGGCCATCTGTGTAAATGCTCAAATCTCTCATTTTGGAGACGCTCATATGGATCCTGCTGCTGTTTAATGCAGCAGGTATTTAATAAACTCAGAGGAGAGACTCCCACAAACAGCTGCACCAACAGAGTAAACTTCAGCTCCTGTTACAGGTTTGTCAGATATGGATTACATTCATTACTGGTGAAGTAAAATGTGCCTGTACAAACTCAGTCTTCATCACAGTGAATTTGTACCCTATTTTATAGGGGTTTCTATCTCTAATAGATGAAATATGTAGAGCAGAGTAAATGAGGCAAAACTCAACATCAATGAAAGTCGATCTGTGGTTTTTGATGAAGTTTGGTGAAGTGTGCCTCCATCAACTAAACTGGATGGAGCTGCAGCTTTTGTGCTGTTTCTGTGATGTTGCTGGATTGATGTTGGTGTTCAGGCTGTTCAGACTTTGTCCCGTGCTCAGGTGAAGCCTGTTTAACATGCATTGTTTTCATGAAGGATTCTTTTCGTGGCTTCCTCTTAATTGGTGTGAGATTTGTTCTGTCAGCGTGAGAGTGTGAGACAGACTGAAAGCAGGTGTCTTGTGTCTAAAGTGTGAGAGTTGACAACCCAGTCCGCCCTTGTGGTGCAGTGCAGCTCAGACACTTCCTGGGTGAAGCAGTCTGGGCCGGAGGGGATGGGGCCTTCAAATTTTTTTGCAGCTGCCATATTTCCTGTTAAAGCTGAACAAGCGTCCCACTGCTTCCATAGCTGTCAAGCAAACTCTGTCTGTCTATAACCAGCATTCGCCTTGGAGAGCTCAGCGCTCAGCTTCCCTGACTTGTGTCGACTGGTGGCCTTCTACTGTATCAGCAGGTAATATATGCTTTTAACTGACAACTGCTGTGGCCGAAAGTATATGGACACTTCACTCCCTGACACTTTTTGCTCTCGTACAGTAGTTAGGGCTCCTTTTCCCCAAATACAGCTAATCTCAATGCTGCTTTTTGCTAACAATAAGCTTCACTGGCCCTATCTTTGGTATGACGTGGAACACTGACTATCCAGATCTTATTCTTTAACACAGGTGGCCTCACCTAATGCTTTTGTGCCTAAACAGGAGCAAAATCTTTGCAGGCTGGATCTGGTGGGAAGCCTGTACCCAAAAGAGGAGGTGTCCACAGACTTTTGGCCATGCAGTAAACTTGACTCTATCCAGCCTTAACCCTGTGGTCACACATATCCTCAAGCTTGAACTTCCTTTCTTTTATATATATATATATATATTTTTTTTTTTTTTTTCTTTGGTCTGCAGGGATGTGTTGCCTTTGCCTCTGCAGCTACCTGATGCCATCGCTGAAGCGACAACACACAGGCAGCTGGAGGCCATCTCACATATGGGACAAGGTCAGTCACTGGTGACCTCTTTAAAAATAAACTATAGTACCAGGTGCTCCAAATAATAGTTACTTAACTAAGATTAACATTTTTTCATGCCAGCTTATCCAGCACTGTCTAATTGTCTAAATTGCCTAAATACTGCAGCCTAATACAGCTGCTACCATGGCTGTAGACTCACATTTCCAGTTTATGCTACTCTATCATAGTTCACTAAACAAAGAGGGGGTTTCTTCCCTTTTAACTACAAAGAGGGTACAAAATATCAGTGAACTTAAATGAGATTTACGGACTTTAAACATATTTTCTGGATGAGATCACTGACAGAAAACCAGAGTTAAAAATGAGAGCGTAAAGTAATAGCTGACTAAAGTGGTGGCTGCCAGCTTGCATCTATTTTTACACATGTAGCATGCTTTTGTAGTGCACTGAGGTGTGATTTCATTGCGAAAAGTGATAAGCAGACTTTCTCATCATGCTTCTGCAAAATCAGTCTGCTCTGGATCAGCTTACAGTAGAAAGCAAAGGCTAATGTGTATGTTGTCCTGTTTATTGTTTTAGTTTTTAAGCAAGTGAAACACCTGTTCAAGTATTTGCACAATGAAACAACAGAGGCACTGCCTCAGGCTCAGGTGAATCATGTTGAAGTCTTAAATACCTACATTTAAGGTACGTATGATGTATAAGTTCCCTTTTTCCTGGTTTTTCAATTAGACTTCTGGAGTTCACCAAGTGCGTCAGACATCCAAAATGGACCAATAGAGCCAGTTGCATCCACCAGTCAGGCCCAGACTGGGGGCCAGGACCGATGTTCTCTTCTGTCAAGAGGCACACAAGGCAAACTCTGCTTCATCAACCCGCTCTTTCTGCAGCTGGAGGTTTGCAAGGTTAGCTGCTTAGAAGCTTTCTCTGGGACCTTTCAAGGACATCCTTTGGTGCTTTTCTAGCCACTTAGAGCCACAAGTGCTCTAAATCTAACCTTCTGTGTAACTGCTAAATAACTACACCCTGTGCTTTACTTCATCCCTTATAGAAAAATAAACAGTTCATCAATCCAGCCTTGAATCCATTTTCTCCCTTTTAACAGCAGCCACAGCTCACAAACCACAGTGCCTCCAATAAACGGCACCGCTTCAAGCGCAGCATGCGGCTCCGGCTCTCTGAGTCCTCCATGAATCTGTCCCTAGAGGGGATTGGTTCCTACTCCCCTCCCCCTTCGGTTGAGCATCCTGGTGGGTCAGAGAGGCTGAACAAGACCAACACTAACTCACAGAGGAGAGTTCACGCTGGTGCGGGTGTCCTGAGGAGAACCCCTGCTGTTTCACCTGGATCTGCTGAGGAGGATGACCTGATGTCTGTCTATGTGCCACAAGTAATAAGAGTCGGAATCTTTATTTGCATGTTATAGTATACTTATAATGATATGGATATGTGAAGACACCTCCTTTCTGTCTTGATTGATAGTAACGATGTCAGTTTTGATGTCAAGCAATAACTTCTCCTCTGTTCAAGACATCTGCTAAGGTGGAGGAGCCTCCAAAGCCACAGCAGTCCGGCCCAGCTGAGGAGCCAGGCATCGAGGTGGCACTTCTGGCCCTGGAGCGCCGCCCGGCTCCATCTTTGGCAGAGCTCGACAGCAGCAGTTCCTTCAGCAGTATGGATGAGGACAATGACGAGGACACAGAACCAGAAAGCATGGCCCAATTCCAAATGCACACCTACCATCGCCCGCCGCTCTTGCGCTCTCGAGGTCGTGGCGGGCTGCACCGCATGAGCGAGGCGTTTGTGTGTTTCTTTGCACCAGACAAGCGGCTCACTCGACTGGTGGAGGAGCTGTCCAGAGACAGGCGCTCAATCTTCGGGGGTATGGTTCAAGACTTCCTCCTAGAGCAAAGAGAGGTGCTGAAATCCCTGACATCCCCGCCTTCTGCATCTTCCTCATCACGTGTGACCTCTGTGCAGCTTCTGCAGGGTCTGCGCCTCTTTCTGTCCCAGGCCAAGTGTTGCCTGCTGGACAGCGGAGAGCTGGAGCCTCCCATTGAAACCCTGGTGCCAGAGAATGAGAAGGGTAAGTAAGCACAAAAACATAGTAAATGTGTTGATGCATTGTGATGTAAACCCATTATATTTAAAGCATAGTTTGATCTTTTCATTTTAACTAAGTTGGAGCTGGAACAGGCTGACCTGTTTCCTAAGCAGAAAGGATCTCAATAAAATGAGGAAAATTTAGTTTTTACAGCATTACACAAACAAAAGTTAAAATTTGACATTTTTCGTGCTTCACATTGAATTTCAGTTAAGTTTCCTTCTGTGGGTGTCTTTGGTGTTTGGTACCAGAATGCTGGGTCCTGATGATTGCATGGTGTGGTCTCCATTGGCCGGGTCATAGTTTGAATTCTTCAAGTTGAGGGTGTGGACATTGTTCTGCTGGCCTTGCAGAGTGCTATTACCACAGTCGGGTGCTCCTAATCATCAGCCAATATTTCGATGGCTGGTGTTGTGTGAATTTTTTTAATGAGACCTGGCCCCTGTACTATAATACAAGTTCAACACACCCAGGGTAACTTTCCATTATCTGGATTCAATTACCCTAACATTGGCACTCCAGTTCAAAGGTCACTGGTTGTTAAGCCAGGCTTTATTGATCTAGTTACAAGCGCATTCATGTGAAGGGGGTGGTGTCGGCAGCATTGTCGGCAGTGTACTGGCAGCAAAGTGGCTGATTTTACAAATGAAGATTAAAAACTATAATATTAGAAAATATTAAGAGGTTAAGCACACAACACGCACTAAAAGTAACACACCTGCTGCAGACTAAGCAGCATGTGAGTGTGTGTGAGGAAAAGCTCTGTACAGTAGTTAAGCATTAAAAGCCTGTATGAATATGGAGTGATTTAAACGAGGCAGGAAGGAGAGGCCGACCACATAAGTTAAAATACTTATCAATATCACAACTTTATCAAGAGGCTGGGAAAGCTGATGAATTATAATCGAGTATTTGATTAAATGAATGTTTAAAAGACAGTTTTAGTTTGTATACTAAGAGCTGCAGCACCTGAGGTGTTTAATGGTCTGAGAGCAAGTAAAAAATAAAAATTATTCTATATTAATGCTATAGAGCAATAAAATTTTGGGTGTTTGCAACCAACAGGAAAAACCCTGTATTTATTACTGATGCTCATCAGGGAAACACAAAGACTTTACACTTTATTAAAAAAAAGGAATGGTGACGCTATTTTCCAGAGAACTGCTTGGTCAGGGGGCAGGGATTTCATACCTGTTGATCTCCAATCTGGAACAGTTTGCAGCATAATTTACGATATACCCTAGTAAGAAGTGAAACACCTTCATAATAAAGAAAGCCCCGGGTTAGCCCCGGAGTTACCTGGAAATCCTGCTTCGTATTATAGGCCTCCATCACCAGAGAGAGGCTTCAAAGCCACTAACAATATCCACTCATGTTAGTGGAACATTGCCTCTAGGTTAGGAGCATTTTAAGAGGACAGACCTCTTCTGAAAATCCCCATCAGGTCTTAAAGTGATCTACATTCAGCTGCTCCCTTTTTCAGAACAAGTAGCTCCACATGTTTAATTTGGCAGATTTTTTTTTTTATTCCCTTCCTGACACAACTCCAAAGGGATTTGTGTCTCCTCCCGGGATGGAACTGGGAATCTTTCGCATTGTTAGGCAAACGTGTAAACCCCCACACAATGGCAGTGCATGTTAAAGTAATATCTTTAATCCTGTAGCTCACTGGTGGTCCTCTGCATGTTTTATCAATAATCTGATCAGTGTGAATGATCATCCCCACCTGTTCAACTCTTCACCTTCCTTAGTGTGTATCATCAGAAGTGCTTTACACTTTAAAGCAACACTAAACACTTAGAAGTGATTGTACAACTTTTAATATCTTTGGGTTTCAGCCACAGTGGAACTCAAAGTAAGTTTGCCGCGCTGAGGGGAGGAGTCGATTGAATTTAGCTGACTGAGGTGGCTCACAGGCTGAGCACAATATCCTGAACCCTTCTCATATGCATGCATGATTGGTTTATCACATTAAAAAGGAGGAGATGGTGAGTGCACCAAGGGACTGGAGCAGAGATAGAAATGTGTAAAAAAAAAAAAAGAAAGAAAGAAAATACTGTACTATTAGAAAATAGTGATTCAATAGACACTGTGCCAGAGGACGCAGGTCTGTGGAAACAGACAGCCTTTTCTGATAAATGGTGGGCTGCTCAGGCTCCAGTGAAAGGCACTGTCAACACAAAGTAGTTTGCGTGGGGGGAGGGGAGGGGGTAGAGTCTCATTCAGTGGAGCTCATATTGTCTCTGGTATTTAGAAAATAGCATTAGGAAAGCCCGGCCCGACTCACATCTATCGCATTCAAAGCGGGATTCGTCTCATTATTGTAAAGACATCGCAGGGTGTTACTTTGGAAGCATTCTAGTTAGATCTCTTGACACACTCCTCTGCGTAGGTTTTTCTTTTTTGGACTGCTTTGTGTGTGGCCGAGCATGTGTGCGTGTGTGTGTGTGTGTGTGTGTGTGTGTGCTTGTTTGTAAATGTGTGATGACGGATGGTTGCCTGGCTGTGCAGAGGCTTCAGGGGAGAGCGGTCGTCCGCTGCCTTCCGTCCTCCCTTCCTTCCTTCCTTCCTGCGCTGCGATTCTGATTTATCTCGCTTTGCGTCGGTGGGAGGCATTTGCATTTTTTTTCTCCCCCTCGTTTATCATAAAAAGATATCACAGTCCCACGCTCACTTGAAGAGCAGCACGATTCAGAGGAGGGTGGGAGGGAGCGATAGAAATAGGCAGGTTACTTTGAAAATGTAATCAGTTACTGAACTGTGAGTAAAAACTAAAAAAGAAGCCAGGCTTTTCTGTAACCAGGCTGTAATCCCATTACATGTAATCTGTTACTCTCCAGAGCTGTAAGAGAGCAAGAGAGAGAGAGAGAGAGAGAGAGAGAGGGATGCCGGGACTAAGCAGAGAGGGAGGTAGATAAACAGAGAGTGGAGGGTGGGAATGATTGATCACAAGGGGGAGTGATATAGTAAGGTAGATGGGGGAGATGTTCAAGGATTATGCAGCAGGGAAACATGAAGGATGGAGAGGAGGGAGTGGAGGATATTGATGATGAGTGGAAAAAACAGTGTGCACTGGAGAATTGTTACCCACTTAGTCAGGACTGCCCACTGACTGCAGGAGAACCACTGAGTGTGTGTTTTTTACACGTGTGAGGGAAGGCTTGCATGTGAACCATAAATGTACATGACTTCATTGTTGCCAGGCCAAAACAAAAAAAAAAAAAACAAGAAAACAAAAAGAAAAAAGAAAACACCCTGGAGCTTTTCGGGGGATAAGAAAATGTAATTTCTAATTGCATGAAAAATTAAAAAATTTAAAGGAGTTGTTCAACATTTGCATAAATAAGCTCATTTCTTCGCTGGAGGAAGCAGCTTTTAAAGCTCTTCGCTTTATCTTTGGATAAATGTTTGTGAGGACCTGCTAAACACAGTACCCGACACATGGTTAAGTTTGTGGGAGTCACCTCTCAAAGAATTGTGGGTAAGAAGGAGAGGCTAGAGTGAGGTGGGAGCCAGGTTTGTGCAAGCAGGGTGGAAATTTGCAAAGGAGATCCCGGAAAAACCTAATGAAAATGAGAATCGTCTATGCCTGCTGTTGGTGAGAACCACTGTCAAAGTTTCTGGGATCCATATTTTATGTAATAAATAAATTATTAATAAACTTTAAAAATGGGGATTATGAAGTGCTTTGACAGATGAACACTCCCAAGATAACAGATAGGCTGAGGTAAGAGAAGGTTGTGTTTCTGTGGCCTCTGTGGTTGCATATTACACATTAAAGGGTTGTATTTGTTTGTCTGCAACTACTATTGCACATGTTTTTCTTAAGTTGTGATCAAATATAGTGTATCATTTTATTAAGAATGAGAGAATAAGAATAACATTATTGATCCCAGGGGGAAATTGATATGTCTGACATTGTTGGTACTGTGGGTACGAATGATTTTGTGTACCTCTGTGTTTTACAGTCTTCCAGTACTGATATGATCAGAGTTGTTCAGGACGGCTTCTACATGTAACATGCATCCTTATTTCTGATGCTGCCACCCCGGCAGACTGCACCATAAAATAGCACGCCTGCCGCCACAGACTTTAACAAGATCCCCATATTCAGATTGCTGTCCATTCTTGATACACGTCAGCGTCATCCGAATATTTATGGACATGGCAGGATTCAGAATTGTATTTGAAGTCTGTTGTATACAGTGTAAAAAGGAACGGAGCCAGGACGGTGCCCTGTGGAGCACCCGGGCTGCTCATTAATGTCCCAGAAACAGAGTTCCCCAACCTGACAAACTATTATGTGGCCGTCTCAATTTTCTTGTACAGGATCCCAATCTCAGTGAGGCTTCCTGTCTAAATAAAGGTTTTAATAATAATAATATGTTAACAGAACTACTGGGATATTTGCCATAAATTATGGAAGCTTGTTTGCACAACTAAAAAGCCTTTTTAAAAAAAGATTTTTTTGTCGTCTGTATGTCAAAATTTTGGGTTAGTATCTCAAAATTTTGACTTACACAGAAGTTTGAGTCAGTAAGTTGATTGCTTGAGATAACTCAAAATGTCGACTTAGTTCTATATGCCAATATTTTTTTTTTCATTTTCAGTGGCAGAAACAGGCTTCCATAATAACTTGTTAAAAGGTGATCGATTGCTTGTTTGTTTGTTTTTTAACACAATATTTTCTACCAATCTGACTACCTGCAAGCTTCTCAGGCTTTAACATGACCAAAGTGATGAGGGGTGATGGAAATGACAGTCTAGACCATTTTTGGAGCAGTTACATGCTGCTGTAACTATAGCTCGACTAAGAATAGCTGGCAACACATCCCAATCTCAATCTACAGCCCGAGCAGGACTGCTGATCAGTTTGATGGACAAGTTTGATTTGAAGTGAAACAGTTTCTGTGCCTCTGGAAAGGTTTGTGCTTTCCATAAAGGGTTAATGGAAAAACTGTGCCAGGAGGTGAAATACAGAGGGGTCGCTATCAGGTTAATGTGACATGCAAAATAGGAACTGTTTGTACAATCAGTAGAAGAGTTTGAACAGTCATTTGGATTGCACTCAATTACACTCAATCTCATATTCCAAAACACGCATCTGACTTTACATGATATGAGCCAGATAAAAACACGCAATCAAGTACAGTATGCTCTGTAAGTAATGTGTGTTAGTGGTTAAACCTTTTAAGGCCATAATTTATGTTTCTGTGGATTACTCCATTAAGTGCATTTTGTCAAATCCACTATTTGAATCCATTCCATCCATTTTCTTCCGCTTATGCAACTCAGGGTTTGGGGGTGCTTGAGTGTAGTCCAGCTGCCATAGGGTGAGAGGTGGGGTACATCGTGGACAGGCTGCAGTCTGCCACAGGGCAGCCTGGTGACAGACTGGTGATCTGAATGATTAGTCTCCTGAAAATTAAGGCTCTAAATAAAAAAATCTAAATATTAATTTGAAGCCAGACAGTGGGACTTGACATAATGTGGGCGAGATCACTGAAAAATCAAGCCAATGTTATTTGTTGCAATTTTTTATGTATTTGCAAATATTTGTCTCTAAATTTACATTATCCAACTCTTTATATGCACTGCTGCAGGCCATTGGATGATGACTAAATATTTGAGAACAGTAATCCAACAAAATAAATGTACATAAAATGTTGCAGCCCTGAACTGTCCCCTGCACTTAGACGTTTCTCTGATTTTTTAAATGGAGTCAGGCAGTGGCCTGTGGAAACAGCCGCGGGGTCCCTTGGGAAATCAGAAATAAATGCCAAACTAAACCACTTTAAAATTTTAGCAAGGTTAATGAGGTAATGATATTAATTGACAGACCGTCTCCATAAACATGCATTATTATTATTATGCATTATTATTTCCCAGTAGCACAAAACACCAAAATCAATTCTCTTCCTTGTGCATCAGCCTGTCAGAGTAGATGCTGGTTTCCCTGAATAATGAGGCCCTCCCTCTTTTTGCAGACCTGGCACTGGAGCGGGCCATGTTCTCCTGCGTGCTCAGGCCTCTGAGGTCCCACCTCGAGAAAGCCCTTGTTGCGTTACACAGTCAGGATGGCTCCACCCAGCGCCTCACCCAGAACCTGCTCCGGCTGAAAGGGGACGCTTCCATGGAGCGGCTTGGTGTTCGGACGGGCGTCCCGGACAGCCGAGAGGTGGAGAGGGTGAAGCAGAAGCTGCTGCTGATGCAGCGGACGCACTCACCCATCGACAAGGTGCTGCTGCTGCTGCAAGTGTGCAAGTGTGTCCACAAGGCCATGGGGTCCTTACACGGTGAGACTCCTCCTTGCTGCATAGTGAAAATCACTGACAGCCAGAGACAGTTTAACTTTTGGTTGTGTTTTTTGGGGGATTTGGGGTGTTTTTAGTTAAAGTTCAAATCTGAAGTTTGAGACTGGAAATATTTCTCTTTCTGTACCATCTATACGAGCATTGTTGCTGCCATTGTTGCTGTCACTGTCAAAACCTTCACCATTTAAAACTGTATCTGTGTGGGCAGCAGCACGACCTGCTTGCTTTTGTACATTGTTCATTGGGCACAATATTCATTTCAAATTGTCAAAAAGTATGATGACAGCCTCATCTTTGCCTTTCCTTCTCTTAATTTCTATGCAGGACAGGAAGTTGGCTGGGACGACTTCTTGCCATCATTGTCTTACGTGATTGTGGAGTGTAACAAACCTCACATCCTCATAGAGGTGGAGTACATGATGGAGCTGCTGGAGCCCTCGTGGCTCGGAGGAGAGGGTATGTACTAAACTGTGGCAGCAGTCACATTGTGACAAAGTTTCTGACACTGTCTGAATTTTGTCTCTATGAATAGCTGGACCACTGACCAGCTATTGCAATCATTCTTTCACATTTGTCATCTTTCTTGTGGGACAGATCCAAACAGCAAGGAGAAACTGACTTAAGTTATTTTTGTAACCCTCACAATAGTCATAAACTGCAAGAGAAAACCGAACCTCTTATCATGATAAATCAATCATAAGCAATTTTTGGATCGAAGGCTGATATAACCAAATGATTGCCATGTTATTAAGAAATCAGATATGTTATAACATAAGCTTTAATTTCTATTAAATGTGCTAATCTTGAACTCATCTATCAGTGCCTGTATCATCCTTTGGGAATTTTAAGATACCATTATATAAATCCTCATTTGGACAAAAAAGGACTGATGTTGATGTTGGGGGATCAACATATTTAAATCCTTACCTACAGAGGGGTCAGCCACCAATGTAACAGACAGTGCACAAGAGAGGTGAAGAAGAGAGTGCAAGCAGGGTGGAGTGGGTGGAGATGAGATGTCAGGGGTGATTTATGACAGACAGATAGCAGCAGGGAAAGGGAAGGTTTATAAGATGTAGTGAGACCTGCTGTGTGTATGGTTTGGAGAGGGTGGCACTGAAAAAAGAAAAAGATAAGAGGCCAAGTTGAAGATGCTAAGTTATTCATTGGGAGTGACCAGGGTGGACAGGATTAGAAATGAGTACATCAGAGGGACAGCTCAGGTTGAGTGGTTTGGAGACAAAGTTAGAGAGGCACGGGTGAGATGGTTTGGACACGTGCAGAGGAGGGAGAGTGGATATCCCCTAGTGCAAGGACGTTGAAGATGGAGCTGCCAGGCAGGAGGAAAAGAGGAAGACCACGGAGAAAATTCATGGATGAAGTGAAGGAGGACATACAGAGGGTTGGTGTGACAGAGGAGCATGCTAGAGATAGGGTGTGATGGAGGCAGACGATCCACTGTGGTGACCCCTAAAGGTAACAGCTGAAAGAAGAAGAAGAACTCAAATTGTATCCTGACTAGGATATTTTTAAACTCAACCTGAAAGAGATTTTAAGGAGGCAGTCATCAATGATTTGGTGCTTTTTTTGTGTACAAAGCTTTTTTGCATTTTCTACTGTGCGCTTTATATATATAGTGGCAAATTAACTGGTCTCATACGTGCAGAGGTGTGGGGCTTCTGTTAATGTTACATACTTATTCCTATTGAAATAAGGCTCAGCCATAAGAAAGAGACTTGGGAGCGCAGAGGGCAGGAGAAACAGGCAACAATAAAACAGTTCAATAAAATTAACAGATACTGTGAGGTCTATGACAACAATTTTATTTACCTTTTTCCTGCTTTTATATTTGTACCAGTAAAACAAAAATCTGATTTTTAAATATTACCACACACCATCATTAGACGCTTCACATTTCACTTCCTTTTTGTCTTAAAATAGCACTGACTGTTGTTCATATTCTTCCATGTGTTATTTGTGTTTTAGTAGTTGTTGCTACATGCACTGATTATTGTTATCATCTATTATTAATTTGTTCCTCTGGCTTACACAGGATGAGTGCAGGAAGTGCATTTAGGAAGTAAATAACAAAAAAATCACTCAAAAGCTGAACACGGCAGTGAAGTTTCAAGACAATCTTTTTAAAGACAGAGTAGGAGTAAGTACTATGTGATGCAAGATTTAGTCCTGTTTTTACACTCTTTTTTTTCCCTCCTACACTTTTTTCGCCTCCAGGTGGCTACTACCTGACCAGCGTGTATGCCAGCCTGTGTCTGATCCAGGGCCTGGACAAGGAGCAGCCATTCTCAGGCTGCCTGACGCCAGAGGTCCAAGAAGCGCTGAAAGAGTGGAGCTGCAGACGGAGCCGAGAGGCCCAGAGACAAAAAGAGAATCAGCAGAGCCAAGTAGGCGCCAGTTGCTTCGACTGTAGCAGTGCAGAAGCCCTAGTAGCTTTACATGTGGGTTTGTTGTGGAGTAATATAGTATATAGCCTTCACACAAACCTGCCCTGTGTGAAATGCTGATTTATGTGTGGACAGCTGCTTATTATGCAGTGAGACAACTCTAATGGGATATTCTGGACCATGTGGATGGCTTCATGGCAAAAATTATTTAAAGAAATTAAACTAAATCTTGCAGGTGGATGAATGAAGATCACAACAAACACATAAGCATGTGGGTGGTATTATTTTTTAGTTGGAACAGAGGTTTCTTTAGCTATTTTCCTATATAAAGGTTATTACAAATGCAGTGAATTGGATCGGTCTTAAATCAAAAACTCATAATGAACTGAAGTATTAGCATCGTCCAGTCATAATAATTGGGTGCTTTGTAGAAATCTCATTACAGCTTTGACTCTTCTGATGTAAGTCTATTCAAGCCTGTAAAATTTGGCTTTTTCTTCCATTTTTCTTGGACTGGCTCAACGGTGTAGTGCTTTACACACTTGCCTAAATCGCAAAAGATCCCCAGTTTGATCCCAGGAGGAGACACAAATCCCTTTGGGGTTGGGTCAGGAGGGGCATCTGGCATTAAAAAAAAAATCTGCCAAATCAAACACGCACCCCCCCTTGTGAATAAGGGAGCAGCCGAAAGAAGCTTCAATTTTATTTCTTCTTGGCAGATTTTCAAAACCTGATGGGGTGCGAGGTGTCTGTTTACTGCCACCTTCAGATCTCTCAACATATGTTTTGCGGCATGTAAGTCTGGGCTTTGATCAGGTCGCTTAAGCACAGTCACAGACCTGCTCTGGGGCCGCTCCAGAGTTGTCTTGACTTTTTTGCTTCAGTTCATTGTCATGCTAAAAAGGTAAAGCATTGCCTGAGTTTCAGGTCGCTGCGCTTTGGAGCAGAGTGGATTTTGTTCTCTCTGCTCTGACCACTCTGCCTTTCCCCGCTGCTGGGTTGGGACCCGATGGCTTGATGCTCACTGTAGGTATGCTGAGGAGTGCCTGATATTTACTACCTGGAAGAGCTCAAAGTCCCTGTCATTTTAGATGGTAAGAAGAGAGGAGGTAATTGTGATAGCTGCTTGAAATTTCTGTAATTCACAGCAGGTTGTTTGTTTGTTTTTTCCAGGTTTAAAAATGCATCTGCGGGAAACTATTCCTGCTACAAGTTTGAGTTAGTAAGTTGAAGCGTGAGATGTGTAACTCAGTAGCCCAAAATTTTCACTTGTGTTTTTCTCAGTTGTGGGAAACAAGCTTCCACAGGTGACTCTAAAGGAACACTGGGTTTTTGGTTAACTCTTTCCCCCCCAAAAAACACATGCTTGTTTAATCAGTTTGTCTATTTCACAATTATTGCAGATACAGAGTTACTAGAAATAGCTTGTCTTAGTAAATGGCCGTGAATACTTTCTGGAGCCACTGTAGCTTGGCTCAAATGTGGCCGACGAGCGTTTCCATACAGTTACAAAGCTGTCGCATGCTGCTTTGAGTGGTACTACTACCTGACAGCAGTATACCTTTATACATTTTCTGCACATTTATGGTTTCAATACAAAGCTGCACCTAGCAGCATGTTACCTTGGCTTAGTCTGTAATTGCAACTGTCAGAGAATAACAAAGTAAATCATTGCTCGCTGGCCTCTCACAGGCATCCACAGTTCAAATCTTGTTTCTTCTGACAGAACAATCAAAGTCTCTCTCGTATCAAAAGTGTTTTTTACAGCTTTGATGTAGACAAATTGTATCTGTCTGAAACTTAATCAAACACCCAGCATCTACTCAGAACTGTCACAAGTGTGCTTTGACACAACAGTGGCACAAAACAAAACAAGCGGCAACAAAAAACAAGGCGATAATCCATCCAAAGAGGTCAGACATTACAGCACATTAATTACAATGATGGCAACGTATGTTGAGCAACAGCACACTGTCCCACATCTGTGACAGGGGGAGGTGGGGTCAAAAAAAAAAAAGGAACTGTGGCCCATACTTGACTCAAAGTTGATTTGGGGCGTCAGTGTCGCTGGTTCTCGGTAAAGTTGGGGAGTTTTCAGAGAGCAGGTATTTAATTGAAGGTCAAAGAGCACACCTGGATTTCCCTATTTTTGCATGGAAACACATTTGAAATTCATTTGAGGGGATTAGTTTTTAGACATTTTTAGAGGTAATCCCCTGATCTGGGGCTGCCGGCTTACGACTGGGCATGCACTAATGCACGCATGCACACACACACACGCACAGACCTTTACCTACACTCTCCTATTATCACTCTCCTGGCCCCACGTTTGTGTAACAGTCTACCAGATGCCATGGAAAATAGGCATTGTCATCCACAACGTTTCTGTCTCGTCACGTGGTGCCTCTCCTGGCTTCAAATAGCCGATCTAACTCACCCGGCAGCCAGATTTTCCACTGACACAGGCGGGGATCAGTGAGCCAAGTGCTATGAAGAAGTGGGCGGTCAGATAACATGAAATTTATTGAGCTGCATCTACCCATCGAAGCAGGCAAACACAATATGCACACGGACAGCGAGGAGCTCAGTGACTCTGTAAGTTTTGATAATGGCTGACCTGTTGATTGTAATTGCTACTGAGTGCTTTTTTTTTCTTCTTCTTCTTTTTTTTAAGAGCCCATGTAGCTACTTATTCATCTGTGATGTTTGTGTGTGTGTGTGTCTGTGTGTGTGTGTGTGAGCTGAGGGAGGCACTTGTGTGCGCAGGCTGGTTCCTCTGTGTGTGTTTCTGTGTGCGACAGGGAAGAGGATTCTCCCTGATTTCTCAAGGTTGGATGTTTGGTAAAAGGATTATGTCCAGTATGTTTTCACAGTGTGTGTGTGTGCTTTACAGAGAGTTGTGAGGGCGTCTGTAGGTGGTTGAATCTGACATTATATAATGGCTTAAGTGTCTGAAGAGCAGCAATTGTTGCGATAGACTTGTTAGTTTTGGGTTTGCTCGCTTTTTGTTCTGTGGAAAATGTGATAAAAAGTTTCTGTTTGCAGAGAGGGGAAACTTCAGCAGAGCACCAGAGTAGAGCGAGCGTAATGGATGATATTTGAGTTTGGAAGTGGACTTGCTCGAGTGGATTTATGCTGGGAGTTTGTCAGTGAAGCTGTAACATGAAGCAGGGGAAAAAAAGAGCAGTTTCATGAAGATGGCTTTCACATGAAGCTCTCGGACCTGCTGGCTGTGTGTGGGAAGCAGAAGCTTTGTTGAAGAGGCATTTTTCTTTCATGAACGTCCTTTTTGGCTCATTTATTGTGGCAGTTTATCAGCCCGTGCTTATACAGTCCTCACTCCTCCTCTGACTCCATCTCTCTCCTCCCCCTCGTTTGCCCTCACTCCATAAGCCTCTTGACCTCTGTTTTGCATAAATACAGTATATATTCACTCTCTCTCTCTCTCTCTTCCTCCCTCCCTCACTCCTTCCAGAGGTGCGTTCGGATACTGTTCCAGGACGGGGAGCGGAGCGCTGTGCGGACGTTGCAGTGGAGAGCCGGGGAGACGAGCCAGGCCCTGGCGCAGCTGTGTGCCGCCACCTTCGGAGTGTCCGACCCGCAACAATACACCCTGTACTGGCGCAGCGGCGGCGAGATGAGGGCCCTGCCACCCCAGGCCCAGCCCCAGGACCTGGCCAGCCACAGCGAGGGAGGCCCCTCGCTCTCCTACCTGAGGACCGACCACGACTTCAGCAAGATGCGGCGGCTCACCAGAGGTGGCGCCGTGGACCTGAGCGAGTCGGTGTGTGAGGAGTGAGTGGGAGGCATAGAGGAAGGAGGAGGAAGGAGGAGGAGGAGATGGATGGTCGCTCTTGCGTTCTCTCTCTCTCTCTCTTTCTCTCTCTTGTCCTGTCTCTTTTCTCTCTGACGGTGTGTTGTGTCTCGTCGTGGGTCAGGACTTATTGTGAAAAACTGCAGCCCTTCTCCAGACTAGGAGCAGAGCTTAAATGGTAAACTCTTCCCTAAATGGACCAACATGCAGAACAGAGCAGGACCAACATAGGAAGTGTTGCCAAAAGTTGTACTATGTACCACTCAGTGTGGCTGCTAGTGTAAAGGAGTGTACTACTTGTGACATGGAAAATGTGTAATAAATGGATTTGGTTGTTATTTGAAACATGAACCCAGATTTATACCATGAAGCGATTACATCATTAAAACATGTGAAGAGGCTCGAATCCAAAGACAAATTCTGTGAGACTACTGTTGCCTGGAAACTAATCACTTCCTGCAAGCACCCAAGAAGGCAAATTGTCCACCGTGGTGATGTAACCCTTTCACTGTATAGTTCTGGGTGAAAATTGGATGTTTTATTACTTTCATTTTATGTGTAAAAGTCTGCAGATTGCTGGATGGAACTATGCTGTTAAAGGTGGGGACGCGAGGCTTTCTGTGCCCCCTCTCTCCCCCCCTCCCCAGTGACAGAGAGGTGAGAAATGTTATAGCCAAGACCAAACCTCAATACCAAAGTGACAAAAAAAAAAAAAAAAAAAAAGAGAGGCCATTTAGCGATACAGCAGCTGTTTGCTTTGAAAGAAATCGTGAGGGAAGCTTTAAATCAGCTGTTTATTTTTAGACACCCACAAAGACTATTTTATTTTTACTTCCTGAGAAAAAGCTCTCCTCCCAGCTTGCGTATTCTATTTAATGGTTTTGGCAGGTGGAGTAATGGGCGAGTAGGAGGGGAAGTGATAGAAAGGCATCATCTCTCTGTTTTTAAACCAAGTGAGGGGAAAAAAAAAAAAAAAGAAGAAGCACATCACATCGACACACCAGGACAACAGATTTACTGAATGACTTGCGAATGTATTTAAAATCTTTCTCAGTGTTTATTCCTTTCAGAATTGCATTCATTTCACGTTTCGAGTCACCGCTTTTGAGTTCTGCTGTTTCTCTTGGCCGAGCCTGTAAGCTAACTTTTTTTTTTTTGTCATAAGTGGACTGAGAGGACAGTCTGACCAATAAAACCAGGACCCTCGTGGCGACTGGTAGAATGTAAATGTACACGTCACCAGCCTCTGGTGACTTCCTGCTGCAAGTCATCGCTATCGACTGACTGTTCGACTCAGTGTCGTTATCAATTATCATGTTGTGTATTTAAAACTAACTTTGAATTGTTCAATTTGTTGGGTAGATATCGAACCTAAGTGTGGATTTCCGACATCTCTGGAGTTTTTAAAATCAGCCGAGGGGGTTCATTTTTGAGATGTGTTTTGAACATTATTGCATGCTTTTTCATTTTAACGTGAAGGTTCTGCGAATGTGGTGTGTGTATGTGTGTGTGTGGGTGTGCGTGTGTGCGTGTGCGTGTGTGTGTGTGTGTGTGTGTGTGTGCGTGAAGCATGTGTTCATTGTGAGAGCTCACTATTTCTTTTCAGTGTAAAAACACATGACTGTATTTTGTCAGGTAACTCAGTATCGCAATAAAAAAAAAATTGCAATATCTGTTCAGCATGTGGTTACAGTCAGTTATGTGCTGGGAGTGTTGATGAGTGCACATTCAACCACCAGATGGCAGCAGATACTAACACTGTTGTTTCACACCTTCACGTTTATTTCATGCAAGCTTTGAGGGTTCTGATTTTGGTGAACAGATTTATTGTTGATTATTCATTAATTTGTTTAATAATTCACCAATCAACCCATTATTTACACATGATCAACTTTGTTTAGAAGTCTTTATTAGTTGTACCTGATGGACCCCCTTTTGCCTTCAGAGCTGCTTTAATTCTTCACGGCACAGATTCAACGAGGTGCTGCAAACATCCCTCAGAGATTTTGCTCACAGCATCACACAGTTGCTGCAGATTTGTCAGCTGTGCATCCATAATGGAAATCTCCTGTTCCACCGCATCCCAAAGGTGCTCTGTTGGATTGAGATCTGGTGACTGTGGAGGCCATTTGAGTGCAGTGAACTCACAGTCGTGTTCAAGAAACCAGTTTGAGATAATCTGCACTTTGTGACATGGTGTGTTATCCTGCTGGAAGCAACTGTCAGAAGATGGTAAATAGGCTAGTTCTTATATAGAGCTTTTCTGCTCTAGCTGAGCACTCAAAGCGCTTATACAACACAGTACACTGTGGTCATAAAGGAATGAACATGGTCAGCAACATTACTCAGGTGTGTGTTTAAATGATGCTCAATTGGTACTAAGGGGCCCAAAGTGTGCCAAGAAAATATCCCCCCCGCCACACACACACACCATTACACCACCAGCTGCCTGAACTGTTGACTCAAGAAAGGATGGATCCATGTTTTCATGTTGTTTACATCAAATTCTGAGCCTACCGTCTGAATGTCGCAGCAGAAATCGAGAATCACCAGACCAGGCAGCGCTTTTCCAGTCTTCTCTTATCCAGTTTTGGTGAGCTTGCGCAAACTGTAGGCTCACTTTCCTGTTTTTAGCTAACAGGAGACAGAGTGGTCTTCTGCGGCTGTAGCCCATCTGCTTTGAGGTTCAGTGTATTGTGCATTCAGAGATGCTCTTCTGCATACATTTGCTTTAAAGTATGGTTGAGTTTCTGTTGCCTTCCTTTCAGCTTAAAGCAGTCTGGCCATTCTCCCCCTGAGCTCTGATGTCAACAAGGCATTTTCACCTAGAGAACTGCTGCTCACTACTAAGTCCATTCTCTGTAAACCCCATGAGATGGTTGTGTGGAAAAATCCTGCAAAATCAGCAGTTTCTGAAACACTCAGACCAGCCTGTCTGACACCAACAACAGTCACCTCTCTTCCCCATTCCGCAGCTCATCTCATGTGTGTCTACATGCCAAAATGCTGCCGTGTGATTGGCTGATTAGATATTTGCAATAATGAGCAACTGAAGTAGTGTATCTAATGAAGTGGACAATTAGTGCATCTCTGCTGTAAGAGTAAAAAGTCTTTTGTTTTTTTAATTGCTTCCAGTACACACAAGAAATATTTACAATGAAAAACAATGGAGTGATATTTAGGAGGGGGGGGGGAGTCCACACACAAATTCTTTGCAGTTTTTTGTACACAGCTCATTCATCAGTTTACTTATAAATGGTCAGTAAGCCTAGAGAAGCCCTATATATTTGTCACTTCATTGAACATTCATGTCTATAGAAGTGATACATGCTTTTTCTGATACATGCAGTGAGGACTCAAAGGCAGTTTGAGAGGACAGAAAAAACAAACCTTTATTCAGATTAGAAAAAAAAACCAAAGTCCAAAACCTAAAGTGCAGAAAACAAAGGAAACAAAAATTCAAATTAATACTATATTTGGAATTATCAAGAAATGAAAACATCAAACTCAACTTGATAAAAAAATTTAAGCGCATAAAAACAGTGAAAACTCTACAAGAATCCAAAAGCCAACACCACCAACTGCAAAGACCTGAGCACTTACTCATATACACAAAGTAAATAAAAGAGGAGTAATATAATGAGATGCCAAAATAGACTAAGTGAAAACTGTGGGTGCACAGTGGGTTTTGTGAGTAAAATTCTCTGAATATTTTTGATTAAATAAATTCTTTCTAGTAAGTAAACTTTACTGAAAATATTTGTGTGTCGGAATTGTTACCTAAATAAATATTTAGGTAAAATATTTAAAATATTTTTTCCAGTGTAGGGTACTTTTGTTGGTACAGTGTGGGGGTAAATACACCCCCAAAATGAATTAGTAATGGATTTTAACAAAATCATTTAATTCTGGCTGTAATGTTTCAAATATTCTTGTTTTTGTTCTGTAATAGTCTTGTAAGGATGAATTAAAACTTATTAAGATAAAATGTGTAAAACTGTTTTAAACTACTGTTTCAATGCATATAGTATTATGTGATAATCTTGAGTAGCCCATAATTTCTTCATATTTTGTTTCCAAGGGCCAAACTTTCTTATATTTTTTTAAATATATTTATTTTTAATGGTCTTAAGCAGTAGTTCGAGACATTCTGAAGGTCTTTCAAAGTTTTTATTTCTGGAAAACATTTTTAAGCATGACAATGAGCCCACGTCACTGCACCTATTTCCTATTTTCCTAGTAAAATATAAAGAAATTAGACGTGGCTCAAAACATTTGCACAGTACTGACCTCAAACTTCCAGTCATTATGGGTGTAACTAATGAATTCCTGAAACTTTACAATGGAGACTTTCAGAGTTTATGATTTTTTTTAAGATTAATCATCAATCAAAACTGTTTTGAAATAGTTCAGAAAACCATTAACTATTATGTTTGAAATTATATAAGCTGAAAAACCTCATTTTTGAAAATTACCTTTACAAAAAGCTTACAAAGTTGTTTTTTAATTATCATTTGGGGACTGTTTTAGCACTAGCAAAGATGGAGAAAAGTCAGTGAATGGAGGTGAGATTTTCTGTAGAGGTAAGGTCTTGATTTAAAAGTACAAAAAATAATTGACATTTTCCATATTTGTTATATATATATATATATCAGTGGCGGATGCTGGTCTTTCAAGGAGGGGAAGCTCAATTTCGGCCTACACCATAAAATGTGTCAGTTTATTTATACAGCAGCACTCGCTGGACAGAAACTGCGATACAAGTCAGAAAGAGTGACAGAAGTCAGTCTCCAAACACAAGCAGCTACAAAAAAAAAACCCCACCAGAAATAGAAGCTCCATTTGTCGCTAGTCGTTTTTTGTTTTTTTTTCGCTAGTCGTTTTTAACAAAGAAAATGCCGCTAAGTGGATTAGGAAAGTCTCCGGTTCAACTCAAAACAAATGCTCCCACGGATGTTTACACCAAAAGATCGCTGATTCGCTCATTTCGCTGTCAATCAAAAAGGGATTCAGCCTCAGACAGATCATCCAATCATCATGCAGAAGCTGAGCGTCCGGGCCGGCCGAGGCCAGCCCACTGCCCCATAGACCCCCAGAGACGCTGAGCGTCCGAAGGGCGGGACAAAGCCCAGCATTTATCCAATGACTCGTCTCGTTTCACTGCTTTCTTTGCTTCGCTTTTGAACTCTGTAGACGCTCAGCGTCCACACTGTTTAAAGCGCTGTGAAGCTGCGGGAATGAGTGAGAGGAAAGCCGCGTCGTTACCAGTGATAAGAAGCTGATTCTGAACAAAAGTTGAGCGCGTTGTAGCGCATATTTAGTCAATGACATGTACACACAACAGTATATATTTGATCACTTATTTTTTGACATTTTAGGGGAAGCTGAGCTTCCCTTGCAGTCTTAGAGCAATCGCCTCTGATATATATATACAACAAATATGGAAAATGTCAACTATTTTGGAGACTTTCAGAGTCTCCATATATATATGGATATATATATATTCTATTTTACTCGATTTTCCTTTATCTGATTCCACATCCCAGTTTCTGCAGCACTCCCAGGCCTTTCTCCTGGTATTCTTGTCTAGTCAGCCAGAAGGAGTCCTTGTCTTTCATGATGTTGGCCAGCACAGCTCCACCCATGAACACCATGTGTTTACGCCTGGGAGGGTCCTCGATTCGAATCTTAAAGTTCTGCAGGGGTGAACAGAAAAGTCAGGAGAGGTCATTAAAGTGCAGACTTCTCATATTTAAGTGGATGAATTCTGTCTCTTAAGCTTATATCGAACAAAAGTGCTAAAGGAGAAAAATAACCACAGTAATTACGTTAATAAACTATATTTTCCATTTCTAGATACATAATTAATAAATGTGGCAAATGTTACAATTGGCTTGGATTTGACTTTTTTTTTAAAAAAGGAAGTGCTTTCTGGTTTTTGCAGTAATAATCCAAACTGGCTGCATGAACAGATTCAGTGTTAAAAAGAAGTATATTTATTCTTCAATGGCTAATGTAGTGCTCATTTTGATCCTTTAATTATTAATGCAGAGACACAAGCTAATGCACGGCGTGAGTTTGATGGTTTGGTAACAGCAGAAAGCTGCAGGAGAAGTGAGTCGTATGTGGAATTTAAACTGAACCTTTTCTAAACTTTTGTCTTGGAGCTCAAGAGTAAACTGTACTTTTAATTTGGGAAGTTTATGTCAAAGCCAAAGAGGTAAACTCCATCTGCTGAGGAAGATCCTACAATACAGAGAAAAGCTCCAAGGCCTGCATGTAAGTAGACCTCAGGTTCAGTGAATAAAAAAAAAAGAGCAAGTCAATGCTTTGTGACATTTATTAAATAACTGGATATGTATTATATTAACATATCATGAGCATATGATACAGATGACACTAATCATCAGTGAAATTATATTTATGCTATGTTTCAGCTGTGCTGACATTAATAATATGAAAGTTCTTACTGATAGTTTCTTAGTGTCTCCTTTAAGCACCCTTTCCAGGTAGAGCTGCTTGATCTCTCTTTCTAGCCTGGATGGAAGGCCCGGGTACATGGTGGTCCCCCCTGACAGAACAATGTGCTTATAGAAGTCGGCTCTGCATGGGAAAGCAGATGGGAGACATGCCTAATGATAATGAAGGTGTGTTTATAGTAGTGCAGCTTCGTTAAAGAGACAAAGGCAAAGGGAGGGGGACTCAGACCTGAGGTCAATGTCTGCAGCCTGGATGGTGTTAAAGAGCAGCTCGGCCACTCCGGCTCCCTCCACGTTGATGAGATGAGGCTGGAAAAGAGCTTCAGGAGCCCCAAATCGTTCTCCACCCACCTTCACCTGCCTGCCGTCGGGCAGCTGCAAAAAGGAGAAGACTCAGTTCAGTTTTGATTAAACGTTTTTGATGATTGTGATTGTAGCAAATTGGCGAGCCAATGTTATAATCTTATCCTAAACTTATGGATGTCACTCCACATAAGCTGATTTAAAGATGATTAAACTGGTGAGAATAAACACTGATCAGGCATAACACTCACCACTGACAAGTGAAGTGAATAACACATTATAAGAATAAGAATAACTTTATTGATCCCAGAGAGAAATTCATTTGTCTGATATAGCTCATCTGCTATTTGTATGAGAATTGAAAAGCCTGATGGCTGTGGGTGCTGTTTTACTACAGAGAGAGGAGTCTGGATGTTTTCTGGATGTTTTCTTGTTTCATGAAGATAAAGTTGTGATCAGAGTTGTTCAGGATGGCTTCTCCCCTCTTTACTGTGCATTTTCCCACCACCTCTGCCAGCGTGTCCATTCTGGCTCCAATTACAGAGCCAGCTTTCATCATTAGTTTGTCCAGTCTCCTTGTATCCTTGTTTTTGATCCTGCCACCCCAGCAGACTGCAGCATAGAACAGCACACTTGCCGCTACAGACTGATAGAACATTTATATTTTGTTACCACCTCTATGTCCACCCTACAAACTGTCACAGCCTGGAGAGGGGGCCTTAATCGTTGGAAATCTACTATGATTTCCTTCATCTTAGAGGTGTCCAATATGAGATAGTTTTTGTGACTCCAGTCACTGAAGGCTTTAATGAGAGCCCCATATTCAGATTCCTGTCCATTCCTGATACACGTCAGTGTCATCCAAATATTTCTGGATGCGGAAGGACTCAGAATTGTATGTTTTCACACTGTTGTATACAGTGTGAAAAGGAACGGAGCCAGGGCAGTGCCCTGTGGAGCCCCCGGGGTGCTCATTGTTTTCACAGCCCTGAAAAATTTTATATATATATATATATATATATATATATATATATATATATATATATATAATTTTTCTCTACGTTAGGCGGCAAATCAAATTAAACCTTCCTGGGATGTTGCTTGTCCACATACCGTGAATGACTCCACCAGGTAAGTGGTCTCTGTGGCCAGACGCTGCTCTTGCTCAATGTCGTATGCCACATAGCAGAGCTTCTCCTTCAACATACGCACGGTCTCAAAGTCAGCTGTGTGGTTGAAGGCGTAGCCGCGAAGCAGCAGGAGCTGATGGAAAGATTTTTTTTTTTTCATATGTGTGTTTAGGCATTTTCTTCAACTGATACACGTTTATTGTGAACCTGTACATATACTTTCCTTAGCTTGTACAATATTCAGACCCTATATCCCAAACACAAATCAGCTCACCTTAATCAGGTAGCGTGTGACCTCACGTCCTGCAATATCCAGCCTGCGCGTAAGGTGGGGCAAAGAAAAGCCTTCGTACACTGGACAGATGTGGGTGACGCCATCTCCCGAATCAACGACAACACCGGTGAGCAAACCTGTAGACAAAGTCAGTTCCAAGAATGGGAATCAAAATGCACTAAATATCCAGTGAATTGCACCATTAATAGCAGACAGAGCAGGTCAGGCTACAAAGCATTTAGACACAATGAGTTTGTACAGATTCCAGTCTTCTTACCTTGAGCATACAGAGTGAGCACAGCCTGAATTGCCACATAGATGCCGTGGAACTGGTACTTCTCAAACATGACTTCGGTGATTTTCTCACGGTTTTTGGTTGGGTTCATGGGCGGTTCAGTCAGAAGAATCTTGAATGGAAACAAACACAACCTCAGTAATTTTTTTTTTTAATTTTGTTCAATCACTATAGGCCATTTCTTTCAGTAGCACCAACCATTTTTATATGAAAATGGTTGTAAATGCATGTGTTTCATGTGAAAAAGTTGATGCTTTTAGCTTTCAACTGAATAAATTTAACCCATCCATGTTTTCTAACAGCTCATCCAGTGAGAAACCACCTTTCATATCATTTATATTACAGGATAGAACATTTTAAGATTACTGAGCTTAACATTCAAGGCAGAAATACTGGGTTTCATTCTAATGTTACTACAGGCAGAGCTCAGAATAAAGATAAACAAGTGACAAATTCAAGGAAAATCTGATAAAGGGCCTTAGGTGTTGGGCTCCTGTATGCTACCACAATGGTTTTATTATGCTTTGGCATTGATTATAGAAGTACAAGAAACCCTGTTGGAGGGAGGGGGCGCTGTTCTTCCCTCCTCTGGTGTTTTTGATAATGGTGATGTAGAGTGCTCTCCAACAGGTTGGTCCAAATTCTCCCAAATGTGTTAAATAGGGTGGAGATCTGGTGATTACACAAGCATACAATTCATATCACTGTTATTCTCTCCCCCTGTGCCCTTTAGATGTGGACATAGTTGTTCTGCAAGTGACCTCTCCCCAACAGGCTAGACATGTTTGATCACAGGGTAAACAGTCAGAACAACTTTGTACTGAATTGGATAGATCTTTCCCTGGACCCAAACAATGCTAGTAAAATTCCCTTTTATAGCATGATAGGGCCAAGAGATTGCCTCAGTATAGCGATCTGTATTTTTTCCAAAGGAAGTCCTTCAGTTATTAACAAATTTGCAAGCTCGTATGCTATCTTACACCCATTCGTACCTTGCATTCTGGTGGGTTGATGCCCAGGCATTCAGGGCCAAAGGTGTGGTCCCACAAGTGGAGCATGTCTTCCCAGTTGCGCACCATACCGTTCTCCATGGGGTAGGACATCTCCAGCATGGACCGACACTCGCTGGCTTCATCTCCCACCATTAAGTCCTGGTGTACAGATTTGAAGAGATTAGGATGGGAAATATTAGTGGCTTTGTTTTTGCTTTTCTTTGTCTGGATAGCAAAATATAGGTCAAATAATTACAGAAAAAGTATCAGTTTGATGGTTTGTTTGAAGATTGTCATAATTTCTTTCTGATTTTTAAGCATTTAGTGTAAAATTTTCTGTCAAAAACATTCACAGCCACACACAAGTACATGTGTACTGTACAAATGAAAGGCAATTATCCTGGGAAAGCTGGTGTTTCAACTGAACATTTAATAAAAAGCTTAATAATGTTTGTTGCAGCCTAGCTTTATTTATTCATTCTTCTGTACTATTGACCTTTCCATGCTTTTTCCACTCCAATCCTAGAGGGATTATCAGGTTAAAAGGTTTGAATGATCTCAGGTTACATGAGTGTATGAACTCAACTGTCTCCATCTTAGGAAGCTAACTGGTGTGCACTTCCAAGACACTTTAAGCTGAGACACAAGAGGTGGAGGAGATGCAGAGGTACAGAAGGTCACATCTTAGGATGTGTGTTTAAATCTTATAGATGACCACACCAGTCAGCTACAGCATTAAAACCATCCATCCAACCATTTTCTTCCACTTATCTAATTCAGGGTTGCTGGAGCTTATCCCGGTTATTATTGGGTGAGAGGCAGGGTAAACCGTAGACAGGTCACCAGTCTGTCACAGGGCTAACAAACATAAGGAAAGTCAACCATACATGCTCACATTCACACCTGCAATCAGTTTAGAGTCAACAATCGGCCTAACCCTAGCCTCTTTGGACTGTGGTAGGAGAGAACCCACACAGACATGTGGAGAACATGCAAACTGCACACGGAAAGGCCCCAGACTGGACTCAAACCTAGGGCCTTCCTGCTGTGAGGTAGCAGTGCTCACTACTGCGCCACTGTGCCGCTTCAAGCATTAAAAACCACGTGTAGGTCATCATACTGCTGCCAAAAAGCTTCTGACTTGTCTGGACCAGACCTCTAGTAGCGTCCCGCAGTGTCTGTCAGTGAAGCCTTTAGTGTCCTGTGGGTTTCTTGGTTGGACCATTGTGGTTGTGCTCTACGTCTTGGCTTTTTACTGTGTTCTCAATAGCAGTTTTTGTGGTGGTGCGAGACCCATTGTTCTGTTTGGGAAAGCTGCAATGCTTGGACCCCAGGGTCCCCAATGGAGCCCTGAATTGTAGCAGGATGATTCACCTGTCAGTGGTTTTAATGTTTGGGCTGATTGTGGCTGTTGTTTGTTGTTATTAGAATCCTGCTACACAGATGGAGTTTCCCCATTTTCACCCATTTATTATCCACTTGATGCTGTTTTCATGTTTCTCTATTCTGACTTTATCCACGAGGGTCAATGAAAGACCCATGTGCCGGCTACCTTTTATTGACATTAATCATACCTTGATCTCAATGTTGCCCACTTTGGTAGACGATCGTATGATTGGCCGGCCCACCAGTGCTGGGAAGATGTGCTCAGGGAAGTTGGAGCCGGCAAAGCCGCACTTGACAAACTGCATGGGGATGTGAAAATGAAACATACCAAGATCTTTATTTTCATGTCAGCTCAACTGAGAGTCAGATTGTATAGCCCTGCATTAGGGCTAAACCTATTAATTGTACTCTTGCTCTAAAAGCCTTTTGTGCAGGTAAATTCTGTTCATAAATCAGGTTTGCTCATTTTAATCGGATGTTGGTCTTAATCTGCCTACAGGAACCTGACCTAGAGTGTATTAATGCAATGCATTTACCAAATTGTTTCTTATTTAGCCTACAGTGTAACTGCAATTTCATTACACGCATTATTGCATTCATTTGGAAAGCACACTATATAAATGTATTGTTACACAGCCATTAAATAGCAGAAAGGTACCAAATTTGCCATGCTTCCCTTTTTGCCATAACTACACCTCCTACTACGCTGTCTCAACTTGTCTGTATGGCCACAGACACACATTCCTTAGCCTGGAGGGATGCAATACATTCCTAACAGGGGTAAAAATGAGAATGTTTCTGGTTGCAGCAGGTAAACTCTGTCGCTGCACAGCTTCCCCGGAAATCAACATCAAAGTGCCACTTCTGTGATTTTTAGCTCCTCTGATCAATCTCTCTTCCTGCTTTTTGTCCAATGTGGGCTCACTTCAAAGCACCACAACCATTTATGGTGTTGTGTACATACTAAAGGCAGCAGTGACAGGTCCAGACAGATGTGAAAAAGGGCTACAATGTGTGCACTTTGTCTCACACCCAGAACTTCTTCACATGTTTGCAACTAAATGATCCAGATGATTTACAATAAAACAAATAAGACAAATGGCTGTCAGACAGGTAACACACTTGTTTGCATCAAAATATCTTAAAGTGACATTCAGTTTACATGATTAGTAATATATTTTAGGCTACGACTAAAAGCTAATGCACAGAAAAATAAAAGACAATAGCCAATACTGTTAACGGGCTGTCTAACTATATAGTATTATTATTATTCTGGACTGCTTGACTTACCCCTGTGCCATTGTCACAGACCACCACTTTCCTCCCCTGGCTGTCCATGCTTAAACAAATACTGCAAACAGGTCAAAATATTCTGACCAGTTTGCACAGGAACCCCACTAACACACAAACAGCCTGAGATAATTGCACGTAAGTGCAGCAGTGACTAAAAAGTGACAGGTATGAAGAAGGCTTGCTGCTTCTTTAAGTGTGGGTGGGAGTACTGAGTGTGACAACGCCCTTTTTTTTTTTTTTGTGGTAAGGAAGGAGGAAGAACTATTCTATGCTTTGTTTTTATGAGATAATCAGGGAGTATTTTTATAAAGGAGGGATTTACACATACGTGTAATGGTGACATTTTCCCAAATGGCACATTTTGCATTTCACTTACATTTAAATGTCTCTTTAGTCACATTTGGGGAGACTTCTCTGCACATGTTCACTACTTTGAGGTGGGTGAAACATGAAGACATTTTTTTTTTTTTTTTTTTTTAGGTCAGGGTGAAAACTGCAGGGAAGTCATTATTTTGAAAGATGCCAGCAATGTTCTCTGTCCATGCTGACATAAATTGTTTTAAACTGAAAGCACAGAGCTGCATAATTCATAATAGAAAATCATTTTTACTTTCCCAAATTTCAGCAATTCCACAACTTATATCTCATCTCATTTCATCTCTCAAAGTATATCTCATCTAATTTTATCTTAAATATATCTTGTTGCATTTCACCTTCTTCTGCCTTCCAAAATACAAATTATGTGCCGGAAGAGACATGTTCTAATATTTTCCTTTTCTTAGTTGTTGTTTTGTAATAACTTGCTCCTTTCTGCTCCCTATAAAGTGTGTGTGGTTATCTTATCTGGTTATATACTATCAACTTCTTTTGGGCTTAGGACAAGAAAAACATCCACTTTCAGCAGCACCAACCTCATCCACTGAGTTACAAGTCTTTTTTTTTTTTTTTTATGTAAGTCTGGTAAGTCTCTTCAAACAACCTTTGGTGTTTTCCAAAGTTGTTGTAAAAGTTAAGGATATTTATTTATCTTCAGAAAAGTATGCTAACTTATTGTCTGTGCTAATCATTAGTGCAAAATCGTTAGCTAAATGTGGCAGCAAAGGTACTAAAATGTTAGCCATGATGAAACCACAGCACTTTATCTCAACCTTCACAGAAAGATAGAAGGTAAAGAGCCAAATGTGTTTTCAGTGCACTGAATTATAGGTCAATGTGGGGACTGAAAAGGTCACAATATTAAATGAATTTGCATTTGCTCATAATCAAATGCACTTCAATAACTGATCATCTACAAGTGTGAGCACCTCTGTAAAAGCAGTTTTATTGAAGCTTTGGCAGTTTGCTGGTCTGGAGGATTCAGGTGTGTCTTTACACAATGCCACAATCTTCCCAGCAAATTCACTCCAAGGTGACACCATACAATAATAAGTTATTTAAAAAAATCCGAGAGCTACATCTTAGACTATACAGATCTCATTTAGCATGTTAAATGTTAATATTCATGACAGTACAATTAGAAAATGACTAAACAATTATGGCTGGAAGGGTTGCCAGGAGAAAGCTTCTTCTCTCTAAAAAAAAGAACAGCTTCGGTTTGCAAAGCTGCATCTGAACAAACCACAGATGAGACCAAAGTGGAGATGTTTGCTCATAATGCACAGCACCATGTTTGGAGAAAACCAAACACAGCATATCAGCACAAACACCTCATACCAGCTGTCAGGACCTGAGCACCTTGCAGTGATTGAGTCGACCATGAACTCATCTGCATACCAAAGTATTCTAGAGTCAAATGTGAGGCCGTCTGTCTTGACAGCTGAAACTGTCAGCATTATAAACTGCAATTAACTGCAGCATTATAAAGAGGAGTGGGCCAAAATTCCTCCACAGTGATGTGAGAGACTGATAAAGTCACAGAAAATTATTACTTCCAGTTATTGCAGCTAAAAGGTGCTTCTACATTGAATCATGGGGTGTACTGTTTTTTGTTTTTGTTTTTTTGACTGCTAAGAGTCCTGGTGTTATTGTAATGAAAATTCAACGTTGAAGTACCAAATAATCATAAATAGCCCACGTTTAAAAAAAATCTACGTGTTGTACACCTAATATTGTTGATAGGCTAACTGACAGCAGACTGCTTCATTGTAAGGCTCAAGTATGTTTGAGGATTCATGTAAAAAACCTTTGCTCCTTTCATAGCGAAGGTGATTTAAAGACGCTGCATTCATACTGACTGAAAGAGACGGTGTCACTTTGGATAAAAATAGGTTCATTTATTTACACAAAACATTACAAAATGCACATTTATCATTGAAACACAGAAATACGTTATGAGAAATGATGGTTGTAAGAAAGACAGCAAACAGTAAGCCTTTTGAGTGTGTCGTCATGAGGACAGTCTCATGTCTGATTAGGTCTCACTGTTCTCAGATGTAATAGGCACATTGAGTTAAGACCGATGAGCGTGTTTTACTCTCTCTTTCACCTCTGCGTCAGCTCCTGCAGGGATTCATCATCATCATCATCATCAGAGCAGCTCAGGAGCATTTTCAGCAGACCAGCAGTAACCACAAGAGAAGCGAACAGTTGAAACAGCCCCCAACAAAATGGTTTGTGTTTTAAGCAGCACGTGTGCGTGGCTCATGAGCTACAGTTAAGTCTCTCTGAATGTGTTGCTTGTTATTGCATTGCAAAACAGTGATGCCCTTAGTTCCTTTTTAAGGCAGTGAAATGTGTTGAATTTGGTACGTCCCTATGATAACATGCACATTCCAGCACTGCAAGACAGATTTTGGACAGTTATGCTCGCTGTTTTTAATTTGAATTTATTTGTTTCAACTTTATCATCAGTAAATGCACCACAGTTGGTAAGTGGACATTTTTGGAGTGTAATTTTTCCTCACTGCTAAAATGATAACAATGAGTACTATGCTACCAATTCAAGGGCATTTCCACTGTTTGTGTATGGCCCTAATCTGAAGATAATCAAATTAAACAATGTGCATGGTAACATAGTCACATACGGTAACAGCCTACACAAGGCCTTGTTCATTTTGTCTTCACAATTCCCAGACAAATGTATGTAGCTTCCATTCAAAACTGAGAAAATGATCTCTACCAAAATAGTATTTAACTTTAAAATATTAATAGTCACATCTTCTAAAGACCACAGACATGATTTCTACAAATACTTTACCTGAGAGTTTAAAACTCAACTGTTTTTTTGTTGTTGTTTTTTTTTTTTTTATCTCAAATAGATGTTTAACTTTTTTCACCACTGAGTCACAAAAAACTAATACATAACAGTCAGGGTCATGTGCCATGGTGCTTTTTTTAAGTGCATATCTTTACTTTGTCCACTCACATCCACAACAAGTGGCCTCATCCTTGCCCTCCTCCCACTGAGAACACTCCTGATGTGTCCACAGCCACATTGAAAGTGTCTTTATAAGTATGTCTGGGTCTGAACACAGATACTTTTAAGAGTCTGTCCATCTGTGAAAGGAGTCCATCATCTCAAGACTCAAACTCGCTGTCGCTGCTGACGGAGATCTCTGGGGTGGAGGCTCCCGTTCCCCTGCGCTCGGGCTCTGTGCTGCAGTCGCTGGCCTCGGGGCTGCCCAGGTGGCGAGGGGAGGCGGGCAGCAGGTGGGGGTGATGGTGGCGTTCCTGGAGGGAGCCATCAGGAGAGGTTTCAGAAGGCAGGAGGGAAGGATCCTGCTGCAGCCTGGATAGAGGGAGAGACAAGAGAGAAGAGTAAGAAGTGTATTTAAGAGTGTACGTGGCAGAGCTGCTCTTCAGACTGTTACAGCCTCATTGCTTAGTTGCGCCGTGGTAGACAGAATCAAACTCATTTCTTTCACTTGAGTAAATAGAAATTTTTACTACTTCTCAGTCATAACTTATTAAAAAGGTGTCATTTCTGAGATACCTGTTCTTTGCTGAAGCTGCTCTGTCTCTTTGCCGGCGGTTCTTGAACCAGTTACCGACTTGCGTAGGTGTGAGTCCCGTGGCCTGGGCCAGGTGGCGTTTCCTGGACGGGTTGGGATACGGATCTTGGAGATACCACTCTCGTAGCAAACTGCGAGTTCTTTCCTAGAGGAAGTTAAAATGATATAGATTATTGTGTCACATGTCAGATCAACAAAAAGTGGCAGCAATAAAGTGTTTAGCATTATTTGAATATCATCCTATTAAACCACAATAATCACTCCTATATGATACCCGGTATAATCGCATTAGTCTGGATTTATAAATAGATAAACACGATCTACATTAGAAGCACACATAACGATGTATATCCACTAAATTGGATCATGCTAAGTAGTTTAATAAGCTGCTGGAGAAGCCAGCCTCCCTCCTGAGTGTTGGAATTAAAGATTAACTGTGAACTATACTTCACTACCCGGCCACAAGGGGGACCTCACACATTCAGACACGCACATCCGAGAGGCAAAGCGCATGTTTACTTCCGCTATTATATATTATTTGGAATCTTTTAAACAGTTCTTTGTGTCCTTTTACAGATTTATGAGTGGATCCTGCATTTCAAGTGCCAAAATACTGTCAGATTACCTCCAGAATAACTGCAACAAATCTCATGGCACAAAAAATGTTTCTGTGTTTTATCTTGTTGTTTTGTTTTGTTTGTTTGTTTGTTTGTTTGTTTGTTTGTTTGTTTTTTAGTCAAGTTGCTCTGCACATCTGGGTATAGGATTGTTAATTTATAACAAGAAAAAATGTTTTGTAAAAGAGAAAACAGAAAAAGTCTTTCTGTGCAAAGCAGCAGTCTGCAACATGGAACAGTTCTATTAAACGTGGCTGTATTAAAGAAGAAGAGGAGAAACTCTCCTCTTCACACTTTTAACACAGACAACAGCTGTTTTGAGCCGCAGAGGTGCTTTTCTTATGCATGGTTACTTCAATGCACGTATAGCTGCATCATACATATATGAGACACTTGCATTAGTTCTGGCGTCTTTGCTCAAAAACAGTTTATCTCTAAACTTCATTCAACGTTGTTTTAAAGCAAGAAAGTCAGACATCCCTGATGCTGCAGCAGGACACTGCATAAAGTAGTTTGGTCGACTCGACGGGCAGAAGGCAGGAGGATAACCGCGGCTCTGACCATTATCATCTTAAAGGCTCAGAGACCAGCTGCTTTACACAGCAGTCAGGTTAAAAAGCACCTTTGCAAAAGGGCAACTATGGGGCCTGATTTTGGAGTTAATGTGTAGTTTGTCTGTGATGGTATAACAGTCTGTGATGGTATTTTTCAGAGGTCGGTGCCTAATGGCCTCTCACCAAGAGAGAGTTAAATTATAACTACAAAACAGCTCTCCACCCGGGCGCTTACCTTAAAGCAGTGCGTCTTCTGCTCGCCGTCCCAGATGGTGCGGGGCAGTGGAAACTTCTTGCGGATTCGGTACTTCTCCACTGGGCCCAGAGGTCTCCCTCGGAGCCTCTCCGCCTCTCGGTAGTGCGCGTCCAGCCACAGGTCTTGCAGTTTGGCGTGAGACTCGCGCGTAAAACGGTGGCTCTGGAGGATTTGGTAAAGAGCCTCAAAGTTCCCCCCGTGAAATGCGACCAGTGCTCTCGCTCGCATTATGGACTCGTGTCGGTTGAGCGCTTCCCCGGCGGAGCCAGGGACAGCGGCGGGCAAGGACCAGAGGAACCGACCGAGGCGCTCAATATCCCCGGTCTCCTCCAGGTTCTCGCACACCCGAGCCACCTGGTCCGGTGTGAACATCGGCAGAGGGAACATCTCAACTTGTTGCTTCGCAGCAGTTCAGCGAAGAAGTAAAAAAAATGGTCAAAAGACGCATGAAATGCTGTATCCGTGCGTAAAGCTCCGTGCTCTCTCCCAGCAACAGGTTTATTAACACTTGCAGCAATTATCTGGAGCCTGTCTTATGCAACTGAGTTTTTCCTGGTAACTCTGTAAATTGTTTCGAGGAAGCCAGTGTGAAGGGCTGCGGCTGTTCCAGGTTTAGAAGAGCATAGGCAAATGAAGAAAGAGGACAGGGAGTCGGCCCGTATTTATAGCTAGATACAATTAGCATCTCTGTGGTTGTTTTGAGAAGGATTATACATCCCGGCCATTAGCCTCTTAGTGGGGGGTACTGTGTACAGAGGTGCCTGGCTGATCAGCTTGTTTGGCTTAGCCTGAGGATACATTGACTGCCAGGATGACTGCAGTGAGCAAACAAGTGAGGTTAGGTCGTTTAATCGGTGGAGATGGACCTGTGGAGTTGGAGCCCTGCTGAAGCAGCAGATGATGGGCTGGAGCAAAGGTGGGCTGAAAATGTGTGAGCCACACACACACACACACACACAAACAAAACAGCTCAGTGTGTGGACAGGAAGCAAAATAAGACTGTAAAAAAATCAGGCAAAATGTAAAATAAACATAATACAAGTCAGGTTTACTGGTATAACTATTCTGCCTTTATGTGACCAATGAAAAATGTGATAACTAACAGTACTTCTGCCACACACCTGGATGGCACACTTAAAAAGTTAACCATGATGTCCCATGATATGAAAATCAGTATCATATTTGCCTCGACATTTGGCCTGGAGGGAATGTTGGGACACAAAGCTGTAGGGATCCCCCCACCAGCTAATACCCCTGTAATTAAAGCAGACATGGTCCCACACAGGCTATCCTCTGCGAACTCTTGTCAGGTCAAGACATAATGAGAACGCCCCTGGCCACTGGTGTGCAGCGGAGCAACTCCAGGACATGGAATTAATGATCCGCTACCCGGTTCAATCCTTCTGATCTCAGTAGCTCATTAATCAGTCTAAGGACAATTTCGTTATTAATCAGGTTAAAGACCCTGAAAGCATCTGTCAGCTACAATGCAAACATGTTATACTTCATTTGCACAAAGCATCCCATCGAGGAAAAAAATGAGCCTGTATAAAGAAGAGGAGTTGATACACAGTTTCAAGTCTACAAAAAATTCCTCTGCAGACAGACACAGATTACTTGTTAGAGTGAATTTAGTTTTGCATAAAGGTTGCAGTCAGGTGAAGGATCATCTGGTTTAAAATAAGTAGAAGGGGCTTAAAATTATGTCTGCAAATCTGTCTAGAATACAGATATGAGCCCAGCAGACACCAAAGGCTGATCTATGAACATCTGGAGTCTTAACCTTGTGATCATATGATAAACTCAGTTGTCAAATTGTCACACCTTTGTATTACAGCATGTGATTAACCTGATTTTTTTTTTTTTTTTTTTTATGAATCTGACCAATTTTGTCCCACAATTTGGGGGGAAAAATCGTAAGAAATTTACTCATGAACTTAGATACTTTTTCCCCTTAAATGTACAACCCCAATGCTCAGCCCATCATAGGTGCACAGTTACCTGCCGTCAGCAACCTTCACCACCAGTGCTGTTTGTGAAGTGCTCACAGCATCATCAGGGACTTTTCTCACCCAAGTCACACGCTGTCTAACCTCCTGCCTTCTGCAAGGAGATACAGGAGTATCCGTGCCAGAACCACACAGCTCAGGAACAGCTTTTCCCCACTCTGTTACACTACCAAACTCCTCAATTCACTCATAACTACCCACTACATCACATCCCCTCAGGACAACTACTGTTCACACTGCACACACTGGACTAACCTTACACTTTGTTCACCGGACATTGTAAATATTATAACTTATTTAACTATTCTACATATTTATTCTTTATTTATACATAACCATAGACTATAAATATATATTCTTATTTACCACATCTATCTCATATTTATCACACTCTGTCATAATTGCACTATGCACTTGCACTTCATCCATAATTGCACAATATTTTTTACTTTTTTTACTTTTTGCACTCTGTAATTGCACAGTTTTCATATTTGCACTCCTGTGATTTTGCACAGTGCTTCTATTTGCACTTCTGGTAGATGCTAACTGCATTTTGTTGCCCTGTGCTGGTACTGAGCAATGACAATAAAGATTAATCTATCTATCAATTCCAAAAATGTTGGTGTGCTGTTTAAAATGTAAATAAGAACAGATTACAGTGATTTGCAAATCTAATAAACCCATATTTTATTCATAAAAAGGCTGTATCATTTTAAGAAAAAAATAAGGTCACTCTGAATTTAATGGCAGCAACATGTCTCAATAAAGTTGAAATAGGGCCATGTTTGCCACTGTATGGATTTTAGCAACAGTCTGTAAATAAATATCTGAGAACTGAGGATGGGAGCTGGCCTTTTTGGAGAGGAATGTTGTCCCATTCTTGTCTGGTAGAAGATTCTAGATGCTCAGCAGTCCTGGGTCTTCATTGTAGCATTTCATGATTTCATGATGCTCCAAATGTTTCTAGTTGGTGAAAAGTCTGGACTGCAGGCAGTTCAGTTCAGCACTCTTCTATGAATGAAGTCATGCTGCTCTAATGGACGCAGTATGCAGTTTAGCATTGTCTCGCTGAAATATGCAAAACCTTCCCTGAAATAGACTGAATGGGAGAATTTGTTGCTCTAAAACCTGTATCTACCTTTCAACGCTGATTTCAGCACTGATTCACCCCCATACCATCGGAGATGGAGGCTTTCAAACTGAGCACTGATAACAAACCAGATCGTTCCTCTCCTCTGTAGTCCGAAGAATGTGGCATCCAATTTTTTCAAACAGAATTTCAATTTTTGATTTGTCTGAGCACAGAACAGTTTTCCACTTTTCCTCAGTCAATTTTAAATCAGCATTCAGAAGAAGATGATGTTCACACATGGTTTCTTCTTTGTATGATAGAGCTTTAACCTGCATTCGTGGATGGCACGGAAGATCTCGGGCATTCAGTATTGACTTTTGGCCTTGTTCTTTGTGCACAGAGATTTCTCCAGATTCTCTAAATCTTTTCACGAGGTCTTCAAAGTCTTCACAATTTTACATTCAAAAACATTATTCTGAAATTATTCCACAATTTGTAGCTTCAGTTCTTTGCAGACTGATGAATCTCTGCCCATCTTTCCTTCTGAGAAACTGCCTTTTTTTTTTATTTTTTTTTTTTTATACCCAGTAATGTTACTGACCTGTTGCCAATTAACTCAATTACCTGCAAAATGTTCCTCCAGGTCTTCAGTACCACAGCCTTTTGTTGTCCTGATCCCAACTTTTTTTGAGACATCAAATTCAAAATGAAGTAGTCAAATAAACATTTGATGTGTTTTCTATGTTCTATTGTGAATAAAATATGGGTTTATGAGATCTGTGAATCATTGCATTCTGTTATTATTTAAAGTTTACAGTGTCCCCTACATCAAAGTTAGTACATCTCTGTTTTTAATTGTTATTTTTACCATTTTACTTTTGAGTAACCTGCCATCAATAATGGACCTAATAAATTACTTGAAAGGATGCTTCTGGGATTGATATCTAGTCGCATGATTCAAAGTTAGAATTTCTGCCTCTTCAAAAACAGCCATTACAAGGAGCTAAAATGTGATCCTCCAAGGATCAAAGCGGGATAAAGCAGAAGAAATATTGATTCCTTCCTTAAAGCATAATGCACTATCTATAAGTCAAAGATTACATTTCTGTAAGAGTCTAATAAGCATTTTACAAATTCTCCTGTGTTTGATTATTTGCTGTAAATATTTTCTGTATTTTTATTATTTCGTTCCACTTTTTTCCTCCCTGTTCTGATGTATATTTCCTTGTTGAATTAAAAACAAACAAGTAAATAAACTAAAGAAAAAATTCAAAGAAGCCATCATCTATCTAAAAAAAAAATACCAATTTGCAAACATTCACACAACAGAAATGTGAATATAGGATGGAACCAGACTTAAAATTCCTTTAAGACTTTTTTTTTTTTAAATTTTTGGCCACAGCGGCTTTATTTGCAGTGTAGACAGACAGGAAACAGGGGAAAGATACGAGGAAGACATGCGGGCAAATCGGCATATATATGTGGTCGCCTGCTCCACCACTGAGCTACCCGGGCACCCCAGACTTAAAATTCCTGCTTCATTTTGTTGACATATTTGGAAATCAGAGGTATTTACAGAGGGGATTCAGGAAGTCTTTTTGTTTCTCCAAACATTTTTAAGGAATTAAATGTTCTACAAATCAGACACTGAAAGATATATGAAATAAGCCCTCTTTAAAACCCTTCAGAATATAATAGAGAATTAAACTGTTTCTGAGTTGGAGAGTTTGGGCTTGAAATAGAAGAAAAATAGCCATAGACATTGCCATGAAATTTCTCCAGTAGACTGCCTACATTAAAAAAATTATTTTTGTAAAGGTAAGCTGTTTTAATATGTAAATGAAGTATCGCACCACTCTGCACCAATTTGCATAAATGTTCAGCAGACAGACATTTTATTTTCACAAGTCTGAGTGGAGACTATTATTCTGTTTATTAAAATTATTTTTGTTCATTTTCCTTTAAGTAACCAGCTGACTAATCCTTTAGAGGTTTTCCAGATCTGTTCCTGAGATGCTGTTTAGTAGATTTTAGGGTATAGAAGGGGTATAGAATTACTTTGTAAGCAGAAGGCCATCATTTGATAACGTGTTAGATCCTAAATCTAGATTAAAATACCAGGTGGGATTGGTGGGCTAATGGAAAGGTGGTTAGCTCTGTGTGTGTGTGTGTGTGTGTGTGTGTGTGTGTGTGTGTGTGTGTGTGTGTGTGTGTGTGTGTGTGTGTGTGTGTGTGTGTGTGCGTGTGTGTGTGTGTGTGTGTGTGTGTGTCAGTCATACTCTTTGTCACAGAAGGGGAGAAATGAGCTCAGTGAAGATCATGCTCACAGTTAATCTAACCCGTCCAAGTTTCAGACACTTTGTGCCCTGCACCACACACACACACACACACACACACACACACACACACACACACACACACACACACACAAACACACACAAATACACTCACCTTCATTAAATGAAATCTCCCCCCACACACCCAAGCTGTTTAACACTTTGAGAGCAGACTGAACCAAAATCTGCTTAAGCACTCCCAAGCCGTTAGAGCAGAATGAATAATAAGATGAAGGAATAAAAAGATTATGCATGTGTTTGCAGAGGGGAGGGGGCGGTGGGGGGGGGGGGGTCAGAAGGTTGATTTTAAATGACTCATGACTCTTTTTTTTTTTAGTGCAGATACTAAAAGGGGTCATAAAATGTTTGCTTTAACCAAAACTACGGTCTGTATCGTAAAACCCTCAGAATGATGAGTGTCGTACATGTGAAGTCAGAAGTGCAGCTGTTGTTTTGTAATTTTATTAAAAAAAGCATCCAGCTCCTCTTTTATTTTAATTAAATCCAAATGAACCATGTGTGCACCAATGACCTTTTAGTAAACTCTTTAAATAATCTTTGAATGTTTTCTTTTACCACAAAAAAATCAGAAAGGGTTTTCACTCTGAATATTTGCCAGTAAGATGCTTTACCCTGTAACCAATGCTTGACCTGTGGTTTCAGAAAACCCTTGAAAACAGCTAAAGTTTAGGTATTACTATCCATGAAATAATTATTAATGGTATTACATTAACAGTTTAGGAAATGCAGCTATTTTATTTAGACAATCCCCCATTTTTCAGATGCTTGTGGACACGTGACTGACAAGCTGTTTCACGGCCTCTCCAGGCCTCACATGTTCCCTCATTACTTCATGCCAAATTAAGTAGGTAGAAGTTCTGGAGTTGATTTTGAGTGTTGATCTTGCATCTTATTAATGGAGTTCTCAATATGAGGTCCAAATTGTTGATGTAAGTGAGGGAGGTCTTTGTTAGGATGAAACACCAAAATAAATCAACTGGAGGGATATCAGAAACTTTAAAGTCACCGAATTTGGTTTATTCTCAAAAAGAATGAATGCACTGATCAGCTCAGCAGCACTAAAAGGCCTGAAAGACCACAGAAGACAGCTGAAGTGCACGATGACAAAACTCTTTCCACGATTAAGAAAAACAACAACATCTAACAGAGTCAAGAACGCTCTGGAGGAGGCAGGCAGCGCTTTGTCAAGATTTATAACCAAGAGGATTTATAACAAGGTGCAAACCTCTGATTACACTCATGAACAAGAAGGTCAAATTAAACTTTGCCAGAAAACATCTAAAAGAGCCGGCACAGAAGAAACTAAGATGAACTTGAACCAGAATAATGGGAAGAGGAAAGTTTGGAGAAGGAGAGAAACAGCTCATGATCTGAAGCACACCACACCATCTGTCTGACACGGTGGAGGCAATGAGCAATGGATCTGCAATGGACTGCCCATGGATCCAGGTCACTGGTGTTTATTGATGACATGACTGCTGATAGGAGAAGCAGGATGAACTGTGACATGTGCAGGACTATACAGTACTCTCTGCTCAGATTCAGCCACATGCTGCAAAACTGATCAGATCACAGTGCTGATGGATAATGACTCAAAGCAAACGGCCAAACAACCCCAGAGTTTCTCAAGGGCAGAGAAATGAGATATTGTTCAATGGCAAAGTCAGTCACCTGATCACAACTCAACACAGCAGCTTTGCCGTTACTGAAAATTGTTCCTAAATTGTCTGCACTTCAATCACATCCTGGTGGTTTGATTAAAAAAATCTTCTGTTGTGGCGTGCAGACACAAAAGTATAAATATGTGTCATTGTTCACAAATGTATGGAACTGTATCCTGATACTCAACAACAGAAGCTGTAATTACTCATCATATGAGACAGATATCATTGGCATCCTCCCAGTTATTGGTAAATACAGTGCATGCAGTCAACATCATGTTCTTTTACATTTTGCATGCAGTCTTATGTTAAAATAATAAATAATCATTTTAACATAAGACTGCATCATAGCAAAATGTAAAAGAACATGATGAAATAATTAAAATAATTTATTTTCATAAATCTACACTAATGTTCCCCATCATGAAAAAGCACAAACAGAATTTTTAATGGACTATTTCAGATCTATTTAAAAAAGAAAATCTTAAATATCAAAAGAATAAAAGTATTCAGACTTTATCTCCCATTTCTTTTGACTGCAGTCTGTCACAACTGCATCTTTCTGTGAACAGTATAGGCTTTTATTTTTAATGATGTTTTAACTATGTTACCTTATTGTTTTGTAATTCTGTTTTCCTAATTTTTTTTTTATTGTTGTGCAGCACTTTGGTGAGCATCTGTTGTGTTTATATGTGCTGTAGAAATAAACTGACTTGACTGTTATGGGGTACCGTCATCCTGGAGCAGATATATCACTGTTCCCCAATATGTGCCAATATTAAAACCTTTTTACTGCTCATAAAGCAGAAAAATGGTGTCGCTGTATAGTTTGTGCATTATTTGCAATACTCTCAGCATATAGAGTCAAGTGGTGTCTCTACAAATCACTCTGTAATGTGTAAAATGATAAATACAGTTCATTATTTATGCATATGTGCAAATAATTTTGGCCAATATATTGATTTCATAATTTTTTATTTAAAAAAAAAAAACATTGCTCCAAATTCCAGTAATTTCCAGCTTATTGAGCATCTGTTTAAGATCCCCTGATGAGGCAGAATTTTAACCCCAAGTGTTGTTGGCCCATGATAATGTACCTGATCTTGAACCCACACTCCAGTCCCTGAACTGTTACACAGTATATGTGTGTTAAAAAGGTGATAGACTGGCAGCCTGTGTAGGGTATACCCTGCCTTTTTCCCAGTACACACTGGTTTTAGGTTTCATCTTCCTGTCACTGTGTGCTGATTCTTCATAGCAGTGAATATTCAGCTGTGATCAGCTTGGGCTGCATGCACTTAAAACAATCTGTGTGGCATGCAAAAGATGATCCAGTTGGCTGAAATGTTGGGTGCTGATTTTTGGGTGCTGGTTGGATTCCCTGATCAGTGGGATGCTAATCATAAAATTAAGTCAGTAGAGAAAATGACAGGATGGGTTGGAGACAAAAAAAATGACATTTATTACAATGGGTTATTTTAAAAAAGAGTGCTATGCACACTATGTCAGCCTATGAACCTGTCCCCGTCACCTCTAACAATAAAACCAGGTTTTATCCATCAAACAGCAGCTTCACCTCCATATACTGTAGCTCTCTGACTTCTGTCAGGCGTCTGGTATTAAGACTCCATGAATATATTAAAACAGACACACACACACACACACACACACACACACACACACACACACACACACACACACACACACACACACACACACACACACACACACACACACACACACACACATTGCCTGCATCATTGGCTGGGACCCATTTATGATGAAACCCTAAAGTGGCATAATTAATCATTGGCTTAAACAGAAATATCCTGATTAAAAAAACTGGCCTGTTGATTTTGCTAACAAAGTTGGGGGGATGCATGTGTGTGTGTGTGTGTGTGTGTGTGTGTGTGTGTGTGTGTGTGTGTGTGTGTGTGTGTGTGTGTGTGTGCGTGAGGAATAGGGAGTATTACCACATAAATCCACACCAAGCACAATTAACAAGCAATGGGGAGGAGAAGTAATTAGTATTATCTGCTTATCACTGTCAACCCCTATTCTAAGGAAAAGGGGTTAAAAAATACACAATGACATACACACGCAAGCACGCACACACTAATTCCCTCCGGGCAAATGTGTAAGGGCTAATTACAAGCTCATTTACAACTCAATAGCAGTATCCTCTCAGACAGGTCTACCCCCTCTGCATCCTCCCCTCCCTGCAACCCCAAACTCATGTGTGTTAGCTTTACCTCTTAACTCAAGCCGGGAACACTCAACAAACAAACGACAAAAATGACTTCCTCATCTTTTGCTGTGGGGTGCGAGGAGGAGAGGGATCTCTTGATTATATAGACACAGGTGATATAAAGTCAGTGTGGATGGCTAATGCTGCTAGGGCCGAACTGCAAGGACATTTGGAAGGTTATATGTGAATATATAGAAAGAATGAAAACTATACCTTTCTACGCTGTGGTTATCTAAAATATGTAAAAGATTTTGGTATAATTAAAGATTCTGCTCAACAAACTCTTTGAGAGGCTTTATGGCCTGAGGAGAACTCAAATCATAAAATCTTTACTTGGATGCAGTTCTGTGAAAAACTAAGTCCCCTTAATGCTACTGTAGGCATTAAGTAGCAGTAGTAGCAGTGCTGCTGATCAAATGAAATTGATTAACTGATCAGCAGTGTGAGCACCTCTATAAAAGCAGAATTTTGGGCTGTCTGCTGATTTGGAGCATCCAAATTTGTTAACACAAATTTTGTTATCTTCCCAGGAGTGTATGTCCCAACAATATTATCCCACGGTCAGATCACGTAATGCTCAGAGACACTGCAAAAAGACAAAGAGCTGCATCTCAGACTCTCAGCACGGTGGTGGAGGGCTGTTGATTTGGGTTTGTTTTGCAGCCACAGGACCAGGTTACCTTGCAGTCATTAAGTCAACAATGAACTCCTCTGTCTATACTGTACATAGTGTATACAGTTTTTATTTGTATATTCTGTATGTGTATTTTCTTATTTATTTTTATCTTTTTATACTTTTATACATTTTCTTATTGTGTTAATAGTATCTTATTGTGTCTCTGTACAATAGCTTGCTGCTACTACATCAAAATTTCCCCACTGTGGGACAAATAAAGGGATTTCTATTTCTATTTCTCTGTCTCTCTGAATGCCAAAGTATTCTAGGGTCAAATGTGAGGACATCTGTTGAGAACTGGGTCCTGCAAAAGGACAACAAGCACAGCAGCAAATCTGCAGACATGTCCTCCTTTAAAAAAAAAAAAAAAAAAAAGAAGAAAAGACCTTATAGGTTTTTTTTTCTCTGTCAAATTCTGAAGAAATACATAAATATGGATTTTTCCCACATTTCTGTCTGGGGGACTAAATGGCATGAGATGCCACAGGAAAACTGTGAAAAGTTTTTCTTACTGCGACATTGCATCCATATACCTTCTCCAGCATCTGAGAAGCTCAAACTGTGGAGTATTTTGAAAACTTCTCATTGCAAATGTCAGAATATCTCATTAAAAATATATAATAGAATTTATTTATGCTTGACTTTTTCTTAGTTTTACATTTTTCTTTAAATTTCCATTTAGTTTCTAGAGTTTACAAATTTCAGTTTTTGACTGTTTAAAATTGTTATTAGTTATTAGTTTGATTGTTTGTCTTTATTTCTTTTAATTAATCATAATGTAGGTGGTATTTGTCAAATTTAAGAAGTTTAGAAGAGATATTCTAATACAAATACTTCACTCACAGTCATGTAGACATCAAAATCTCAATAAACACAAGTGCCAAAGTCTCTGGAGTCTAGTTTCATTGACACATTTGAGCAAATTAGACCAAAACTGCAAACAATTCCTGTATTTAGTGTTGTTATTTCATTTTTATTTTCCAGTTAACTTTTTAAAAATTATTTTTCTATTTTGTTTATTTAACTACAATAAGCTCGGTTATGACATCAACCAAAGTGACTGTTATTGCAAATGTTCACGTGCTTTTTACTGCATATTTACAGGATTTAATTTCCTTTCAAGACCCCTGAAGGAAGCTCTTAAAAGTCGGTGATCTCGAGGTTCCTCTGAGGTCCCACGTAGCTCCAGGTTTCTTGAGATCAGTGGCTCAGAGCATCAAGCACCTTTATTTTTAAACTACAAGCTTATTGTTTGTGCAATGCAGTATGCTTTCCAGGTATCATTAACAGGTGGATTGCGTTGTTGTTCTCTCAGCGTAATAAACCACCTCCAGACAGTATCATGTTCCCTGTTTGTGGGATCAGCTTACCGCAAGCTCACGGTTAGCTGGCAAACTCTAATTTATTAAGCCCGTGAAAAAATAGCCCAGCAAATCACCGCTTGCGCTGGATTGTTTGCTTTCTTTTCTTTGCTAATTGTGGTCGTGGAGCTTTGTATAGAACTGCCTGCATGGGGTGCATAGGTGATGTGACAGATTGAGCAAAGAATGGCACCTTTTTCACACTCTGAAAAGCCTCAAAACCCAGAAGATAGCTGCTGCCTGCTGCTCAGTTTGAAGGGTTTAGAACCCTTCATGGGTTTCCTCGTGTTGAAGGAAGTTAAATCTTAAAAGAATAAATAAATATATTCAACAGTGCAGCAGCCTGTATGAATAGGTTCCACTACTTCAGCGTGCAGCTGAAATATTCATAGCAGAGGACAAGAGGATATTTTTTTAAAAGTGTTTACACTGTTGTGACGAAACAATTTCACAAGCTTTGATCTGAGATCAGTTACACAAACAGAGTAGACCAAAAAAAAAAAAAAAATTGTGGGTTTTTTTGTGACATCAGTCTTGCCACAAGCACTTCGTCTTCCTCTGTGATCCTCATCATCATATGTAACAGGTGCTGGTGGTTGTTTAGGAATCCTGAGGGATTTAAGGTGGGACTTATTCTTACCTAATACTATAATGCTCATTAATTCCTGCTTTGGTGACTTACCTCCCCTGATCCTCTCTGGACCGCCCGGCCCTGGCCTGCCCAGCCTCGCCCTCTGTGCTGCTGATGCCGTCAGGGCCTCGATGAGTCACTGGAAGGATAACGAAAAACTGAAAGATATGGGTACACGTCAGACTTTGGCGTGTCACAAATATAAGTATTACCTGTGCCTTGCCACATGCAATGTGATGTGTTTGATGGATTTTGTTTTGTTTTGTTTTTTAATTGTCCTGAGAAATGAAATAAATATGAGACAGATCCACAAAAAAGAAAACAATTAGGTGTTAATACTTTGACATGAATAATTCTGGAGCTATAATTTGGTATGTTTTTGCTACACCTTAAAAAAGATATATTAGTAAACACAAATAGAATTAAATGTGTCAGTATCATTTTAAATAATTACATTATAGCTGGATATAATCTGGTTGTAGTTGCACCTTTTCTGAATTACACTTTATTTTGAGCATTATACATGTAGCTTTCAGAATATTTAAAGTTTTACTGCTTTATAACCTCCACTTCATCTGGACTAATTAACTTTTAGTTAGTTGGGATGGTGTGGGGCAAGAAAAACAGACACATAGCCCTGTGCTTTCTATAAGCTCATGTCTGAAAACATTAGGATCATATGGAGGGAGCCCCCAGTTTGTTGTGACACCTTTCAACACGTGTGACTCCAAGCTGCACTAACTAATATGAAGATAATTGTTCACATCAAAACAAGCTGCACTATGCTGCTAATTACTCTGGTAATTTAGTACTTAATTGTGAATACTCTCTCTATACTGTATATTATGAGAATGGGGAAGAAATGTGATTTAAGTGCCTTTCAAAGTGGCATTGCTGTTAGTGCCAGCTGGGCTGGTCTGAGTATTCCAGAAACTCCTGATCTGCTGGGATTTTCCCACACAACCATCTCTAGGGTTTACAGATAATGGTCTGAAGAAGACAGAATATCCTGTGAGCAGCGGTTCTCTGGGTGAAAATCTATTGTTGATGTCAGAGGTCAGAGAAGAATGGCCAGACTGCTTTGAGCTAACATGAAAGTCAACAGCAACTCAAATAATCACTCATTACAACCATCTATGAATGCATAACATGTAAAACTGCCTGACATCAACAGTTCAGGCTGCTGGTGTTGGTGTGATGATGTGGGAGATATTTTGCTGGTACACTTTGGGGCCCTTAGTAACAACTCAGCATTGTTTAAACTCCACAGCCTACCTGAGTATAGTTGCTGACCATGTCCATCCCTTTATGACCACAGTGGACCATCTTCTGATGGGATAAAGCACCTGGTTACTGCGTGATTGATAATTTATTATGTGATTTTTTTTTTTAAAAGTGCAGGGCACAGGATTTTGTGGATTTTTGGGTTCATGTGATGCTGCATTTTTCAACCAAAACCAAACTGATGCTAAAACCAGGCTCCAACAAATGATCATCAGTTGTGAATGTTTTATTTCATGTTAGCGTCATCATCCATTTTCAGTCTGTATTCCTGTAATAAATGCAGCAGTCTTGGTCCAACAGGATTTTTGTTTTGCACCTCCAAACAGTCTGACCTCATATGACTGCAATAAAATTCACCAAAAAATAGTGAAAACAAACGTTCACGCTCACTCGTGGCTTATATTGATTTTGATTAAAGCCATGTTGTGTGATCCTTTGATGCAAAGGCTGACAGTTCAACTAAAGTTTAATCTGTAAAATAAATCCGACCTAATCTCCTGTTCCACGACTGCTAAATCGAGTATAATAACATCTGTAACTGCTCAACAGAGCTGTTTCTATTCGGACATTAGTGTTACACTTCATAAACCATTTAGAGGTGCATAAAAATCTATCATCTGTTCTCTAGTGATGCAGTTGTAAGGCGAGATAATATCACTCAGGGAATCTTTGAGCCATTGCTGCCATTCACCCGGGTTGTGTTGTGCAAACATTAGGGTAATGATATCATAGCTTCCAACATCTGTTAGTGAATTATGGTGATAAATGAGACTTACATTAGTACATCGATCGAAGTAGAATTAGCCAACTCATGCTGCAGAAGCCATTGTAAGTGTGTGTGAGTGAGTGTGTGTGGCTGGTCCAGACCATATGTTTCTCTTTTTTTCTTGGATCACCCACAACATTGAAACCACCTGCCTAATATTGGAGCTGCCCCCTTGGGCTTACAAAACATCTCTGAGCTGCCTGGGCCTCCGGGGTTGTGCTCCTCAAGCTGTTCCTTTAGGTGGTTTGGTGGTGCATGTCGTCCTGATGGGGGGGGCTGTCTGCTTAAACAATGTTTGAGGTGGTGGTAGGTGTCAAAGTAACATCGACATGAGGTTTCCCTGCTGAATGCTGCATTGTGATTTTACCTGTCTGAGGTTTTAATGCTATGGCACTGTGTTCTCTTTAAACAGTACATATATAAATTATAACTTCTAATAATTTCTCAGATTGCGTGCCTGCGTTTGTCTACATGTGTATGCCTGCTGCATCTTTTCCCACTGGCTTCATGTGACAGCAGGGGCAGGAGGCTAAGAGGTGTTAGCTTGGTGAGAAGGATTACCTATATCTGTTAGGCCTCCTTTTCCTTCCATTGGCCAGCGTCACGTATCATTACTTCTGTCCTCCATCCTGGATAGTCTGGCTTTAGCGGGATGCATTTAAAATGCAGGCAGGCTGGGCGTCCAGGAACACCAGGTTTAGAAGCAGAGTGATATGTGTGTCCTTTGCCTGAGAGGCTTTCTTCTGTAAGCAGACAGGTAAACGTCTCCCAAAGCTGGCATGGATGACAGCTAAGCCTTCACTTGTTTAAGTGAAACGGATGCATGCATCACAGAGATAGACATGCTCAGCGTGTGGTTACAGTTTGATGTTGGGATTGTTGATTAAAACAACAGTGTCTTTGTGTTGTGACTGACAATTGCATGATATTAACATTACCAGAATGAAAAGGAGAAGGGGGGAGGCCGTAATGAAAAACAGATTGTAATATAGCTAGGAAAATGGGAAATCGGTGTGTTAATATGGAATATGGACTATACTAAATAAGATAAAACAAATGGTGTGACCATCTTTATTCTTCAGCAAAGCCTGAACTCTCTGAGGCAGCTTTCTTCTCATTTTTTCAGGAAAGGTTCTCCAGGCTTCTTGAAGGACATTCAAAGCTCTTTTGGATGTTGGCTGCATTTTGTTCTTTTCTCTCTCAAGATGATCCCACACTGCTTCAGTAATGTTGAGGTCCGGGCTCTGTGGAGGCCAGTCTATCACTGGTAATATTCCATTGTGTGTTTTTCTATCCAGGTATGATTTTACTGCATTTGCAGTGTGTTTGGGATCATTGTCGTTATAAAAAATTAAGTCAATCAGACACTTTCCAAATGTTTTTGAATGATGGTACTTTTCTGTGTTCATAATTCCATCAGTTTTGTCAACACCACTCAAATACCACCAAATGACAGCCATCCATCCACCAAGACCGT